>NC_135269.1:45418438-46065223 GCF_051311805.1 Agelaius phoeniceus | reverse complement strand
GCAGTTTGTGATAAGATGATGATCCTCTAAGAGTGGTTTGAGAAAATTTGGCTCATATATTGCTACACATTGCCAATCAAGTCAAAAGCTCTTGTTCTCTACAACTCATAAATATAGATGGCACTCCAGGATATAATAGAAAATGTGCTCTCCACACTGTCATTGGATTAGTTCAACTTCACATTTTTATGTTTTTGCAAAGTAGAAATATTAACCTGAACATGCAAATTAGTACTCAAAGTAATATTCAGCAACCTGTTTTACTTAGAGGAAATTTATAATACATTAATGTGTATCCTAATTATTCAACATATTCTAAGACACAGAATGAAACGAAATACAGATATAAATTTCATAATGTAGAAAAAGATGCTGACATTATCAGATAAAACAAGAGGAGTAAAAATCCAAGATCGATAAATGGGAGTTGAAATGTGCAGTGATTCTGTTTTTCTTAATGCAAGTGTATTAAGCTTCTGAAGTACTTTAGCAATCCAAAATAGCAAGAAGAGTACTGTGAGAAAAATCAGAATATTTTTAACAATATGAAAAAAAGTTCACTTTTTTGCCTTGTGAATTGTAGGGTTTTTATTTAGTAAGGAACTTGAACGACTTAAAATTTGTCTTATTTTCCTCTATTGTGTTCCAGAAACACTGGTTAGAAAATTGTTGGTAAAAAATTTACTGTTATCACAACTTGCTATGACACAATCTTTGTCGTTCCAAAATGTTAGGACGTGTTGGAAAACATGGAGAAGAAATTATGGAAAGCCATACTTCCTCTCCTTACTCTGCCATGGTTTTATCAATGTAAGTCCTGTGCTGTTCTCACTGCAGGTCCCTCTAAGCTTGATATTCAGCTTTTCAAACATCAGGAATAAGGACCTGGACCATTCAGAATTGATCAAACAGGACTGACTATGATGGCCAGTAACACATTGTGATTGTAACACTGTAATTCATCAAGAATCAATTTTCTTAATCTCTGATTGAAATCAATTTTTATCTACTGATGACCTGTATATTTTAGAGCAACTCTGAAGTTCCCCCACAGTTTTCTCAATTACCCCCCTGCTTTTTATATAGTATCTCTCAGAATTAAAATGCCAGACTTTCTAATTAGTTAAAATTTAACATATATATTTGGCACAAATTAAGACAGAAAGACCCTCTCAAATAGTTCAACAACAGTAATTTACTTCTTTCTTATATTCAGCCTGCAGTCTAGATGCTGTAATTTCTAGCTGACAAGACTTTTTTTTACTCCCAGCTCAGTGTATTCCAGCTTTTAATTATGCTGTAAGAACAGTCTTTATGAACAGGATTTAGAGCACCAGATGCAATTTCTGCCTTTTCTGTTATTAGCATGCAAATCAATCTAAAACAGAGCCAGCAATTTGTTTTTGCATTTTCTATATCACTTACTTCAGACTACTCACTGCTTGAAAAGATGGAGGGAGGAACACTGTGTTCCGTATCACTACATAAATGAGCTAGGTGAAAACACTGCACACCACACCATGAAATGATAATTCTCAAAACTCCTATCATACTATGCACAACTTATCCTTGGACTGACTCCCCAAAACCTGTTTAACTGAATTGAAAACAGAAGGAAAACCTACTGGATATCTCTACCTTAATTTCAGGCTTTCATTACTTTCACACATAATATGAACCTAACCTTTAGCAGTGCATGGCTTAGAGTGTTAAATTGCTAGAGGCTTGTTCTCACCTTAAGTCAGGGGAACAGACATGCCTAGACACAGAAAATGTTGTAGGATATGCAGCATGCTTCTGGAATAAAAATCATTGTGCTGTAAAAATGAATTCCTTACAATTAATGGAAAGAAATTGGTGTTCACAGGACAAGATTAACTCGTCCAAATATAAAGAGCTACATGTGATCAGATACATGCAACCTCTGTATCTAGACAAGCCAAGGAATTCTTGCAATAATAGTGTTATTGATTTAAATTTCAGTCTCACAAATCTACCCTGAGAATGGATGTCCTAAAATTCTATTTAATTATCTTCTGGCTAATTTTGCCTTGTTTCTGCTGTTAAACCTGAACGTTTTTAATTACCAGGAATGGTTCCTGCTAAGAATTTGTTTTATTTTACTTGTTAAGACTCCAAAATACAGGTAATCAATTAACATTTAAAATTTCTCCTGAGTAACACAAATCAAACCAATTCACAACATTCATCTATACTTCCCAGCTCAAAAACTATCTGTTTGAGAAAATACCCATAGTTCCTCAACATTGTTGCATTGCACAAGGAATTTAAAGAGAAATGTTTGTGATAGCAGGAATGTGAAAAGTGGACCAAAGGTAATCAACTATATGAATCTTAGGTTTAGTGACCAGCAGAGTGCAAGTAATTTAATTCAATCATTTTGCCACTGGAACTTTTCTTCCAGATCCTAAATTTCCAACCTTTATCAAGAGGAAGACTAATATATTTATTACCATCAATATTTGAAAGTTATGTCTAAAAAACAAAGACAGATATTTCTGTGTTTTCAGTTTCACTTGCTAAATCCTAAATAACTAGTGTTGTATATTAACACATGAATATCCATTACAGATGAAACTAAAGAGCTGCATAGACCAATATCAAATCTCTGAAAACTGCCAGAAGCAGACACTTACGGAAAATACATAGTAACACTTACTGCTTTCTATTCCTTTGGCAAATTGATAACATATCTCAGCTAATATTTGGTAATCTTCTATCTGAGTTCCTCCAGAAATCCTTTGCAAATACCATTTGGTTTCAGACATTGTTGGAATCCAGTTTTGGCAATTGTTTATATGCATTTTATTCATTTGCTTAGGAATGTTTTTTTTCTGGCACTTTTATTTGATATGATTTTTCCAACTTTTACAGAGAAAATAAATCCTCTACTTTGGAAAAGTCCCAGTAACACACTGTGGTGGATGAGCTTTAATTTTCTGTGTGTGCTTCCTCAGTAACAACCCTGTTAGCCATGAACCCTGCATAGTCTCCACCTTGCTTTTGTGTCTGTCATGCTCAAAGGAGCCTTATCGTTTTAACATCTCTGGTAAATCATATTGAAAAATATTCCTGGATGATTCCTTATGACTTTAAGTTGCCACAGTTTGCATTCTTTCCTATTTTATTCACTTTGTCACCCAAATGCTGCTATGTACACATATAGAATATAATAGAAATATTGTCTTAGTACAATGCTGGTAGTCCTGCAGAAGAAGTATAATGTTTTGATTTTTTTTTTAATATGTTTTTAATGCAAGAATAGAACATTCCTCTTGAGTTTGAAACAAACTGTGCTTCAATTTCTTGTTTAATTTCTATGTTTCTTTAGTGGAAACAGAATCCCTACTCTAAGCCACAAATTTTACCCTTTTCTATTGTGCTTATTGATGATTTATTTGGGAAAATACATGTAATAGATGTGCATCCCATTTCATGCTATGCACTGGTTTTAAAGGAAATGGCTTTCTGTGAAAAGATGTGATTTTAAAGAAAGATAATCAAACAGTAAATGGAAGCCAGATAGTACACCAGGGTTACAAAAAGATATGGAAAAATACTGTGCAAAGAAGTGATTACACCAAGAATTAATTTATTCTGTCTCATTTTCCCTAATAAAAGCAGGGCTTGTTTTTGTTTGTGTCAGGACCAAACACACATTATCAATTACAACACACTATAATTTCATTTTTGAATATCTCATGGCAGACCTGGCAGGTTTTCATCATCTATGATCCTGTGCAGGAATCTTCACTTTAGGAATTCATTGTTCTTCATCCACCTGTTGGATATATGCATATATTCTGACTTAATCTAACAATAAAATCTTTCTGCTTCATTGAAATCTGTAAATGCTAAACTAATTTCAGTTCAAGAATGCTGTTCTTGCTTTGTTCAAGTTATGCTTTATGCTTTTTGAAGCCCATTTCCCTACTGTAACTGGAAAGGGTAACCAACCCTTTCAACACTCACTAAGCCTCTGTCTTGCTCATCGTTAGGAGCAGAGGCATAGAACTCCTCATTAGGGCAGGAAGCATTCAATGCATCATGCTGGACTTTCATTTGCAGTGATCTTTGCTAAAAAGAAGCTCAGTTATTATTTGGCTGTAGTTCATCTTTGCATCGCAACAGGAGGACTACTGCGACTGTAAAGATAACTTCAAAAATTATGTCCTCGCTTTGTTAGATCCTCCCATCTCCCATTGCCCTCCTAAAAGATAAATTTGGCTGGTGACTAGCAGACTTGCTTAAAGAGCAAGAAACCCAAGCACAGCTCATAGTTCATCTGTATATTTGTTGTGTAGCCCAATCTGTTCTTCTATCTATAAAAATCATAATAATAGTACCCACTCCTGTAAAGAACTTTAAAGTTTCAGATAAAAAATGCTGTAAAAGCTAAATGCTATTATTAAATCTTCCTCAATAAGCTGAGTATCAGCCAGAGGAACAGAAGGCTAGACACAATCCTTTGCCATCAGAAAGACTACACTAAAATGGAGGTTACTGTAAATGGCAAAACATCTCAATTCTCACAAAAATTTTAACAAATTCCATCACCACTTTGACACGCATGTCACGGTATTTTTATAAATAGACACTGTCAGAATCTGTCAGTCTTCAGAGAGATTTTCTATTTTGGAAAAGAAAACTCTATTCAATACATCTCCAGGGTTTGCAGAAGTCTTCCTAGACACCAGCACCTCAGTTTCAGAGTAGAATATCCTTGTGAAGCATGCCACAGGCTATACATTAAAAGCTGAGTTGTTGGTATTGAAAGCTACAGAGTTGGTAACCTTATAAAGGCTTTCCATTACTTAAACTGTGACCAGCTGAATCCCTCTGATCAGCCTGAAAAGAAGCTGAACCTTTCTCCAGAGTACACTGTACTGCACTCTGGGAGATCTCTGGGCTGTATCTGAGGGCTTGCCTAATAAATGCTCGCAACACTGTGACCACTTTCTCTTTGCAAAACTTAAAGGAGAATAGCCAGCTCTTTCATGTGACAGAATACACTTAAAAAATGGTTGACCTGAATTCAAGGAAAGCAAAAAGAAGTAACTGTTTACATAGTGCATGGTTATGCTGCAGCCCTACTTGCCATACAACATTCTGAATGACATATGTTTCCATAAATGAAAGGGGAACTTGGATGGTTGAACATAAAACAATGTGTTGGGGCTTACTAAGCATGCAGAAATCACCACTGAAACATAAAGCCCCTGTATTGCAAACAGCTGGAGGCTGACACAGTGTTTAAGGGATACACCACAATATGTCTCCTCTGCATTAGCCATCTTAATAATTGCTGTTGAAGACAGGCCAGTGAACTGCACATACCTTCAGATTTAGCTACAGCTCTACTCATGAGTTGTGTGCTGAATCTCCTGGAAAGAGTCTGGATTTTAAAATAATTATTGCTGAAGATTTTTCCCCCATGCCAGGCAGAGCATCCAGTTACCCACAGGTACAATACTTCAAAATTCTTTTTGTTAAATTTCATGTAATGCTTGTTGACCCAGCCTTTCAACCTTCTGACTTCTGTTTATAAGGCATTTCTTCATTCTGCAGTATCAACCTCTCCTTCCAGGATGACATGATCTGTAAAGTTTGTGAGTATACATTTAATTCCATCATGAAGATTTTTTGTGAAGATTTCAGATAATATCAGAGCTAGTGAGGAATTTAACTTGTGACAAGTAACTCACTCTTTAAACAAAGGAAAGGCTCTAAAGTACTCTCTAAAGCCTGCTCTTGCAGTGATTGTTGAAGCCTTCTGACCCCAGATATAAAGATATTTCATGGGAAATGCAAAGCACTTTGAAATAGTTCTAAATCTTGCTCTGTGTGTACACTGACAGGAGAGACAGAAAGAATGGGAATAAATAAGAGAGGGGAATAATTAACAAGGGAAAGAGTGACAGTGACAGCTGGGGAGTTAGTATTTACCATTGAGGTGTTGGTGTTTTGTCCTTGAGGGTGTCCAACAGTGTTGGACTTGGCATTGTTCTTGGTGCCATGCCAGGAATAAGGGTGGTAGCTGGTGACAAAAAGGTCATTGACTCCTTAATCTCAGTCAGTCCTTGAGTTGCAGCCTTGCTTTATGGGAAATGCCATCCAGGTGTGATTTTCTGAGACCTCATAATATGTGAGAGTCAGCAGACACAGACTAAATATCTAGGCATTCTAGTTCATTGGAAGAGACCAGTTTCTGTTATGGTGAATGAGTGATTAGGTAGACAAGGCATATGTAGGCTGGGGAAATATTGAAATTGGTATATTTTGAGAGCAACTTTCATGCCATTGCCAGCCTTTGTCATACTGAAGAAAACCAGATCAAAAAGGGTGAAGAACTTTTCTAAATAATTTAACCCCCCCCACACACACATACATATACATGTATATATACATATATATATATATATATATTGACAGTCTGACCTAGATGGGTTACAGATCAAGAACATTCCTCAAAACATCAAAATTACTGGAGAACCATTTGAGTGCAGTTTATCTAAAATCAAGGCAAAAAGAAGAAGAAATGAAAATACAAGACCCCTTTGGCCTTTTTATTCTCTATTTATTCTGAGTAAGGCTTATCTTTTACCTCAGACACAGTTTTGATTAAAATTAGCATTCTCAAATTGCCATTAGTTTAATTTAATATTTTATGAGACAGTACTTGACCTATGAAGGTCTTATTGTGTTTAAATTTTGTAGAAATGTGTAGCAAATGATTATCACTGCTGGCAAAATCTTCTCACATAGAACAGAATCTGCCTGAAAACTGGTACAGATTAGTTTCTGATGACTGAGGAAGTGTCGTAGAGTGTTTAAAGCTGTGGGGTAGATTTAGGATGGGCAATTTACTATGGAGAGTTAAACAGTTGCACAATTACCAGGAACCCAATCTTAGTCAAGTGCCTTTCTGCAACAGAGAGAGATGCTTCAAGCATTGACAGCCTCCTAAAACATCCCTTAGTGTCTGCAAGCTCAAGCTGATATATGTGTCAATATGGCCTTTCTTCACATGATGTTTATATGAAATTTCTAAAATACATGCCAGAATTAGTGTCTTCAATACCAGTGAAACAAGAGAGACTCTATATGGGTCAAAAATATTTTAATTACACCCTGCAGAAAGGCAGCTGTTCCTAGAAGAGCAAAGGTAAAAAAACAGTAAGGAGCAAGTGGCAGTTCTTAAGTCTTCCTGGGCTAATGGAGAGCTGTAGCTACTAACACCAGTGTTTAATCCAAACACTCATAAAGTGTTTCAAACTAGACTGTGACTTTATGTCTATCATGTTGCACAGATACACAAAGTTAGAGGAAGAGATGTCTCAGTGTGGTTTACATTGATATTTTCCTGGGTATGTCTAAATTATCATGAAATAGGGTTTCATTTAAAATCATCTTTTTCCCTGCTAGTGTACAGACTTTATGGAGCCAAAAAGGGAATTACACTCCTAAAAAAAAAGGATGACTGGAGTCCAGAATGACAAGCAGCAACTAGAATTAATAACCTATCTACAACTTACCTTGTTTCTTGTGGGCAGTACATAAAGGGTGATACAAATTTAACAGTCCAGGTATCATGAGCTGATCACTTTTGACTGACCAGATAGGCATTTTTATTTCAGGGCAAAAGTAATGTAGGTAAATCAGTGACAAATCTTGATGTTAAGCACATGTTAACTCAAACTTGCAATGAGTTTTCATGGCTCTGATGACTTGTGGGAATTTACTATAGTTTGATTGTTTCATAACATTGTTGAAACATTTATCATTGGTATTTGGAAGGAAGTGCTAGTTCTACAGATAATTCCATACTAAGGTGAAAGAAAACAAAATAACAACAGTTTTTTAAAGAAGTCTCCGTATTCTTCTGATCCAGAATCTATGAAAGGTTTGACTTTCTCATTTTTTAAAGATGCCTGACAAATTGTGTCAGAGTTTAAAGCTCAGAGTTCTGAATAAAAATTACTGAGGGAATAATAATAATAATACATTAGAATGGAAAATGTGCATAGAAATTACTTTGGAGAGGGACTCTACATATTTTTAATATATTAAAAGTCTACCTCAGTAGCAGCAGTGAAATTCTGTGGTATTTGTCAGACTTGGTTTTGACATGTTTCTCAGTGGTTTTTTAGAGTACTTTCTTTCTTACCTGCATATTTCACAAGAGAGATTATTTTAGACACAGGTAACAAGCTTTATAATCTCCATACTATCCTTGTCAGCTAATGTAATGAGATTTAGTTTTATGCAACTTCTGACTCTCAATTATGCTTTGCTCCTTTTACACCAAACTCAAGTATCCATGAATGCATTACAAGATATTGATCCTCCAGCTGATTGTGCTTAAGTTGTCTATGGTACTCATCCAGAAACCATTTTCAATTATAGTATCAAATTAAATATCCTGCAAGAAGGATTTTGGTTTATATTATGAAAGAAATTGAAAAAAAAATAATGCTTGACACTTTGCACTGTGATTTAGACATTAGGATAAAAAGAATCACATTAAAGTGGAAGGGATTTGCTAGTCAAATAAAAATAATTTTAGGTCCCTCACTAGAGGTATTTGGATACAGATATCCTATAAAATGGGTCATCTTAGAGTAGTACTTTAAGACATGCAGGTTAGCACATCTTATGTCTCTGCTCATTATATTTTTGTATCCTGCTGGGAGGAAAATTCTATACATACATCACTCCTTCATTACTCTTTTCAAACTGCACTGAAAATTCTTCAGGAAAATTATGCAAAATGTATGATTGAGCTGCTACTACATTCAGTTATTATATTCAAAAATTACCTTTTACAACCACCACCCATTTTTAATTTTTATGTGGATTCATTCACTAGCTCTAACATGACCATGATATTCTGACTGGTTGCTAAACCATGGTTGTGTAAATTCCAGACCTCTTGATAAAAATATTTAGGTATTATGGAGGAAAGGGCAAGTCTTCATTTATGTACCTCTCTGAAATATTTAATATCACTTAATATCACTTGTAATATCAATATTAGTTGATAAACACAAGTTGGAATCTTTGTTAATGAACAAAAATTTTTAATAGAAATGTTTTAATAAAAAAGCAGTCAAAATAGAATAGTTGAAACAGTTCTACAATGTTTTATATCAGAAGTGGCTTTCCATTCTAATTAAATGCAAACGTAATTAAATCTTGTGAGGTGGATTAGATAAACTGGATTTAGATAATATCTAAAAATTAATCATTAGCAAGTACTGCTGTCTTTTCATTCGCCATGGAAACTTTTCCTTCTTTAATCTCTCATTCACCTGAGATATGCTGGTATCCAACAATTGGCTACTGTAACTTTTTATTCCTTTTGACATTGACAAAGGGATTATGGAAAGAGAGAAGATCAATGTATGCCAATAGTTTTTCATTTTTCTTTTATTGGAGTCAAAGGGTAGGTTAGGCTAAAATATTCAATTGACTGAAATGGAAGTGTAAGGGAGGTGAGGCAAGCTAGAAAAATCAAATATGAACATAAAGAATTGTGTTACTTAGCAGAGCGTTAGCAGAAGTGTGATTCCATCCTATTATCTGTAAAGTATTTGGTTCTGCTGAAATCCTTACCTGTAGAGCCATAACTTAGAGCAAATGTTAACTTTGAGAAAGTTAGCCTGCAGAAGCTGTATTGCTTCAGAAAGGAGGAAGTTCCCTGTAATTCCCTGCCATTGTCCCAGTAACACATGAACATGGCCTAGTTAGAAAATAACATTCTAACTATATATTTTATTCTGAAGTGCACACAGGTGAGCTGAGGTGTATGATGCACACAGAGCTGAAGTGTATGATGCACACAAGTTGGGGAAACTATATTTCACTGGCTTTGCCAAGTACAGGCTTATTTGTTGCACTGTTTCACTACCAAGTGCATGAAAAAAAGAATCAGAGCTGTCTGTTCTCCCTCAAAATTTATACTCTTGATGCCCTGCAATATTAAACAGGTCTAATGTCCCTTTTACAAATTTCAAGATGCATCTGTAGTAGGAAATTCATTTTGTATTTTTCACTAACACCTAACTTTCATGGATAGCTTATTGAATTTCATTTCAGACAGCTACTCTGACCAATAAAATGGCTTAAAACTTCAATAAAAACTATTGTTGAGAAATGGTCAGTGCTACAGTCAAGGACAATTGGCTGTTTATCTTTCAGGTGCTTGTGTATTTCCATGAAGCAACAAATTGTTGGCTCAAAGACCCTTTGCAGAGAAAAGAGCAAACTTACCATGAAAAAGAAAGGATTAAAAAGTGGGAAAAAAATTTTGAATGTGTATTGCTAGCATGAGAGGTGCAAATAGGCATGGAAGATATCATATCTTGCAGGAAGAATTAGGACAGGTTGAACTGTCCAGCCTGACATGTTGAGACACATCCAATTTACAGTAGGTGAAACCAGATGGACAGGGAATACATCTCAGAAAGCCTGACATTTGGTGGTGAATTCCTAACTTCTGAGGATAAAAGGCTTACTCTGCCATGGAGTAAGCATTGTAAGAACATTGCTAGGCATATTTCCCCACACCACCATCCTTCCCTTCCCCCCAGAAAATGCTCAGTAGAGAGTTTGAATTGGAAGATCAGATCACCAGCAGCCTTATCTGAAGCGTGAGTGTGAAGTGACCATGACAGTCTGAACTTTCAGGCATTGAGCTCAAGATATAAAGCAGCTGGATGGCAGTGTGCCTATACAAAGTACTCACCACCTGGGCTGAACCACAGGAACACACCCTAGAGCATAGAGGCAGACTGTGTGCAGCATGTTATGTTAGCAACAGGTTATACCTAACATCTGGTGTCCTGCAAAAGAAAGGTGGGTCATGCAGGGAGAGTGGGAACAAAACAGTGCAAAGCTCTAAAGCCTAATGCTGCATAGTCTGCTACTCAGACACAGACTGATATCCCAAGAAGTTACCTTCCAAGAAACCCTTCCTAGGGGCAAATTTTATTTAAGGTTGAGTATTTATCTAAATATCTTAATCTACTTTCTTCTGCTGAAAAATGAGAAAGACAGAAGAATTTTTTATGGCTGAAATTTTGTTATACTTACTTATTCAGACAAGTGACACCTTTCTTTCTCTTCATATTTAAAAATCAGCAGTGAATTGAAATTTAAGGAACCTAGCAAAACTTTCAAAGGCCAAGTTGCTGATTCAATAAAGTATTTATTGTAATATCCATCTGGTATTCAAACTGAACATAATACGTCAGTGTAAATATTATAAAGCTGGAATTATCTACAAGAAGAACAAACTTGCAATACAACTTCCATTAAGCCACAGTTCATTGCAGGTTTAAAGCCAATGCCTGCAGCTAAGCTTAGTCTTAGGTCCCACTTAAAGGAAGAGTATTCTAATGCACATCTTCAGAGATATAAATAAGTGATTTGTTGCAAATAAAGCTGTGTGCTTAGGTACTCTGTGCCATGTTTGATCAGACTTTAATTGTAATCATAGTAGATATAAAGGCTTTGATGTTCCTGGTTGAAAAGATGAAAATGATCCATAATGTGCTTTTAAAGTATAGACAGTGAACATCTGGAAGAGTTAAGATGGAATCAGGTAGCTGACTATGATGAATCTTCTGATTTATGATGATCATATCTGCCAGAGAGTCAGGCACTCTAGGTGCTATATATAGGTAAAATGAAAAAATGCTAATCCCCATGCTACGTGAATGCATCAATTTGTGCAAAATTTTTCACTTTTATTACTCTCTATTAACATCCAGATTTAAGGAATTCTCCATTTACTTTGATAAACTCAAAAAATTGTTGGAATAAATAAAGATATCACATTCAGCAATATTTTGTCCCTAATACGTTATTTGAACTATATTTATTGTTCTAATGCATCTTTCACAAGGCCTTAAATTTTATCATACTCTCTGCGTAGCAGCAAAGCCATTTCCTTTGCAAACTTGTAACAGTAATGGATAGCAGCCTTCCAGGGATAGACTTCTGAGAAATTTATTTCTCCTCATGTTGCTCAGCCACCCAGTGAATGAATTTGTTTCCATGACAGATAAGGATTGCAGAGATCACTTTTAAAATTATCACGGTACACCATGAAACAGCAGTAGAGAAAAAAAAAGGAAAATGCAGGACATTACCATTTTAAAAATTTCCTTTAATCCTCCCAATTCATGATGTAGAAGTGTGAAATGTGTAATTTTTCATTAGCAGTCATTAAGAAACCTGAGAAATACAGGAAATACTGTCTAGATAATATTTTAGATCTCCATAGTCTGAGTGGCTTTCTATTTATTATTTTTAAGATGCAAGTTGAGCCTGTTCTTCTTGCTGATATACACTGAAATCAATAAACCTGGATTTCTGCAAAATATATTTCAACATCAATGTTGTTAATAGAGAAAGAGTTACAACTCAAAGCCTGATTTGAGTGCATATACCTCTACTGCAAATATTTACAAAATAGGTTTATTTTGACACAATATGACCATCTATTGACTTGAATGATCTACTCAGAATGCATGAGATGAAGTATAGATGTATTCTTAGCTTCATGTTTACACTATATACAGGTTGTATCATTAATACAAATACAAAAGACCACAAAGATGAAAACATCTCTATACCTGCAGAGGTTGTCAATTGGTGAGCCTACATTAGGAGATTTTTACACAGATATGGCTTTCCTAACACAGTATGTGCGCCTTTTCTGCCTTTCTGAGATGGTGATTGTGCTTCAAAGGCCATTTTGGCAGCTACATCCTAATGGCTTTCTGATGCTGTGTTGAATCATTGATCCTGCAAAGTGTGCAAGCTCTGTGACAATGAAAAAGGCATCATGTCGCTTCTTTCACACTTTCTCTTTTAAAAAGCAGAGTAAAAATCTTTAAGAAAATATTTTCAGTATTTTTCATTGAAGTACTTTTGAAAAGAAACCTTGAAAATAGCCCCAGAAAGCACTGGAGAGGTGAAAATCATTCCCTAAATTTCATATTACTATTGACATTTAAGATATTTTTAACATCTACATTCCAAAATGCATGTGCATTAATTTAAACTGGAGTTTATAATTGTTATAGCAATCCTCAGCTTCAGAGGAAACAGAGTGCAAGGTGATGTAATGAAGCAGTTTGTTATTAATACTTGGATCCAAGAGAAAGGAAGACTAGATTCTGTCTAAATTTAAGCAATGAATGAATCACAGCAGCCTAGTCTTTGCTTACCTAGTGAATGGGTCAGCGTGAGGGATTAGCTCCCCACAGGCAATTTGAACACTGGCTCCAAATGAGCATCAGTAAAAATTTTCCTGATGTTGATTCCTGACAGAAAACCAAAGACCCAAGAACAGAAGTATCATGTAGGTAAGCTTTAACACCATCTAGCTTGACCCATTTCTAGCCCAAGAAAATTTTTTCCACTACAGTAAGAGTGTGTATGTGCATGTGTGTGACAGAGAAAAATATAATCTTCATTCCTTCAGCTGTTCAGGTGCTTCAGACCTACTCTGGTATTGCTCTGAATGATTAGCCTTAGCTGTTCTAAAACATTTCTAGTAGCACAGAAAATCCTTGGCTTAAATAAAAAGCTACTCCATTCCAGTGTTTGTATATGTGCATGCCACTTCAGTGACACCAGTGAAATAGGATTTGCTTATCCATACCTAGGCAAGCAGTGCCCAAAATTGCTTATGATTGTGCTTCCTGTAAATCACACTTTGTAGCATAATTTCCAAAATAACAAGATTATGTTAAACATTATTTTTGTACGATTGTATGGTCCTTGCCCTAGCTAATGAATTCCTTGCAAATTGGAAAGCATGAGGGAATTAAGCTAACAGATCTTCAGGACTCGAATGACTTTCACATGGAAAATGGTGGAAAAAGGAGCACCTGTCAAAAATCACATCCAGGGCTCTGCCCTGACAAAAACAAGGGCAGAAACCTCTTGACGCCCAGTCCCAGCTTTAATTCACACACTGACCTTTGATTTTGAACCAGCAGCACTTTATATGCTTTCAAAAGGATTATTCCATTCTATTTTCTAATATTTAATTATGCCAAAAGAATGCGTTTTCAACTGCACTTCTGCATATGCAACATGAGAGAAGTGTGTATTTCACAATACAGAAGTAGAACATAACATTAATTAGTTGCAAAGGCAACTAAGTTTTTCAGCATAATATCCAGAGAACGGGTTTGCAATGGTGAAGCCCATGCAGTGCATTCCCGTGACAGTGAAACCACCCCTTGTCAGCTGGGCTGCAGAAATTCCCTTTGCATTTAAATAGAGTCCTTTGCAGAAATGAATCACAATGCATTCAGCTCTGTAAACTACTGTGGTTCTTATTCTCTGCCATGGCTAAAAGCATTTGAAGTTACTTCATAGCCTTCATTAAGACTGATCAGTTCAGGCTGTTACTTGAATCTTAAACCAAAGTCTAACAATAATGCTAATGTCTTTCCTTTGCAGATCTGGAACTGTCTCAGCTCTTGCCAGATATTCATGGAGTTTTCTTCACATTTAGTACATTTATCTTCAATACTGGCTCTTTTTCTGCAGTTTTCCACTGCTTTGCTCCATTAAAAGTCTATTATATGATATTCATCTATTCTAATACTCACCATTTCCCAATTTTCTGAAAACTGCCAGAGTATGTAAAACCCTCTTGTTCTTCAAGAAATCCAGGTGAATTATTTAGATGGGAGATGGGACAATGACTACAGCATTGTTCTGTAGCTTTTTAATGTACCTGATCATTAAGCATTGTTCTACATTTTCCCTTCTCTGCCAACAGAATTCTAAAGTACTTATGATTATTAGGTTTGGAATGCCTGATTTTTTAAACCTCTCTTCACCCAGCTATACTTCCATGAAATGATGTTTATTTTTGTCAGATTCTGGTTGAAATTGTAAACACCAGCATCAGCAAGACCTGTGATCAGTTTCGATAATTTCTATTACAAAATGTTGATATAAAAAGTTATAAAATTCTGATAAAAAAAATTGATCTCTCAGCTTCAGCAAATACCTTTGCCATTTTATGTATCACGTCTGCAAAGCTTTGTGGAGGCCAAGACAATTATCCCAACACTTATATTCTGCAGACACATTTTCATACCATTTTCCCCTCACTGTGCAGTTGCAGTTTCTAGTGACCTTAGCTTAACCCCCTATACTCACTGTGTTTGCAGTGATCTTCTTCACCCTGCATACTCCATGTAATTTAATTTAGGACCAATTATTCTGTGAATTTCTGTTCTAATACAGTTATCAGGGTTTTAAGCTCCTTAAGCTGCTTTTCTTTTCCTTTCAGTAAGGACAGAATCTAAGAAGTTCTGAAGACTTGAATGACAAGCCTTTAGAGAAATGTGAAAACCACACTGGATTTAGAGATTCTCCACACATTTTGAAATAAAAATATGCTAATATCTCCTGTTTATCAAAATATTTCCATAAAATACATACTAGATTATATTTTCAGCCAAGTATGTCTTTCTGGTTGTTTTGAATATATGTTTGAAAATATATGATTCAGGACTCTGTGAATAGCAGGACATTGCTGGAATTTGTCCTGGTTTAATTTATGGCCCTTTGAAATATTTATCATCTTACCTTATTCTCTGTGTGATAATGTATTCAATTTTTTTTTCTACAGATTCAAAATACTAGATTATTTTTCTACAAATGGCAATGATGATGTTTAATTTTCATAGATGCAGGTAATTTTCCACAAAAAGCATAATTCTAAGCTACTCAACTTCAGTTAAGGATTCCTGATTCATTGTTTTAGGTAAATGCCCACTCCTGCTATTCTGCTGCACAAAAATTTCTCTTGATATCAGAACCTAGTCTTTCAAAGGTTTATGACTTCTATAAGACCATGAGCATTATTAACATTCATTTCACATGACCAGCATCTCAGCATACAGAAACATAATCCTCATCATCAAAGCAATTTCAGTCTCTATTTTTCTAAACTCATGTCTAAATTAGCTCAAGACAGACCAGAAATAAAGGATTGTGTAAAGAAATAACTGGAAGATTCTCATGGCATTTAGCAAAAACTTTGCAATGAAAATTCAAATTAGAGCTTTAAAAACTAAAGACTTGAACACAGACAATATGCAGCTTAAGGGGTGCTGTACTTGAGTCCCAATTAATTGGAGAAGTAGAGATCTCTGTACAAGAAGAGTTTTGAAAGATCACATTTTGAAAGATCACAGACAGGCTTTATATTTGAGATATAAATTTTGCTAAATATTCATTCACATAGTAGTGGTCAGTTCCTATGCAATGCTAAGCATCTTCACTATGTTAGTTCTTAACACTGCTGACTAAAGCAGACATGAGTATACAATGCCACAGAAATGATACCACAAACAAACAAATAAAAACCCCAAGCAAACAAACAAACAAACAAACAAAAATCCTGACTGTTTTGGGAGAGTTTGGTTGCAAAGCAAGAGCAAACAATTAGGGAATAAAAGAGAAACAGTGAATCAAGCCAAATTTTATTCTTATTTGAATTCACAGATTTATCTTAGTTTACATGGGAGTAGATTGTTTCCCAGTGTGTAGCACTGAATCTTAATAAGGTGGATTAGTAGACATAAACACGCAGCTGTGTCATTCTGGCATCTGTGTTTTTTGCATTTTTTGTGTTGGCCAATACAACAAAAAACTGTATAATTTTGTTTATACTTGAAAGATAGACAAACATTAGCCTAGAACACTTCTGTTTGTTCCAGAGACTCAGTCTTCCTTTGATCCTAGTGATCTTAGCCTACAGACATCAAGGGCTACCTTGATACTTATTCCATAACAAAATATCTACCTGGCTTAGCAGCTGGAACACAGAAAAAGGGAAAAAGTTTTCTGAAGTTAAAAAGAAACAATTGGATGTAACAGGGACACCAGTTTTAATTTTTTAGAATCCTCTTTTAAGAAGTTGTGTCAAGTTATCTATAAATAACCACAAAACTCTTTCAAATGCAATACTCATAAACTAAATATTTACCCTGGTTTTTAGTAATGCAACAGATCACCAGCCAATTGCAAATATAGCTTGCATATGAAATAAATTTTAAAACAGTATTCACATACACAGCGGGAAATGAAACAGAAATTCTTGATGGATTTGGTGCTATCTCCTATAATACTAAAAACTCAGGCACAGAAGAAGGAGAAACAAGATAAAATAACTAAAATAGTTACAGAAACACTATATTTAGATATAGTCTGACTGCAGCAGATTTTCCACTTCTGTAAATCTCTGCAGTAGAAGATCCTATAAAATGATAGATAGAACACTCAGTAATGAACAGATAATCTGAGAGCAAAGAGTTGACTCTTTTTACAACTCTGAGCTACAAAAAAGTTCATGCAAACTTTTTGCAATGGTAAGGACATATAAATAGAAGTGAAACTCAAAAAGAATTTTGTTGAGGTCCTAACTTGTCCTAATATTCATAGGGAAGAAAATTAAAAAGTTTCAGATTCTTTGGGAAGAATGTAGAATTTATTTTACCCAAATATGTGAAAGCAGCTGTACTGGTTTGGGCTGGGATAGAGTTAATTTTTTCCATGGCAGGTGGCATGTGTGAGCATTTGTGAGCAAAGCCATGTGGATAACACAGATATCTTATCTGCTGCTGAGCAGAGCTTACACAGAGTCAAGGTCTTTTTTCCTTTCCTCCTCATTCTGTCCAACCAGCAAGGAGGCTGGGGCTTGTTGAGTGTTTCGTGAGGGACACAGCCAAGGCAGCCGACCTCAAGTGACCAGAGGAACACCACAGACTACCTTGATGTGCTCAACAATAAAATCTGCGGGAATAAGAAGGAAGGGGAGAGCTTTGGAGTAACAGTGTTCCTCTTTCCCAGTCACCACTACCTGTGATGGAGCTCTGTTTGCCTGGAAATGGTTGAACACCTGCCTGTCCATGGGAAGTGGTGAATGAATTCCCTCTCTTGCTTTGCTTGAGTCTTCAGCTTTGGCTTTACCTTTTCACCTGTCTTTACCAAAGTCCACAAGTTCTTTCACCTTTACACTTCTGATTCTCTCCCCCATTCCTCCCTGAGGGGATCCACTGAGCAGCCACGTGTCACGTAGGTGCCTACTGATGTTAAACCATGGCAATACCATATCCCAAAGGGACAAAAGATACACATCTGTGCAGTGCCTGCAAGCCATGGTCATGAGAAACAAGTGAGCCTTATTTTAAATTACACTGCTAGAATGTGAAGTTATTTCACCATTTCCAGAACTGAAATGTTATGGTTAATGGCTTAAACATTGTTATGAAGGACTTTTTGCCCATTATGGCAAAACTGTATAAAGAAGCTGCAATCACCAAAGCTCTCGCCTCCCTAAGTATGATTCCTGAGGGCAGCTTTCCACTGTGAGTTAACCTACCTAAGGGAACTTGAGATAAGATAATGGTGACACTATTTTCCAATTATCTCAGACCTGGGAAGAAGTCAACAAGGCTGAGAGAGAAGAATGTATCCAGAAGAAAGCCAAACCCAGCAGCTGTCCTGAAAATCATTTCTGGCTGGGTTCGGGGTGGGGAGGCCGCAGCACACACGCTCATCTGCTGAGGCCAGGTTTGTACACACTTCCCCACGACCAAGGGGAGAGAACGAGAGTTTTTGAGTGTCTGGAATAACCTCTGATAAGAGAAAGTGAGCACCCATCCTCCCTTACGCAAACTGGCTCAGTTGTAACCACACACCCCACCCCCCAGGAAGGCCACATCCACATGGGACATTTCCATGAGAAGCAGCTGAGGAGGTGTCATAACTCATCAGAGACTCCCAAAGCACCTCCCAGACTCAGTCCTGAGGCCTTGCACCAGAGCACCATATCTGATGCAAAGTGATGCAACAGATTCAGGGTCTGTTGCAAGACAGTGTCAAACTGCCCCCCCAGGGAAGGTACCTGGCTGTACCCACCTGGACCAAATGTGTATTAACCAGTTGAACTCTATGTTTTCCAAGACCCTCACTACCAAGAAGACCAGAGGAAGATTAATTGGACACTACAGAAACCCATGAAGTGGTGATATTTTCTACTTAATGTCCCGCTCTGTTGCTCTCTTTCTCTCCCCACACATCTTTTCCTAGCTCTCACTCTCTCTCTGTCTCCCCACACACACACACACACACACACACACACGTTTATTGTTAAATAAAATCCATACTTTTGACTTTGGCATATGGTCTCGTTTTCACCTTAATCCATGCAGAAGCATCTCTTTAAAAATTTTAATAATCGGATCATAACAGCCATCTGCAATAAAGCTGCTATTGCCTGCTGCTAATTTGGATTTAGCTCATGAAATACTTTGGTCTAATGGTCCTGGAGTTGGAGTCTATTCACAGAACAAACACAAAATGGGAAACTTCAGTGCATAGTGTAACATTTCCCCCAATATATCTCAGCCAAGATTTACATGAGTTACCTTTCGGGGTTATGGGAGTTGTTGCTCTTTTGGTCAGTCTTGTGGTGTGCAGTGAATAAAGGAAGACCAAGATGACTACGAAGGATGGTTTTGTTTTTGGAATAAGGTGGTGAACTGCAACTGAACACCTGCTTTCAGTGGTACATATGTATATAAATGAATACATATATGCACACATATGTACATAATTATGCATACATATTTATATATATGTACATTTTGGCCAAATGCATACATACAGGTATGCACACATGCACATGAATGCACATGCACACTCACTCATATGTTTATGGAATGACAAGGAATTTAAGAAAAATAATATACATCATCCTAGTGGGTTTTTTTTATGACTCTATAACCATATCCCTAAACTCAATGGATACCAGAGATAGTCAAAAATATATATGTGAGACCACTACACAGGTTATTTGTCAAAAAATTATTTGAGATCTGTTTAGGTGATCTTTGCTAGTGTTCAGTTTCAGTGGCTGAAGGTACTTTACATCTTTGTGTAAAACAGCTTTGATTAGAAATGTCAGGAAATGGACTCTGAAAATTACTTATCTATCACATTATTTATCTTTATTGGTATGCCAAGAGTCATTAATTGGAAACAAACTAAAAGCCCAAGAGGGTATCCAGTCTAGGCTATATAAGCTTGCTACTGAATTATACACACAGTGCAGGCAAACTAATATCTTTCACATTACATGACTAAATGTGATGGCAATTATTTATTGCACCTTAAGTTTTATGCCCCTGATACCCTTATAAGATGCAACACCTGACTTTTAAGAGGGCCTTGAGGACAGCAGATAAACATATGGAAATAGCCTGAATGCAGAAATATGTGCTCATAAAAGGTATTCACTGCCAACGTCCACCAGGACTGGAATACTATTCATCCTAGATTCATTGTAAAAGTTTGGTGCTGCTTGTTGATGGTTATTTTCAATGAATCAAGTGTTTGAAGCTTGATTTACTGTTAGTTTTGACTCTTTAGTACTAAATAAAATCCAATCTAAAACCAAATTACTTGCCTTCTGGACTCAGGTCTCACTAAACAAGTCTATTAATGACACGAATGACCAAAATGGAAAGGATTTAAGCTTCTTTAGCAACCATTTATGCAGTAATGTAAACATTCAGTTATTTTTCCTTAACAAGAAGAGTAAACAGGTCACAATTATATAGGTCAAACACATAGAAATCAACCTGTATTTGTTATTACACAGATCTAGAAGGCTAATTTTTCTTGCAAATAATGATTTTATTCAGTTCCATTATTCATTTGGCTGTCTGAATAAGTAAGACTGGATTTCCTTGTAGAATTGTTGATTTGTTTAGAGATTAAGTTCAAATATTTGGTTAAAATTACCTGGAGCATAAACATTATTTTCCATTTCAGAATACAGCACTGCTTGGATTTTTGTTATTGTAATTTATTTAGAAAAACTGTATTATTGCTTCATAATTTGAATGTATTTTCATTTTAGAGAAGGATGTCAAAAACATTACAGTGACTTATATTATTGAGTCTGAAGCCTTTTTACTTACTCAAATACCACTTTTACATGAGCAACGTTCATTATCCCTTTATCATGCTGTTGAAGAATGGCAACATTGCTGTATTTTGCTAATACCCATCTCAAGGGAGGGAAACCACAGAGTTGTTGTCTGGCTCCCACACTTCAGCTTACCAAGCTTGACTTTTCTCAGTTACTTTTTTTCTGCTAGGTAATAAAATAGCTTAAATGTAAAGTGACAACCTTTCTGTTATTACTTAAACATGGATGGATTGATGAAAAAATTCTAAAATCATGTTTAGAAACAAGAAACTCTTTTAATCCTCTTAAAATTATATTTTAAGAGGGTATATATATCCTGGAAAAAAAAAACAGCAAAGGTGTGTTCAATTTACTAACGCCTTTTTTCTTGCCTAAAATGCTTCCTTGATCAAAATTTCCATGAGGGATCAAGCCAAAGAATAGTCTAGCCCAAAATTCCACAGCAGTTAATAGCAGATATTTAGGTGGGAAAAAATGTAAGAAACAGGGCAAGTATAGAATGCTCTTCCATCTTGTAAAAGCTCCCATGAATCAGTAGGTCAGTTTTAGCAGTCAAACTCCAGGGTTTTGTTCCAAAAAAATGATCTATTAAGTTTTTGAGCCATTTAGACCTTTGACTTTCTTGTTATTCTAAGGGTAAGAGGTCCACAATGTAATAATAGTTTATGTGAAAACAGTGTTTCCCTTTGTTCTCCCGAGAAGTTCTCTGTCCTGCTTGTGTTGGCCGAGCCTCATATCCTTCACGTGTCACAAGCAGTGAGTAATCACCCCCAATACCCTGACACTCACTAGTGGCTGACTTCCACCAGATCAGCTTCCTGAAGCTACTGGCTGTATGAAATGAGGTCTGCAGGTCTCTGTTTGCCTCTTCTCATTAAATTGTGACTGAGAAAACTATTTTTTTTTTCTTTTTAAGCCTATTATCTTCATCTGTGTTGATCATATATCTTGCAGTCATCCTGCTGCTTTACTTCATTATTCTCCCAGGTGTTTTACCATGTAGCTTATGTTAGTTATTTCTGCAATTACTTTTTCTATCAGTTATATATATAGTTCCATGCTTGCTATTTCTATATCTCCTTTTTATCACTATATGCTTCTTGACTAGCATATCTGTAGAACTGATCACCATGTGATCCAAAGTTTTACAGACTCTCCGCATATTACTGGTTCATAAACTTGAAGATATTCCCCTGATTCTAATACTGACAGATTTCAGATGGTTTAGTTTATTATTTACCATATTGCTTAGCTCTCTTCCTCCTTCCTGATATTTCCATCTGAGTAATGACAAATTGAAATTTCCACTCTCTAGTTTCAGATGTGCTATCTTTTGGAAGCTGTTAATCCAACCACAAAAGAGCTTTGAAAGTGTATTTTATTTGCAACATCCTGCCCTAGAACAGACACCAGCAAAAATATCACATAAATTCATGCCTTATTTTTTTCAGAAAACAGAAGTAGTCCAAAAGAATTCATCCAACTAAATATGTTATTTCTTCTTCTTCAATTCATATCTTAAAGAACTTCTTTGCATATTCTTGAAATTAAGAATTAAAAATGGAGCAAGTGTAACTGTTTAAAAGCACAGAAACTACTAACAAATCTTTTTCTTTCATGTAACTTATTGCTTATAATTTTGCCAGAATGCAGACAAATTGCTTTTGTTGTTTATTTTTCTCATTTTACGAATGATACAAGTAATTTAGTTTGAATGCAGAAAAAACAACAAAAATAAACAAAATAACCTACAATAAGATGTGAGCATAGATGGTCAATAAAAACATTTCATTCTCCAAATGTATTCTGAATTACAGAACTATGACAGATGACTGTAAGTACTATAAATCAGCAAGTGTTGTGCATAAACCCGCCAAAGAGCAGGGTTTGTGTCCCAAACCTGCACTGCATGGTGCAAAGCTGGGCTCCCAATATGCACACAGCTCTCTGAGCTGGGCCAAAGCTCCCTGTACCTCCACCTTTGGATTGGCTCTCTGCACTTCTGCTCTGCCTGCAGAAGCATTGTACCAAAAAGAAAATGTAGCACCACTTCTGTAGCAAAGGCACAAACTGTTGGGCACTTCCTTTGCTTTAGGTCTCATACATGTTGTGCATAAAACAAAGTGGAGGACTCTGCAAGGACAAGTGAAACCACTAAGAGCTCTCCCTCTTGACAAGGTTATACACTACACAAGTGTAATTAAGAAAAAAAAGCTGTACATTCAACAACTTTTCTTGCAAATGTGTCACATATAGGGAAACTGATAAGAGCTTGATTTGATCTCCGAGGTCTTATTTGCATGATATATGTATACACATACATTTATAAACTCTTCTGGCAGGGTTTGATATGTCCTGGCTTTGATTCTTATTTTACACTATTCACAGTGTGAAAAACATATCCCTTTTCTCTGTGTGTGTGGAAAAGTGAGACAACTGACAGTCCTCGTTAAGTGTCTTACAGCTATGATAGCTGTGAGGAACTAATGACTTCTCACCTGGAGCACTGGTGTTTACAAGTCCCAGTGTGTTACCTAAACAAATAAACAAGCATGACAGGACAAGCTTTGTTGGGCAGTTCATTCCTCACACTCTGTGAATATAACCCTTTTACCCCTCATTCCCCCAGGATTCCTAACCAAAACTCACTTCTTTCACTAAATCTCCTATAAAATAATCCTAAGGATTTGTCTCCCAATGTACTAGAGATGGTTCACAGCATTAATGTAAGACACACATACTCCAATCTCAGCAGCAGATAATTTTAGATTAACATGCTCTGTTACTTTCCTAACAGTGGTACAGGGTGACCCATTTCTCAGCTGCATTTCTCCAGTTGCAAAGGAGGGAACCGGGTTGTGCCTTACCAATCCTGTTCCATTGTATGTTCCAACACTGCTTAAAGAGGGAGCACCCTGGGGAGTCAGGCTCTGTAGCTCCCTGTGTTCCATGGGCTTTCCAGGGATGGACTATTTCCAAAAAGGAAGAGAATCAAGGAGAGTTTAGAAGTGGCCTTTGATGCAAGACATCCCCATGTGCCTCTGCATTTTGAAACAATGTGTATCAGAACCCTTATAGCAAAAATATTAATGTGTTAGAGGTCAAATCATTCACATATTGAACTCTAACATGCTTTTTGTTGTGCTGATCTTCTTATGTTTTAGCAGTAGTTGTCTCAGAATGAAACTTAATTGCTTTTTTCTGCTTAACTACAGAGGAACAGCTTAAATATAACCACAATCCAACAAACTAAATGAATACACTACTTGGAAAACTGGAATGTACAACCTGAAATTCAGGTTGAGATGCTAAGAGTCAAAACATCAGCAGAAGACATTAAGCTCCCTACTGTCATAAATGTGCAACATTTCTCACTTTATTGCAACAAAGATGGCTGTAAGAAAGTCACTGAGACTTTTGAATTTTTATTAGGAATCCTTTCACTTTAAATCAGATGGATTGATAACCAGTTGAAGTAGTGCCAAATGGCTTTAATGAACAAAGTATTTTTTAATATTTCATTGCTGTTCTCTGTATTTCCATTTTTTTCCTTGATTCTGAGTCAAGAAATTCATTTACCCATTTAAGAATTGCAAAGAGAAATTAACCTGTGAAATACAGTAATAAATTAGTGGAATTTACTTTCTTGATAACAAGAAAGTATACATCATTTGATATATGATATATAATTTGTTCTCTTTAAGATATAACTGATTATTTCTAGAACATTAGTTCACTTTATACTGCTTACCATAAGATGTAGAAACACAACACTGTTAATCCTGAATATCTTCTTTATGCAGAACATTTATTAACATTAAAATAAAAACAGTGTACAGAAACTCTGCTTCAAATAAATGACTGCTATTTACAAGAAGCCCTTTCTGTACCTAAAAAAACAAACCTCCTATGAATTTCTTTACCTGGCTTCTAAGTACACTCAATTTCCAAATTTCCACCAGAACTGTGTGGGTTCTTTACTGTGTGATTTTCTGGTGAATTGATAAGGGTTAAATATGCAAGCCACCTCTTAATGTTAATAGGATATCTTTTCTTTACCAGTAAATCTGTCTTTTAAAAAGGCTAAATTGGTTGAGACTATGAAATATCTTCAAACAGTAGAAGGGAAGACAAAGCCATCTCTACTATGCTTTCATGTAGGATCCACTTGCTTTGAAAGTCAAGATAAAATATTACTTGGTAAAAATTCTCAGTAAAATTGAGTATAATATTCACCTGTTCCTTTGTTTCTGCATTACAGTTACTCGCAGATTTGAATAAAGATAAATGTATATACGTTATTCTACTGACAGACAACAGAATTGTGTCATAAAAAGCTTTAGTGCTTAAGATGAAAGTGATTCTCCACTTGAAGGAAATAATGAAGACAAAATCTTCTAAAGTGGGATCCATACCATATTTTTGAAAATGGGTCAAGGAATTGAGAATTATTTCAGCACACCAGAAAAATGCAGAGAAACGGAAAGCCACAAAGAGTTTGCATGACAAAAAATTTGTCAGCTCTCTTCCATATATTGATCCTACATATAAATTGCCTTTATTTGTGTCCCAAGATGATTACCTTGCAGTTAGAGGTTTTTGTTTTGATGCTACCAGAAAGATTATATGACGGAAAGAAATGTTGCGTAAGACTAACACTTCTAAAACTATATTTTTCCTAATTTGATTTGCAGCAGGAGGAATAAATATAAAATAATAAATTTAATTTATTTTAATTTGACTAAAATAAATTAAATTAAAAGCATTTCTTCTTGTTTTATATGCCTTTCCTTTAGCTTTGTCTGCAATGTGTATTCCTGCTCAGCCACATTTTGGAGCAACCCAGTGCAGACATGCTACAAAAAAAGCAGACACTTTGGAACACTGGAAGAGATTGTTACCATGGCAGGCACACCTTCCAAAAGTTATGCCTTGATTGATAATGTATAATTATGTCACAAAATTTCCTTGAATTAAAAAGTGAAAAGAAAAAACTCAGAAACTCTTCCTTCCAAAACACTCAGGAGGCCTTATTTGGGCAGATTCACAGTGCATAAGTGAAAAATAATTAGAAGTATAAGGAAGAAGTGCATAGTGCAAATACAGCATCTCGTATATGTATTGCTATTTATTTAATCTAAACATCTGAATCTCCTATTTATTCAGTGCCCAGCAAGTTAATATTAGGAAGATATTTTGAAAAAATCAAATTTCCAAATATTTGGGAAATTACTCCAATCTGTAAAATTTCAGCAATTTTTACACTCTTCAGGTGTTGTGCCACACAAATGCTGTGTATCAAAAGCATACGATCAATTGCTTTTTTTATATCAAACAAAAAAAAGAGAAAAACAAACCAAATAAGACTACTTTTGAATTTCTTACCAGTTCCTACTGTCAATGCTGAAGAAGAAATGGTTTCTGTCAGCCATTTGTAAAATTCTTAAGGTATTTGCACTAATGCCTCATGGTATCCAAAACATCCAGGACTCACTGGAAATCAGACAGGAAGGGGATTTGAACAGGGTAATTGCCACTTATGCATCTTTTCTTTCTTCACATTATGAAGAACTATGAAGGTAGTTAGCAGAAGAAGAAATAACCACAAAGAATAAGAATCCAGTGCTGTTCTCTCCCAGTATCATAGAATTGAACTGTGGCTCATGCTGAGAAAATTATTGCATCTTCACTCTGTACACTTTCCTTCTATTACTTTAGGGGGAGGAAAGCAAGTATATGACAGGTTTCACCTTCTGATCTATCTACTATGTTGTTACTCCTACAGCCTAACTCCAAGTTTTTAAAAATAGTTATCTAATATTTTTCTTCAGTAAAATCTTTATCATCAATTTGGTGTTACCAAAGAAAAACAAATGCTTCCTCAAGGAAAAAAAAGCCAAAACAAAACAAAACCACCTACACACACACACTCAAACCAACAAAAGCTACAAAAAAAAAGCCACTCAAACCAAAGCAAACCAAACCAAAAACTCCAAGCATGTTGCGGTTTTTCAACCAGATTGCAAGGACATCAGCAGCTGATGGATTCTACCCTTGTTGAAAGAAATTTTTATTCAGATGTTGGGTCACCTGTCTGTCAAAAAACTACATCTGTGGATATTGTGACACTAAGTGAAGCCTTATTTATGAGTACCTACATCTGAGCCTGTAAGATCGATTTTACATTTCAAGTTAAAAAGCAGGGATTTATAAACAGGAATATCAAGGTTTATAAAAATCTCATAATCTACAATGCCTTTGGAGAGGAC
Organism: Agelaius phoeniceus; assembly: GCF_051311805.1. Classification (NCBI taxonomy): domain Eukaryota; kingdom Metazoa; phylum Chordata; class Aves; order Passeriformes; family Icteridae; genus Agelaius; species Agelaius phoeniceus. The sequence goes on along the minus strand of NC_135269.1, from coordinate 46,037,890 downwards.
AGGAAGGGAAGGGAAGGGAAGGGAAGGGAAGGGAAGGGAAGGGAAGGGAAGGGAAGGGAAGGGAAGGGAAGGGAAGGGAAGGGAAGGGAAGGGAAGGGAAGGGAAGGGAAGGGAAGGGAAGGGAAGGGAAGGGAAGGGAAGGGAAGGGAAGGGAAGGGAAGGGAAGGGAAGGGAAGGGAAGGGAAGGGAAGGGAAGGGAAGGGAAGAGAAGAGAAGAGAAGAGAAGAGAAGAGAAGAGAAGAGAAGAGAAGAGAAGAGAAGAGAAGAGAAGAGAAGAGAAGAGAAGAGAAGAGAAGAGAAGAGAAGAGAAGAGAAGAGAAGAGAAGAGAAGAGAAGAGAAGAGAGTTTTCAAGGATATAGCACTCTCACAGGTCCAAACCTTCTAAATCGTTGACAAAACTTTTCTTTTTCTTTTTTTCTTTTTTTTCTTTTTTTTCTTTTTTTTCTTTTTTTTCTTTTTTTTCTTTCTTTTCTTTTCTTTTCTTTTCTTCTCTTCAGGGCTTTACAGCAAGGTAACTTCACAAAAGCTGACTTACAAAAAGGCAACATGAGTTAGAAGGACAAAAATACAGAGTTCTGGAGTCTTTTGGGACAGCCCATAGCTTTGAGCAATACCTTCTTCTCAAAAGCAGTTCATAGTAACCTAATAGAGATTTTCCTTCAAGTCAGCCTTATTCTGAGCTCAAAAAGGGTAGGAGGGGAGATCTGACCTTTGATGAAGTTGCTGTATCTTTTATTCCTTTAGTTCAAACAAAAGACTTCAGGCCTTTGAGGTGCACTGGTTTCATTTTTTGTTTGCAGAAAATGAAAGTATGAGGCAAGTTAAAGGCATGCAGAATGAAATTTTGTCAGTTATTTAAAATGTAGGGCCTTAATAATGAAAGAGTTGTGATTGAAGATAGCCTTTGAATATATTAAATGCGTGTATGGCATTAATGGATAAAAATTGAAAATAAACAGATACTGAACTGCAGACACAGCACGATTTTACTCTGAAAAATGCTGGAGATCTCAGCAATGCACACTTTAGAATGAGTACTGCTCCTAAGTAAATAACAGACAATTAGATGCCTCTAATGAAACAAAAAATGGAGCAAATGATTGTGTACATTATCTTACATTTGAACTTAGTTCTTTTTGTAGAGCACATTGTCAATAAGGGAAAAAAAAGGATTTAACTTTACAATGACCTTGTCATTCGGATTTGATTACATCTGTACTGCAGTTTTATTTCCTGTGGTGCCCATTACTGGTAGGGAAGACACATTATAATTTATCTGACAGTACCAGAACCATTAAAAAAAAATTCTTGTAGATGAATCTAAAATATACCCTTTAACTCATCATGGAAAACTGTACTGTTGCAGAAACTAAGCAGAAAAAGTCAGCCTCTATATTCAGCCAACAGTGTAAATTAAGATTGAATTTATTAAGAATCCATATGGCTACATTAACTTAGCCTACATTAACTTAGTTTCTCAATTATTTGTGTATATAAATATGTGTACAAATACTACTGAAAATGAAGAAAGGTATTTACATCAGGAGCCTCAGAGGATTGTTAAACAAAGCACAGTCACTTGGTTGTAGTCTCTAAATATCAAGAAATATAGCTTCTGTGCAACTGCTTCTGCATCAGCCAAAGAAGACAGAGAATTATCCTCATTTAATGGAGGTGGTTGCTAGGAGGAACTTATTGCAGGTAGGTCTGGCTCTTAACACGCTCACAGCCCCAAATCCTCTGCAAATGAGGGCTGAAAAGTTGGAAAGAATGTTCCAGGATTGTAAATGGGAACTGTGGATCAGAAAGGAATAGTGCCTTACCAAAATGAGACAGCTGACCACCACAGCCACTCTCCCTGCTTCTGCTGACTTCATGTTTATGTGGATTTGGACTACAGGAGAAATGCATCCAAAACGAATAATGACACTGAAATATCTATGTTGTCATATCACTAGAACTGAGGAGTCAAAATGGCCTTGAACAGTGCATCAGTGAAAGATAGCTCATGGGGAAAGAAGCAAAAGGAGAACTCCATTGCTTCACATGCTGAGCCAAGTTTGTATTCTCAAGCAGTTAAATAAGATTTTTGTTGTTAAGAGTGATCTAGAACTGTACTCTGCTGGTTTGGGTGGGGTTTTTTTTTGCCTTGCAACCTTTTTTCCAATTTCATAATCAAGAAATGAAGCCTTTAGTTTGCTAAAATAAAGACATTTTCTTCTTTAACCATGCTTGTATTTAAAAGGACCTCAGGTACTCTGGCTAGTGGAAAGCAAGTTATATCTTCAGAAGCAGCAGCCATCTTTTTACATAAACTGTACAACCATAAAGAGAAAAATAAAAAATTGGAACCTTGATTTGGCAAAGAAACCCTGTACATGAGACTTTCTCTTCTGTGAGAATTCTGACCAGATTTCTGCTCTACAGCAATACATATTGAAAACTTTTTATGGATTTATAGTAGCAGAAACAAGCATTTGATGTTGATCAGACATGATATCTGTCCTATATTCTTGTCAAATATGAAATTTTTCTGAAGAAATTGAAATATGAGCATTTGTCCTTTTCTCTCTGCAGACCGGACATCACTGTGCAATCTGCTATAAAAATGGAAATCTTCAGGAGAATATAAACTTTAATGTCATCTAGATTCAACTTCAGATTTAGATCCAGTTGAGCTATTATGTCATTTCTGATAGCACAGTTGCAAACAGATATGTCACTGTATAGAATTTTTAGGATTTCAGTAATTTTAAGTAATATCAGACTAATATTTTCTCATGCTTATTTTTCATATTAAATACTATCCATACCTATTAAGCTGTTGGCTTGCAAGATCAGACTTATTCTGGAAAATGTATCCATATTTTTTAGACTGTTTAATGCTCTTGAAGTGCAAGACCTTCTGTTCTAGAAATAGAGAAGCTTTTAGTCATGCATACCAGCAAATAGCTTAGGAAACATAGTGAATACTATAACCATAAGGTCAACAATACAAACAGACAAGAGGTACTTGTGAAAAACAGATACTGTGATATCTGTATGCAGATATCCAGAATGGGATCTCATCAGGAAAAGCACAATCCCACTCACTGGAATAAAATCAAATGTGTGCAATGTCCTCCAGCCCATGGAATTATTTGCATTGGAAAAGACCCCTACAATCATTGAGTCCAACTGCTAACCCAGGACCCCTGTGTTAGCCCCAGAACCGTTTCCCCAGGAGCCACATCCACACACCTTTCAAACGCACCAGGGATGGTGACTTCACAACTTTCTAGGCAGCCTGTTCCTCTCTTTCTGATACAGGCCAGCGTGTCATTGGCCCTCTTGGCCACCTGGGCACTCTTCTGGCTCATGTTCAGCTGGTTGTTAACCAGCATCTCCAGTCCCATTTCACCAGGCATCTTTCCAGCTACTCTTTCCCAAGCCTGCTGCATGAGGTTGGTGTGACCCAAGCACAGGACCCGACAATTCACCTTGTTGAACCTCATATAGTCGGCCTCAGCCCATCAATTCAGCCTGTCCAGATCCCTCTGCAGGGCCTTCACACCCTCCAGCACATCAACACTCCTGCCCAACTTGGAATTGCCTGTCAACTCCCTGAGGATGCATTCCATCCCGTCAGGTAAGTGACAAAGATATTAAACAGAACTGATCCCAGTCCTGAGCTTTGGGGAACCCCACTAATGACAGGCTGGCAGGTGGATGTAGCTCAATTCACAACCATTCCCCAGGCCCAGCCACCCCTCCAGGTTTACACCCACTGAGGAGAGCACCCATCCAATCTGTGAGCAGCTTCCCTGCCCTAGTTGGTGCCTTCGTCATTCTTGTTCAACAGCTCTTAAGGGGGTTATTAATATCAGAGTTCAGCCAGCCTGTGCAAGGAAAAGCACTTCCCTTCCAAGAACTGTAGCTGGATCTCATCAAGCTTACTTTCAAGGGTGGGATCTGCCTTTCTTTTGTCAGCCTGGGAACACCCATATGTAGCGGAGCTAAGCGCTGGCAGACCTACGGAGACTGCAGCAGGCAGCCTATTGCCTCAGGTTCTCAATGGACCAGTGTGGGAAAAACAAACTAATAAATAAATACAACTTGAAAACTAGCATTCACACACTGTCACTTTTCCACCACTGTTTCTCCATTGACATCATTAGCACTGATTCTGATCAGAACCATGCTGCATATTTTTCAGTTAACTGTACATCTGGGTGGAATGAGAAAAAATGTTTTAGACAGTAGAAACACTAAAACACTGGTCAATATTTTAGCAACTCTATCATTTATTGATGTCTCTGACTTAATGGGCATTTATCTTAAATGGATCTGTTAAATAGTTGTAGTTTATCTTCAGTGTTGTTCAATCATTTTACACACCACCTTATGCAAAAGTAAAGCAATGAGCGTCAACCACGGTACTAACCCCAATTAATGACAACTTACGGGAACCAAAGATTCAGTGTTTGAGGTGTAAGATGTAGTACAAAGATTCAGTGTTTGAGGTGTAAGATGTAGTATTTAACTGCTTTAAGACTCCGTATCTAAGGTTATTAATATAAACCATGTGAAATTATTGAATGGAGATAAAATAAATATAAAATCATATTTTTGTTTATAGTTTATTACATATTTTATAGTATCATGGGATAAATCAGGTTTAATGCACCCCTGGAGGTCATATAGTCCATATAGATAGAACATATATTTAGCATTTTACAACACAATTCTTTCCATAGTTTTCAAACACTGTTGCAGGCAAGACAACTTTCAAAGCAACCTAGTGAATTTATAACATGTTTTTCTTCACTGAAGTCTGGTCTCAGTTCCTCACCCCTTCTTATTGCACCAAGTACAATCAGAACTTCTGAGTGCATTTTTAGAGCTGAAGGACAAAGTAGAATGTTAGCACTTAACAGGAAGCAAAATGTGCTGTTCTGTGCAAACTTGAAAATATGAAACTGATATCCTGAAATATGGAATAATAGTTTAGAGGTATTCAGAGTCTTTCTGTACCTTTTACTAACATGACCAAAGAAGTATTTCTTCTAAGTTAACTAGAAATAACCACACTTTTATTTTTAAGGGAAGTGTAAGTATGTGATATTAAGTTTTAAAGATTACAGAAACTCTTACAAGTTATAAAATAGATTTTCCTATGTGGCAAAGGATGAATTATCTTCATTTGCTTTACCAACTATAAATTGAGTAAAAAAAAGATTATAGAAACACCACTATTTTTTTTCCTCGGGGTTACAAAATATTAGTTATTCTGGTAGAGTGTAATTTTCTCTATTTTTTCTTATTCAGTCTAATTACTGTAATTTAATCTTACTCTTATAATGATCTCATAGTGAAAAAATATATCTCTTCTATGTGAAGACAATTACTATCATAATTGAGCAAAGGTAAAACATAATCTTAAATTATTTTATGTATTTTTAAAGTCTTCTTGTGTTTTTGCAAAATCACTTCTCTTGCAGCTTCCCAGTAACTATAAATTTGACACAAATTAAAATATGTCTTTGTTGAATATTTTTTTACCACAATGGAAATGACAATATTTTTATAAGAATGTTTATCCTATTTAAATGGAAATTATGGGCCTATAATTCCAAGCATATTTTGCTATTTCTGCCACTATCAAATAAATGATAATACAATTAAGCTAGTCTGCTCATAAATCAATCCTGCTGTGTGAAGGGTCACTTAACTATCTTATAATCTGACTGTAATATTTTTTGTAATGCAACTTCTGCCATAATCCTGGAAAAATATTGGACAAGTTTGCATTCCAACAATGTATAATATGCTTTAATGCTGACGCTTGTTGACCAAGTGATTCAATATCAAGAATGTTATGTACTACCTAGAAAATGTGAAGGAAAAAGAAAAAGAAATTTTTCATGACAAAAAAACCCCAACATTTTACTATGTATGTGTATATATATAGATATATATATAAAATACATATGAGAATATGGAGGCAGTTCCAATCCCATCAGATAAAATGGAATACAATTTATAATCAGGAGGGGATAAAATAAAAGAGTTCTTAGAAGGAAAAACAGGACAGAGTAAGAAGACACTATTGCATGTTAACCGTCTGTTAAGGCCTTAAAAATGAGAAAATATTATCACCTGTTGACTAGAAGGAGATAAATACTAAAAGAAATAACAAATTGGGTTGTCTGACATATACCAGCATATCAAAAGGGAAATACATTACTTTTAGTAATCTCAGCCATGAAGAAGGTTGACATTTGTGACTTTATGCTGCAAGTTCTTTAAATGCACACTTAGAAATGTTAGGACATTAGCACAGACTTTAAAAATAAACACAGCTCTATTGGTAAAGTGTTGAAAACTCATCCTAACTTCACATCATTAAATATGAAGCATTTCTCTAATATGGATCCTCACTACTCTGCATTCTCATCAGAGATAATAACACCACCAGCTAGCACTTTTATAGGACAATGTTGCTACATATTCAGTAGCATCATTAAATATATATTTTTCTTCATGAATTCTACTTAAGACAAATATTGTGGCTGACAGTAACTGTGACCACAGTGCTTATCACATTAACAAATATTTTAAGCTTGTTTTAGTTTATGATTTTCAAATCCACCTGCAAGAAATGACATTACTGTTGTCTTTTATTTCAACAGTGAAATCTTCTTCCGTACAAATATACAACAGGAATGACCAGAGTAATTTTACTTGGAAGACTCATGCTTTCCACAAAAAACATATTGGGGTGCTTTTTCTACGACCTCGAGGGACAGGCATTATATCAAGTCTTTATATTCCTTTTTCTGTTAATTTCAGTTTTCATCATAGCCATTCTAGTTATATTTCATTCAAGCAATGAAAGATAAAGAAATTACTTCACAGTACATTAACTTTATGTTAAGGGTCTAACAAGAGCTGACAAAAGAAAAAAATTTCTCATTTCAACTGTCAGTCCACTCAAGTGACAATCTACACTAGAGATGTCCTTGTTTTGGTTTAAATTTGTATCTCTAATATTTTAATATATTGGTTGCAACTGTGTTATTTCAGAGCAATAAAAGAAGTGACTTCTATGGACATTTAATTAATGAGATACGTATTTAAAACATCAAGCAGAAAATAAAAGCACCACCGTTTTATTTGCTTGATGGATTTGATGAGTGATACCAAGTGCTTTCAAAATGATGACAGAATCAAATAATCATCTGCTATTAACTTTGAGAACACCTTTGTGTAATTTTCTCTCCCATTAATTGACTGAATCACACAACTAGACCTGGGAATTATAGAGATGTTTTAATTTCATATTGAAATTTCCTTTTGGCACTAAATGTATATGAATTACATTGGAAGAACATGCATAAAACTTGGCTTTGATATGGGATGAGACCATAGCTTTGCCAGTTAACAGAAAATATAAGTGGCACGGGTCAGATTGTCTTTGATGATGAGTGACAGTTTGCTAGAAATTTTATATCTTAAATAGGCAGCTTACAAAATATTTGTAAAAATATAATTGCTACAGCTATTTACTGGGATTATTTATATTAAACATAGTTTGGTAATGAACTTTGCTAAAATAAAATATCTGGCTGGCCTTGGAACTTCTTCTCACCCAGACACTGAACAACACTGAGAACAGTTCTTGTGAAACCCTGACACCAACCCCAGCTCATCAGGTGAGAGCAGCTGAAATGATTGATCTTGCCCTTTAGACTCTGTAATAGTAGAGTGTACTTAAAATGCATGCAGAGTACAGTCCTTTAAATATGTGAGAGTCCTGTTTCTATTCAAATGTTGAATTGACAGCCCTGAGAATGACATATCTCTTTTGCCAGATCATACCTACAGAGCTGGCAACAGCCTGGCTGTCAGTCTGGAAACTCAGCTCCAAGTTCACATATACAATACAGTCAGTAAAGAAGACACTGATTATTCAAATTATTCAAATCCAACTCTTGTGTTTTCCATTTCAAGCCAGACTGAGCCCAGGAAATGTTACAACATTACTTATTTCTCTAAACAAAAAATAAAAATAGCACTGAATTTTAGATAAACGTCTGAAATTGGCACAATCAGTTTGTCAGTTAAGTCAAAGCATGCTTCAGCTGAAACTGCCTTACCATCTCTTCTGTCATTCACTCCTGTTCTTCCAGGACTACAATCCCCTTTCCATGTTTTTTGGGACTGTTATGGAAAATGAAAGGCCCTTGGCAGATCTCAGAAACATCTCTGTTGCCAAGAAGTACATGCAAACAACAAAGGTCAGGTAGGCAAGTCTTTAATCATCTTGAAGAAAAGATATTTTTACTCATAGAGCAAGAATAGGTAACTTTGCTGCAGTACCTCAGCTGTGGTTTGAAAAATGTTCAATTTATATTCCAACATTTTATGGTTCGAGCGGAAAATAATTCCACCAGTGTTTAGAACACATTTGTTTTAAATGCCACTAATCAATGAAAATGAAATATTGGGACCAACATTAGTCAAATACATTGATGACAGATGCACAGAAATGCATAACTGAATAGGCTTTAGCTACATTTGTATGGAAATTGTTATTTAAAATATACACTGTGGTCCCTCTAGTCCATTTCTATTTTAAACACTATTAAGGAATTTTTCCAAGGGGGAAAAGGAGAATTTCTTTCTCAAATGAATTACCTTCTTCTGTGGAAGAACAATTAACATTTTTAAACACTTGCTATATTCAGTTCATGCTTTGCATGCACTATGCCAGATATTGCTTTGCAATGCTATGCTTTTCTGCTTAATTTTTTCTTTGAGAAACCATGGAGAGTATCTACCTATTATCTGTCTTTGGATAAATTTATGGCATCATCATTGAATTTATTTTTTATATCATTGTTTTTATTTTTAAAAAATTGATATTAATTTTTAAAAGGCAGAAAAAATTATTATATTATCCTTTTGCTGCACCAGCTGTATTCCCACCACACTAGACATTGAATCCAACAATTTATAAAGTAAAATAAAAATTAAAATTGAAGAGTTCCCATTTTTCCACAAGAAATGTCTAGGATTTGCCATAGAAAAGTCCCACAATTGTATTCTTCAGCAGAAGAGTCTAGAACAATCAAGCCAAGCACCACGGGATCATAGAATCCCTACCTGGCAGGTAGGTAGCCTCCACTGAATCCTGGAAGTCAGTCACCTTTGAACTCAGTTTACTATTTCATTACTGCTTGCTTGCTTTTCCTTCTTCACATTCTTTCCAGCCCATGCACTGCACCTTACATCACATACCTGCTTCTCAGGATGTCAAAAAAAAAAAAAAAAGAAAAAGAGAGAAAGAAGAAACATGTTTTTAGCCAGGCAGAGAATGGCTAATCACAGATTCAAAGATGCCCTGGAGAGATTTCCATCTGGTTTGGTAGAGGTTCATAACTGGTTCCCAGACCAGCTGTTATCCATCACTCACAAGGTTTATATCATGTCCTCTGCTGCCCTTCAAGTTTTCCCAAGGCCAAGGGATTCACAGCTGCATTCCAGTCTCTGCAGACTCCTAAAAGGACATCTGCTGCTGACAGAAGATGATAAATCAGCCTGAGGACACAAAGTCCCAGATAGCACTCACAGAATCACACGGTTTTGGGCACCCACTAAGGCATCCTACAACCTTGCCTACCCCTAGTCAATGGGGATGAATTTCTCTCCTACTACTTGTTCAGATTCATAGGTGTCATCCTTCATTTTGTTTCCTTCCACACATTTGCAATTTTTGGAGCTGGTTGTTGGCATGGAAGTAAATTCCTGATACATTTTTCTGAATAAATGAGAGATTAAAGAGAAAGTTGTGTGGGGACTTCCTTTGTTTGCAGAGGACATTTATGGCAGGCTCTCATCTAAGTAAACAGCTGCTGCAGAGTCTGATGGGCTCGAAGGACAGTCTAATACTTCAGACCTCATGTAGCCTTATAGGCCTCATGTCTGATTTCCCAGACATGAATGGTATGAACTGATGAATGAAGGTCCCAAAGTCAGCCAGCCTTACAGAGAAATTATTCTCTGTAGGCACCTTTTTGACATTATTGACTGTAGAGGCAGTTACATGTAGCTGATACAGAGATATCTTCCTTTGGTCATATGAGCTGCACCTGGCATGTCATTTTACCTGTTTCTGAGACATCACCAATATCAACGATTTTTAAAGTCATATCCAGACCCTTTGGACTCATACTAGAGCCTATTGGGTCTACCTGGGTTGGAATTAATTTTTGTTTTATGGATAAAACAACATCACTTGGGCAGTGACTGAGGGAACACATCTATGAAACCATTAATAAACTGAAAGGGGACACAGTCAAGACAGATTATTCAAAATGGCCAGAGGAATGTTCCATACCATGTAAGGTCATGCCCAGTGTTAAAAAAAGAAATAGAGGATGGTTGTAGTGGCTTTTGAGGTGACCACTCTTTAGAGGCTCATTGTCTGGCTGAGGTGGGGGTGAGAGGTTTGGGGTTTTTTCCCTCTCCTTATCTTACCTTCCTATATTCAACTGCTTCTATTTTTTATCTTTGAGTGTTTTTCTCTTTTTCTTCCTATTTTTTTTCTTCTGTGTTGCTGGGGGTGGAAGAGCATCTGTGTTGGTGCTGGTCTGCTGTCAGGGCCAAACCACCAAACAGAGAATACAAACCATTAGATGTGCCAGTTCAAAGGCTGGGGTATGTGTCTGCCTGAGAGAAAACATACGATGAAGAAAAAAAAACCAATAAACAGGTTAATTTCCTGTAACTTTAATGTTTTTTCATTTCTTTTTTCTTGGAGCTGCCTTGTTATCCTAATTTATATCATTGTGCTGTAAGCTAGAGCTTTTAGTAACTAGCAGTGTTTGTCCACAGATATTTTCAGCCTCTCTAAGTAAAGAAATTCATACTCATAATAGCTAAAACTCAAGTGTGAATAAGCTGTTGATTTACTTATTTATTGAGAAAAAACACGGTTGTGAAAAGAAGTTATGCCAAATCTCTGGCATACTGTCAACTCCTGGATCCTAGCTCATTTAAACAGTTCAGAGCTGTAGTGATTTTTGTCAGTGAGTTTGAAATGTAGATAGAGCAAAATTCATAGTTTTAGTCAAGTGGCATACCATGTCCCAAACGTTCAGTCCTATCTGAATGTTGCAACTTGTGTCCACACCTGTTGTCATTTCACCACCATTTACTTCTATTCTGTTCTCTCTTAGCTGCATTTGGTGTGCAACTCAATTTTTTCATGGAGCTCTTCCGTAGGAAAGAAGTATGTTGGCTTCCTACTGTGGAGAAATGGCTTGTGGAAGGCAGACAGCTGAAAATGGTGTGAGAGTAGTTCAAGGTAGTTGGGTTTTATGAATGAATAACCTGAAATAGAATTGCTACTACTTAATTTTTATCTGTGCAACCAACACACAACAAGAGTAGGGTGTGTTCATTGTGCCATGTTAAGCAATTCCCAGCTGGACCAGGGCAGTGGTTTCCATCATGTGATTGTCCAGCTGCCAGAGTTCAGCTCCTCTGCTGCATGCACTTTGGAGCTGAATCAAACTTAGATATTTAATATGTCAAAAAACAAATAATCACTTCAAACAGAAAAAAAAAAAATCCAAAGCTGTAAATGAGATTTCAGTGTAATATTTGACATTCATACAAATTATATAATACCAACAAAGCCGATGTTTGTTATGTTTTTATGATAGCTTATCTTGTTCCAATGGCAATTACACTCGGGCAAGCAGGTCCCTCAGTTGCATGCAATCTTCTATCTTTTCACCCTTGAGAGCCAACTTGAAAATCTTGGCTTATGCTGTGATATAATATAATATCTTATCTACTCTCTCTTTAATTGCACCAGCTTATCTCCTTAACCTGTCAACTTTGACAAGAAATTTCTTTTTAAGTTTATATCTCTGCTATTCTTCTTATGCTGGGGCCAAAGTATATCAGCTAGACACAATAGGAATGCTACAGTCACTTTATCATTACTTGTTTTACAAATACAGTCTGAAACAAATTACAGATTAATTGGAAAGCAGATTTTACTGTTCAAAAGAAAATGCTTCTACAAAATCTAGGACACATTTCCTTGAAGTAAATTAAAATACAGTGAAATTAAGAGTGATCAAAGTTTTGAATTGTACTCCTGCCATGACTAGCTTGTTTCTTGCTATCTGTGTTAATGTGTCTTTGAAATTACTCAGGGAAAATAAGATTCAATACCCTTCAGAGATTTAAGATAAGACAATTTCAGACTTTGTCATTACATTAGGGCACAAGTGTTGCTATTATTTGTGAAATTTCCCAGTAAATTATGTCTTGATCAAAATATGGTACAATTCAATGATTAAAATAAAAGGTTACTTGAAATACCCCTCTTTTTATTATGATAGTGATTCAACTCAAGAGTTTCATAAATGGCATATATTTTATATCATAACACTTGATAAGGAGGAGGAAAGTCAGATTAGTCTGCTCTAGCAAGGCTTCTGTGAAAACAGAATTTCTTTCTGTAAGAAGCCATCATATAACATCTAGCCACAGGAGAGTTTCTGCAGAAAAATGAAATGCTTTGGGTGTTTGCCTGCCAGTGTGTGAGGTGAAGATCGTGTGGTCCTCCTGGAAAGCTACCTGGGACACAAGGTAGTGGGGGAAAAGTGCTCCCTTCTACATAAACTACTGTCCACCAAAGTGTACCTGAGCACTGCTCTTGGGGTTCTTCTGACCACATCTATACAGGCTATTTAGGTTCCTTCTATGCTAATGCACTGAAATAACCCTTTTAGACTGATTTACCCTAAAGTTGTTCACCTTAACCTACACCTATAGACACCCATGTCTCAGACTAGCCTTGAAGAGTCTTTACATGAAGTTTGATCAGATCTGGATCTTCAAGCAATTCAGATTGTCAATTCTCTGCTTTGCAGCTATTTTGAGCCTTTCCCTGTTAAAAAATTTGTCAATTCTTTGTTGTATGCTGACATAGGTCCTTTGGATTAGCATGTGTAATTTCTTTCTATATATATATACATAGAAAGAATATATTTATACATATATTTTATACATATATTTATAAATATATTTTATATGCTTGGGGCTGTTTTCAATAGAAACAATCCAGGAAAATTATTTTTTAAATGCAGCTATCCTAAGCAAGATTCTCTCCTATACCAACCATGTACATGAACTCTAGAATTGCTCTGCATATTCTCAGCCCTGTATAGTCATTCACAAAATTCTATCCTTAACCATTCTGAAATACCCTGGAGGGTTCAAAGCCTGTTTATGGGATATATTCAAGAAAAGGGCACAGATTCCTAGTCTTATCATCTGACTACACAACCCAGCAATAGCCCAGAGATCTGCAGCTATGTTTTGTGAAGGGAAATACCTTGTTGATTCCAGGAGATATTTTTGAGCTTTGATGGGATGTGCGGTTATCTTTGCTTCTTTTTACTTGAGAAGTTTATTTTTTCTCAACTTCACTGCAAAGCAGAAATTTTGTAGTAGAAGTCTTCTCTGTCTGTGACTGAAGAAAACCTGTCCTATGAACTTATGGCAAGAGCAGGAAAAAGTGTCCCCTGTTAAAGATTCCTCTAATTCAGATAGATCAAGATGATCCTTCAGGCATTAAATAAGGAGTTTTATCCACTTAAATTCCTGAGTTTAAAGTAAAGCAAGACACAGATCGAGCAAGCAACAGGAGCAAAGTTGGGCGAGGAGACATTGGCTAAAGTCTGTTGTAGACAGAGGAAAAGTACAAGTGTCTTGGGAGCTTCACCTTCTTGTTAACAGCTACTAATACCTGCAAAAAGTACCTCCTTTGCCTTCAGTTTCCAACTCTCACCTCCTTGAATCTTGGAAGAAAATGGAGTTCTCAGGTGGACTCTTGTACCCCTAATCACATCACAGAATCATAGAATGCCCTGATTTGGAAGGGCTCCACAAGGATCATGAAGTCCAGCTCCTGGCCGTGTACAGGACAGCCCCAAGAATCTCACCATGTGCTATTGTCCAAACACTTAGTGAAATCTGTCAGGTTTGGTGCTGTGACAATTTCCCAGGAGAGCTTCCAGTGCCCAACCATGTCATCAGAAAGTCTTAGAAATGGCTTTTATTTTTTTTTTTTGCCTTCACCCTGCCATGTGTGTATATATATATGTAAGTGATAAAGGGTAACCTAAATGCATAACAACCAAATGTTATATTTAAGTGACAAATCCCTGGGTAATCCTGCTAGAACCACAAGAGATCAGCAACCCCATATGAGACCACGTGCCCACCTGACACAGAACATTGTCTGAAAGCAGAGACTAACAAATGCCTCAGAAACCATTTTAAAACAAAGCATGCAAGGTACAAGTCATACTTCCCTAGATTATTTTCCCAGATACCAGCAAACTGCAGTCAGCTCAGATAAGGCTGACAACACCAGTGCAAGTACACTGGAACTGCAAACAGTGTTTTATCCTCAGGAAAGTGTTGTAAGCACAGAAAAACTCATGTCCAAAGAAAACCAGATGTGAATGGTAGTGGGACGAGGGAAGCATTAACTTATTGCAGGATCAGGAAAATAAATTATTTATAAACTGAATAAAACACAACTTTGAGTCATGAGGAGAAATTAAGGACTAATATTTAGTCAGTGCCCTGCCCTCCATCCTCCCTGAAAAAAAAGAAAAAAAAAAAGAAAAAAAAAAGGGGAAACAAGAACAGGTTGAATGTTTATGGATAAGTGCTTTCCACAGCAGAAAGGGCAGATTAGATGGGACCAGAGATGATTGTCTCATTCTTCTTAAGCACAACCTGAGCTTCAGTTTTAAATAGCTACTTGGTTTTACCTATACTTCATTGCAGGTTCTGTATTAATCAGATTTCTAACTGCTAGATTAGAAACCATGTAGTCAAGTGTTCAAAATCTTTCAACTACATCTCCCTTTATAGTTACAGATCTAGTGAAAGTGGCTCAATGCAATTGCAAATACACATGTAGAAATACAAGTTTCTTTAAAAACACTGTACCTCTGAACTCACATTGGTGTTATTGCAGAAGTAAAACATTATCCTCCAAGAGTAATTAAGATATCGCTGAAGAAAGACGGGAACTGTAGCTAATGAAAAAAATGTAAATGTGGTTCATTGCATATTAGTACTGTGTTACACTGAATAATTTTCCTTATATGTGTTCTACAAATTTGGCAAACATTATAATTTGCTTGTAACGGCAATAAGGAAAAATTTGTTCTTAAATGTAATACCTTTGGCTAGGAGGGCAAAGCAACAATCAACCATCTCATAAAGGTTTTTAGTGAAAAATACATAACCTTAATCTTATTGTATTTGCTGTTCCTGCTCATTAAAGTGTGAATGTTTTTGTGTGTGTGTGAATTATCCATGTAATGTTTCCTGAATGAACCTCTTAAAGCAATATTTAAATATAGGAGGAAGGAGATTTAAGTGATTATATCACATGGCCCATCAACTCTGCAGAAGAGGAAACTCTGAATTCCCATTTTTACAAATACGCAGTCCAATGCTGAATACTGGAGCTAGAGATCATGGTTCAAATAAACAAGGCTACTGCATTAGTCAGGGGATTGATAATGCAGCATAGAATGCTCAAACATCTTCCTGCCAGCACTGTAAACCAATACACCTCATTCACTTCACTGATGTTTGAGGATTTGAGGATTAAAATAAAAGATTTGATTTTTCTTGGGATATGTGCTATAAAAGCAGCTATATAAAATGAAGGTTGCCTTTCATGTCAGAGCACAATAGGTCAAAGTTTTGCTCAACCTATGATATTTGTAACATGGTTTTCTTAGTTTTGGAACAGGACTCAGTCTTGTCATGGCTAGTGATTTTCACCAACTGAAGGGCTACTTTGAACTGCTTTTGTAAACAGGATTGCATTATGTACAATTTGCTAAGGATCTTTGTCTCCTTAAATTGGTGTAGAATTTCAACTTCACTCTCACCAGTATGGTGGTGAAGGATTAGTTCCAGGTGCACCAGAACCTGCATGTAGAAGCATATGTAAAATTAGTCCCTCAGTTACTGACTTTGGTGGAAGAATACATCTACATTATACAAATGAATCTGTGAAGAATCAAGCTGCTTCATGAGCTTGTCTGGGCTCAGTAGTGTGAAGCTGCTCTAGAAATGTTTCCTCATGTGACATGGATTGTGGTGGTGGCAGAAGAGACCTGTGAGAAAGGAGATCCCTCTGAAACTCTGAGTAAAAGAGACACAACATTGGGATGCATAGGACAGAAATTACAGTCAGGAGAAATACAAGTGAGAACAGAAAAATGTAAGAAAGATTTTTTTTCTATCCAAATTCAGTTCCATTTCATGAAAAGAAACATGTAGGAAGTAGTCTTGAGGTGAATCCTGGATCCCAGCTTGGGAGAAGCAGAAATTTTCCAGTGTGTTACAGAAACTTTGTAACACTACTTTTAAGTCAAGCTTAGGGGTATTATTTCCTTTCCCTGTACTTCCTGATGGTAGTATGATAAATTCAAGTTTCCTTTGATCTTGTAAAATGCCCAGCATTAAGAGTGGTTTCAGGGTTGATAACAAATTTCCAGCCTCCCTGACCCCAGGGAGACAAGAATTTCTGCAAGAATACTGATTTCTTTCATATCCTGTCGTTCAATGGTTCAAGATCCCCAGAATTGTAGACACTTCACCTTCCTTCAACTGTAAAGTGCCCAGTCTTCAGATGGAAAGTCAGAGCTTTAGCCACTTTTTCCTAAGGCAGAACAAGGATGGTAGATTTCAAATTGTTTTCTCTTTCAGATTATAACAGAAGGAATTTTGGCCAAGGACAGGAATTAAAACATAAATTGGTGAGTTAAATTAAAACTTAATTGCAAGTTATGTTATCAAAATAATTCTTCTTTAGACTATTACAAGTTTATATTATGTTCACTTTGGGGTTTATTTTTCCTTTTTCCATTAGTATGAAATATTTGCAATTTAACTAAACATTCTAAAAGCACTTGCAAGCAAATTTCTGATATCAGATAGTGTTCGTCCTTTCATGATTGCCAACATCATTTATGGCTCTCTCTGCTACCCCTCCATAAATCCTCCACAGTTAATGAATTAGCATTCAATTCTACTGTTTTTTCAAACTATTCTACAAAAAAAATAGAAGTCAGTATTATCAAAACCTGTAATTAAAGCATTAAATAAATTAACATATAATTGATTGATGCTCAACGTTTTTTGGTTAGTTGTGTTAAGAACACATAGATCTTCACTGGAATAAATTTAACTTTATAAAGGTTCTGAGAGTCTCAGAAATCCAATATATTATTTGAATTAGATCATTGCAGTTCAAAATACACCTCAGAAGACTTTCTGACATATTTATTAATTTTTCCCAGGAAGGCAGAAACAATTTTTTATAAACTCAAAATCCAGTCAGAGTAATAGAAAAGTCTCACTGAATCCTGAGCAAGTCATTAATTCTACACATTTAATTTAGAACCCAGTATGGTTCTGCTACTCTCAGCTATCATATAAAAAGCAGTATGATTTTCAAAGAAGTTAAACTTACAGGTATCACAGTCACATTCTGATCTGCAGTGAGGCCACAGCACTCAGTATCCCTTAAATGTTTCATTTCCATTATGTAGCATGGTGGTCTAATGTTTTGTACTGGAAAGATAATGAAAAACTCAGGAGAATGAAAAGGAAACCAAAGGGAAAGGATGTGCCAAAGAGAAAAGGCAGACAGCATGATTTAAAAAACCATTCTGCCTTGCATGAAATGAAATGTCAAACACAGTATTTCTAATGCTGCTGGTTCTCCTACTGTTTCTGATTCTGATATTTCTTAAAACCTAGGATGTCAAAAAAAAAGGAAGGAAAAAGTAAAAGGAGAATTTTTTTTAAAATTATATGCTCAATAACATTTAAAATTTTTCTGATAAGGTCATTATATAAGTGCTTATATACTTCATTAGGGAAGTATATTAACTCATACAGTACCCGGACAACAAAGCTGTTAGAAGTTTGGAAATCAGTCCTTGTTTGCCTAATGTGGGACCTATTTTCCAAAATCACAGCTATCACTGCTACCTATCTCCTAGCAACTGCTGGAAAGCCTAGCAACTGCAAGAGAATTTTTTCTCATTATTTTATGTTTTTGAATCACCTTCATGGAGTAGATTCTTATCTGTGATTGCATAAAGAAATAAAGAGCCTTTAGAGCCTCTGGAAGTGGTCTTTCTTAACTCAGTTGTATGAAAGTGTGTTATGTTTGGATAACTATATGCATCTACAATTGCTACAGTACTTTACTGAAACCCAGAAGTACTCAGGCAGCTAAAGGGAGTATTCAAAATGGATTTAAGTCTGAAGCTCTGCATGTGCAAATCCTTACAAAGAAGAGATACCTGTCTGTCCCACAGGGCAAGCCAGGCAAAATCACCATGAGAAAGATCCCTCCTTGTTTCAGCAGCTATCAAACATCCAGGAGAACTGGGTGTGTTTAACAGATGTAATGTGTACACTTGTAAAAGTGGAAGAACTGAGTGAGGTAAAGAGGCCAGAAGCTACTCCCCCAAACACAGAATTTCACAGCCACTAAAAGAACAATCTCTTCAGGTCACTGCTCGGATGCCCATATGGAAATGTGCCTAGCCAGAAAAGAGTGGTACTTTGAGAAATAAGCAGTGTCTTCACTTGGACTTGTTCTTACCTGAAAGTCTCAGAATTTTAGACATTTACATACCTGCCCAGGAAAAAAACAAAAGCCAAAAAAATCTTATGAAATTTCGCAGAAAAAAAAAATAATTAGAGTGGAAAGACTATTTGTTTTCAAAAATACAGCAGAGCTAAATGAAAGCTAAAAATCAGAAAAGGTGAGTATTAAAATATAGCATTTTCTCTGTAAACTATTTACTCAGTAGATTGAACTGAAGGAATATAAAGTGAAGATGAGCTCTCTACAGGGATAAGTGGATCATTTGACTGAGTAGGTACTGTTTAAAAACAGAGATGAATTCTGACGGTGTTCCACAGGCTAAAATATAGAGAGAAACTTAAAAACAGAGTTTCAGTTGATAACATACAATTTCACAAAAAGAACAGATATCATGTTATGTTTTCACCTCTGTGTGCAATGAAGCAACAAGCTTCCTGACTTTCCAGTATTTGTCCTTTCATTTCATTATACAGCAAGGATTGTTAAATAGCTTTCCTAACTTCTTTCATTTTGTGTCGTTCATATAAAATATATTCAAATTAGGGACCCCTAGTCAGAACTGTAACACTGGAAGGGATCACAGGAATTTTCTAAGGGATATATTCTACCTAACAATTCAACATTCAATAGAATGTGAATATAAAAGTGCCTCAAAGGCATTTTTACATGTTTAGCTTTTCCTCATTTTTTTTATTAGAGACACATCTGCTTTTTATTCATCCTGATCTGATTGAATGAGACATTACTGCATTATAGGATATATGGGAAAGGAAATGACTGAATACTTTCCCAAGTATTCCTTCAGTTTTTGAATTCAGTTTTCTTAAAAGTTACTTTCATCTCAAATGGTTCTCTGTTCACTTGCAATCCTTGTTTTGAAAAACTGGATTTCCTTTACAGTATATAATTATATATATTTAATTCCACCTAGGTATCTATCTATCTAAAAAAAAAAGTCAACAAAATGATGCTTGAGCTAAAAGGTTCCAACGGGGTTGGCAAAAAAATCTTATCACATAAAAATATGGGCAGAATACATGCCCAACTATAAAGGTTGGACAATTTTTGTTTAACAAACACTTCGTGATTAGGTAAAGATTAAAAAATGGCAAAATACAAATAGAGAAGAAAAGATAACATTTGAAACTTACCTAAAGAAGAGAGAAAGATAGGTCAGGACAACGGCAATATGATTTTCAAAAAGTGTTATCATATATAGAAAGAATAAATTACAAAGAGCCTATTCTCTATTAACACAGAAAAAATGGTTCTAGGTCTCATAGTCTGACAAGACTGAAATGCTTTTTGCCACAGCAAAAAATAAAACTGTTCAATGAAATTTCATGAGCAGTGTCACTATTGTGACCACTGCTGTCACAAAGAATGTGTTGGCGAGTTTAATTCTGAGAGTTTGTTTTCCATCACAAAACAGAATGGGATACAGATGCTTTATCTTGTCTTCATTAATTCTCTGGAACAGAAGCACTGGCAGCTTTGAGAGCATATCCTACAGTTCTTGAAGGGATCATGAGTAAAAGGGAGATTTTGAGCAGCCTCATATGCAGATGTTTTGCTGTGTGTCTCTTAATTAATTGTGTCTGTCTTTGCTGAGAGTCTTTGTCATTTTGAGAGATCAAATCATGGGTTGATGCAATCATGGGTTTTTTTAAGGCAGACATCCTGTTAAAGAGATGTGCTGCCTTCTGTATCTGCATAGTCAGGACCTACCAAGACTTCTACACATTTTTTTCCTCTAAAACCATGGCATATAACTGCAGACATTACCAGAACATACATCTGCATTAAATTCTGACAAAAATATCATTGTTACTCTCTTTTTTTTTTTTTACACCAGAAGCCTGTAAATATAGAAGGAAAAAATGGATGCACAACAGAGAGAACATGGAGAGAACAGGTTTTATATATCTCTGGAATCAGATTCAGAAAGGGAAATGGATATGGACAATGTTGTCATGCAGTCTCCTTCACAGATGTCATTATCCTGCCACCAGACATCAGATCCTATAAGAGCCTCCACAATGCAGAAGAAATACAGAATGGAGGTCTAGACATGCTTTTCAGCATCTGCTGCCTGTGTTATCCAAAATAAAGGACTCAGTGGATACTCTTTAAAACATCAGTCACAACTTTGAATATCTTGGCATGGTTAGTTTCCTGTGAGTTGTGAGGGCCCAGGAGCCATTAGTCAAAAACTGGTTTGTCAGTTTGGGCTCCAAAATTATATCTGACTACTCATGGTAATGCAAGGCTTCTATGACTCTATGCTTCCAAAAGTTTGTCACCTATTGCTGGCTGTTACACTTCCCAAGCATGATGCTCTCCCACCAGCCTTGAATGACCACAGCCACAGAAGCTGTGGCTTCCCAGAGGCAAAGCTGTCACAACTGAAATTTCTCAGAAGTCATATGTCAGGCTCAAAGAAGCCCAGGAGTCAGACCATTCAGAGTATTCTTCCAGAGCAGCTGCCTCAGGTGACCAAGAACACACCAGTCTGCTCACACTGAGCCTTTTTTCAGTCAGTGGAAGTTTGGGTAGCAGGCACTGGGAGGACACAAACAAGGAATGCTCAATAGAATGAGCAGAAATAAAATAGGGCTTCTGTCCACATGGTAACATTATATAAGACATGGAGCTGGTAAAAAATGAAAAAAGATTCATCTCCAGGGTACTTCCATACTCAAGAAGGAAACAATTGTGGTCAGGTAACTTTGAATACCAAATGCAATGACAACACATGGTCAACATTGTAGACAACTCTGTGCAAAGCAAGCCTTCTGAAAAACTGTGAATGCAGAGACTTAAGCAGAACCTGTTTGGATGTACCCTTTTAGAGGTGCATTACTTGCTATTGTGGTTCCATTGTCAAGGAGAGCCAGGAAGGAGAAGCACAACTTATTAGCAGTAAAGACATTTTAAAACTATTTGGAATAAAGGTCACATCTTTCACTATGTTTATTAGGAATTGTAATATTAGAGATGTGTGTTTCACCTGACTGCTATAGTATTTGTGTTTCACCATTTATCCCTGATAATACAATACAAAATATTTATTGCTTTGAAGGAAAAGGAAACTACCAGGCTTTCAAAGAAATGCCTGGATGGAGTATTTAAATGTATCTCTGAGTGAATTATGAATTGGCAAGAAACTTTCAAGGTTAAAATGGAAGAATTATCATCTCTATTAGTGGACATTGTTAACATGCCCATTTATTAAAAAGACAAGTAGAATTAAATAAAAATGGTTTGCCCTTGGGTGAAAATTAGTGTGACTGTGGAGAGAAATTAGAATAAAGGAAGGTGATTTTTTTTCCTTTCCAAAGATCAATTGAATTATCTAGTGGTTCCAAGGTGCTAGACAGGTTATGTCACAAAGATCAACTATTGCTTCAGGAAGGAGAAAATTGATTGATTCATTAATTCACAAAGAAAACTCAAAATCCTCCTAAATACTCTAAGGAAGGGAGGGGGGGTTAGGGAGAGGCATGGGTGGGGGCAGTAAAATCATCATCACTTCTAATGCAATATACCTCAAATTAAAATACTTATTTTCAACCATTACTGGATGTATTTTAAAAGCATAACTCAAAAAGTACTTTAATATATCTCCAGAAGCTTAAGTCATACAAAATCTCTTCCATATTTTTGACAAAAAAGGAAAAAGAAAAAAGTATACCATCAAAAATGAAGTTTAATATAGATGCAATAAAAGAAGAGTTAATTTAATGGAGCTAAATCTTCTAGGAGGTAATGAGATCTATTAGTGCAGTAGAAATAACATGATTTTATAGAAAATTATTACATGGTTAAAGCCAGTATTATCTCACTAAGGAAGTCCTTATGCCAATTGAGTCCAGGGAATTTGTAATAAGAAAGACTTTCCAGGCACTTGCCCTGAATAAAGGCGTCCAGTCTCTAAGATTTCCAGAGTAAAGACTTCATGTTTTTAAGGACAACACGTGCAGAAATTGTATCTAAGTCATTATTCCAATTCCAAATCTTGATTTTCATGGCTACCTGAAAAGGGCCACTGCATAGACAACAGGTCAGGCAGAGACCTCTGGTTCTAGTTCAATCTCTCTTCTGCCACTGACTTCCAGAAAGGGTGTGAAGGACAGAAATTCTGTAGGTGGCATAGTTGTGCAAATACACCTCTTGTCAAGTAAATAAATGCATGTAACCTAACACTAAGAAATCTCTACATTTTCAACCTGTCAATTCTGTTTCAGGTGAAAGAGCTGAGATGCTCCAGACTAGAATAAAGCATGATAAGAATGTTTTGGTAATGTTGGGTGCCAGCTGGAAGATGATCTTTAGATATAGATATATAAAAATATGAAATAAAGTTAAAACTATTTGTTTGTGCGTTTTACTGGAAAAATATTACTTCAGTGTTTCCGTCACCAACTGGGGCTCTGAGATTTGTAAACAAAATGAAAATCCACCAACCTGAACAGAGTTTAGTGGAGTTAGGGACCACTAAATGTAGTGCCCATTGCAACCACTATAAGAATATTCCTGACAAAGACTTAATATTTTTAACAGTTTATAAAAAGTATTACTTATTTACTTATCTCTGATTATGTGCATTGAAAACTAGAATGTAGTCATTATTCACACATACAAGGTCCAGAACCACAACACTCCTTCCCCCTTCCAAACAAATAGAAACTGAAGAGAAAAACCTGTTGGGTTTTACAGCTCTGGTCATCACATGTTTAGCTCTTACTATTTAACAGTATGAAAATGCTGAAATGTTTGGCAGGTGGGCTTCAATTTTTCACAAATGCAAGATAATACACATTGAAAGGGAATAAAATATTGAGTTTATGCACACTAGAAGGTTATAAAGTAACTTGAGACATACAGAAAGAGTACCCTGTCATCAATATCAATAGTTCAGTGAAAACTTCAAGTCATTGCTAACTTTGGCTGGAGAAAAAAATATTAGGTTATACAAAGTGCAAGGTAAAATATCCTGAAAATACTTATACATAGAATCCTTTTTATTTTTATGGTGGAATATTTATGTGGCACCCTGCTTTTAGTTCTGGCCATGTGTTCTCAACAAAACAAAACAAAAAGAGGAGGAAAAAGTGAATAGATATAAAGCCTAAGAAAAACATCTGTTTTAGGTATCTAGTCTGGAGGCTCATCCTATGCAATCTTATAAGTTCCTTGTGTAGCTGAATGAGAGAGAAAGACAAACCAAAGACCTCAAAGTGAATAGCTTAGTCAATGAATCTAAATATGAGTATTTTGTTTCCTGCTGACTTAGAAATCCCTGCTGTTGTAGATGTGGTTCAAACTGAAATTTGGAATCATCACGTTTCCTCTGTCTCAAAAGTCCTAAAGGATTGCCTCCGTAACACAAAATGAATGAGAAAGAAATAAGCATTACCATAACTGCTTTTGTCTTTCTCTGCTGTTATTTAAACATGAACACTGCCGTATTATGTTCCAAACATGTCAGCTTATGAGCTGTTTAGAGACTTTCTTTATATGCTAGAATCACTCCTCCTGGCACAAAAAGGTGAAAACTGTTACTGCCCTGCACTAATAAGGCCTGCCACATGAAGAAAGAAACTAACTCTAGTTCAGTCAGAAACACAGCCTAAACTTCTGTCTTGAACCACAGATGGAAAGAGTGCCAAAGGGGTATCCTGACCAAGAGCACAATTCTCTTCCCAAGCATACCGATGCTATTGTTAGTTTGAGGGGCAATGCTCCTGCTTCTGTAAAGTAAGACAGCATCTATTCTGTTTTGGAAAGGTTCCTTATGAAAAGAATATAACAATAAAGTGCCTTTTATTTTCATCTTTTTCTTTATGTATCCACAAAAGTTGACAGCATGATCTTTTAACCTTTGCCTATAAATCTGCTTGGTGTTGCAATCTGTTCTATGTACTATAGTTAGGATAAGCATGTGTGGAAAAGCAGGGAAAGAGGAGATGATTGGAAAGAAGATGGACAGAGAAAGTGGGCTTCTTTTCTTAGCCTAACTAGAGTTTTACACAAACCCCTTTTGTAGAAGTTTTGCACTTCTCTGCAGCTAACAGTGCATTATTTTCTGCTTGCTTGAAGACAGATTCGTTCATAACATGTAAGATGATGATTGTGTCAAGAGAAAAATATTCATAGATTTGAATGGCTTGCTTTTTGAGGCATCTATAAAGACAACATCCAAAATCTTAACTGGTGTCAAATAAACCAGATAGAATAGAGAATTAATTTATAGCATACAATTAAAACTAAAATTTAAATTCATTCTACTTTGGATGGATTGTAAAATTCAGATAATCACTATCATAAGATCATATAATATTAATGTAAGCAGCAAAGATCTTTAGCCTCCAAAAGATAAAACCACTGATTTTATGAGTATGCACTGTAGTATTAAATTTTTATACTCACTAATGAAAAACTCAGTCACAAGCCTGAACATTAAGTTAGGGTTATTTTTGTCTAGACTTTAACCAAAACTAAATTATATTTAAAGAGCAGAAACCCTAACAAAAGCCCATATATCTGTGTATGAGTGTGGAGCCAATATTACTTGCTGTTAGTTGACAGTTACTGTCATTATAACTGCAGTACCAGGGAAAAACTTTGGAAGCAAGTTCATAAAACAACTTTCTCCAAACAACTCTGTTTCTTTGTCTCCTTATTATGTAGGAACAGGAAACAAAGATATAAAAGACAGAAGATATATTTGACAGTTATAGCAAATAACACAATTTTTTGTCTTTATGGTCATTCTCACAGTAAATTCATCTTTTGATGTCATGCTACTAGTGACATCAACAGAGAAAAAAATGTCTTTTTCATTTCATCATGTACCTTTTGGCATTTGGGACCAAACTTATTTTGTTGTATACAAATCAGAGGGGAAAGATAAAAGTACACTAAAGAACAAAAGTAAGACCTAATGTGAATCTGCTGATAGTGTAGTTGCTCCCCTTGGCCTCATCCATGGCTGAAGGAGCTGTAACACAGGGAAAATACTATGCTTTGACAGCATGTGGAAATGTGGTACAAAGAAGATGAAGCACAGACAGAAAAAAGGAATTCTTTGTCTAATGTGCAGCAGCAATGTGCTTTCCACAGTGGCTTTATCTGCCATTGGAAAACTGAAAAGGCATACTGTGGGAGACACAAGCTCCAGGATAATAAAAATTGGTCTCCTAGAGGATGGGAAATATCTGTATGCTACACCCCAGGAGGTAAGAGTAACCCAGGTTCTTGTTAATAGCTGCCCTGGGGCAGATTAGAGTGAAGTGACACTGAATGATCAGCGCTTGTAAATATATCTATTTAGAGTTTATTTTAGAATAATTTGTTTGAAATGGAAAGCAGGTATGTAGCCATTTTAGTTATTATTATCAGTTGTAATAAGCAACACGAGAGCAAAAATATCACTTATAAAAATCTATAAGGGAAAAGAAAAGAAGAAAAAGAAAAGGAAAGGTGCACAATCATCACCAGTGCATCTACAATTACAGTTATGTTCGTGGAAGTGATGACCTTCATCCATTGGGACTAGGAGAAGAAGCCCATGAAGTACAACCTGATGGCTTAATAAACACATAGGTTCAGGTGGGAAGAGCCTGGTACCTCCCCTGTGTGGGGAGGATATTTCAGTCCTGAGGTGGAAGGCATTAGACATTAGTCTGGGGGCACTTCAAGGGTCTTTGATGGTTTATAACGCCTTCTAAGACACAAGAGCTGCCTCCCATGTCAGTGCAGTTGGGCCAGTAATGCCCCATCCCACCTGCCCCTGTGTGTGGGGGGAGGTTTTACAACAGAGCAGAGGACAACCACTATGACAAAGAACATCATCCTGCTGTCTGTCTTGTTAGCCTCAAAGCCTGGCTTCACCAAAGCACGCTGGTGTCTCCACAAATGGATAAATATTTTGAGTAATTAACTGCTAACAGCCCAGTCTCTCAAACTGTACCCATGCCCTAGTACACATATTGTTAAAAATTAAACAGATCCAGTGCTGCAATGAATTGATTAGGACCAGGAGGTCTGTTTCCCCCATTTCCAGCATATGGAACAGAACATTGGGTTCACCAAGGGCTTGATCCTGCACCTGTTTCAGTCAGTGAGGACCCATTATTTAGTTTAGTTTGACATTACCTAGATGTGGGGCTGAAAGAATACAGCAGTTACAGCAGGAAGTTACAGCAAATTTTGTTGGTTTTGTTTTTTTTAGTTTGACACTTGTCCCTGCCTCTTATTCTTCAAAATATTATCATTTAGGGCCGAGGCCTCCAACTCTTTAGGAGGTGTGATCTGAATTACCGCTCAGAGAAAAAAAATCATCTAGTAACCTTCATCCTCTCAATTTCAATGAGCAAATTGGAAATACATATCACTTCCATTTGTTTCTATTACTTCAAAATAGTTGCCCTTTTCAAGATAGGGCTTTTGCTGCTGTATATGTTACTTTCCTGAATGTGTACTGCAATTTTGGTCTAATTAGATATTAAAGCCAGTTACTAAAAGTAGTTATGAAAGAAAATAATTTAAATGTCGTAAATAAGATGTCGGTAATTGCTAGGTGAAGGTAAACTGTTTGATAACTACAAATGTTAAACTGAAGATACCTGATGTTGAAGAAAAGGCCTTGAGAAATGAAGAGTGTCAGCTATCTTTTTGCAAGTACATCATCTGAAAATTCACCTCTAGGCCAATGAAAATGTCCATGCTCTACTAATTATTCATTCAGCAGCTAAATGTTCATTCTATAAAGCCTGAATTCTATAAAGTTTTGCCATAAAAAAAAAAGATTATATTGTCTCATAATTCCATCAAATGTATGTACCAAACATAGACATATTTTCTTATTCTTCAGTAAAAGTGTAATCCATCAAACTCAGAGGACTCATCATGGGATTTCTATACAAAACCTAACAAACATGGGCCAGTTGCTTGCTGATTGGCTTCAGACTCCCAGCCATTTTTATTACACAAATCTCTAAACCAGAAACTTGTTTTTAATCTGGATATTTTTTATAATACAGTCCTAAAATCAAAGTTCCCAATTGCAGATAGAATCATTATATATCAGATCATTATAGAATCATTATATATCAGATCATTCAAACAATAAATAGAAATATACTTCAGAAAGCAGTATCTGAAGGAGAGGAGCAGAGGGACACAGAAGCTCCAGGTGATGCTGGGTCAGAACTCCTCATAGCTCCTCCAGAAAGAGAAAAGAAACCAGCAAGATGTATTGACTAGCACTCAACAAAATATGTCTTATAAAATGCTTTTAATGGCTTAGGATGAAAGGTAAATATGAAAGACAAGTCAGCCACCAGTGATTGGAGAACTCGCAAGGAAATCAATTGTTGTGGCTGCTTTTGTTCTTATAAACCTGTTAAGAATTTTACTTGGCCTAATTATGTCAGCAATGTGAAATGCATATTCATTGTTAGCATAACCTGAATTCCTAAAGTATCTCCTAGGCAAAAAGAATGAAATTTTGAAAGAAAATTAAAATTCCAAGAGTGGATTTTCTTGATAGAGTTTTATTTCCTCAGTGGAGTTTCCAGGTTACTTATTTAAACTCATTGTGTTATCTGCCCATTGAGAAGAAAGAATATCTTAACATTTTGAAGCATGGTCAAAATTCATATTCTCTTTCCAATCAAAATCCTGAGGAAAAAGTAAATAAAAGTTCTAAATATCCTTGGTAGTCTAAGTGCTGAAAAGCCAAAGAGCCTTCAAAGCTCAAATATTACAGGGTAGTTCTTCTTCAGCCTGAAGAGAGGCTGAATGTTCCAGGCAGAATGGGGTGCAAGTGAATATGTTTGTAGACAAGTTAAAGAAATGCAGGAATCTAGAGGTTAAGAATTAGAGGAAGTTTGGGGAATTAGAAGCCACTGTGTTTAGACTTTCTAGAAGAGTGATTCTTCAGGCCAGTTTTAAACTTTAAAACAAAGTTTTGATAGATGATATTTGTTAAAAATGTATGCTAGTATAATTTATTACTTAAATTTTATCAAGATTATTCTTTCCATTCAAGTTCCCTAAGACTAGGGACCATCAGAAAATTAAACACCCAGATTTTGTAAATATGTGAACAAATAGCACCATGATAGTGAATTAGTCAACTTGTATATAACTCCTTTTAAAGCAGAGTGGAAATTAATGTTAAAGTAAGTCTTTATAATATTTGTATAACAAAGCACAAATAAAAAGAGAATAGTAAACTAGAAACATGCTCACTGTGAGAAGAAACATGACATTTTATCAGCAGGCAACAGTAACTTCAAGAGAATAGACAGCTTTTAGACATCATGTTTAACACAAGGCTATAAGTCTCTGGTAAAAAACACTCACCAATTAACCCTGATCATAATTTTCTAAATCTGTAAGCTTTGGCAAGAAGCATTTCTCCACCTTTATTATCCAAAATTTCAGCTATTTAAATTGAATACTTTATAAACTAATTTATATTTAATGACCAGCACTTACTGCTGTGGTTTAATTGACAATGCAGAGTTTGGTAAAAGGATGAATGCAATATTAGAGGTTTTTCCAACCTTATGGATTCTATGACTCTATGTATCTGCTATGATCATTGATTCACAAAGACAGAGAAAAATAGTTTTATTTTGTTTTCACTTTTGTTTCAAATTGATTTAAATTTTCTACAGCTGAGGCATTGGAATGCAAAAATCAATTTATTTTTTAAATTCAATTTAAGCAATTTTATTTTAAAGTCATATTCTTTGCGTTGCATCATTTGGGATTCAAAGACTGCAGGAAAATCTTTATCTACCAACATGGGACAATTCAAGCCTTTTTAATTACAAAAGCTCTCCTGCCAGTGTTAGATTTAATTAAATCTTCCTTTTTGTTAAATTTAAGTCTAGGACCAAATTCAAGTTGACAATGCCTCTTTGATTCTTGGTCTCAAAGGGGGAGTATTTCATTTGTTGTTAAGCCAAAACCATGAATGAACTATGGCTTAAATAAGGTAAATTAAAATGAAGGAAAATAATTAGCTAATAAAGGCAGTCCTTTATTTATTTTCACATTTCCTTGCTTTTCTGATTTTTCCAACACCTCACTTCAGTAAATAAGGCAATATTTTAAGGCATACAGACAAAGAACAGAAATAATAACTGTGCACTTCCAGTTTGAAATCTTGACTTACTACAAAAAGAGGGAAAATATATCTGTGTTTAAAGTTATAATCGACTTCAGCTTCTCAGTTTTTTGTAAAACCATGTCTGTATTCTTCAAGGAAACAGTTACATACATGCACTTTACAAAAGTAGCTCAGTCTTAGCGCATCCTTTACAAATGCAAGGAAAATTGAAACAGCCAACTATTATCTGAGTGAAGGCCAGAATTATATACTAATATTCTTACAGGGGATCTATTTCTTTCTCCAGTTCTTTTTCTGTTTCTTTTATTCATGTGGCCTTTACATCTTCACTAGAAGCTACTATTCATCATTGCCATTTCCTCTAAGTTCACAAACCTTACGCTTCCTGCTGAGAAACTTCTTTAAAAACATCAGGACTGTTGGGAAGAGTAGCCAACCAAGTTCCTTTAGTGTACAGAAATTATGGAGAGTGACTATTTTTTATTTTTCTTAAACCATTAGATACAACTGTAAATGTCTCTTTAGATATAAACAGAGCCTTACTGATTCTGTTAAGATAAAAGGTGCTGGAAAAGAGATTATAGAGATAGCAAAGGAAACTTTTTCACCATTTCCATTTAAAATATACTGAAGTAAGATATATTCCATGCTTGCTGTCTTTAGTGCTTTCTGAAAATAAAAGGCATCAAGAAGAGTAAATGCTGATTTGCCAGGAGACAGTAAGGTATGAGTCCAGTCTCTGTTGACCAGATTTCAGCAGGTTCTCAGAAGACAACCTGATACCTGTTCTACAGGGTAAACACAAACCTCCAGCTGGGTAAACAGAAAGAATATAATTGTATTTGCCTTTCTAATATAAAAGTATCTGGGTGAAAGATTTTCCAAGATTTCTATAGATGGAGATGAGGACAGCATGACCTTCTACTTAAAAAAAAAAATTAAATAAATCAGTCCATGAATGTTAACTGTTTGGACATTTGTTGCTTTTATGACTGACCACAACCTTTTTTGGACTTGCAAAACAATTTCTGGTTGTATTGAATTCAATCAACAGCAGCTGATAAATCTGAAATACAGTCTTTTATTTAAGAGTTAGAGGAAAAAGGGAAGGAGTCAAGAAAGTACAATACACAGGTTTTATTCTTCCTTCCACATATCCTATTCTGTAACATTAAAAGCAGTCTGAAAATAAAAATCTCAAAAAAATTAATGCATACCTAAAAATAATCATACTACAATGTCAACGAAATCACTTTCAGAAATTTCTCAGTGGAAACAGGTATATATCTGACTGAAATTCTTTTTATTTTCTACTTTCAATATTTGTACTGAATGCCAATCAAATGCAACAGAAGAATCATTATTTGCTGCCAATTTTCTGCTACATTGTGATAATTCTAGAATCATTGATTATCCACCATTTCTTTTTATTTTTTTTATTATTTATTATCATCATAACTTTTAAATTCACCTCAGCCAACAGAAACTTTGCAGAAAAAATACTGTAATAATACTGAGTACTGCAGTGTTTCACTACTAAAACTTCAGGTTTCTCCACTTAACTCTTATTAAACTAAACATTTCACAGCTGTTCTTTCAGTTAAAATGAAAAATATTTTTGACATTAATTTTACTTTAGTAAAAAAATCTAGGTTTTTCATAATCAAAAAATTTGTAAATTACTTGACCCAAAAGGAAACAAACCTCTACAAGAGACACATTTTTTACCAAATAGAGCAGAAGAAAGTGAGCCACATGTGCCAAGCAGGATGATAATGTGGGTAGAGTATTCTCTCCCATAGATACAATTGATTGTTTATTTGGTACGAGATATTTCTTCACAGATAACATTAGAAAAATTTTCTGTAACCCATTTTCTCCTGTCTGTCCATACTCACTTTCTTCAAAGCTCAGGTCTACCATCTTGAAAAATAACAAGTCCATCATGCTACTCCTAGGTCTGTGAAATGTTTAAAAGAGTCAGAATGTAACACCTTGAAATTCTTAAACCAGGTATCTCAAGGAAAATCAGGAAAATCAGTTTCCTGCACATGGTAAAATCTTGTTCTTTGATAAATGATTTTGGATTATGAACAGGACATAATCACAATCTGTCAACAGCATAATCTAAAATATTTACCCTTTATGCTATAACTCTGTTTCAGGAATTCCTAAATAAGCACTGTTGGATTTAAAATGGAATAGGAAAATCTTAAAGAGAAAGTTTGAACTTTGCTTAATTTGTAATGTGGTTTTAAAAATGTGCTGAAATATTCAGAATCATGTCTTTGCAGGTTTTGGTTAATTTGAATGGTAACAGAGGCCCTGAATTTCAGGAACAGAACAAGCACAAGGCACCATCATAACAAAGTTGACAAGAATCAGCACCAACATGGGAACTTCATTTTACCATATTCTCTCAGAATTAGGAAAAGGCATAGGCTCTATAGAAGAGTTTATACACACCAATACAGACACAAATACTGTTTTTGAAATTTGCTGCATTTTAGAAACAAATAGGACATTGAATAATATGAATAGCTTTTTAGTTTTTTTCTCCCTGCAGTTTGCCCAAGGAAAGAACTTGTGATAATGTGGAAAGGAACTCGTATCATCACCACAGGAGCATTTGTTTAATGGCATTCATTTACATAGAAATATGCACCCTAGTAGGAACAATTCAGAAATTCAGCAAGCAGCTTGTGATTTCAAAAAACTGTTGACAATGCTAACAATTTTCAGTGGTAAAATACCTTCTGAGTAGTTTAGATTATTATTTGTTTGCATAATTGTCATACTAAATCATTCTCTACCTACTGTTCTATTTTCTTCTGTGGTCATTTCCTCATTTTTACTAACTCTCAGGCAGCCTCTCATTTCACAAGTCAAAACTACATTTTCCAAGAAGGTTATTAATAATTGCTGTAAAAACTCACAATAAATACTTTAACTCTGCAAGTTTATACAAGACTAAAAGATATTTTGGCTCAGATGAAAAATAAAAACTGTGGCACTTATACTCAGTGATTATACACCCAAAGACTTCTCAGTCCTGTGATGGTCAACACTACAGCGCACAGAGGGACTCAGCTCCAGAATCAGAATTGATTGAGAACCTGTTGAATCAGGTCCTTCTATGGCAGTAAAACCAAAGTCCAACCAGCTGATTGACCTGTTGAATCAGGTCCTTCTATGGCAGTAAAACCAAAGTCCATTATTATCCCATGGGATTTAGGCATCCACAAAAGGATTTCGCAGTCAGCTCTATGAAGGGACACCTAAAACAGCCAGCAGAAAAATGCCTAAACCATAAAAGAAAAAGCACTGTCTTGCTTCTGGACCTAGTCACTTGTCAGAAGTTGGAATGAAGCACATCCTTGTTGAGAGCTCTTTCAGGGTAAAGCACCATTTTCCATACCTACCTTCTTAAACATTGTGTTTTGTTAATGAAAATTGCACTCTTCCTCTTCTTCCAGTGATTGTGATTTAATCACAATTATGATATCAATTACATTGCCTTCTAGGAAGGCAGATGTCTGGACTTCACTTGCATTCCCAGTTAGAGAAGATCCAAAATAGCTTTCCTAGGTTTCTTGAAAGGTTTCTTAAAAGACCCAGCTCCCAAGTCATTAACTTTTATATCACTGTTGGAATTGGGAGCTTTGTATGCTGTATTGGCAGTGGTAATAGTTCTATTTGGTCCTGAAAGCAACATTCCATCTTTATTTCTTCCACAGCTGGAGAGAAAGGAGGAGGCAGTATTTAGTCATCTTTTGCAGTTCTTGTGGGTATAAGAAAAGCAGTGACCATAAAGGCCAACATGTATTTCTAGGGAAGAGAACTCACCAGATCTCCCTGATAAATTTCTTGTTTTAAATTTTGGAAAAATAAAACATGAATCAGCTAGATCCAGGACAAAATGAGACTTTTTTTTTTTTTATTATAATAATGAACTGTGATTCATATTGCCCATATTATAGCTAGAGCAGGCAGTAGTAACATTGAAAAGAGCTTGTTTGACCTTCTTTAAAGAAGAGAAGTGCAGAACAAAATGATTAGACAAGGAAATATTGAGCAGATTAACAAGACAATTTGCAATAGAAATGAAAATGTGATTTTCCTTATAATTGCTCTGGTGTCTAGACACAGTGCACTCATAACCATGAGTTCAGTACATTTGTTTCTACAAAATGAAACATATCTCCAACTTGTCAAATCAGAATGGCCACAAAAATACAAGTGAGGGATAATTACAATTTCTTGGACTCGACTTATTTCAAGGCCTTAAAATATACTTTGTGACACTATCATTATGTCTTGGCATTCTACACCAGACCTATATTAATTATCTGGTTTAGCACTGTCTCTAGCAAAATAATTGTACAGCTTGATTTTTTTGTGGGTTTTGAGCCCAAAACATTGTGTTTTAGTGGGATGGGACTTCTCAGTTCTAAAAGCTGTTGGGTCACTGCTTCCCTATATGAGCTCAAAAATTCAGTTCTCCCCAAGGTATTTCCCTCCTGGAAAATGAAGCTGCTAATCTTTACCTACTTCACTGAGGTGTCATGAAGATCTGTTAACATTTACACAGTGCTTGGAAAATGCAAAGCCCTGTGAGCTACATTGAGACTTGGCCTAAACAGCAAAGCTGAGAATCCTCCTGCCATCATTGTATGAGCTGCACAAAGAACCTGGGCTGGGATAGAGACTGAGTTCAGGAAAATGTTTCCTGAGTACTTCTGGCTAAAATTGTGACACCATTTACTGCTTAAATTATTTAACAGCCTTTTTTCAGGTGGGAGAGAGAATATGGGGAGTAACTGCAGCATATAAATTCTCCTGTCTCCAGTAAAACATTTCAGAAAGATATGGCAAATACAAAAGCAGGACTAATTTTTTTTTTTTTAGAAAAGAAACACCACAGAATTAAGTGAGTTTAATTCTCTAGTTTTGAGCAATTTACACACCACAACCTTTCTATTTTGCTCTTGTTAAGAAAAAACATATATGGCCATATGCCCAGAGGGTTTTACTTGTGGTTTTTCATTTTGCTGTGAATCAACATTTGGAATACAATAAATAAAAAGAGAATTGTAGCCCTTTTCAAAATTATAGGAGATTCTTCCTAATGCTACACAGAAAAAGAATGTGTGAGTTTTTTCTAACACTTATTTCATCTGATTCCCTCTAGAGGCCCAATCCTGCTGCTTTTACACATTGAGTAGCTTTAAATAGATCTTTCTGAAACCAGTATGCAAAATTCTTAGAAGAAATGTCATCTTTCATGTTCTTATTCCATTAAAAACACAATAGGGAAGAAAAATTATTTTTACCTCCTAGCCTAAGAAAGTGAAGAGTAGGGAAGGGAGGAAAACCTCCTCTTTTCCCTACATTTTTCAAACCCAAACATAATACTAGATTAAAATGACATCAAAGTATAAATATGTGTTCTTTGACCAAAACTCATAAAAGGTGAGATCCAAAAAAATTGTACCAAAATGAAGCACTTTGAGGAGGGACTACAAAAATGAACATGCTTCACTCAGCTCTCAATGCCACACCCTAAACAATGGCTGTCACAAAATTGGGGTACATTTGTACCAACACATAAACCTCGACAGCACTGTTTATCTGCTAACAGCCTCAAGATTAAAGCACTTCTCCTTCTCTCTCACAGAATCAGTAAATAGCATAAATACTATGGAAGTCAAAGATTAATATTGCCATAAACTCTAAGGTGGTATAGTTTATTCTGATGAGCCATACATTTCTGTATCATCCATCAGAGTATGAAAACACACAGATATTTTTTGTTTTTTGCAGCACTGTCATCCAATATGAAGAAACAGCAGATTTGAATGTAATACTTTATGAATTTCCCTCCCAGTACTAATCATTGTGTGATGCTGAAATAGTAGTTTATTGCAATCTTCATGAAACATAATACAGTTATAATGTGCATGTAACAAGACATGTAATAAATATATTTGAAAATCTTGATGACACAGTATGTTATTTCTTGGTATTTATATTAGACCATAATGTCAAATGTGGTATTTCTGAGATACACATTGTAAAGATTACTTTATGGGAATGAGTGTTCAGAGAAACTATCATATAAAAAACCACCACTGTGCAAGGAAAACAGATACATAGAGCTGATGCTAAAAAAGCTGCTTTTATACATTGTATACTGAGATGTTAATGACTTCAGCGACCACTACTTAGCTCAAAAGATAGACTCCATCCTAGTGCTCTTTGTGCTTGCCTATGCATATTTATAGAACTTCCACTGGCTTAATTCAAATGATCTGGGGAACCAAGATATCAATGCTAACTATTAAAAGAGATTAAACAGCTTCTCACGTCATGTAAAGAAAGACATATCCTTGAAAAACACTGAAAATAAACCAAAAACATTTAAAATATAGGCCAAAACAAAATACTTTCTTAATTCCTGCACTTCAGAAGCAGTTTTGCAAATAATAAGCACTGAAAATGCTTCAGGAAGTGCTATTTTGTGTTTCTTCCACTTTATGTTTCACCTAAATGATTTTCCCTTTGCACATCAAAAATTATTTTAGCAACATAAGAGCCATTGCCCTATATGAGTATCAGATATCAGATCAGTGGACTTACAGATATATTATGCTGCTTTAGAATCGTTGCATTGCATCAGAGGAAAGATTTAGTTCCAACCTACTGGATATCTATCTCATCAGCTCTTACAAACCAGCCACTTGAAAAAGCCACATATCTTGATTGCTATCGCTTAAAAGGGCTTACAGACACTGGTCTTAGGCACTTTTCAAGCTTTCCATTTGCAAAGTTTTTAACTAGACATTATTTGTTACCAGCCTTTAAATTCTGTAGTTGTTAGCTTCTGAGGCGTATATTATTGTCAAACAAATGCACACAAAATGCTCTAACTAAAAATAAAAAAGGACTATTTATTTTTCTTTTTTAGACTTTTAGCAATCTCTGTCCATTGGGAAAGGTATTTTTTCTGGTTTCTTGAGATTTGTATCGTTTGAGAACAAAGCCTTCCCTTCCCATGCATCTGGAGCTCCCTCTAGCGAGTCAGCAAACAGAATGAAAGCTCTTCCTGACACTTCCTCAGCAACTAAATAATGAACACACACATTTTTCAGCAGCCCACCTCTTCAGAAATATGAATTAACTTAAAATGTGAAGCCCAAACTATTATTGAGGAGTATCTATTGGTTTCAGATGGGAATAGAATAAATTGGGTAAATGCAATCGGTCTCAATGGAAGAAAAATACAAGAGAAAATCTATAGAAATAAAAATTAACATATAATCAAGAAATCATCAGATGTATGACCATTAAGGGTGAAAAAATATATTAAATAGCTTTAATTGTTTGTTATTTGGGGTTTCTTTTCTACTTTAAAGGAGACAATTATGTACTATAATTATTAGCTGGCTAAAGGTTAAAATTTCACACACCAGAAATACCTAACAATTTCCTCAGATGTTTTCTGTAACATGGAAAAATTTTCTGATTTATTACAGTTATTCTCTCAGTTCTTTTACTCTTGAATCTGTTGTCTTCTCATACAATCAACATCAGTGCTGCTGCATAACTAGAACAGCTGAAATAACTCCCAGGAGATCCACAGCACTGGGCTTGAAACCCTTGCACAGCCTGCCAGTTCTAATTCACAAACTGGAATTCATGATAATTCTCAACAAACCTCAGAGTCACATCAGCCTTGTTTATATATTACTGTATTTTGTAATATTGAAAATTGCAGCATATTTACCTCAAACAATGAATTAATCACATTCCAGAATTGGGACCTGATCCAGCAAACTTTTATTCTCTTGATTAATCCTTAATCATGCCAAGAATCCCTTTAGAGCAGTGAGAGGAACAAGCACATGGCTGACCAGGCTCTCAAATCCATCTGGAGATGTGGTCCTCTAGGAAGTACTGATTCTTGCAGCTGAATCCACACTAAAAGTGCATTTGACAGACATTGTCACAGGGCTTCCCCACAGATACAGAAGTCTGACCATACACAATTACAAAGTCTTAAAAAAGTTTCTAGGGAAGAGCAACATGGTAATCTCAGTCTGAGTATTGGGACAACAGAATGATTAGTCATAGAATTTCAGACTTTCAGAGAAAAAACAGCTTTTTAACACATAAAAGGCTTCTTCAGTGCAGCACACTCAAAAACCCTCTAATAAATTAGGCATTTTTAAAATTAAAAAATAAAAATTTTGCAAATAACACCCAAGTGATGAGCAACTTGACATTTTAACTCCAATTTTTAATTCAACTTTAATTCTGTAGTTTCTGCTCAGAAATAAATTACATACACTGCAATTCCCATTCCATTTCATAACAATTCAGAACAGCTATATAATTGAGGGCATTGCCTAACATTGTGCAAATAATGCCTTACAGGACATATAGGATGCTTTAAACTGTCCTGGAGGATAATTTCAGGGGAATAGCACTGGCTATTCAGCATCCTAAGTTGTCTACCTAACTGAACAACTGCCTTGAAATGGCTTCTTCTGTATCTTGTGTGTTTAATCATTACTTTTCTACACAGTAGTGGTTGAATTATTTAAAATCTTAGTTAATTTAGACATATTTCTAAAGGTAAACCTATTTAAGATTAAACACGTTATAAATCAAAATAGTTCTCCAACATATCAATCTATCCTTGAAAATCTCAGGAAACTGTGCCAGGTATTCAATGGGTCAAAAGTAGATTTGTCCTTTGGTAGCTTAACTGATGGTCAAGAGCTTTTCAATGGTCTTTAGTAATAACATAGGAAGAAAAAAAAGGTCTGGATTCTAGATAAATCCTAACATAAAATACCCTGAATTTTTGAAAGGGTACATTTTGGGCATACTTAAGACAGGGAGGTTTTCAGCATCAGAATAAGAGCACTGCTGTGTTTTCCTAGCAGGGCACCCTGTGAGAGGCTGCAATGACTCATGCCTTGGATATTATATATATATTATATATATATTATATATATATTATATATATATATTATATATATATTATATATATATACAGAGGACTTTTGTCCACTGTAGCAAAAGTTGCAAAGAAGAAACTGCTCATCTGTGACCACCAAAGACCACCCCTCCCCAAACATGCCTTCTGAGCATGGTCATAAAACACTTGTAGATGCAAAGCAACCTGGGAACCTCGGTTTCTTTGACAGGGAAACCTGCTTGCTTTCACGCATCTGGAATTATGATCACAACAGCACTCCAAACACCACCCAGGTCTGTGAAGCACATGGCCACCACACACAGGCCACTCCAGCAGTCCTGAATTGTCTGCAGGTTTTGGGGTTTTTTTGCATGTAAATAGCTTCTCTTTAAGAATAATCATTAGTGTGTGGTGCAGAACCAATTTGTGGTGCTCACAGGCCTTGAGCTTTTTTCAGGAAAGTTAGAGTGAGCCACATAGTGAGTGCCAGAAGCACTCAGACTAAACACTACTTGCTTTACTGAGTCCTTGTGGCAAAGCAGTCTTGGATTTGCTCTCAGCTGACCTAAAGTAGCTCCATTCTGGCTTATCTGAAGGGCAGAGTAACACTCAGAGATATACACTCTTGTTTCTTGAGAAGCCAAAAGAGAATTTTATAGTATCTTGTCTTTTACAGCAATGCAGAACAGATTGTCCATGGTTTGGAGCAAACTTCAAGTTTCATAGTTTTATTACATTATTTATCCTTCCTTTTGCATTTGTAAAAGCTCCCATGACAATTTGGGCATTTTATTTTAAGTAATCAAAACAAATGTCTTCATATAGTTCACAACAGAATATTGCTTCATAATTGCATTGTACTATAAAATACAGCAGATATGGAAGCTAAGGGATGACATAAAATCATTGTTGATAAACTTTGCAAATGACACTAAATTCATTGGAGCATTAAATAATCAGGAAGACAAACTGTTCTGAATACTGTATTCCCTAATTAAATGCTTATAACCCACTGAAAGTTTTAATACAATTGGCATAAAGACTAGAAGTTTGTAAGTCAGAGGCTGATGATGTGTGGTGTCAAATCACTTCAATGTGACATCGGAGTGTGTAATTAAAAAGTAACCAGGAAGGCCTTTCAGATTGGAAAAAAAAAATAAAAAAAAAAAGAGCATATCCAGGACTGTGCAGGAGATGATAAATATCCAGTTCATCTGACTGAATGTTGAAATCACAGATTTCTAGGGTTTTTTCACAGATTTTTGTGTTGATCTGGCAAAGCAGTCCTCAGGTTCTGGGTTTCTGGGATGCTCACC
Organism: Agelaius phoeniceus; assembly: GCF_051311805.1. NCBI lineage: Eukaryota > Metazoa > Chordata > Aves > Passeriformes > Icteridae > Agelaius > Agelaius phoeniceus. The sequence continues at coordinate 45,997,708 of NC_135269.1, read as the reverse complement.
TCCCACTTCTGTCCTTGCACCCATAGACCTGATTGCCTGTCACTGTTCCTTCCTTCCACTCACTAGCACTGACTGAGCTGAAACCTTCTGTTCCACTTATCAGAAAGCTATTTCCTCTGCTATACCTTAAATTTTTTCTCAAGGAAGGCATAAGCACTTGCTCAGCTTCCTTTCTGGAAACTCTCTGCTGTGGTTTGACATTGGCCAAATGCCAGGCACCCACAAATACCTCCCTCCCTCTGCAACTAGACAGAGGGGAGAATATATAATTAAGGGTTCATGAGGTTCATGAGTTGAGATAAGGACTGGGAGAAAATACTCCAAGGTCAAAACGGGCTTGACTGAAATATATTAAGTGAATTTATTACTAACAAAAATCAGAGGATAATGAGAAATAAAACGCCTTGAAAACACCCCATGGCCCCCAACTCCTCCCTCCTTTGCACCAAGAGTGCAGGGAGACAGGCAGTGGGGCTTTTAGTCAGTTTGACCCCCAAGGTTTCCTTCTACTGCTCAGGGAGAGGAGCTCTCCTGCTACACCACAGGGTCCCTCCCAGGGGACACAGTTCTCTGTGAATTTCTCCAATAGGGAGAAATCTCATGAGCATCAGTCCTTCCAAAACTGCTGACACATGAGTCCCTCCCACGGTCAGACACTCCTCCCAAAACTGCTGCAGTGTGGGTCACTCTTCCCCAGAGTACAAACCTCCAAGGACAGGCTGCTCCAGCCTGGAAGCAAGGGCTCCTCTCTCCACCGAGTCTCCCACTGGATCAGAGCCTTCCCCAGGCATCCACTCGCTCCAGCATGGGCACCTCCCCCACGGGCTGTGGGTGGATCTCTGCATCCTCATGGATCCCCAGGGGCTGTGGGTGGATCTCTGCATCCTCATGGATCCCCAGGGGCTGTGGGTGGATCTCTGCATCCTCATGGATCCCCAGGGGCTGTGGGTGAATCTCTGCATCCCCCGTGGATCCCCAGGGGCTATGGGTGGATCTCTGCATCCTCATGGATCCCCAGGGGCTGTGGGTGGATCTCTGCATCCCCCTTGGATCCCCAGGGGCTGGAAGTGGATCTCTGCATCCCCCGTGGATCCCCATGGGCTGTGGGTGGATCTGTGTATCCCTCATGGATCCCCAGGGGCTGTGGGTGGATCTCTGCATTCCCTGTGGATCCCCACGGGCTGTGGGTGGATCTCTGCATCCCCCATGGATCTCCAGGGGCTGTGGGTGGATCTCTGCATCCCCCTTGGATCCCCAGGGGCTGTGGGTGGATCTCTGCATCCCCCTTGGATCCCCAGGGGCTGTGGGTGGATCTCTGCATACCCCTTGGATCCCCATGGGCTGCAGGGGCACAGCTGCTTCCCCATGGTCTCACCACAGCCTGCAGAGGAATCTGGGCTCTGGCACCTGGAGCACCTCCTGTCCCTCCTTCTCCACTGACCTTGGTGTCTCCAAGTTGTTTCCCTCACATGTTCTCACCTCCTCCTCTTCTCTGGCTGGAATTAACATTGTGCCACTACTTTTGTTGTGATTTCTTCTTAAATATGTTATCACAGAAGCACTACCACAATCTCTAATTGGCCAGCCTTGGCCAGCACCAGCATGTCCATCTTCAGGGCCATTGGAGATTGACTCTACTGGACATGGTGGAAGCTTCCAGCAGCTTCTCAGGAAAGCCTCCTCTGTGGCCCCCCTGCTACCACAAACCAGGCCATGCAAAACCAACACACTCTCATATATGAGATAGAGGGGCAGAAAAAAAACCTCTTAACAGTACCCTGGCCAGGATTTTTGTCTAGAATAAGATGATCCTGAAACACCAGCACACTCCCAAGAAGACTGCAGAAAAGCAAAATGTGACCTGATGCAGTACACAAAGAAGGAAGCAGCTGGTCTCACAATGAACTAAGGACATATAAATACAAACAGGAGCTCAAAAGACATAAAAATGACACAAGCAGGAAACCAACCTTTTAAATATGAGGATTAAAGAATTCAATGGGTCTAACATGAGACTGTCAATGTACTTGCATACTGAAAGGCTTGCAGGTAGGGGAGATTTTTCTGCCTTGCTAACAAAGCTGTAGGCAGCTCTGAAGAATACAGCCTAAAATTCAGACTATTTCAATCTTGCAGCAGAAAAACAATTCGAGAGATGTGAGGCAATTTAACACTGAAACAGCTTTGAGAGAGAGAGAGAGAGGGAGAAAGAGAGAGGGAGACAGACAGAGAGTAGGCTCTGTGTGCTTGTACCCGTTAGTATTTTTTCCACCTCTGTGTCTGAGATCCACTTGGGTCATTAGAGTGCTCCCTATGTGATGTATGTGTACATAGATGTTTCTGTTTCTTTCTTGGCCCATAGGAAGAGCCAGAGTCCCTGCATCACCTCAGAAAGCTGACAGTATTGGCAGCTGTACATTCACAGCATGTTCAAAACGGCCCCAGGTCTCTTGGCTCATGTCCTGAAATGGTCAAAGTCTTATGCTACTTCCCAAGTGCATTTTCAGGGTAATTTTTTGCCCTCATCTGACGTGTCAACCACTGTCCAGCAATGGGATATTGACAGGAGCCAGAAGGATATATTCTAAAAATTACATTTCTCATCAGAATCTGGACTTCAAATATAATTAATAAAGTACTGATCCATGCTTCCCCTCTTATACTAAATAGATTATGTAATCAAGGAGATCTCAGTAAGCTAGCATGTTAACTTCAGCTTAACCTTAAGTGTATCCTTAAGATATTTCCTAAATGAAAACAGCTGCAAATACATAGTTGATAGCATTGATTAAGTATTGAGAAAAGTGTTATCTAAGCCTCTGGTATACCACCACTGACTATGTATGTCTTGTCTATTATGTTACATGATTTTTTATTGTAATTTATATCCTCTTTGCAACTGGAGTGCACAACAGGGGTCTTCTTTTTAAAAATTAGAATTTGCCAGCTGTTCCAATGAAGTTAATTTTATCAGAGACACTGCAGTTATTTTTTATAATAAAAGTGCAGCAAAAACATATTATCAGAACACTTGCTATTGGGCAAGGGTTTTGAGGACAGCTGGAGCATCCTTTCAGTTTTAACAATAAAAAATGAACATACTTCCAAAATCACAAAGCCATTCTTAAATAAGAGGGAAACACTTCTCATTTTTCATCTCCCAGCACCTTGCTTTAAATGAAATTTCTCCTGCAGTTTCTGAATATGAAACTACTCACTTTTCCCTACTTTTTGCATAAACATTGAACTTTTTTTTATTTTACAAATCTTATTTTTAAAATATTTTAATTCAAAATTAATTAGATAACCTTCAGATAGGGATCCAAAATTCAGCAAGGACTTGCCTGAAGGAAAATTTTGAACCTCCAGAGGTACACAGGAAAAAAGCCATGTCTTTTTTGTTGTTGCAAGCAGCAATATTGAAAAATTGATACATCCCTTAAAATAGGCTATTATGGGTCATAGTCATTGGCATTTGAAAGATCAAATTTTGTCATAGTTGATAGGTCCAAATACAACCACTTGCATACGAAGGATCTATCATAAAGTCTACTGTTTCTTAAAACTATGCTGTTTCAAACAAAAATTCAGATAAAACATCTGAGATATGTTTTATTTGAGATACACTATACCAAGTTTCACTCCATAAGGACAAAAATCAGAAGATGTGCTGAGAGGAGAGAATAAATACTGAAAAAAAAACCCTATTAGATATTACAAAAACAATAAAACATGCTCTACCTCAGTAACAATGTTTTTACACAGTACCACTTAAATGCTATCAGTTTTATGAAATAAAAATCAGGCTGTATTAAAATTTACCAGCAAAAACAGCAAGAAATATAAAGTCCCTAAACATATTGTTGTTACAAAAGTTGGTTTTAGCTAAGGAAAAATAGGATAAGGAGAAGGTCTAAGATTCATCAAGGTAAAAAGTGGAAACAGATCCTGCATTTACCAGTATTAAATGAGAGTGTGATTTATTTCCCAACAGGTACATGTTTAAAAAAAAAGAGAAAGCACAAGTCAAAATAAGTAGACAGAAATATACAAAATACAGCTGAAATAGATTTTAAATATATGAACTCTATTTTGAACTCAACATTTTGCATTAACAAGACCACTATAACCTCAGAACTATTCATCTTTCTATGAAAAACTGTTCTGAAAAGCTGGCTTTCCTGACAAGAAAAATCTTGCCACTAAATTTAACAAGAGGAGCATTTCATCCTGTAGATGATCTGAGCTTTGAGGTCAGGTTTGACTGCTCTGAGAACCAAAGCACCAAATTAACAACAGATGCAAACCCAATGGCTGACAGAATTTTCATGTTTATTTCTCTGTTAAATCTTTGCTCTTTGGCAGATTATGACTGCCATTGGTACTGATGTTTAAATTCTCTTCTGGTGCACAGGCACCTGATCTAATTCATGCAGAGATTATGGACAAATCACATTTACAAGCTTTTGCCCAAGATTTTGCTTATAAATTCAGAGGAAAGCATGAAAACTCTATAAGCAGTGAAATGTGAACTTGGCAAATCCAGAGGTAAGTAAACTATCTATCAAATTCAGTTTAGCCATGTGTATCTCCTACTCTGAAATTTGGAGCAGCCAGGTACCATTAAAGTACAGCATAGAAAATCATTCATCATCAGTGTTATCTCAAAGCATTAGTGTCACAGTCATATTTGGTTTGCTAATGAAGTGTAAAGGTTTCTTTTAGTTCTGGATCATAAATTTAAATAATAGCAAAAATTAAGTTCCTAAGGAACACAAAAACTTTCTTGAAAAGATTTTTGTAATGCTTCACTCTGCTTTAAACCACCAGCTTTCCCATCAGCAGACATGATACTGGAAGAGGAAGATTTTTTGATTCTTACAATGCTCCAATATAATCTCCTGTACTGTTTTATCTAATCACGTCCTTTCTAGCCCATTAGTGCACATGACAAAAAGGTGATCTTGTAAAAAATAAAATAATAACATCAGTGAGGTCACACTTTCACAGATCTTGTCTACTTAATAAAATGAGTTTTAAAGATTTTATAAACTGGTGAAATCACTCAGTGGACATTCTTTAACTTTTAATGCAAGGTGGTATAACATATATTCTTACTATAAAAAAATAAAGTGGTTAAAATGGAGTCACCTAGAAACTTAAATCAACTTGTCTGAGCCAGGTGAACCAGAGTATTCAAGGCAGAACATTTTCAGGTCAAGGTTAATCCAGATGGTTCACCTAAAACTTGTGCTGAAGGCCTGCTGAACTGGAGGCTGGTAGACTACCATATACAAAAAGTTATTCCACCCCCTCCTTTACAATGAAAATCCTGCAATTTACTGGAGAGCAAATGTCCAGGGAATTCTTGTGCTGGACACCAAGATTGGACCATGGTACCCAAAAAGCCTAGGCAAGTCTTCTCTATCGAATTTTCCTTAACTTTTTCATATATGCTTACACCTTGGACAGCACAACACTTTAGGAAAACTAAGCTAAATTTAATCTTTCACTAGATATATTGTCAGTTTGTTTTAAATATGCTGCCCAATAATTTCAGGCAGTGTCCTCTTGTTCTTTTACTGCGGTAATGACTCAATAAATCTCCATCTTCTAAATAAATTTACATTTAATTGGTATTTGGATGAATTTTCTCCTGTCTCAAAACTCTTCATCTACTCAGCTTTTGCACAGAAGATTTTCCATGTTTCTTGTGGCTTTTGTGGCCTGTCTATACTTTTTCTACTTATCCTCTATCCCTCTGAGATATGATGAACAAAACTGAAAATAATGCTTAAGAAGCAGGGGCATCCTGGATGTATGCAGCCTGGTAATGCTGCTTTCCAATTTATTCTGTTCTTCTCCAAAAAGTTCCTAAAATACTGTTTGGACTTTTCCAGCTACTTATTTCACTATAGTTACCTTTGAATGTAACAGGATGAGATAAAAGAGGGAGAAGGTGGTTTTGACAGAACATTTCTCAAGCCTATGTCAGTGAGTAATAATGGGTTGCGATGAGTAGTCCCTGCCAAAAGCTAAGGCCACAATGAAGATTATTAATTTAATAGAACAAATGTCTGGCTAATACTTGTTACGATATGTAATTTGCAGATTGAAAAAGGCTTCCAACTGTAATAAGGCAGAAAGTGTTTTAAATAGCAAAGTTAATTTTTGCCTCTACTGCTAGATAAGCTATCAGTGCTCTGTTTCACTGAGCTCAGATGTGAGAATTAAGGATGGAGAAAGAAAGGAAGAAGGATTTGTCTTGAACTTAGAAGGCGTAAAAGCAATTAAGAGAGGATCAACTGGAAGGTAGTGCCTATGGGGAGGGGATATTCCCACCCCTCTTTAACTGGGTGGAGGGCTGGGTGGGGATTAGCTGCTGATAGGAAAGAAGGAAGGGGGGTTATTTTTTGAAGCTAAGGTCCCAGATTTTTAATAAATTTTAGCATAATGTTACTAAAATAGAATGTTGTGTTTTAGGCGAACTTTTCCCAGGTCTTCAATGAAGTATCTGACCTAAAGTTCTACTTAATAAATGTCATATTTTCTATCATTCTCCCTGCTCAGTGATTTCACAGTATATGTAGTGGTTTAAAGATATCAAATTGTGGGTGAGCTGTCTCCTCAGAAACAGAGATTTCAGAGACAGCAGTGCAGACTTGTGTCTATAGTGAATTTGGAAGAAGTAGAACTTATGGATGGGTCATGTCAAACTGCAAAGATTTGTATGGTTGCACTTCTGGGTACAGGGCTTTAGGATAAACCTTCCTCTTGTATTTACTCACCCAGCAACATTCCTCAACCCAGCAAACCCAAACAGCACCACATTTTTGTCTGCTTTGGAACCCCTTCACAGACTGTCCCCTTTTAGGCAGAGTTCCATTCACAACATACCTGCAATATTCAGTGCTGTTAAGCCTTTAAATCCTCACGATTTTCCACTTCTTTCCAAGAGTTTCCTTGTTTCTAGAATGAGTAGTCTTTAAATAATCACCAGTCTTGCCTTTCTCAAAGCTCATCTTTACTTTGCTACACACAAAGGACTTGTGTTGGGATATTATGATTATTCTTAACTTGAATGCATGGTCTTATTAGTGTCAGCACTGTTTCATGTGTCGTTCCATATTCATTCAAAGGTGTAATACATCTGGTCTCATAAAGACTTTTACAATATGCGTGTGTGTATATGTGAATACATCATCCTAGTTCCCTTTACTCAGAGGAACAGATCAGCTACTTCAAAAATAATCCCACTCAAAAATTGAAGTTTAAAGTATGAAAAAATGAATCACACTCTGAAAGAGTCTGCTCATTTCAAATAGCTGTACAGGGAGCCAAGAGTCAGAAGTCCAGTGGAAAGAATTCCATCCCTGAATCCCTTTTCTCATGGATGAGCATTTGGCAACAGGAGCTTCTTACAGCATATGTATGCACATGAACACCCATGTGTACACAGCAATATGATAAAAATAATAGCAGAATGCTACCTTGGGTTTAGATTATTTCTTTTCTTGCAGTCTTAGTAATTGCTTCCCTTTCTTATCAATTTCTGTAGTGTCCAACAGGTCCAGTTCCATTCTGGTTGTTCTCGTAACCAAAAGTGCAACATACTTAACTGACAAAAATGCATTTCTTGTAAGCTGTTGTATGCTGTGGTTGAAAGCCACTCATACCCTTTGTCACAGCTGCAATCATTGTAATTATGTTGTTAGTGCATTAGTTGGCTTCCATCTGGAGCACAGTGCTTGTTCTCAATAGATGTCATATGGTTGAAAGGCACCACTTAACTATGAATCACCCTTTATTGATGTAATCATTCTTACTTTGTGAACACAGATAATTAATATAAAGCTTATCTGGATGCGGCATTGGCAATCTCACTTTAGCAGAATTTTTTTTAATGTCTTTCCAAAACACTCATTTCGTATCTTTTTTTCCATGCACTTTTCCAGTACCATTCCATTAAAATTTCTCAGTTGAAATGACGAAGCATAAGAAGTTCTTAATTCCTTTCACCTGTTCATATGGAAAAGCTTGTGTTCTCTGTAGTGACAAAGAATTAACATCTTTCTTTATGACTGCTAAATGCCCAGGGAAATCCTTACCTTGAAACCCATGATTACATTCTAGACTTATTAAGACTGTTCCCTCTTTCTATTCTCAAAATCAGGGCTGGCATAGTTGCAATTCTCTTAATGTTGGGGACTACATTTAGGACTTAGCACAGCCTATAATCTGTCCTCCACTGAGAACACCTCTTCATCACTCTAGGAAAGCAAGCCTGTCATTCATTATAAAAGAGGCCTGTAGGCATCAGGGTGCAGGCAGAATCTTAGTGCTTGGAAGCTCTTGTCCTCCATGGATTGGAAATAGCATTGAAAACTTCCAAGCATGGTGCAAAAAGCCAGGGGCCTGGAGCATCCATGGCAAAAAAGGAAGGTAAATTACTGGGTGGGCTAGGGATAGTGGCTGCTCCTTGTCAAGAGATCACTAATTATGTAACTGAGATAAGTAATTTTTCCCAATTCATTGGGAATAATTAGCACATTGGTTTTAACACCCATCAGCCAAGTTAGAGCTTTTTGGAAGGCTTATACACTCTAACCCATTTTTAAAACATTATAGAAAGGAAGAAAATAGATGGTTTAACCCTGTCTGGTTCTGTTTTGAGTCTAGGACACAGGTGAACTCTTTCTTCTTGCATGTAATTTAAGCTAGCTGACCTTAGAGGTGCAGTGCAGCCAAACAACCTACCTTCTCTGTTGGTTTGCCCTTCTCACATCCCCTTTCTTCTCCCTTACTCCCTTGCTGCTTCACATCTGAATCAGAGCCACCATTCTCAGAAACCTTGTACTTTTCATCTGCTTCATAAAGCACTTAGACAACAGTGTATAAAAACATATTTAGCAATAAAATATCATGGGTTAATAAATATAGGTTATGCAAGAATCAGAACACATCTGCATTTTTACCTGTGGTGTTTGCTTCTTGTCACATATTTTGCTCTGAGTTTGGGCTTAGATTTTTATTTGGGGGTCAACTTTGTTATCTTCATTGTAGTAAAGTAAAAGAAGAATAAGGAGAATGAATTTTCAAAGCTAGCTGGCTTTTTCTATTTTGAAAACAGTCTAATTAATTTTCCTTTTGCTACAAAAGAAGCCAAAAAAAGAGGAAAAAGAGTAGAGCAGTATTCTAAGACAATCATAACCCACACAGACAAAAATGAGAAAAGAAAGCCCCTAAAATCATATTTACCTCTTGTTTTCCTTTGCCCAATTCTCCAAAGATGCAACAGCAACATATCCTTTAATTTAATATGTATGAGGAGCTTGCAGTTGATTTTTTAAACTTGATATCACAGAATCACAGAATATTCTGAGCTGGAAGGGATCCACAAGGATAATTTTGTTTGTCCATTTGACATCAGTATTAACATTTTATCCTCTTCAAATAAGGTAGAATTCATCCCTGGTGACTCATCTTTAAATTCAGTGCTGTGACAGCAGGTGAAGTCATCCCAGTATATGAGACCTATTTCCTCCTACAGATTCTATGTTCCATAGACTTCATCTAATTTGCAATGTCTTTTGATTTCCCATGGCCTCATCTCTGTCCTTCTTTCCTAGCCTCCAACCTGCCATTAAATCACCTTTTCTTTCTTTATATCCTTGCTAAAATGCATGTTTTCCTTCCTAGACTTCCAATTTAATTTAAATAATCCTATTGACACTTCAAATTACCTCACTATGTATCACTTCAAATTTTTCCTCTGTCAGAGCCTCTCAGCTTTCAGACCTTTCTATTCTCCTGTTCAGAAATTACTGGCTATTTCTTTGTTTGTTTTCCTTTTGTCTCCAAGTAGAAGGAAGGAAGGAAGGAAGGAAGGAAGGAAGGAAGGAAGGAAGGAAGGAAGGAAGGAAGGAAGGAAGGAAGGAAGGAAGGATTATTCATTTGCAAAGAGAATTCCAGGCTAGAAAGAGTTAAACAAACACTGAGGTCTTAATCAGGGGAAAAGAGTAAATGCATTGAATGAAATTCACAGATAACGTGCCAGAAGAAAAAAAAAAGTGTTTAAAAAAGGAAAGGTAAGAATTAAAATAAAAAAACAACAGGAAAATGAAATAAGGGTTGTTTGGCAATAAGTATTCTCTCTAAGATTTAAACAATTTCACAGAGGCAGAAGGAAGGTACGAGACAAATGCTTTGATGCCATGCTGGTTTAAAACTTTCCTCCTTATTACTTTTTGCTATTATATTATTTGGCCATTTATCTTCTTTCCTATGTAAATATTCCTTGTTGGTTTGCTTTTTTTTGAGCAGGTTTGTGTATTTTTGAATTTCTCTACTGGAATTCAAAGACAAATTGGGTCAAACAGTATTCCTAGTCACAGTCATGGAACACCTCTAAAATAATAGTAAAGCAAAATTTCCCTCATTTCATGCAATTTTGTTTGGCATCTTCAGGACACATTGAAGACAATATACTCATTCCTCTGAGTACTAATGTTTCTTAATAAGTGTAATTCATGTGAAGCATCTGTCCTGCCATCTGTGATTACAAAGTTGTTCAGCCTCCATGTCAGTTTTGCATATACAGATTGATTTTTGAATACGTATTCTGATTAATCAAAATACAATCATTTAAAGGAATTATTTCTTGAAGTGTTGCCAGCCTGTGTAAAAGAAAAAAAATCCTGAAGGAAAATTTCATTCATTAACTAACTAACTTACGTGCAAAGAAAAAATATAAGTATATTGAATTCATCTCCAATACTGATTGCACCAATTAAAAACAATATTTGGGGCAACAAAATAACAGCGTAAAATTTTATTCTGTATTCTCAAGGTATTTCTACTCCAGAAAAAAATAAAACTAGTTTAAAAGTAGTAGTTTGAGGAAGCAAGATGAAGACTGAAGGGACAGTAATTGGTAAGAGGAAGAAATCCTCACCAAAAACCAGATTGTCCAAAGGAAAATCCTGACACAATTTAAGAGCAAAATAAAGTTCAGAATATTTGAAGTGGGGACACATCATTTTATTATGGGAAATTGATGACAGGTTTAAATGAAAGCACTTTAAAATCTATAATTAATAGCAAACATGAATTTCCGTTAATAATAAAGCACTTTGCTCTGAGAATTATTTACATTCATTTAATGAAAAATATAAATTATCCTTAATCAACCACTTTTTGTCTGTATGCATTTTTAACATTAGCATCTCTTTGCAGTGGTTTTACAGTGGAGGCTCATTTTAACAGGAATATCAGCAGTTTCTAGCCCAACATTAAAATGCAGGAAAAAGAACGGGATATAAACACACTTTGAAAAGCTATTTCCACAAACACATGCTGAAAGTACTTTCCCAATGATTTTAGAATCATTTGTTGTGTTCTTTAATTATAAGATTAACCCAGCTTTCAGAATGGAATATTTTTATCTTGTAGTTTTCTAAGAAAGAGAAAAAGAGTAACCTAATATACTATAAGTGGGTGTAATTCAGCTAATATACACCATATTTTAATTTGGCAAATCCAAGCTTTTGTCTACTCTGTTGCTTCCCTCTAGCAGTTAAGGATTTATACACAAGAAACACAGAATGTTTAATTTAGCAAAATTGCCATTTCAGAACTGTATAGTCAAATGTTTAACTAGAAGTGTTTGGGAAACAGATGGACTATTTAATTGTTGATTTTTTAAAAAGTCCTTAAAACAAATAAACAGCCTATTTGAATGCAGTTTTGCTTGAAATATTCTCAAGGGTATAACTGTTAATGTATGAATAAATGTGTTTACAATTCTACTTTTACTGCTTAGGCAATCTTACAAGCAGTTGAAGAAAAGTGTAAATATCACTGCATTTAACATGGTTCTTTTATGTCACAAGTAGTAAAAGAATAGAAATATTAATATCTTACATATTTGTGACTGGTATATATGCTCCTTGTGTGAAACACTCCAGATTTTAGAGGACTGCAAAGCCTGCCATGCTCCCTGCTGTACTAAGAAAATGAAAAGAAGGAAAAGTTCCTAACAGCAGCACAAAAGCCGTTTCCCTCACAGGTTCCAAGGATTAGCTACTGTAATGTAGCTCTGAACATCAACCATGAGACTGAAATGGAACAATGCATCTAATTCAATCCAATGTAGATGTGATTTCTCAGATGTTTTCATCTTTGTCATGGTTATAAACTAGGCTAGAAGCAGACCTGGAGTAGGCTATAATGGACAGTACTAGATCTCTGTAGACAAGAGATCTAGTACTTTTTTGACAAGACTTTTCCTCCAGAGACTGCAATACACTCGTAAGAATCTTTGCATATGTTTACACTGACCTCAACGCCACCCCTTCAATGAATTCAGGCAAAGCAGAGCAAAATGAAGTTTAGACTGAATGGGCAAGGAGACCACTTCATGTGTGTGAGAAGTACCAGATTCCTCAACCAAAGAGATCAGATTTGTATAACTAACTTTTTCTACAAGACAATTCAGAATTACCCATAATATTTTGACAGGAGTAGAAGCAGTGTCCGCTCTGGAGGAGGCAGCCCAGCAATCATGGATGCTTACAGTGTGAGGCTGGGCAAGATGTTTCATTGAGGTGTAGGTGAGTTACCTCCTATTCCCAGTTTGGCTGCCTCTTTCATAGGCAGCTGCTCAGACAAAGAGCCTTTGGGCTTCTGGGCCACTTTCAGTATGGTTCTTTTTCTTTTTTCAGAACGCTTGTCAGAATAATTAATTTTTATTTGAGCTATATTTAAAGTCTTTTATAAAAAATGGGTTCATTTTACCACAGAAGCCATTCTCAGGATGTAAGTATGTTCACATGAAATAAATTCTATAATCTGTTTCTTTCTATACTCATTCAGAAGTTTCTGCAGTCAACTTTTAGAAGATTATCATTCAGTCAATGACAAGTTTTATTTGTTGCTAAAGCAAAAACACAAACTATTCTAAATGGACTGATACAGTTATGGAAACAGAGCAGGATATTTAAAATTGCAATCAATATTTGAATCAGTCTTTGACATTATTCCTCTTGTTATGAGTATTCAAAATAAGTTAAGCAGGTTTAAGATCACAAATATCCACAAACAGCCTTATTGTGCTCATGGCTGTATTTGTATTCTCTGGGTTGTGAGCTCAAGCTCACCACCTCTTTTTCCCATGTGTTTTTATGACAGCATTTCAGCAGAGCTGACTCTCCCACAAAAACCCTAAATCAGGTGTGTCCTAAAGTGAATGCCTTGTTAAGGTCAGCTTTGCACCCAACACAACACCTTTCCTGCAAAAGCAGACCTCCTGCTGCTGTTGGGAAACCAGGCAAGGGCATATGGAGCATAGCCAAGCTGTGACAGTGGAGACAAAGGCAAAGGAGACAGCCAGCTGAGCATTCCTTGGCATATATGCTACCCTTGGCACCAAACTCTACTCTCCTGCCTGGGAGAGTATGTACTTCACAAAAATCATAGCTTTGACAAGGTCAGCGCTGTCCTTTTCCTTGTCATCTCACACTTGTCCACAGAGCAAAAGTTCCAGGGAATGAGACTGGAACACTACTGAATCCCAGGGAGATCAGTATGTTCCTGCCCTTCACATCTCCTCACAAAGCTTTAGGGAGGACTGATGTCTCTTCTCAACCTCTTTTACTCCAAACTAGACAACCCCAAGGTCCTCAATTACTCCTTACAGGATATGTGTGCTTCCTTCTGCCTTCTTTATATTTTCTTCCTGAGTGTACTTATATAAAAGATGTTCTTATATAAAAAGATGGAAAATCAAGCTGATCTCCCAAAGCCTTTACCCTGGCTAACAAGGTGACAACCCCCAATGGTCATAATTTATTTTCCTTGAAGATGATCGCTCTAGGATCTTATTCACCTAATTTAATATCTGCAAGGCAAATAGGTATCTTTACCTTAGGGTGCTCCTAAAATTAACATAACAAAACAGGACTATCTGCAATACAGCTTTTACAATCTGTTTTGCACATTAACATTAAGAGAATAAACATGTCTTACAGTGTTTATTTCTCTCCACTGAGAGTTCAAAGTCTACTCAACGATGATGACCTCTCTGTCAAAGCCTCAAATTTACCTTTTTCTTATGTCTGTGTTTCTACTTTGCCTAGATCAGCTGCTGCTTTTAATTCTTGGTGTACAGCAAGAACATTGTTTTACCAACATGTTGCCAACATTACCCTGGTGGCTGTATCAGAGGTGCTCCATGGACTCCACCTGTGAACCATTATCTAGCAGGTGCTAGGCTGCACATACTTGCCAGAGTTCAAATTAAAATGAATAAGAAAGGCCAGGTAACCACAGCTCCATCTTTGCTTTTTCTAACTGCCAACCCATTCCTATTTCTTTAGCATTTTAAGTGACAGGGACTGATGGTTTTTAGATGAGTACCCAATTGACACTTGTCATACACAGCCCATTATATACTGGGTGTGCTTTTTAACCTTTTTTAAAATTAATATTTATTTATATAAGTCTCTGTTGTCAGACCTGTTTGGTTTTCTGTTTCCCCTTGTTTCCAGTAGTTGTACTTGGCAGACTATTATAAAGTGTCTTAATTTTCTTTAATTATAATTGCTGAGGTCTGGATAAAAACCAGCTCAGCAGCAAAAGTGAGTGTAGAACAGAGACAAGCCAAGTTTCTTCAAATACAATAAAAGACACTGTGGGGGAAGAAAACAAAAAAAGAAAAAAAAAAGAAAGAAAAAAGAGGAAAAAAAAAAAGAAAGAAAATTGAAAAAAAGAAAGAAAAAAAAAGAAAAAAAAGGTGAGAAATCTACCTACAGATGAGTAGAGCAGGTAGAGCTGGGGAAACATTAACCTTCTTACTCATTTTCCTCACCCTTCATAGAAGCCCCAGTTGACATAACACCAAGACAGCTTTTTTTGACTCCATCCAACATCAGCTCCAAGATGTGGCTCAAAGGCAGCATCAGCAGCTCTGCTGCTGGCTGCAGTCAGGGCCAGAGGATGCTGCCTTGTTTTCCATTCCTTGGGGCTACATCAACTCTTCTGACTTCCATTGCTTGTACAATTCTCCTAGAAATTAAGCCCCATAGAGCAATCATTGACTGAGGCTTTCACACAGCATCTGGGGCTCTCTGGGATGCAGAAGGAAAGTTCATCATTTTTCTAGGTCTCGATCTGCAGGACAAGGTATAGTTTGCTACACCCAAGCTCTCAACCTCCAAAACTATACCTCCTGACATTTTAACCTCCAGGCCATGATTCCTTCTCAGAAACCTGCCTTCCCTGACAGTCCATGGGAAGGAGCTGTGGATGAGCTGAGTGCCAATGGGTGGGAGCCCCACAAGGTGGCAAGGAAGGTGCTGGTGCCAGATCTGAAGACCTCTTCAGTTCTAAAATGGAGAGTTTAGCTAGGTGGACAGGGGGCTGGTAAGCATGAGGAAGAGGAGGGAGAAGCATTGTGGGTCTGTATCTGTGACTGCAAGCTTAACAAGCTGTTGTACACTGCCCTCAAGTGAGATGTCCTTCAGCCAGATGCAGCTGCTTTTACCCCAGCACCTCATCAGCAACATGAGAACAGTTACCACTACATTTTCTGAGTCCACACCTTTGCTCATGCACACACTTATTCAGCTGAAAACTCAGAATTCCTGCTATGAAAAGAAGACATTGCTGCAATTTATGTAACAAGCCAAAAGCTGTTATAGGTGTAGCACCAGTTTAGCCAATGAAACAAAAATAATTGCAAATTAAACAGTGTAGCCACAGCATAACCAAGATTAGTGAAGACTGCGTATGAGCAGGAAGGCAATTTAGCACCTTAGGTATAACTTCCCACAATTTAAAAGAGATATATGTGAACAATTAATCCCAGATAATCATCAAGAACTTTTCTGTGCCAAAAAAGAATATTAAATATATCAAATCAATAATTAAAACACTTTCTATCTGGCTTGAATTTACATTATTTCCCACACTCTACAGTAACCAAGCAGAGCAGCACACAGGTTTTGAGAGGACCTCAGTCTTTACAAGGTCCCTCTCAGTCAGGCTGCCTCTTGGAAAAGACTTTTGCCTTCAAACAGGCAGCAGTGGGGCAGCAATGAAGAATTATGCAAGCTGAGTTGATACACAGAAAACTGTGATACGACAGAGATAACATGAGTATCAGTGAAGTGAACTACAGATGTAAATGGATTTTGAATTTTTCATGACAGTAGCAAGAAAATATCTCTATTACAAGAAAACCTGATTTTATACAGCAGTGAAGCAAAGGATAAGCACATTTCTCTGGGGGATATATAAGTAGGGTTATGTATGAACCTGTAGGTATGAATACAGATCTTCTTCTTTCCTTCCAGTCCCCACTCCCCCACCCTACAAAATCTGATATTTAAGTAGGAAAACATTCAAGACTTTAGAAGTACTCCAACAGTTTTGCATAGATTTCACTGAGAACACAAGCTTTAAAATTCTAGCCCACAGCAAACTTAAATAGGCATGGTGGCAAAAAAAGAGAAATACTCTCTAAACCCAATTTTAAATTAAATGGGTGCCTTAATTTAGTTGATTAGATTGGCAGGAAATGCTTTCCATTAGAAATCATTGATTTCCTATTTCGAAAATCTGTAAAATTAAGGTATTACCTAGGAAACTGGTGTGAAGCATTCATGCACAAAACAGCAGCCACCCACTACAAGTTCATGAGCTTGTGTAATAGCCCATAACACAAGTGCATTACCCCCACTGTAAACAGAAGCAGAAAGGCTGATTTGTTCTTGGAAATGGCTATCAATTCCCAGAAGCATTCTGAGTAAGGAAAGAGCTGTTAAGAACTGAACAAAGAGCAGTCTCTCATGCTGCATCATTTCTTAGCATCCTGAAGAACAACAGAGAAACATCACATACAGGGAGATGCTCAGATATAAAATTGATTCCAGGTATCCTTGTCCAAAGATGAGACTGGCAGTTTATAATAAGTCTCTGCCATATTGCCTTTTCTTTGGGAGACATCTTGCTTCCTATCTTACTTTTTTCTTTTGCTTTATCTTATTTGCTATGTTTGTAATTCTATCATTTTGACTCAATTTTCAGTTTCTTTCCATGAAGTCAAAGGGAGGAGGTTTGCTTTTTGTTCCTCTGTTTTCTGCTTTTCACATGGTCCTGAGCTGCTGCATTTGCCTGTTCCTTTTATTTAATGATATTAGCTTCAGTTTCTGCTTTGCTTCTGTATTGCATAATCCAGTTTCTGGTACAGCAAAATCTATCTATCTTTTTCTGACAGGAGTTTCTCTTTGACTTGTTCTCAGAAGAAATGTCTCTGAACTGTCTGCAATGCCTAGTTTTATTTCAACTTGTTTAGTTTTTTCAGCTAAGGTCTCTTCTTTGGTTAAAAGTCTTCTTAAGTTTTTAATTCTCAGAGAGTGCAATAGCCTCTACTTAAAAAGAGAAGCTAAAACCTACCCCACCTAACAAAGAGCTCCCTGGTAAACATTTACAAATTTCTCCCTTAACAGACCTAGAGAATACTGGTAGAGAGAGAAGGAAAGAAATTGTACCCACTTTTTAGGAGACAATTAAATGCCACTGTTTCATTATATTAAATGTGATTTTTCAGACTAAATTATACCTAGGTAAACAATACTTGCCTTGCCAGGGCACAATTCCTACAGATATACTGATTGTTTGTTATGATGGTTATGTCTAATTCTTCTAATAGATATAATTTTCTATTGCATTTCAATAAATAAATCAACCTGAACCTATTGCAAATACTAATGTAAGGCTATTTTAGACATTCTTCTTTGAGAAGCAGTGAAGTAAAACATTTAAAATACCCAGGTGCACAAATTATTAAGCTCTATAATGAGATCGCTAAAAGAACAGAATAAGATATCAAACATGAAAGGAGGCCAAGGGATTAAAATTACTCAAAGCTAGAGACATTATAAATCTAACCATTGTCTGGTTATACCAACGTAAATGGCTAAATTTCAGAATATAAAAAAGAAAAATAAAAAAGCTGGGATGTAGATTTCCTCTTTCAGTTTCCCCATTAGATGCAATAGGAAGAAACTACTCCTTCAGAAAGTGAGTCTGTATTGGTCCACAGGGATTTATTCCTCCTTCCTTTGATACAAACAGTACTGACCTCCAAAGCCAAGGGCCAAGGACCTCCAAAGCTTAGCCTCTCTTTCAACAAATGTTCTTCCAGGATTAAAAGAAAAAAATTGCCAGAAAGTCTCAGCATGCCCCAGGAAATGGGAAAAAATTACTTTTCAGACCACATGGCAGACCAAAAATGTCAAGAGTCCCTCACAAGTGTTAACAGGATAGGAAAATGAAGTGTGAAGGAACAATACACAAAGTGACATAAAGGAGGACACATTTGATCCCCAAATGACTGGAAGACTAACATTCAAGCAGACTGTTACGCTGACATTTTGTAAGAGACTTTGATGAGGTGACAGTTTCCCTGACTGAAATGCCAAAGTTAAGCAATGTAAGTGTTCTGCTGTGCAACTGAACAATTTGTGCCCACCTAGATTAGTCTTCAACATGTGAACTAGAGGTTCCCACATGGTATGGGGTGGAGGAGAGACGTGATTATCCCTTTACCCAGCACTATTTATCTTTAATCTATGCAGTCTTGCATTTTTCATTGAATTTTCATCATATGTGGGGCTGATATGAAATTACTGATCCATGAATGCACATGTGGCTGCAAAATTTAAAAATGGCATTGTATTGCGAATTCAAACAATGTCCATTGTTCAAGAAATACCTAAAAGTGGCTGATATGCCTGGGCAATTTAGATCACATTCAGTGAAAAAATATCTACACAGTAGAGCGTTATTCTCTTGGAATAAGTGAGACACACTTATTTACATTGAATAACAATTTTCACTGAGCAGTCAACTGGGCAGCTTTTGAATTTGATTGAAATGTACACTAAGTAATTGTAAAATATGCTGCAAAATAAAAATTAAATTAAATTAAATTAAATATGAAAAAAAAGACAAAAATTTCCACAATCATCAAATGTCTCCTCCTGTAGGAGGGAAGCTATTGCTTTCAAAACATTTCAAACACCACTCGTTGCCTGAAAATGCTGGTTTGAGGCTTCTCAAAAAGTATTGTGTTTTTAAGAGAAACAAAAATAAATGTATGTAATAGGTTTGTGTCAAAGAAAGACATTGATTTTAATTGCAATTCAAAGTGTTTAATTATTCCAGATGAATGCTTGTCACAGGAACAGAGATGCAAAGTTCAAATTAACATTGTTTCAAAAATCAATCCATAGACCAAACTTTTAATTACTTACAGGGTGTACTTCAGTGGATTTCAGTTTAGAGTTGGTTTGGTTTTGGTTTGGTTTGGTTTTTTGGGTTTTGTTTGTTTGTTTGTTCTTTTTCAAATTGTAATTAATTTTTTAGGCATAATCCTTTGATGCACCCAGAAGCTGGAAACTTGCATCCTCAACTCTCAGAGTAGTTCCATGTTTTCTCCTAAACAGTGTTTTGACCATTTTTGCAATTGCATCTTTTCTTACAGCTCAATTTAAGATTCATACTATGAGCAATTACTTCTGCCCTTCGCTAATATAATGAGATTTCAAGGCACTAAGATGGGATTTTTAAAGCTGTTTAGTGGTGGATAAACTTTATCCCCAAAAAAAGGCAGTAAGATTTTTGCAATTTATATTCATGGGAGCAAAATTAGGCTTATGTTACAGGCTTAGGAATATTCTACCAGTCTGATGGTTTCTCTCATTTATACCAATACTGCTTTCTTGTCTAAGTTTTGTTTTATGCAGTATTTTACAGTTGTGTCTAGTTAAGAAAGGGAAGATTTCCTTTTAAGAGGGGAGACTGTATGTTTCAATAACTGAAACTGCTTCTGGGTACTGGATCATATATATCCTTAACCAGAGGCTAAAAAGTAATCCTCTTTACAACCATTTCCAATTGCTCTTGAACTGATGGTTATAGTCTCAATATCAACAAATGGGCTTGTACAGTGTGCCTGCCAAAAAAGGACAGAAATAATATTAGTCAATAGTTATCACCAGGGGTTGTGCAGTTGATTTTGTACTGCTGGACATTTTTAAAAACACTCTGTAGACAAAAGCAAAAAACACCAACTTTTTCAAGTTTTGTCTCATGTTTAAACTTCCTCTTGGTGAGGTGCATTTTACTGTTTATTAAAAGTCCATTTGTATTTCCCTTTGCAAATCTGCAATTTCACCTACTCCCCTTCTTTGAAAGCAAATGATCACCCCTAGACACCAAGCTATCACAGATGATCTTTTAAAGAGCAACGCAGGAGAATCTTCTTCGGTTTTTGGTACTTTGTATCTTTGTATGTGGTGCTGGGCTGTAGGGAACTGTGAGAGGGTCCACAACCAGTTAATTTGTACTGCGGGAAGGTTTTACTGCCTCACACCTTCTCCGCAGCATTAAAAATGTTTACAAAGAGCAGGTTGTATAAAATGTTATGAAGATGTTGAGAAAATGAGAATCAAGGCTATGTTCATTTCCATGAGGGGAATGTGCATTTTTGCCGAGACTATTTGCCTTCATTGGCACTGATAAAGATTCTCTGCTTCTTAAGATTGTCCAATATCACTCAGACATCTCATGAGCTCACAGAATCCTTAAAAACACTTCATTAACTGCATGATATTTGGGTGAATTAACAAGGCAGCTCTCTGAGTCTCATTCCTTTTTGGCTGAATGTTACTGCTCTGTCTCAAGGGCTGTAAAGCCTCTGGGATAGCAAATACAATAATTATCAGCACTGAGTTTTGATTCATTGAACTCAAAGGATGGAATTTAACATTGGCTGAGATTTAGACAAATGCTAAGAAAAGTCAGTTCCTTCACTGTTGTCACTATTGCCTGCAGAGGACACTGAAGAGTAATCAGCCCATGTATAAATACTCAGTACTGTCAACAGGAATATCACACACTTCTTCAGATCTTTGTTGCATAACAGATTTTGACAGGATAAAGCCTGGGGCATGGTTTTTCTTTGGAAATTCTTCCCTTTCTTCTCTCAGTAATCATCTACCTTCTACATAATAGCCTTCTAGCCTGAATTATAATCAGATAGATAAATTTCATAATTATTGCTTTAACAAGTAGTGAAAGCTGTAATTGAGAATTAAAACTGAATTCTGTGCAGGAACCAATACATGCATACACAGAGTTTTGGTTTCACAAACAGGCTTAGGATTTACCATGACCCCAGATTAAAAGGAGATATATGTATTTTTCTACAGCAGTAAACTAGGTTGGTTATTTTGGCATTACATATTGCAGTATTGCAAAAGAGGACCATTTTTGCTGCAGACTAGTTCAAGGGCCTGAATTAAAATTTACAGAAAATTTAATTTTTCAGTGGAAAAAGATAAACTACCCATGCCTGGACATAAATCAGTCCTATATATTTGTGCTACAGACAACCAAAGACAGAGTGACCAGGTGCCAGAGTAGTAGAGTCTCTTCCATTTGTGCAGAGGTCCCTTCTGAGAAGGTAATGAGATTGATTAACTTCCAGCATAGCAGTTCAGAGTTGTCAAAACCCAGATCACTTGTCTATGAGCAGCCCTAACTTGCTCTTTAATCCATTCTGGGGGAAAAAATGAATTATGATGTATTAAATTTGGCACAAGTTATTACTTTTTGCCAAAAATAATGAGATTTGCCATTGCACTGGAGATGCAGGTAGGAAAAGAGGTAATTCCAAGATTCCACAGTGTTTCTATGGGACTATGAGACTGCTTCTGTTCAAAATAGATATCCATGGAGCAGAGAGACCATGAAAAAAAGAAAGAAAGGCTATCATAGTTAAAAGATGAGGATCAAATAAATTAGGGAGAAATAATTATCCTATTCCTGCTTATGAATTTGCTATATTTTTAGAGAGAAGAATATTTCAGTCTTTGTTTTGGGTATAATGTAGTTAGAAAGATATGATATTTCTCGTCAGTAGTCTAAACACAGATTAGGACTGTTCTTCTTTCCAACACTAAGTTTAAAAAATGTAGAGAAGATGAAGAAAAAAAATTAAAAATTGGTACTTTTCTTCAAAGCTGTAGTCTAAAGGATATGAATCAATGAATATCAGAGATCGTATAAGTGACTATGAACTGATAGTCATATCAAGAAAGAAACCATGTAAGAGACAATAAAAATGAATTGGCAAAGGGAAAATCACAATATCAACTTAAAGAATGAACTGAGATAGGTGTAAGAATATATTGAAACATAGCTACTTAATTTTTCCCTGGAGTAAGACAAAAATCTCATTCATGTAGATAGCCTTCAAGAAAAAAAAACCTACCATGGTTTTAACTGATCTATTTACAGAGATGATGGATGGATGGATGGATGGATGGATAGATAGATAGATAGATAGATAGATGATAGATAGATAGATAGATAGATAGATAGATAGATAGATAGATAGATCTCCAAGATAATCAAGTCCAAAATTATATTTGGGTCAATTAACAAGGCAGCCTTTTGTTTGGTCCATAACACCACCTTGTAATTAAACCATAGCACTAAGTGCCACATATAGTCACTTTTGGAACACTTCCAGGGATGTTGATTCCACCACCTCCCTGGAGAGCCTGTTCCAATGTGTAACCACACATTCAGTGAAGAAATTCTTCCTGATCTCCAACCTGAACTTCCTGTGGTGCAGCTTGAGGCCATTTCCTCTTACCCTGTTGCTGGTTGTGTGGGAGCAAAGGCAGATCCCCACATGGATGCAACCTCCTTTGAGGCAGTTGTAAAGAGAGATAAGGTCTCTCCTGAGCCTTCTCTTCTCCAGGCTAAAGAATCCCAGCTCCCTCAGCTGCTCCTCGTGTATGCACACAGGTATAGACATAACCTGATCTGTTTGCTTACTGAACATCTTGTTTTATGTTCCCTTGGTTAAAAGCTCAAGGCATTTTGAAAACTTTATTTGTTATACCATATGGCAAAATACACTTAAACTAAAAGGGGATTCTTTAACAGCTTTACTACATTAGAAAAAAAATACCTCTCCCTGTGCTGCAGGGAGTACCAGATAGGTTATGACAACCATTTTGATTTACGTATTTAGATAAAATGTCAAAAGGATGGCAAGCTGTATATTCAAGGAGAGAAAAATAACTGCTCAGTTCTTAAATATATGGCTCCTTGTATTTATGAGAGTTGAAAGACACAGGTTAGAGCTCCCTCCTTCAAAGGAAACCTGAATTTGACATATCCAATAAATTCACTGTCCCATCTTGCTTATTACCTTTTCTTGGACAGCAGCCAGTACTTAATATTCAGAGTCATAGAAAGGAAAAATCTTCCTGCTTTGCACAAGCAATTTACTTATATTATAAGCTATAAAGTTGAATAACATTGCACTACTTTCTTAGCCTGTGCAGTTCAATGACAATGATCCTTTTCTTCCTGTTTAAATAATTAAAATTATCAAACTATATGAACCAGTAACTTTCAAAATCGTAATTCACAATTTATAATTTTATAATTAGTCATGCACACCAATCTGGGATCACATGTAAAATAGTCACACTGGTAAAAACTGAGTATCACAATCACATAGATAGAATTGCAAGTACAACAAAAACTTTGAATGGTTTCTAGTCTTAGTCATGTGTCTCATCTACCTACCTACCCTCCTCTGGGCTTGCCATATTCTCTGGGCAGATAAACTATTTAGATACTCTTCTCTTTAGTCCCAAACTTTGTTGGACTTTACCTAACTGTATACAGTCATGTACAGAAATTATTATTCTGGGAATGCTAATATCTGAATATCCAAGCCTGGGCGGGATCACTCAATAGCCTGGCCTGAATAATTACCATCTTCATTCATTTTGCTGAAAATAAATTTAAAAAAAACAAGAGATCAGAAGTAGTAAAAGGATAGGATAGTATGACTAAAATCTTTTTGAGAAACTGAACTCATGATTCAGTTAACTATGCCTTTTATGCCTAAAGCTGGTTTGAATTTAAAACTATTTAAAATCATCCTTGGGGTAGAAAATAAAACCTTCTTTGATTACCATCCTTACTGAAATCAGTCCATAAATCATCTCAGCCCGTAACTCCTTTTCTTTTTGTAATCACATCATTCAGTCTGGAGCTCTTCTCTTCACCACAGATAGTTGCTCCCTTGGTCTTCTCCAACCACTATTTTTTCTGCTGATGACTTTAACTCTCCTCCTGTGATGTCACCCTCCACTTCATGCCTTTGCCACATTATGTTTCCTGATCTCCTGCTTTCCCCTCCTTTTTACTTCTCTCCTCTTCCCTCCTCTACTCCTCTGTTTTACACATGGACCTGTTGATTCCCTTTGTGCTTTGAATCTCCCCCTTGACTCTTCCAGTTATCTTTCATATTACAATATTTCTTTTGTTATTTTTAAATGTGGCTCACCTTTGTCATTATTTCCTCCATTGCTACTTCTATATTAGGAAATATTTATGACAGAAGTTCTGAGGTCAGATGAGTTCATTTTTTCCTCCTTCAGTTTTGCAGCCTAACTTTTTCAGATCTGTTCCACAAGGCTGTCCTTCCACTTGTCTTTCAGGTCAATAGTCTTTGACTCAAGCTTCAGTGACAATTCAAGCTTTCAGACTTCAAACTTTACACATTCTTTTATCTCTAGGATCTCTCTATTCTACATAGAAACCCACCTTGTCATACAGCCCATATTCTTCTAATAGTATGTGGAGCAATATTGCTTCGAAGATGATTAATAAATATATCTCTCCCTTTGAGTCCTGCTATTACTTGTCCCTTCTTCATGTCAAACACAAGTCTTACCTGTCAAAGTCCTTCTAGCTGTACTCTCACTCTAAAAACTCTGGCTTGAAAAAACAGGATTGTCAGCCCTCCACATGACAGTTTGAATACATTTTGGAACAGACACTGCTGGGATTTTACATTTTCTCTTCACATGTGGAAAGCCATGCATGAAGATGTTTCATCAGTTTTCTCAATCAGCAGAACATCATTTTATCCCACACTGATCTATCCACATCAGCTGAATTTTCTATTGCATTTCAATTGAAAGCTATTTGAAAAAAGATCTATAATGGTAAGGATGATATGGGATTTTTGAAATACGTTTCAAGGAAGGAAATGTGATGTGACCACACTATTCCACTAGGAGCACACAGGGCAGAGCACAGATACAGTGTTTCCTGTAGAGCAAACTGGGGATTTGGGACTCACTGTTTCAGCAAGGAGAGCGCAGCATGTGCTTGCTCCTCCTTTGCTCAATATGGAAAGCAATAAGCTACTTCCCACTTTTGCTCTCAGTGCAATGCCACTCCTCACAGCAATCCATGCAGCTGGGGCAAATCACAACTTTTTGCTATGCCTGTTCCTGCCTCTTGCTTCCCAGAATTCTCCCATCCTTTTGTAAATCTCTGCTCTGATGGGTGCAAGTTAGTCCAAAGCTATTAGTGATTCAGACTAATCACTAGTTTGTTACAGTAAACAGAATTACACACACTTTTCTTAATGATTTTACAGATTCAGAATATTAATTAGTTTGGATATATACACACAAGTAAATTATAAAATTTTCCCTGAAAAATGCAAGTTCCTAGCTGTCTCAATCCATCCAGTATGTCAAAAAGCAATTACTCCCTATAGCCTTCCAAAAGCACTTTATCTCTCTTTGAAGATTGTACCAGAAAAGATCCAGCAGCTTTAATGGTGTAGAAGTGAGCTGGTGGCACCTCTGAGTCAAAATCTCCATAGGACACAATGCACAAGCATCCACAATGTGAATCCAGTGTGCGGACAAGTGATTGCATATTAAAATGTCTTTGTAGAACTGTGTGGTCACTCAAATATAAATCAGAACTGTGATTGCTTGCTGGGTTTTATTACAGTGTGTCAGGATGACTACAAGAAGCAAACTTCCAGTCTGCTACCTTTTTGAAAGTGCTGGCAACCTTTCCCTCCCTGTTGCCATCCAGCAGTGCTTACTGAGCTGTAGCACAATCAAAGTGATACTTTATGTGTGGAGTACACTAAGAGTTAATTCAACTATATGGCTTTCTTTGGAGAAGAATGCACTCAAATATATCTGTGTAATGAAGATTTTTATATTATACAATGCTGCGGAGCTATACCCTTTATAACAATGAACTATCAAAAATAAATCTCTCACCTCTCTTATTTAATTCAAGCTGGGAGAAAGAATGAAGATGAGATAGGGAAGAACAGTAGCTGTAGAAATGAAATCAGTTTGGTACTGCTGAAAGATCATTAAAGGGAGCAATATGGAATAAATTAATTGTGCTATAGCTGATATCATGGCAGCTTTTGGCACTTACCTGGAGCCTGCAGAGACCACTCCAGGACTATGGGAGCAGTATATCATATCCAAGGCCTTTGTACTTTATTTTGTTGTCATTCTATGCTGTCAAGAGCAGGAACACATGTTTCAGGAAATTAAATATGAAATATTCTGGTGTCAAAGCCTAAACTATAAACTATCATTCCTACTTTAGCTGCTCAGAATGCTCAAACAGGAAAGTTCTTTGTTGCAGAAGTACTTGGGTTATTTTTTCATGCAAAAGTATATGGTTTCATTTTCAACTGTATACTAACTTATTTGTCTGCTAGATGAAGTGATACAGAAAATATCCAAAACACTTAGGGATTACAGCTAACATTAGATTTACTTACCATATTTGCTCCCAGACAGAGACAATACAACAGAGAATGCAGGCACTGTATAAAAGCCAGTGTTTCTTTCCTGTGATCTGAAAGATTTACCTCTTGGAATATTTTAATTCTAATTCATTTGCAGAGCAGGAGACTGATCCTCTTTCTCTATGTCAGTGATTATGTTGTGAACAGGGAAAAAGACTTTATCTCATTTACAATAACCAATTCAAGAATGCTGAACATAATGGGGTCCTATAATAGCTTCCTAAATCCTCAGTATATTTCTCCATATCCTTAACTTAAAGAAGCAGACTTCTCATTTGTAGGCAGAATGAGTCTTACTCTGACACAAAAAGTTTTAAAAAACCTACACAAATAAAAAGTATTAAAAAAAATAAAATTCTTTTGAATTTTAATCCTGCTCTTTATGCTGTCACTGGACTCTTTGAAAATTGAAACAAGAAAGAAAATCAAAAGAATCACAGAAATTACCTCTTTTAATTCTTTATTAACAGTATTTTAGTAGACTTAGGTGGAATTGGATTGTGTCTGAGATTCTTGAAGGAATACAAAGAGCCATCACAATCCTTACCAGGCAGGAGATTTTAAGGTAAAAGCAACTTTTAGTAATAATAAGTAAAACTAAACACTTATGATTATTTCCCTGAGATCCTCTAGAAAGGAAAACTGCAAGGATCAGAGTTTCCTCTTAATAGCTTTAGTGGATTGCAGAATGTTCCTTTCTTAAGAAGAAAGAAAAAAACAAATATTTGTCCGACACGCACCATATTCTCTAGAAAAACCAGTTTCCTGTCTGGATTTATGGGAGGTTTTATGACAGAGAATTACAAGCCTGCATGCTACAGGTCAAATCCTACCCTCCAAATTTGTAATACCCAGACCATGCCAGTGCTTTGCTAGCTTTCTACACCCATCCAGGAAGACAAAATTTCACCAAATACCTTCCACCCAAGGTGCAGGCTTGGATGGCTCATTTCCTCCATCAACCCTTAGGATAAAACAACAGGATAGACTTTTCCAAGTGTTTGAAAATACAGCATATATGCCTATAATTGCACACCTAAATGTTCTGCCATGTAGATCAGCTGCTCCCTCTGCGCAGGAGTGTTTCTTAGGAAGTCCATAATGCACACCAGAGCACTCCTCTTTGGAAAACTTCCTTTGGAAGCATCTGTGGATTTGAACCAGACACAAGCTGAAGAAGGTGTCAGAAATTGCCAAGATGTACCAAGTGCTTTGCTGCCAAAATCCAGTCCCTGTGACATCACATTACTTTCTGCCTTTAAAGCTGCATTCTAATCCATTTTCAGCACTGAACACACATTTGCTAAGCCAGGAATGTGTGATGGGATGTGTGAGAGAATCAGAAGAGTAAAAAAGAGAGAATTCATAGTTTAGCAGATAAAGCAGAAGTCATGCACACAGAAAACCAAGATTCATTCAGCACTTCCCATGGGCAGGCAGGTTTTCAGCTCTCCTTAGTAAAGCGGGGCTCCATCACACACATAACAGTGTGATTACCTCTATCCCAGTCAAAACCAGCACTGTAACAAGGGGCTTCCTTCTTCATTGAAAAGAAAGTTATGAACAAATCAGGTGGAAGGCACACCTCTCATACCTCTTTTCCTCCCCACACTGTGCAGCAAGAGGGAAGGGAGCAACTTGGTGGGACAAGAACCATGGGAGCCTCCTGGTGAGGGGCAGGTAGGAAGTGAAGATAAAGAGAAAGCTTTCAACAGGCCAAGAGTATGTCCCATAAGGAGTCTTCTGAATGTTGATATCTCACCAGTACCAAAACACAAAATCATCTGGAAAGTAAAGATGCATATTTCTGTTTAAAAATAAAAGAACCATGGAAATCCTCCCTTCATTTAATTAGATTAGAGAAGAAAATCCATTAATTACTTCTTGAGGCTGATGCCCTCTATCAAAGGTAAGAGGAACAAAAGCCTTAAGCATCAAGGTGTGTTTAGCAAATGTGTCTAAGCGCTCTGCAGGCTCTGAAAAGAGCTATTCAGGTGGATTATGTGCTAGTAAATAAATTCCACTTCCATATAATATTGCTTTGCCTTGACCTGCCAAAATCCATAGTGCCACCAGATCTTTCCAAGAGTACATATTCCCTTCATTATCCCATCTGATACTGGGTATCTGCAACATCATGACCCTGCTGTGAATATCCTTTTCTAATTGAGAGTGACTACAGGATATTTTCATAGAAAAGAAAATACTGCACAAACATCTGAAAATATATCAGCTTAACTATAAGTGTAGTACAGTAGCGCAGACTTATTAAATCCATCAGGAAATTTAAAGAAAATCCAGCAGCGATTTTCAGTTCTGTTTCCAGATGAGAAGTAGACCCTAGATGCTGAGACATTATTCAGTCAGTATCCGGAGACCCTGGGGACCTAATTAGCTCAACACCCAGTACATGTTGCCTATAAAAGCAAAGACAGTATATAATCCACATGTGTGCAGAATAGACTTCTTGCTTACAGTCTTTAAAGTTGCTAAGACCTTTAGGAAAGCCTGGTTTTAATGGAATGATAGAGATGACTGTTGGAATACTATTTTAGAAGGGGTTCTGTTTTATAAGCAGTGTTATAAAAGTCAAAACAAATCCGAAGGGCATATTCCAGATGGAAAGATGGGAAGAATTACATGTAATCCTTGGTTAGCTTAACTACTAACAGGTCCCTTCTTCTATTATGGTTTTTAATAATTTGCCATAAAAATCAAAGAGAATGCTGCACTGTATCTCAGTAGTTCTCTGCTTGGTAAGTAATTGTAGTTTGGCTTTCCAGACAGCATCTGGGGACATTGTGCTGCTATAACACATTCAGGGAGTGGGAATTGGCAGACAGTTTACTGGCAACACAGAATCTAACAGATCATTGATTTTATCCCCTTTTATCCAAAATTAGTTATAAATTGGAAACACATAAATTGAAAAAAGGGCTATAGTTAGAACACAGGTTGTTCTGCATTATTACTCTATATTTCCTCTTCTCACAGCTTTCAGAGTGAATTTAAAGAAATGTTGGTCTGCAAATTTGCTATTTACTTCTATACCAGTCAAAAGATACAACATGAAATAACCCAATGCAATATGTATTCAATATGTATATTGTATTGGGCCTTAAAAGTACTAATGGAAATAGACATGTATTTTTAAAGTTATTAAAATAATTATAAAATTATGTTGCTCTGAGATGATACCCATATTCGTAGGCTGGATTTAAAGTAACTAGCTGTAATGCAGAACTCACAGCTTTATCCAACCATTGACCTGAGGTCAAAAAATTGCCTTCTCGATGATGAAAGATTATGCAATTTTTCCCCTGTGTGTGTCCAGTATTTCCGGAGGTAAAATTGTTTTTATTTATTTACTTATTTATTTATTTATTTATTTATTTATTTATTCAAACAAACAAACAAACAAACAAACAAACACCCTCCCCACCCAAACAAAAAAAAAAAATCAACACACCAAACAGTTTTTTGATCCTTCTGATATATGGATTGAAGCTCCTTTAAAGTGTGGCTTCCAACAGCAGTTGAAATCCTTTTTTTGGTTCCTGAACTCAAGTTCTTTTCTTTTATAACTCAGTTTTTGGCTTGAATGTTTTTACCAGCAAAAACCTCTCTCTTGTTATCAAGGAGGTCTTCCCTCTGTGAACTAAATGAGTTCAGTGGAGCAAAGGTGAAGGACATCTGTAATAGGAAATGCTCCTCTTTTCCAAAGGAGGGTTTTTTGCGAAATGCAAAGGCACCTCCTTCCCTGTACAGTGATCTGGTAGCTTTCTCATAACATAGCCCAGAAATGGGTAGCACCAGAGATAAAGAAAGTTGTTCTGAGCCAACCAAATTCTTCCTATCTTTCTTCTCCTGAGAAGACATTAGGAAGATAGTCGGTAGTTTTCAAGCTTTGCATACTTTGAAAACAATAATTAGCTTAGCCAATGATTGCAAAGATTTCACTTTGAAATCTTTAAATATCTTTTTGATCTCAATACTACGAAGGAACAGTTTGTTCCTCTATATGAGAAGAAAACGGACAGTACTTTAAATTTCATCTTGAAAACCTTGGCCCACATCTCAGGAGTTTATGACAGTGTATCTTTGATGTGGGAAAATGTGATGTAATTACATGGCCTTTTCATTAAAACAATGTGCTCTCGTGTTATTCTAAATGACTTTTGAACCTTTTCCTTGAAAGAAGTTGTGTCATTCTCTAATGGTTTCTGTTTACAATCAACATATCTGTTATCTGATCACAGCTGAAGGTCTTTATGGCGTAAGTCAAAAGAGCTATCTATGTCTGTGCCAAGGGCACTGCTGCACCCTGGTTCCTTGCCAGCATCATTTTCTCTTCACTATTTTCCCCACAGCTTGTCTGTTGCAGAAGCTGGATGCACCCAGTTTGCCTGGACCATATCTCTTCAAGTCTGGTGAGACCACACTAGACTGTTCTTAAGGAATGGAGAGTCTGCTAAGCCTCTTGCAATGGCAGTGTTTTTACAGACAGTAAAAAGCAGGTTAAACAGGTGCTCATTCCCTAAAGAGGCACAGCCAGTCACCTCCTAACAGACATGCCACCCAGTAACTCACTAATCTATCACAGAATAGACATTGCTGGGAGCTTACAGGCTTTGGCTCTATTATGTCTTGAAACTCAAGAGAATTGGGGTCACAGGAGGGGATAGTGAGCCTCTAAGCATAAATATTCTCTCTGGACAATTCCGTATCATTCAAGGCAGACATCTTTCAGACAGTAAAAATGTTCAGAAGATTCAATGAAGCAACTGCAGAAATTGAGCTAGGAACTGGTTAGCTGCCATCTGCACCTGCCTCCACACAGATTAAGAGGAACATGAGTAAAATTATAGCCTCCCTAACCTTCAAATTCTTATCCAATGCTGTGGGGATGTAAAAAGGCAAACTGTAAATGCACAGCTGTGATAGGTTGCCTCTGGCTGGATAACAGGTGCCCAACAAAACTGCTTTATGACTTCCTTCCTTAGCTGGATGGTGAGAGAAAATAGAACAAAAGGCTTTTGGGTTGGGATGAGAGGGAAGATCACTTAGCAGTTACTGTCAAAGGGCAAACAGACTCAGGGAAAAATGATTTCATTTTTTACCAATCAAATCAGAGTAGGACAATGAGAAATAAAAAAGTAAAAACTTAAAAGCATCCTCCCCATCACTACTCCCATATTCCCAGGCTTGATTTTACTATCAGTTTTCTCTGTCACCCCTCTCCAGAAACCCACAGGGACTGGGATAGGACCTGCAGTCAGCTGATCACACATTGTCTCTGCTGCTCCTTCCTCTTAAGTGGAAGTGGGTCCCTCCCACGGCAGTCCTCAATAAAGTTCTCCAGTATGAGTCATTCCCAGGGCTGCAGTTCTTTACAATCTGCCCCAGCATGGGTCACTTCTATGGAAAGCACCCCTTTTAACTAGCTAACTAACTAAAACTAAACCTCAATTAAGAAGCTACAACTCTATGTGTGTCTATTACTGAAAAATGTCTTAGTTCATCTGATTTGCTTTCATCTCACACTGTTCCTTAAGAAGAAAATATGATCTTTTTCCACACCATTACGATGCAGTAACTGTAAAAGACCAGATATGGGCTTCCTGGAAACTTTTGATTTTAGAGAATGTGGAACAGACTAGAAATCTATATTTTGTCTGTAAAAACCTATAGGGCAAACTTAAAAACAGATAATCATCAGTGAAATTGTAAGTACCCGCTTTTATTTAATTTTGGTGGGGTTTATATAATTTTTTGGCTTCTGCTTGTATCCTGCTGTGCTTCCATAGGCAAGTGGCTGTATCTCTCTCATTCCAGTGAAAATTTAATGCTAAATCACTGTTCTGCTGCTGGACAGTGGAATCCTGAAAGAAATGTTCTTTATGATGGATTCCAGTAATTTTTGACCCTCAGCTTTCCTCAGAGAGCCACATCAACAATATTGATAAGGCTTCATATTACCATCTCAGGAACATAACAAGGTTAAGACAATTGCAGTGTCAGCAAGATGCCGAGCTTTTGACTCATGCCTTTACAAAATCAAGGTTGGATTATTGCAATTTATTGTTGGCAGCTCTCCCAGACTGTTCACTATGTAGGGTGCATTTCACACAAAACTAAGCAGCCAAAACATTCAAACACTAATACAAGCAGTAATATCACCAGCAGACATGTGACGTTGAAATCCTGATCTGGTATAAAGAAACAATGAAACAAGTAATTGTGTGTAAAGATTGGGCATAACCAGAAATTATTTAATATAAGGGTTATCTGCTTGTCATTTTAGAAAGTAACTTATTCTTTCTACCACTATGTCTTTGGCAATACTTTGTCCCTTTCACTTCTGTGGAATGTCTTCTTATGCAGAGCTCCAAGTTTCTGTTTCATCTAATTTTAGATTTTAATATCTAACTAATATTTTTATCTTGATAGCAGTATCTTGGATGGATTGGTCATTAGAATATCTTAATCCTTACTGTGCCCTGTATTTTTAGATTTAAAGTTATAAAAATAATAATAAAATGAAATGTAAGATGTGCACTCTTTTTTATGTTGATCAGCTTTTGCTGGGACACTGTCAGGTTTAAAAGTATTAACTCAACAATATCTGAAATAGTCTAAATCTATTCAGTACTTTCTATCTCAAGATTTGAAAAGTTTTTACAAATAATTATATATCCATATACACATAATTTATATTTTTGCAAAAAAGAGTAGATACGATTTCCCTTTTTTAAATTCTCATTAATAATGGTATTAGTAACAATAAAAATAATTATAATAATAGTAAAAATAATAGCAGGAAAATAATATCATAGAGGTCCAAAAAGCAGGAACTTTGAGTTTTGTGCCACATATATAGTTGCAAGTAAAAAAAAACCTACAGAAAGGCTGGCTTATCATGATTTTTATCATAGCAAAACATAAATTTCAGTGAAGAGATGTTTGGTTTGGCTTAGACTTTTAATAAGAGTGGCAAAAATAAAGTTATCTATATAAAGTCCAGCTGCTCTATTTTGCCTTTACAAGAGTTATGCAAAATGATAATAGTTTTTTACTATTGCCAATGCATCCCTTTCTCGTTAATAGAAACACCATGCTGAGTTCCTAAGCATCACAGAAACACCAAATAATTTATGTTGGAAAGGACCTCTGGAGGTCACTTATGACCTCCTGCTTAGGGAAAGCCCACATTAGGTTTCTCAGAGCCTTGCCTAGAAGACTCATAACTACTGGGCATCCTCCTCCTCCAATGCTTTACCACCCTGGTGGTACAAAAAGTTCTTCCTTTTTTCTAGTCAGAATTTCCCAAGCCCAACTCGGGTCCTTTGTCTCTAACTTTCCAATCAAAGAGTTCAATTAGATAGCTGAAGAAACTATGACTTCCTTCCTATAGCTGAAGAAACTATAGCTGAAGAACAGAAATAGTACCTTTTATTCTTCTATACTTTCAGCTGGGCAAACCTGCTTCTTACAACTTCTCTTTGTACCTCTGGGCTCCATCCCCTGATGTTGATGGCCTTCTGCAGCCTCACAGCAGAAAGTTTTTCTTGCTCTGTGGAGTGCAAGACCAGGGGCAATACCCTACATGGGGTCCCACAAATGCCAGATGTCAATCATTTCTCTTGACATCTTAATTACATTTGCTGATACATGCTAGGATACACCTAATTTTCTTTGCAGATGCTTCTTTGATTGCATATAAACCAGATTTGCCTCTCTGTTCAATTCCCTTCCCAGGGACTGAGCCAAACCACTGGTGAGATGATAACTTTAAATTCTGTCTGGACTGATGAGAAGCATCAAGCTGAGTTTGGGATGGGATGAGAAAACGAGTACACTATAAAGCTGGCATGTGTCTTGAGCTCATACATACACACTGGAATTACAACTTTTAGTGCTCAGCTTGTTCTTGTGATGGTCTTTGAAGACTCCCTGAGGATCAGGTCTGGTAGGCAAGGGTTATTTTTGAAAAATAGGCTACTGTCCATTGTTGACTCTGTGTGTCCAATCTTTTGAAGCACACAGAAGCTGTGTGATCCCATATACATATTTTTCATTAGCATATTTAGTATAGTGGATAGTGTAGATCATACCTGGAGATAAATCTGTGTAAAATTTGTAGGTGTTAATGGTCTTCTTCTAAAAGAGCACTGACAAGGGTGTCTTCAATTGCCCTGACCTCTCTGACACAGATGTTAACAACACATTTTCCCTATGTGATAGAGCTCTAATAATCTGTTCCTTGCTGGTACCTGGCTCTGCTCCACTGGTCATGATCACTCACTTTCTCTGAATTTTTTTCATCATAAAAAAATGAAGAAATTAAAACAGGACCATCCAACTATGAGACAAAATTTTTGTCCATAAAATTGTGTCCTTGATTTTAAATAAAACATTGAATGTCTGCTTTATTGTATCCAGCAACAAACAAACAAATAAACAAAACAAAACCAAGTCATTTAGCTTCAAAAGTCTTATGATTCCTGCATTCTCCAATGAAATTTTTAATTGATGAGGTAACCATTGAACAATATCCAAAATTTAAAAATTTGTTCTTAGATGAAGATCCAGCTCAACACAAAGTCATTTAAAAAGGTTCAGGCTTGAACATTTACTTAAGAAACTCCCTGTCTCATGCCCACATTGCCAAGGATAGAAAAATAAATTTCCACTCATGGCTGTAACTACTAATATTTCCAGGTATCCTTCTACCACTTCAAATGCAGAAATATATGTCGCAGACATTTTTTATGAAAAATCCTTTCCTTAGGATTTTTCCTCCTGAGAAGCTGAGAGGCCTCAGGAACAATGTGTAAACATTGATTATCTGCTGCTGTGGAATGTAACAGATGGATCTTTGATTGGCCCAGGTTGGATGTTTGTAATTTATGGCCAATCACAGCCCAGCTGTGTCAGACAGAGAGCCCAGCCACAAACCTTTGTTATCATTCTTTCCTATTCTATTCTTAGCTAGCCTTCTGATGAAACCTTTTCTTCTATTCTTTTAGTATAGTTTTAATGTAATATATATCATAAAATAATAAATCAAGCCTTCTGAAACATGGAGTCAGATCCTTGTCTCTTCCCTCATCCAAGAACCCCTGTGAACACCGTCACAAATATAAACCCTCTATCTAAAGATTCAACAGAGTGATACCTTTTATCCTAAGTATACATTGACAGAAATTTCATGTTTGAATTATTTTAGTTAATTTTATGTGATTTATCACTATATTAGAGAATAGGTACTTTTAAACCCATTTGACAATATGACTTTTTAATACTGAAGTTTTACAGTGGCACCTGTAATCATTTACATAGTAGCAGCAAAATTATTAGGTAATTCTTTATCAAAGAGACACTAACAGCCTCATCAGAAACAAGTTTAATTTTAAAAGATAGCACTTGTTATATCACGATTGAAAGAATTTGGATGACAAATTTCTAATGAATAATATATTCCTTGCAGAAAAAAAATGCTTGAAAATATTGAATAAATCAGAAAAAAAAAAGTAAGGACTTTCACATAATTCTGATTATTTCTGTAAAAAGTTTCCTTCTGAATGACAGAGTATTTAACTGCACAAAGAATTTGTCCTGGATTGCCAAAAAATTGTATTCTATTTGCCATCTGTATGGCAGCTGTCTTCTGTTAAGTGGGCCGTTTCCTTATCTCTTCCACAACCACTCCTCCCTCGTGGGAGACATGTGCTGATAACAGGCTATTGGATGTCACTGCATGACTGATAAGAACTACAGCATCCCATTGTGAGATGCTCCACCCAGAGGGAGGAGCCAAGCATTCCTACGTGGATATAATCTTGAGGCTCTGGAACACCAGCTTGGCTTTCTCCACTGGATTTCCCAGTGGAGCAGCTGCCTCTTCCACTGGATCTTCAGAGGAAGACTGCACCCTTTTCTACAGGATCCCTGATCCAACAGAACCACACCTGACACTTCAGGAGGACTGCAGTCACAATTCCAATTGGACTGCTACCAACGCCCTGACCAACAGGGTGTCAGGTTATATTCTGACTCTGTCAGTGTTGTTCTAGTTTACTGCATTGTTTCTTTTATCTTTTTATTTTCTTCCCTAATAAAGAACTGTTATTCTTGCTCCCATATTTTTGCCTGAGAGCCCCCCTTATTTTCAAATTTATGACAATTTGGAGGGAGGAGGCTTACATTTTTCCATTTCAGGGGAGGCTCCTGTCTTCTTTAGCAGACACCTGTCTTTCCAAACCAAGACAGAATTGCAGAGATTACATAGTTGTCCTGTTCCTGTAAATTTGTGTAGATATAATATCCAATATAAAATATCTGGTTATTGTGTAGACTGAATTATTATGTATCTCAAGTATATTACAATTAAAGGTTTTAATAAGGTCAGTCTGATTTTAGATGTTGTGGAGGATTTCTGTCACCTCTTGTCCAGATAGTTTTTATGCAGATTAAAGAAGCTAGGCTGATTTTTCTCATGTTCCTAATGCACACAGAGCTATTCTGGATGCTGAGAAAACTACACTATTTCTTCTCTGCATACAAACCACAGCTAAATCATATTTTGTCTTTACCTATTGTAGAGACAGAAGTATGCAGAAGGATACCTAGAAAAACTTTTTTACTCCTAATATGCAAAACAGTTACTGAAGGTAAACATTTCAGTTTTCTTAAATAGGGAGAGGTCCTGATAGCAAATCTTACAGCTGTTGCCCATCTTATCACATATCTGGAATAGCCCAAAAATAAAAAGAAACCTCTTTTACTTGTGAGATTTTCTGAGATTTTTGAGAGCTTAGAATAGATACATCCAGATTTGATAGCCAGTGCTTCTCT
Source organism: Agelaius phoeniceus (assembly GCF_051311805.1). NCBI lineage: Eukaryota > Metazoa > Chordata > Aves > Passeriformes > Icteridae > Agelaius > Agelaius phoeniceus. The sequence goes on along the minus strand of NC_135269.1, from coordinate 45,960,111 downwards.
AATTCAGAGGTGTTTTGTAGGTCTCTCAATGTCTTTCAGAGTTACTTTAAGAAATTCTTCACTATGAGGGTGGTGAGGCACTGGAACAGATTGCTCAGAGAAGTTGTGGATGTCTCATCCCCGGAAGTGTTCAAGACCAGGTTGGATGGGTCTCTGAGCAAACTGGTCTAGTGGGAGGTGTCCCTGCCCCAGACACAGAGATTGGAATGAGAAGATTTTTTTAATCCCTCCCAATGCAAACCATTATTGTATAATTCTATGATTCATGTCATCTTTGCAACACCTCTCCACAAGGAACCAGAAGACTCTGCTTGATGCAAGCTGAAATGCAACATGATGGGAAGCAACTCTTCGACCATTCTGATAAATTGTCCTAACAGAGCAATTTCAGTGCATCCCCTTAGGGACTGCTGCCAGTCAGGAATTTGATATTGGTGCTTTATCTTCCCAAGCACCAAGCACTGGTCCTTGGACTCAGCAGACCTCTGTCAAGAGCCAAAAAAATAATAATTTGTACCCTCATTGCAAGAAAATGTCTCCAGATTATATAAATAGAACAACAATCCACTGTTTTCTCACTATTTTCAGTATATATTAATTGTTAGAATACTAACCCCCCTTCAGATGAACAACTTATAAATAGAATAAATAAAAAAGCAAGTGAGAAGAGATTATGTTACAGTAAATTACAAAAAAAACCCACAAAATAAAATGTAAATCAGTCATACTTATGTCCTTGCAGATAAGGTACTTTGGGTTCTTCCACCAAAAAAAGAGATTTCTGGTACTCTTGGTACATGTAAAAAGCTAGACATAATCTGCATTCTTAAGATAGAAGTGACCTTTTACTGGAACCATATTTGATGATTTTGTTTCAATCCTCCAGTCAATTTAGTTTTAAAGCAGTAGCCATACAGTCAGACCAGTCTGCTGGTCTCTGAATTTATTCAATATGATCTTTTTTAAGCATCTGGACAAGTTCAGGTTTTATTTTATTTCTCCTTCCTAACAGGCCTTCTTTTACTGCATGCGGTTTTGGCAGCATACCAGTGACTATATCTGTGAGGTACATTCTGTCCAGAATGCCTGGTAGCCTGTTAATCATCTCTCATGTTTGTTTAAAAATGGCCTATGAATCTTCTTCAGAAATGATCTATAAGTTCATTTGCTTATCTGCATTTGCAGACTACCCTCAAGTCAGGCTTAAGCTATGTGTATGGTGGGTCTGCCCATGGAATTTAATATAGTCACTGAAATTCAGAGCTAACTTCAAAAGATAATAGTTTATCACTACCTTACCTACACTATCAGGCAAGTGAAAAGACCTGAAATCTAAAATAATGTACAATAGTCAATATAAAATCAGGCATCTAAATCGAGCATTTGTGCAAATTAAGTTTAAAATGTCAAGTGCATAAACATTTTGTATAACTTAAATATTTATTGCAGTTTTTAGCTAATGTGTTTAGATTACACCAATTACAGTCATCTCTTATTGGGTCTTAACACTGTGGTGCAGCTGGCATGATCTAACAGCCTAACTAACAATTTATCATGTATCATAGCTCAGCTTGGATTTAAAGTACTATTAGCAGGGTTATAAAACTGAGGGGTTTGCTTTGACATAAATCTGTATTTTATGGATAAGAGGTGTATCTATTCCCTTTATTATCTACTAAAATATTTAGAGTAGAACTCATGAATATGTTTATGACATTCAAAAATTTACTAGCTGACATTTATTCCTTGTGTGAAATTTGTATTTGATTATGAAAATGTAAGAGAAACTACAGGGATTAGTTGATTTACACAATGGAATTGCTTGGGCAGATTTCTTATGTGTCACCATAACATTTAAGGTATAATAAAAATTGCAGTTACTTTGTTGCAAATTATTCAATTTAATCTTCTGAAGAGTATTTTATTGGCAATGTTTAGAAGCTGACCTTTACCTGCAAGACACTTTCAACAGGAAATGTCAAGAAAGATTATAAATTACTTTTACAGGATATTAATAGTTTATAAAATTTATTTTGGATCATTTAAGGAAACCCATATACTACATAAACACCCTGCTATAACAGAGGTGTTTGACACTTCAGAGCACCATGAAAAGGAATTTGATTTCTTACAGGTCATAAAGGAATGGAAGTAGTAGGGGTCAAACTGTGACACTTCACTAATTTTAATTTGATCTGAATTTTATGAATGTATGTACTTACTATAATAGAACAACAGAGGCGTTGACGATGTTAAGTGTGAGACATCAGGATGTGCCTCTAGGTACTGCATCCTCTCAAGGAGTGCACTGACTACATCAAATATCATGAGAACTCTGCTCATGAAAATACTTCTATATATGAATTTGAAAAAAACATTCTTATATAAAATGGACCTAAAGCAAGGCAGTAGAAAAAGGATCTAACTATGTTTCTCCTTGCACTTAAATCCAAGTATGACAGCTTTTCTACAGAAGTTTTGCCAAAGATGGAAGTAAAGCATCTAATTCTGGACTAGAAAAATTATTTGTCTGAGATTTTTTTTTTCTTGCTGTGGATACTCTAGATCACTTAATCTGAGTGATTCATCCTGTTCTCCATTCATAACTGGTAGAAAAAATAAGCACTATTAGGGCAAAATTTACCTAGTGTTGAAATTGGTAGCATAAATAATTCTAATCTACTCTGAAAACATGTAGGTATCTACTGGGTACAAAAGAGACCTAAGCTCAAATGTAGATGTTTTTTATTTGGGTTATCTAAATATCACTACTCCTTTTTATTCAATAGGAGAAAGATTAAGGAACATATAGTAAATAATCCTCATGGGACATACAGTATTTTTTTTTCAAAAAACAGTCAAATTATCTAGTGCAAAAACGGGTTTTTTAAAGTATATTAATAGTGAGAGAAGGTCTTAGGAAAATATTAGTCTCATACTTGTTGGAGATGGCCACCTGACCAATAGGTACTAAGAAAATGCAGAAGGATTCAATGCTTTTTTCCCCACAGTTTTTAAAGTTAATGGTAGACCTTGGTCTGCTTGGTCACCTGGGGTGGAGCACCACAACTGTGGGACTTTTAACTAGCTTTGAACCCTGAAATTGTATGAGCTGAATGTTCTTAACTCCACAGAACCTGATGGATTTCCATCCTGAAGTACTAAAGGGGATAATGGACGTTACTGCACAACCCCTCTCCATTATCCATCATCCAATGTCTTGGAAGTCTGGGAAGGTTCCTGCTGGGTGGAAGCCAGCCAATGTTATGTCAGTTTACAAGGATGGCATAAGGAACTCAGAAAACTACAGGCCTGTTACTCTAACCTTACTTTCTAAAAAAATTATGGAGAAGGTCATACTGGTCCTGTTGAAATGCATTTAAAGGACAATGCAATGGTCAAACTCAGTCAACATGGGCTCACAAAGGGAAAGGGCTGTTTGCCTTGCAGAGGGATTTAGATAGATTGGACCATTTTATCCCATTAACCATAGAGTATGGTTAATGGGATAAAATTCAATATTGAATGACAGATTCTACAGGTAGGATGGCATAACACCAGGCATAAAAATGAATTGGGAGAGGAGCAACTGGGAAGAAGTCCTGCAGAAAGGGCCCTGCAGATGCTCTCTGAAAGCAGGCTCAACGTGAGTCAGCAGTGTGTCCTGGCAGCCAAGAGGACAAACTCCATCCTGGGGTGCATCAAGCACAGCATCACCACCTTGTCAAAAGAGTTGATTATCCTGCTGTATTCAGCATTGAGTGCTGTGCACAGCTCTGGGCCCTGCTAATTGAGAAAGATGCTAAGTCCCTCAAATATGTCCAGAGGAAGGAAGGAAAGCCGGTAAAACTGGTGGAAGGAATATCCTATGAGCAGCAGTTGAGGACTTGGGGTTTCTCTAGTTCAGAGAAAAAGAGACTAAGGAGTGATCTCATTGCTTTCTGTGCCTTGCTGAGGAGGGAAGATGGGGAAAGGAAGGTGCTGAACTCTTCTCCCTGGGATTCAGTGATAAGATTTATGGGAATGGTTCAAAGCTGTGTCAGGAGAGGATCAGACTAGATTAGGTAAGATTTCTTTACCGAGATGGTGGTCAAACACTGGAACAGGCTTCCTAGAGAGGTGGTCAATGCTCCAAATCTGCCAGTGTTTAGGAGATAATAGGAAAATGCCCTTAGTAACACAATTTAACTTCTGTATAGCCCTAAATTTGTCAGGCAGCTGTAGTAGATGGCTATTGTACTTCCCTTCTAACTGAAATAGAAGGGAATAACTCTTCTCTTCTCTTCTCTTCTCTTCTCAAGTATTCCAAGGTGCTCCTTTGCAATTCTTCTGGTTTAGGCGTCCTTTCTCATTCCCTTGAAAAGTTCAGTTGCTGTATTGATTTAACTATTAGGTCAATATGATTAGATAGCATGTATTTTTGGGAAATACTGCTTCTTCTTCATTCTTTCAGTTACTTCAGGGCACAAGTGTTTTACTGCATTTAAACAATCCTTCACACGTCTATATTATTTCCTCTCAAGTATTGATATGGCTGTTCAATAGCATAAAATGTGATGCTGAAAGAGAAAATGGCAATTATTTGGCTTAAAAAGAGCAGTCAGAAAGTTCATGTGACCTTTTTTTAAAATTTATAACTGGTAGAATTGTAACCTTTTTTATTTTAATCAATCTTTTGAAGAAACTGCTGTTTGTTGCACTCCCAATGAAGAAAAACCCCATATACAGAAATGCTCTAAGCCTAACATCAGTGATCATAAACCAGTCTCCCTTTGGTTTAACTGCTTAGTAAATATCAAGAATTTTCCTTAAATTTAATGTTATGGACAAACTAATGGAGAAAAAAGTCAAGAAAAATTTAGGTTGGATATGCAACACTGCACCACTACCAAAATACCACATAATTCAAATGAAAAGAGGTGTGCAGAACCTGACACCTTGTTTAGAGAAATACATAATGAGTAAAGTACTTCTGCTTAGTGGAAAGGGTTGAAGATTCTGAAAGTAATTTAATTTATGAATGTTATTTTCATTTTCATACTAGTCAGCTGAAAAACAGAAGGAAAGTTAACTTCATTGTCTTGGTTTTGTTCAGCCCATATCCAATACCCCTGGAATGTCCACTCCAACACTAAAAGAGCTAGGGGTGTTCCTGCTTCAGAAATGCTTTATCTGTTGCATCAAAATGTCTCTTGTGAATGAAGCCAAACTCCTGCAGAGCAGAATAACCTCGCAGACAGACACACGTAAGGCTGATACAGCAACAGGGGGAAGGGACACTCTTCATTAAAGAAAGATCTGCACCATCTCTCACCTCTCAAGCTTAAGAGCCATAAACTCAAAACAATTTCAGCCTCAAAAGAGTTTCTGACCTATAATTCTTTATTTCACTGGACACCAAAACCACTTGACTTAGTGGAAGCACGAGTTTCATGGCACATTATCGATTTGTGCTAGTTTCAGTTGCAGAAGGCAATGCTGTGTCCCTCGTTAACTGCAGTCCAAACATTGTTTCTTCCCCTTGCCCCTATGTCTTATGGATACCAGACACCTACTTTCCTTCTTGGTTTTCTTATTAACATAACCAAGTTAAACTGAGAATAATTATTCCCAGCCTGCACTTAGGTTGAACTTTGTTACTTCTACGCCTGAATGGCATCTGGAAAGCTTATATGCCTGACAAGTTCTGCTTTTTCTTCCAGGTGCAGCCATGTGTCTAGTAATAAACAATGCTGCTTTATATGGCTTGTCCTTTTTCTATATATAGAGAATAATCATTGTTACACCACTACTGCAAAATGCTATAAATCCACAATTTTAAAGGGGAAATATAATATACAAAAAATCAGAGTGATTCTTATGGTGGATTTCGTGGTAAAGTGGGTTTCTGTTGAAATGTTGTATTTGATGTTGATGTGTATGACATTTCATTTATTGAATACTGCAAACAGAGGCCAAAGGTTGCTCAAAACAACTTTAAGGGTTCTCTGCTCCTAGAAACCCACTCCAGGATTATAATCAAGCATTTATTTATAAACCACCAGGGTTACAGTGGAATGATTTGGTATTTATAAGCAAGTCTCTTGTTTGCTGTATTTTATGTGTATATGTGAACACCCACAGAGTTTACACATAGGATATAATTTCCAGAGGTGATTTTTGCCCTCTGTAGCATGGGAATTAATTTTGCATGGTAGCTGCCTTTTCCCAGCAGCTAGCATCTCCACAGCTGGTTGCTGTTTCACTCGCCCATACTTTTCTATCACATACAATTTTTTTCAGCAGCCCTCTTGCATGCCCAAAGAAAGAAAACATTTATCCACAACAAATCAAAAGCTGTGAAAGAATGCTACTGAATGTATGCTTTTTCTTTTGTGGTTACAGAAAGCCCCCACCTTATCTCTTCAGACCTAACTGTTGTGAAGGCATGGGTGTAAGACTTTAAGAAAACAAGAATTGGAATTATGTTTATTTTGACAAATAATATCAAAATTAAAGAAATCATTACATTAAATAATACAGCTGTCTTATTAAGAAACTTTTTAAAATAAAGCTTTATATGAAGTATTGATATGCTTTTGTTTCCTTGTTTATCAGAACTTTTTAGCCATATCTGTAGCTGAAGTAAGCAGAGCACAGCCTCTCCAAGACAAGGTTTCAACACAGAAAGTGAGATTAGAAGGGGCTTGTGAAAGTTTTTTTTAGATAAGTCTCAAATATCAATGCACAGAAAGGACTCACTACCTTCTGTTGTTGAACCTATAGAAAAAATACTTGTAATAGTTTTTATGCATATTTTTGATGGACTGAAGTGATTGACAGTTGCTGTAATGCTTGAAGAAGTTCTGAATGATGAGGGTGAGGACATTTAAAGCTTTTCTTCATTTTAATTAACTGATGGTAATGATAGATGTAAGCTCAAGGCAATGACATTATCCCTTCAGGCAAGGGCAAAAGTAGTCTTGTTTGTTCCAGTATAGATAAAGATTTGATTTGCCTGTTTACCATAGGAGAATTGACATGAAATTTAATCATTCCATTGATGAATTAAGAGATGCAAAGCTGTAAGAAATACAGAATTTATTCTAAAAATGAATAGATTTCATAAGCACTGAAAATCACACTGTATTAAATGGCCCATAATGCTTTCCAAACCATTTTGATCACCAAGAAAGTGAGAATAACTTAATGATTACTCTAATGTATTATACAGGGTCACAGAAGCACTTTGTGAAACCTTATCAGTCCAAGGAGTCTCTAGCTCCTGGTCTTAGAAATTACTACTGCTCCAATAGAGTCAGCTGGAAGAATTTTGTGCTTCAGGTGTGTCTGCACAGCATCCAGTAGCTTAACTGAAGTGGCATGGAGAGTTGGCTTTAAGATAGATGTCAGACTGTGCACCCCACAGCTGAGGCATGGGCAGGCACTGCATTCTGTCCCCCCTACCTGTGAAGGGGCTCCAGCAGGAGGGAGGAGCAGGCAATCAGCGAGAGGTATCTCTGGAAGACTGGATAGATCTCCCACATTAATCCCTTACCCTCCTGCATGTGGCACATAAGACTTCTTATATCATCAAGATACATCTTCCAAGGAAGAAAGGATGAGATGGAGAAAAGGAAAATTGAGCAGAATATTAAAAACCCTCCAAAGGCTGTGTTTATAGCTCTTTTATTATTCAGTTCTCCTAAGAGCTGCCATTTAGCACTAAGTATTTTGAGAATATCTTCTGTGTGGCAATGACTGTCATCAGTAATAATTTTCATTGGTGTCCATGCTTTTTATGTCTTAGACGAACACCTCTGCCTGTAATTATACAGTTATAATTTCTGCAATGAGAGTGTGTAGGGGGGTCTGGCTGGAATGGGGTCAGCTTTGTTCATAGCAGCCAGTATGATGCTGTATTGAATCTGTTATTAAGCAGTGTTGATGCAGACCAACACTTCAGCTACTGCTGAGCAGTTGCAATAAGATTTTCTCCATTTCTCACTCTGCCCCACTACCAGCAAGAAGGCTGAAAGTGAGCAGGAGAATGGAAGGGGGCACCATCAGGACAGCTGGCCCAAAATTACCAAGGGCAGATTACAAGCCTTATAACATCATGTTCAGCAACAAAGAAATTGGGGGTTTGGTTTTCCCAAACACACTACTGCTTGGAGTCAGACTGGGCACTGGTCTGCTTGTGGGAGGTGAGAAGTGATGCAAAGGTCTTCACACCACTATTTATTTTATCTCATATCCTGGCAGAGTATGCAGTACATCTTTTAGATCCGCCCTGAGATTAGCAATAATTTCCAGCCTCATAAAATAATATAAAAAAGAATATGCAACTGACTCTAAAAAATTCAACAAGAATTTTATGGAAAACTTTCATATTTAACTACATTATTTATTTATTTCTAGAATATTTTAAAGTATAGACTGTACTAGTAAATTATTCTAAATTATTCTAAATTATTCATTTTAAAAAATTAATATTTTTACACTTTCACTAGCAGTGACTTTGATTATCAAGGTAAGCTGCTATTAATAAAAGTGGATTAAAATTGGCAATAGTTTTAATCTACTATTTGATTCTAACATTTCTAGTAGAAGTGGGATTATTTCAGATTTTCATTGTGGTAATTCATAGGACACTTCAGACTATTAATTTTTTTCCATGTGTCAAATATTCTGAAGTCAATGCTTTGTTGACCTTTACTTTTAGATTCAGGAGAGCCTTATTTTCACTAGTATCTGATTCCTCATTACACTGAAGTTTATTTATTTGACACAAGTGGAGATGAATCAGTGTATGTTTGAACTTATAAATATTATAATATTTTGCTTTGTTCATCTAATGGTTCCATTTCAGTGTATGTAATCCCAGCACATCATTTTCAGGATTAGGAGCCTGCTCTACATCCATCTTCACTGTACAGAATAAAATGTGTTAAAGTGGGGCAGCGGCTCTCTGGCCACAGAGAGCAGCAGGCAGGCAGACAAAAGAATGAGAAACAACTCTTATCTCCACTTGCTGCACCTGTTGTTGTGCACATGTGGAATGTGTTATGGAGATTTGTTTACCAAAGGGTGATTTCTTAATTGGACACTAGATGGTGTTTGGATTCATTGACCAGTTAGGTCCCATAACTGTAAGGGTCAGTCAAGAGTTTCTTAATAAGTATAATATAGTATATACTTAATAAGTATATACTTCTTAATAAGTATAGTCTAGTATAGTATGATACAGCATAATAAAGTGATTGATCAGCCTTCAGCAATCATGGAGTCAGTGCTAATTATTACTTGGCTGGGGGCCTGCAGTGACATTAAAGGGTTCTGTAATTGCAGCAAGTGAGGATAAGATCATAGACTAAATTTTACCTGTCCCAGTAATATGATTCTCAGCTCAGAACATTATTTCACACTGTGTTCTGTCCCCTGTCATGGCAAATGAAACCTCTCTCTCAGCCTCATAATGCTTCTCTTGATGAGGCAACTCCACCACATTTCCCCATCTTATCTACGTTAGTTCCTTAATGTGTATTTCTCAGAGGAGAAAGAATGTACTTCCAGTATTATGTTCTCATAATGCTGCATCCTGAGGTTTTCTCCAATCACAGAATTACAAGCCATTTCTCTGTAAGAGTTGTTTAGTACTGTCTTTCACAGCTCAGTTCTCAAATCCCCTTATATTTCATAAATTAATTGCAGCAGTATCACTAGCAAGAATCATGCATTTAATGTTTTTGCCATATTGAGTCCCCTTTCTCTTTCAGATTTCATGATTCTAAACTTAAATTTCCTACATTAAAATTTAAATTTAGTCTCCTCTACTCTCTGCTACTCCAAAGATTTGGTAACTATGCCATCCTTTTCTTTGCCTGCCAAAATGTAGCAACAAAGTAAAAATCAAGGAAACGAAAAAGAGAGGTAAGAAAAAACATCACACATATTATTAAGGATAAAACCATATTCTACTAACAACCTACTGTTATTCCTTTACATAAAAAAAAACAAAAAAAACCCCACCAAAATATGAATATAACTGAGAAGCTGCAAAAGCAAAATTGAAAAATACACTAATACTCCTTGACCAAAGAGAGTTCAAGGAATTCCATCAAAAGGCAAAAAGCCACAAACAACCACCACTGCACTCCATGATGGTAAGAGAGATTTACCCATAAGTGGGTAGCACATATATTATCCCTTAGCTGATAGGTGTGCAGGGCTGCTTAGCCTATAAATAGACACTATAATCCCATGTAGCGTTCCTTATTTTCATCTATCCTTAAGAATGAGGGAGGGAAAAGGGGATAATGACAAATTTAGAGCAATGCAACAAGAAAATACACCATTTTTCCAGACCTAATTAAAGATCCAAATACTAGCATCTCATATAGGCCAAGCTATTCTACACTTCAGCTATGAAACACTTTGGCCTGTTATTCCACAAAAAAATTCCTGTGGATAAAGAGCTTTTGTAAAAAGAAAAATGTGCTTCCAGTGTGGGTGAGAGTATTGCAGTCTGATCCTTGGTATGTTAGAATATATTGAGCAGATTGAGAACACCACCTGCTCATAATATGTGGAAACTTGACTAATGACTATAGTCTACTTTATCAGGGTAAATTTTAATGGAAAATGCTTGGAATCAAATTCATTTTTGCTTGCAGGCATCTTGTAGGGTCAGTAGGGTGATGAAGTGATAGTGGTTAGAAATTCTAAATCAGTGTAATCTTTAATAATTCTGTATCATACTGTATGCTTGCATCTATACTATTTTAATAACAATGGAATAAAAAAATATTACACAGGAGAATGAAACAGAGAGATAGTATATGACTATATAATTTTAAATAAAAGAGACCCACAGCTATTTATGAACTCAGAAAAACTGTGCCCTTTTTAATGGAGAAATACAGAACATTCCCCACTGACTCCATTAAAACTAAGTCCCCTAAGGCACTGCAAAACTAAATATTTTTGTACAACCCTTCATAGTCAGAGCTGTACAGTATGTGAAAATAGGCCTTGGGGCAGTAACACACATCACCAAATTCCCCTCTGTGAAAGCAGGTTGGAATTGTACTTTTGGGCATACGCATAAAACAGAATGACCGCTGTTCTATTCAGAATTGAAGCTACGTTTTGTTTTCATTTTATAAAGTTGCTTTCAAGATGTTGGGGTTGGTTTTATAAGAGATTGGCTAATGTCAGCATCAGTAATCTCATATCAAAAAGACTCTGTTTAGATCTGACAGTGGAAAGGGAAAACTTGATGGACATAATGTTTGTGGAGTGGTAGCAAAGAAATGCAGATCTTTGTTGCTCTATTCCTGCAGTCAGCTATAAAAACAAGTCTGAAGAAGCTTTGTAACTGCAGTAGCACCATACATATTAATCAGACTGAATCAATAACCTAATCCTGCTTTCCCTTAAGAAAAGGTAAAGATCCCATAGATTTCAGTCACAGCTCAGTGTAGGTTCTATAAATATAATGAGTGAAAGGACTTTGAAAGAGAAGGAGAGATTTACTGTATGTCTTCTTACACAAAAAGATAAGACTGTGTACTGTTTTCAGAATACAGTTTATAGAAATGTCAGCAAGACAGAAAAGGAATTTTATATTTGTTGCAAAATATGTGAACCAATTGCATCCCTGAAAAAAAGAGAGGTTGTGGCTGGGACTGATTTCTGGTTTCTTACCAAAGGATTATCTCCTGTGCCATGAAGTTCTTGCTCTTTAATGTTTTATGTGTCAAATCACTTTGAGGTCTGTAAGCTGTTCTTTGCCTAGTTTCAGTAAAATAACCACAGAAATTAAGTAAGATGATCCTACATAAAGTGTGAATGTAATGTTACATCTGGCTTACTGAGACCTATTTAGAGGAGAGTTTTGGAGGAAAATAGACTGTAAGTAAGGATTTATTCTGACCCATCTTCCTTTTCTTCCAAGCTATCAGCATGGAAAACAGAGTAGCCCTGAAAAGAAGCCATTCTTTTGGGGCCTGATGTCCTTTTTTTAACCCTGTCCATGTATTTTTTTCTTTTTTTTTTTTCCCATTTGCTTTTAGACTTTGTATCAGACTCTAATATTATATCTGTTTGGACAAAAAAGCTTAGCTGATTGAATTAGAATACTAGAATAAGGCCATTTAATATAGCCTACCCCCAAAGATTTAGTTCCTTGGAGTAGTCACATATATCAAGCTACATACATACACTTACAGGGTACAGGAAGGCCTTAGTAGTCCTGAGAGGTGTGCATACAGGTATCATTTTTACATAGATCCAGACTATGGTCCAAGTGTTGTGTCTCTTCTGACTCAACTGACTTTCACTGACAAAAAAATGTGGTACTTAGGCAGGATGTGAGCAAAAACACTTTTCAGAAGCTCTTTTTCTCAGGGTGATGTGAGAAGGGTTATGGGCTCTAACTGTAAAACAAGTTTTAAGTGGAAGTAAATTAAAGCTCTGTCTAATAACTTTGTCAGCCCAAAAGTGTCCATAGGGAGATTACAGTGCCATACATCTGTAAAGGCCAAATGTTATGAGGGCAATGTACCCCTCAGTGCCTTCAATACCACTAAATACCAGTGGGGTCCCTAGGAAACAAACACCTTTTTCTATGTATTTGAAAAGCTTCAAATCAAAATCATACACTAGTTTTTGTCAGCTAGAATTGAGGCCACCTTGGTTGGTTGAGATATTTGTGATCATTAATATATAAATATTTATGGTGTATAGCAAAATAATTGCTAAAATTGTTTTTTCCTGGCACGGGGAAAATCTTGTTTAAATTTTTGCTTTAGCTGTTAATTTTTTGATTGAAAAAGCTGTTGACATCTAGAGATGTCAACAAGCCAAAAAGGACTAAGCTTATGGACTGTTAGAGCAGATAATTTTAAGCAGATGACAGAAGTTAACATAAAAATGATCAAGCTGGATCAGGAAAAATGTTAGTGTATTCATAGACTCTGTCTATGATAGTAGACAATAGCAGATATCAGAGACAGATATAAGAACATGACAAGCAGTGATACTTTGCCAGTATAGCCTCAAGCTAAGTTCAGGAATCCCAGGCTAGAGAGGCAGTTGTTATCCTCATTAGCTGGTGAGGAATTTTTCTTCCATTAGTTCATTCAAGTAATTTCAAAATCTACATCAAAATTTTATCATCCACAATGCATCATGTCAAACAGTCTTATACAAACTTGTTCTGCATCAGCCTAAGTTCACAGAAGTTGTTTTTGGTTTATGAAAAGGAATTTTAAAAACCTCTGAATAGCTTTTTCATGTCCCTTAGGATTCTACAGACTTTGCTCATATTCTTTTTGTAACCATTTTTTTCCAGGATAAATCACATCATACCCTTAGCAACTCCTCATCCTGAAGCCCCTCAGTTTGTTCAGCTCCCCTTCCATCCTTGTCTGAGGAAGCAGTAATACAAACAGTCCCAAGATGTAGACATTGTTTTTCTACAGGGGTAGAATGCCATTTTCTTGTTTATTTCCTGTTCACTTTTTGTGATTCAGTTTACTTTGCTGGTCCCTGCTCAGTAGTGTATATTTCCATTGAAATACTCTAATTATTTTTCCTAAATGGAAATCTTTATTTTATGTATATTTAGTCCAGTATGATATATAGATTTTTAAGAACTTTTTCACATTTTTTGTATCAATTGACATGGAATTTTACATACTGTTTTCATTCTCTAGTTATTATTCTTTATCAAGGGATCCTTTTAAAGCTCTCAAAAATTGAGCCTTCTAATAACTTAGCAGCACCACCAAATTGTTAACTGATGTTTCATTTCCTTTTCGAGGATATTTTTAATTTCATTCCTTTTTTCTTTTAGCTTGGATATATAATGAAACTGTAAATCAAGCATTAAATTTTATATTATGCCAATACAGGGTTTCATATTAACAATGGATTTGACAGTCCTTCATCAGCCCATGTTTAAGGAATGGAGGCCTCTTCAGTTTCCTTATTTTGCAGGTCTGCCACATCAACTTCTTAATAAATTATTTTATTCAAATAAAATATATTATTTGAATTCATTCGCTGATTTTATCCCAATTTAAGACAAATTAAAGTCTTCAAACTAAGCTTTTTGTATGAAAATGTCAGAAAATGGCCATCAGAAAATGGCCATCAGAAATTCATGTTCTTAAAATTTCAGGTAGAAATAATTCAGTAAAATCTTAAGTGAGATTATCATTTTGTAGAATAAAAAGGTAAAATAATACCTGGGTTCTAATCATTTGACTAGAGCTCCAAAATCTACTTGAGCTGGAATAAAAAGAGGTGTGTAAGAAATGTTGTGATTATTTTCAATGGCTTGGAACTCATCAGGCATATTGGTCCTACTCGATGCACAGACAAAACAAGAGAAGAGAAATATCTAAATCTTAATGCCTGTGTTGTTGGGCCTTCAGAGCACATAAGTGATGGGAATTAATGTGTGCACTGAGTGCAGTCCAGACTCCTCAGCAGTGAGTAATTAGTACTAAACTATACTGCATTAAGGACCATTAGGGGCTAATACTCCTCTTTAGCCCAGTTTTACTGGAAAATTTCCTTCACATTACTTTGTTCTGTTCACAGAGATAAAAAAAACAAGCGGAAAAACCCAACAAATAAATCTGATGGAATAGATTAAGAAAAAAAAAGATAATTAGGAACAAATGTATATTTCTGTGCTAGTTGTCTTAAAGCAAGCACCAATGGAAAGCTTTTGGAGATAGAAGGGTCAGTGGAAGGGGGAACAAAGTGGGTGAAGGACTGGTTGCCTTGTTCACACGTTGTTAACACAGCTGTGCCAACAGACGGAGAAAGATGCCCTAAACTGGGTAGATATCTCTCCTCACAGAAGAAGTCAGTAAAAGGCTATGGTGTCCTCATTCACCATTTGTTCTCATCACAGAAAAGTTACTAGCCCTTTCTTTGGCACTTTGGAAAAAGCCACAATACAGTGAGACAACTTACTATTTTAAAACTAGCTTTGAGCTGTATGATTGTGTTGTGGAGATATATTTTATATTCATGTCTCAAATGTGATGCAAATCAAATTTGTTACAAGTTTGTTGGGGTTCCTTTTTTGAGTTTTCCATGCCTGAAGCTTCCCAGGTCCTAAAATAGCAATAAACTCTCCTGGGTTTGTGTAATTGTGACAGATTGTAAATTCCACAGTGACTTTCAGGAGAACGTCAATGCATGAACATAAAGTATTCATTTGTGACTATAACTTTCTAGTGATGGTGACATTTCAAAAAGTCTTTGGTGGTTATCAGGGGATAAACTGATGTACACTGATGACAAGTACTATCCCTTTTTAACCTTAGCACCCTTTAACAGATGGAGAATTCCTAAGAGGTTGCTATGGAACCTGCCTATCAAACAAGGGAGGTCTTTGTGCCAGTGCCAATGTTCCACTTCAGCTAGCCAATATCTGCTAATAGTGTCTCTTCTTGGAAGGAGAAACTCTCTGTCCTAAACCCAATAAGACCTTTATTTTGGGTAAATACAAAGTATTTAAAATCTTAATAGGGTACTCTAAGTTTATCAGTTGTACACATGGATGCTTTCCACTGAGCTATGAATTCAGATTTTAATTTCTCTCCCCCTAGACATGTACTGTTTTGGTTTCTACTGCGACTTGGTTGAATAATCTTCTTCCATTTACTATATTAAAGAGAATATGTGAATTCATATCTATATATATCCATGCACTGTATTTATTCATATATATATCTCAGTTTGGGAACTGGGAAATACCGACAAGAAAGTAAAACAATTGTATATGTTATACTGTGAATTGCTTTTTTTTTTTTTTTTTGAGGATTAAAGGATCCTGAGTAACAAAAGGAGGATAAAAAAGCATGAGAAGGATCACTGGTATTTCCAAATATGCTTGAGCAATTCAAAAGCGTGACGTTTATTTTCAAGAATGGATTAATGGGATTTTGAAACTTTTTAGACTATTTTCATAATCATTGCTGAAGTGGAGGAAAAGTAGAAATTACTAGTCACAATGCCTAACATTCACAAAACCTGGTGTGAAACTTGGTTAAAAAAAGCCAAAAGAGGTTCTTCTTTTGCTGCTTTGCAAAGTCATCTTTCTATTCTTAAGCCTGAAAACCAGAAAATTGACTTTGATTACATGTTTTACCTATGTCCAATAAAAATTAGAACCTTGAGTTAAATTTCTCTTAATGTAGGTTTTTTACCTCATACTTTCTCTTAATGTAGGTTTTCACTTGTCCTGGTGTGGACTTACTAGATAACTTCACCACTAGCTCCCTCTATTTCAGTCTTAACTGAATTAGGATTTTCCCTAGAGAAGACAAAGAGGATATACTGTAAGTTCAATAAAATCTCCTTTTATTTTCCAAAACTTGAAAAGAGCCCTTTTCATCTGCTGCCTTTATAATTGGGCCATTCTCCCTATTGAAAGGTACTTGGAGAAAACAGGTAACAGACCCTTCTTGTGTGACAGCCAGCTCAGCAGTTCAGATGGAAGAAATAATGAATACCAACACCCAAGCACATATCTAAGCATCAAGAACTGGGGGGAGTGTCCTCCTGGAGGGCCAGCTTCTCTTCTCAGAGTACAGAGGAAGCTAGGAAAAGTGCTGTATATCTGACATTTATATGGATCACGTTAGGTAAGATCAATAATTCCTGTCAGTCTTCCTGTCAGTGGCCAGTGGAGCACTGTAGAGAAACCATATCTCTGACAGACTTCCTTCCATGTTTTCCTTCAAAGATTTAGACTAGAGTCAGATTAGCAGCTGCTTTTCAACACATAATATTTGTTCAGGCAGGATTTTCATAATGGAAAGTATTTCCTATTCTGCTCTCATACTCAGATGAAGATATTGCCCTGATTTTCTGAAATTGAAAATTAAGGTTAAGCATCAGCCTGGATTACCCTAAGTGACACAGGCAATTGAGAAAATAGCAGGCAATTTGGTGATGCCCTTCTCTCTGTGGTATCTGAAAGAACCACATTTTGATGTGCAATTCTCAATTAATTCAGAAATATGTATTCTTCAGGAACTCTTGTGACATATTTCATGTTCTTCTGTCACCTGAGAATGTAGAAAATTTACACTATAAACTAAAATATCATTTCCCAGTGTTTTTCCACATTTCTTTAAGTCACTTGGAGCATATGCTAAATGCTCCTCTTGACTAAACAGAAGCCTTCATTGAAGTGAAAGATTAATGGCTTTGTGTCTGTTAACTTTTCTCTTATACCTATTCTTTTTAAACAAGACAATCTGCAAATATTAACAGGACTTCTTCAAGAAATGAATTCTCATTCTTTTGGTCTATGCTTGTTTTCCTTTTTAACGTGGTAGCATGCTAGGAAAAAGAAGGCTATCAGTGGCACAAGTCTCTGTTCCATGTAACAAAGAAACAGCATCTAATCCATTTTATTTCTGCTGGATTCCAGTGACTTACTTTGTAGACTTATTGTAAACCACTGAAAAAGTTACACAGTGTATTGTGTATTGCCAGGACCTCTAAGTTAACTCAGCACTTTCAAACAAGCAGTATTATTTATTGGATCTTTTGGCTTTTATATTACTACTACAGAATGACTGATCTCTGAGGGAATTTGGATCCTACACAGACTTATATTTTCACACTTTTTGTTATTTTCCCTATATTTTAGAGTTACATACCCTGTAAAGAAAGGATGGAATAATAGTGTGAATGGCCCAATTATGGAATAACAGGCACTTTGCAATACATATTATGATGTGTTATGACATACTTATTGATAGCTACAGACAGGAGGAAAAGAAATTGATACCACTATCTGATATTTTCATGGTTAAAGCTTCTCTCAACAATACCCAGGAAATATCTGTTAGTTTGTTATACCTGACATTTTAAGGGAATGTACCCTAATTCTTCATCCAACATTTCTTCCACACTAGAATTATAATGTACCATATACTTTAGTTGTCATGTAGAAAAAGCTTCAGATCTTATATTTTATACCTTTGCAAGCTGAAAGGATAGGATTAAGTTATGATGATAACTTAAAAATGCTATGGAGGACTATTATACTAGGAGAGAAATATTGCATGCTAGCTTCATTCAGAATAAAGAAAAGTTAAGATATTAAGAATTTAATTTAGTGAACATTGGCTTTTTTTTGTACACTAAATTCACTTTTCCTAAAGAGACAGCCTACGTATGGTTACTGCGTAGTAAATGTCCACATAGAGAAGTATAATAACTTTCATTCTTAACTATGTACAAAAATAATTATATTAACTGATTACAAAAATTATATACTTAAATACAAAGATATCAAAGACTTATTTTAAGCAGACTTGAAAGAAGAAAGCTCAAGAAACAAATTTCTTTGATTTCCTTCCAGGCTGAGTTTTGCACTGCCTTACATGCCTTTTATCTGTAATAGTTGTACTACAGACTTCTGCAGCAGCAAGGTAGCCCCTAAAAACTTCTGTCAGTTATGAAAGGATAGGACTGAGTTTGAAACCATCAGAAAAAAAAAAAAAAAGAAAAAAAAAGTGAAGCGACAGAGTGAAAAAACAGCCATTGCATTTGCACTATCCTGCTTGCTGGCTGGGATGCTAAGGCTGCATCTGAGAAGTTGAAAGCACAAGGAAGTTCATGATGAGTTTCCTTCCTTTTCCCTTTATGTTTTCCAGCTTTTTAGTCTATAAAAAAGGTGAAGAAAGCACCTGTGTTTTTCCAAGGCACAAGATATGCATTTGTGGACTGAGCTCTGTCTTTCACTAACACTGAAAAACAAAATCAAAATATTTCCCAAAAGGCATGTTCCAGCACAAAGAGGAATTCAGTCAGAGGAACACAAAGACCACATTACATGAGACTGACTGATGGAAGCAGTGCCCCTAACATCCCACACAATTTACATGTGTGAAACTGAAGCAGATTCACAAAGGTCCATTTCTGCCACATGCTGAGGCAGAAGGCATATAGAAAGTTTTCATAACTGTCTATGAGAGATCTTTTCAAACTTATAAATCTTGGTGTAAAAAACACCCATTACAGCCACCTAATTCAACATCAAAAAAAACATGCAGCTTTTCTCACAGAAATTTATGGGGAACTTGTGAGTGATGAACCCACATCATGTACTCCTCTGTAGGAACAGCATATAGAAGCTAGCATATAGGAAACTATAGGCTTAAGCATTTTTTCTTTTCAGCATTATGGAAAGAATTTCATATTTAAAAACCTAATGCAAAGCCTGCTGCAGCCACAAAAGGAAATGCACATGTCTACATGAGAGATAGTGATTTTGGTCTCTTCACAGAAGCTAATGAACATAAATAGACACTCTGATGGCAGCTGATCTCATGCCAAAATAAATATCTAAAAACAGTTCTATGAATCATGCTTGGAAGTGCCTTTCTTTTCATCAGCCGTAAGAGAGGCTTGGGATGAATAGCTCAGATATATACCTCCACAATCTATACATCAGAAGTCAGATGAAATCAAATCCTCCCAGAGGATTTTTTTGCAGACTGTAATGGAATTTCATTCAAATCTGTCTTTACATGGTTACTGTATAAGATTGAACTTGACAACAACAAACTCTCTATACATGGAAAATATAAAAGGTCACCTATAGCTTCAGGAGTTGATGGTTTCTACTACAGAAAATTTATGAAATGAAAAAAAAATCATATAATGCTATCATAACAGGGAAATACTATCTAAAAGAATCCTACATATCTGTTTCAGTGAAGATAACAAATGTACAGTTGCAAAATGCATTAAACCTGCTGATTTGTAGCAGGTTGCAAGATATAACTGATTTTTTACAGACTAAAAAATATTTGTGCTTATAATAGAATCTTTTGAAACAATATTTAGTATCTTGCAAGACATAGAAATGAAGTATTCAGGTAATCTACACATTTCTTCTCTAAACTGGAATGTTTTCGCTTTCTTCCACATATTGTCTGTAAATGTTATGTGAGATTGATGATTTTACAGTCAATGCCCTATACCAAAGACAAAAAGTATGGTGATATGGTGTTCTGCTCAAGAAATATCCATTTTAATGTCCCTAATGTTATCAAAACTTGCCTTGCTTTAAAAGCTCTTAAAATTAACTACAGAACTTCCTTTGTGTACTCACATCTTCATCATTTACAGTCTACCTGATAAACTGAGAAAATCATTTCACATCAGGTTTAGCTTGTTTAAACAATTTCATCCTGGTTTATTAAATAAAATAGGCTTGTGCAAGATCTCCAGTTAAAATGAAGAAAAGACTCTGCAGTTTCAGAGTAATGATAGTAATGTCTGTTGTTTTTATGTATTGATTGGTGGAAAAATCAGTGTTCTATTTTAGAACTGCAGAGGAATGAATTTTCTTAAAACTCAGAGCTATATTTTTCATGAGTAATGTATGTTGCTAGAGCCAATACTGTCCAATTTATTAGCAATGCAATGCTCAAAACTTAAATCAACAATATTAATCCAGGAATGTTAATTACAGAGCAATTTTGCAAACTACCACGATTGTTCAGGATCAAGAGTTAGTTATACCACAGCAAGTAATTCAATAATTCAGTTCTTCTTTCCTTTTTAATTTTGAAAGGATCACCATAACACAAAATGGCGATCATGACTGTGTATGCTGGTCCAGGGCAAAACCCCTATTTTTAATTAGGGACTTAGGCTCTTTGAGGGGGCAGTTGGTTTTTTTTGGTTTTGTTTTTGTTGTTGTTTCTTGGGGTGGGGGGCAGGTGGTTTTTTTTAAATTTTCATTTTTGTCTTTATTTAGAGTTAAAATAAACTTGTAAGAAGCCCAAAATCCTATGAAAACTGGAGAAAAATCAGTAGGAGCAGTTTATCTAACTATACCATAGCTCTAATAAAAAATGAGAAACCACTGGAAAAGAAAAAATACTTAGGAACTGATTGTCATTGTATAAGTCTTTACATCCACACGAACCAAAAATATGTTTCTATAATGACATAATGAAAGCTACCTTTTATATATTGAAGCCTTGAAGGATTTGAAACCTTACCATTTCAACATGAGATTAATTAATTATGAGAGAGAAAGGTGAGTTTGCCACAGCTGAGGAACTGGATTAGTATTTTAGAGAATTAGCCATCTCCATCTTTTGATTAAGCTGTGCTGGGAAATATCTCTTCTGTACTATAAATCAGTAGAAGACATTTTGTTTAAACTGCAAGCATAAAATATGAAATATTTTAGGCCAGTTTCTACTACCCCAAATGATAATAGAAAATCTCCTGAAACATTCAGGACTAGCACTGTGACTTATTAGATGCCTCTCTGTCATACATATTAATTGAGAAGACATTAACTACTAAACAGAAAGCTAATTCATGGTCACAGAGCAGGCATTTGAAAGCTAACTAATGCTGAGGGAGTATGGAGAGAATTTCTTTAGACAGTAAGGTACATAAGAGCTATTTTAAACACCACTAGCCTGATCTTAGGAAATAAGATGACATCTGGCATATGCTGGAAGTGTTAATGTTTAAGAGGAAGAGAACAGTAATACTGGCACCCTTGGAATCTGAAAGGAGTTTTATGACCAGAGTCTTTAAAGCTGTGCTGCAATCCTGCTGGAGGGAATGAAACAAGCAAAAATGTCTGGTACCTGCCATCAGAGGACTGACTCCTTTCTCTGGGTAATTGACAGCTCCAGCCAAGGGTTTCAACATTTACAGCCTGTTCATCTACTGGCACTGTACAAGCTGTGCTTTAAGTAAAAGTCTGCACTCAAAATAAAGTACAGGTGTGTGACTCATAAAGCATCTATAGGCTCTAGCATAGAGTGTTGTTCTTCTATTATTTCTAGAGTCCCATATTGTTGTTATTAGATTTCCAAAGTCCATACCTCTCTGATGTATTCTCATGGCTGCAGATCTTCGCTGCACAGACTCCTTCTTCTGCACGCTGTTCTGTCTCAGGCCAGGGCTCCTCCAAGGCTCTCTCCAACTGGCTAACCCGCCCCCTTTTATCCCGGTCATCTTCATCAGTTACAGCTGCAGCCCAATTAAGGACATCGCAGCTGCAGCCCATCAAGGGCAACCAGGACCTCTGGGGCAAAGCCTCTATACACATATTCAAATACATATCCTCTACTATAATAGAGAAAAAGGAAATTATGTTGAAATGGAATGGTCCAATGAAGAGACCATTCCTCTGATCATGCCAAAACTTCTTCCATATTAGCATTATTTATCTGGCTTTTATAAAGATTATTGACTATTTCTTACTTCTACAGTGAAATAGTTCAATTGGAGAGTTCATTCTGGTAGGGAGAGAGGAGCCAAACCCCAGCAGTGACCCAGACCACCTTGTACCAGTACTGTGCCTACAGAATCTATTTCTAATGGAAGCACAGGAATGCTGACCCACGAGGCTCATTTTGCAAGGAACAACACTGGAAACAACAGGTCAAGGGATGAAGGAGGGAATCCATGGAGGAATCAGATTTTTCCAAACTCTCAAATCTGAGAAAGATTGAATTTTTCTTGTCTCAAGAAAATTCAATTTCTATTGAATGTCTGTTGCTTACAGATATTTCCCAACAATGAAACAGCAAGTCTTCCATAATAGGGGAAAAAAATGAAATAGCAATTATATTTCAAGATACAACAAGCAGAAATTTTCTATAAGGTTTCTGCACTATTTAAATTTTAATATTTGCATTGTGTGAGATTATCTTCTGGGTATTATATCTAAATTTGATACACTGTCAATCTTTAAAGCAAAAAAAAATGTATCAAAGGTATCTCTAATAATATAATGTATAGGTATGCCTGAGATTTACACTTTTCAAATAAACAGTCTGCTGCCTGATAATTTATATGGACATGAAAGTGAAATTTAACAGAAACATCAATATTTGATACCAAACTGTAATGTTAGGAAATGTAGCATCTTAATATTTTAGTAGAATATTATCACCAGTAAATTTTCTGTTGTATAAAAGGTTACTACAGTTTAAAATATGTTAGCACATATTAAAACAATGGCTATATTACTCATTTCAAATACATCATGCCTTCACAAAGCACCAGAAAGTCACCATCCCTGCTGCGATCATAGATTACCAGAAATAGAGGATGTAGATTTTCATGCTTCACTGAATACATTTTTATTACATTTAATGTTATTTAAATTATTGCACATTATATTTGAAAAATTGGTGCTGCATGCTTGCCCAGAACCCTTGATGTAAGACTATGAAATATATGCTAAAGGCCATCCAATTATTGGCATAAAGATTGTGAAACTTTTGTATATTATTCTTACAGTGTATATTCAACTTAATGTTTGAGCACGGCTACAAAAAAATTCAATAGAATTAATGTTGAATAAATATTTTCTTACCCAAAAAGCCCCACATATTTTAAAATCAAAAAGCCTCACATATTTTAAAAAGTGAATCTGTGAGTATTGAAGATAAAATGTTACTGAGTCTTTTCTATAGACTGCTTAGATTTATCAGATATCTTCTTCTCAAAACATGGAAAGAAACAGCTACATTTTTTTTTTTAAATCAGCACAGATAATCAAAAGAATAAGAGCCTTTACAGGTATCTGTCACTATCCAGAATGAAACCTCCTGCAAGGCACAAAAAGGATGAGGAACTGCATTTGCAAATTTGATTCACAAATTTTCAGTAGCCATGAAAGAAAACCATAACAGATCAGAGAGGGTGTGAGAAAAGATTACAAGGAAACTGGTTCTGTGCAAAGTGGTGACACACACTAAGTGAAAGCAATTCTTTTTAAAAGAACAGGATTTGGGGCTGAACAAACATAAAAATACATTTTAAACAAAAATATAAAAAATGTATGTCGTCAATTTGAAATTCACCTAATGGAATCAATCTCTTCTACAGTGAATTGCTTAATTACCCAAACAGATCCCCAACAGGCTGTTTGAGCATATGCAATCTTTTCACCTCTACCTTTAAGCACAGATGGACCTGATGAAAGTCCACAGTAAGTTTGCAACATCCTATTAGTATGTAACAATAAAAATAAATTATTTTAGGTGTGAATACAGCAAATTAATTCTTTGATGTTAATAGTTATGTTTTTAACTGAAATTTTAAACTAGATACTCTCATTGTTCAAATTTGCATGAAAAAGGAATGACATCTAGTGGCAGATTAAATTAGTTGCTACTCTGCCATGGTAGTAAAGGACACTGTAATCCATCCTCTGGTTGCAGTAGCATGGAGTTAAATAGAATATAAATAGTAATCTTTGTCAGTGTTCTTCACTATGCATCTATTAAGTCAATCACTGAGCAAACCTCTTTCTTGAGAAAAGCTAAGCGTATAATGTAGGACTCAGCCTGAGAGAAAAGAAAATACAAAAGAGGCATATTGTCGAAATAAAATATTTCAACTATACTTCTAAAGGAAAAAAAAAAAGCAAAAAAAGCAGCATGAAATGTATCTTTTTGTATCTTAAAAAAAAAAAGCCTTAAAACAGTCCAAGAAAATTAAAACAGCCAAGAAAATCCTGGCTTTGCAATTTTTGCTTATTTGTGTCAATGTTAGGTTAGCCCCAGTACCCTTTCTAAAGACAGAGTAGTTAGGAATGCTTTCTGATTCATGTACTTTTTCCAAAATAACCTAGTCCCTTTGTACAATCTAAATAGATCACTTCAGGAAATTACTACACTTGTACTATCCCTTAGTGCTTTTTAAAATTTATTCTTTAAATTATGCAATAAAAAAAGAATAAACAAGACAAAGAATAACATCATCCAAAGATAACGACCACATCAAAAATTTAGAGTAGAATATTGAAGAGATCTGTTTCTCTTCAAAATTGATGTTTTGGGAGGATATGAATTATTCTAATGAAACTGTATTTGTGGTTTGTTCTCAAATATGCAGTGATTCACTGGGGCAGATTGTGTGTTATGACAGGGAATACAGACTACTGTGTTATGGCCATTTCAGATAGGGGAAGTAAAGGCAAAAGCAAATTTGATGTAGTACCAAAGCACAGCCAAATTTATCAGTTTATATTCAGCTGATTTCTCCTTTGCCTTTCAAAAGCTGTAGTACTAACAGGAAAAAGTCACTGTCTTTAGTTGATATTGAATGAAACACACTGTGAATAGAGATCAGATCCCCTCAAACCTCATTTATTGCCAAAACTTGACTTGTATTGCAGCTTTGATAAATTACAGCAATTTCCAAATGCATGATAGTGATTCAGGGAGATATGGCATTTGCTGTCATGACTGATGTGCAGCTGAAGACTGTCGGAAGATTTAAATTCATAAGCGCATTACTTTTTGTTGAGTTGGTTTATGTGTGGAATATTGGCAGGTATATTGTGCTGTGTTTTAATCTGTACTTTTAGAAACATGAAGTTTTATGAACAGTTCTTCTGTACTTGGGAAAAAAAAGAACTAAACAAGGCACCATGACAAGCATTCCAATAAGACTAGCAGACAAACATTCTTTTTGCCTTTCATCTTATTTAAATATTATTAAACTTTTACCTTGAAATTATGTCAGTGTAATTTCATGTGTAGCAGTCCAACTTCATAAAACAGATTGGATGAAAACTAAGCATTGATTAGCCTAAAACTGCTCCAGTCCTAATTAATGGGCAACCTGTGGACTAGGACAATATATTCTCTGCATCCCACATACAGATGTCTTACTCAGTCTGTATATCTCCTTAAGATTTCCAGGTCATGGGCCCAAAAAAGTTTGGGATTTTTTGTAAAGGCTTGATAACTCACTTTAAATCTGGCTGCTGGCTAAACAGACAAGTCCCTATTTTTTGCAGGTGGCCACAGTATGAACACTGAAAGGGGGAGAACTGTTAATATTAAGTGAACACAAATAATATATGCATAGCAATATTCCTCTAAAAGAAGCCTTCAATAACAAGTTTGAAATTATTATATTAAAGCATTATTTCATAAATAATTGGAAAAATTGTGTTCAAAGTTAACCCATGATCTTTCCTCACATGGGAGAGTTCTGGATTTCACCTTTGCATTTGAGAAAAAACACTCCAGGATCCCCCTGCAGAAGCAGCTAAAACTTCAGCTACTGCCTTAATTGCTGTTTAAGATCTCAGGTCCTAAATATAAGTTTTCTAAACACAAGAACCAGAAAACAGAATTAAAATTCTGAAGGTCCTTATATCCTGATAAACTATTTTCATCCTCTTTCCAGTCAAGCTTCATTAATTCTTTCATGTCCTTATTCATCAATTTCTGTCTCCTTATCACTTTCCTCCTATCCTTCTTTCCTTCCTCCATGCTGGTACAGTTCTACTCTCTTGCCTGCCCTCCATCTTTTCTTTCATCATGTCAGTTTGAATCTAAAATTTTTTCTCAGATAACGCATCACATTTCTAGGTGGTTGTGCAGTCACTTTGTCATAGATATATTAACCTGGAATGATGAGGGCGCAACACTTATTTAGGTAAGTCATTACCAAGCTTCCATTTGTTCCATTATGGATCTCACAGAGAAAAACTGCCTAAATCTCAACTGAAATGAGAAAGAAGTGCAGATTTGAATAGGTGAAATCTATTATATTAACAAAATAATACCTTGTCAGTCTCAGATCAGAAACACTATCTATAGGTTTCATGCATTCTGGCTGAATTTAATGTCAAGTCTTCTGCAAAATGTAATGAGACAAGAATACATTTCAGATTTCAAATGTTGAAAAGCATACATGTCAAAATTAATCACTATCTCTCCAAATGTATTGCATCAATTAGCTCTTTTGCCAGAGCAGATAAATCCAAGCAACGTTTTTGGCTTTGAATCTTTGTACTGCTTTTGTACTGGTTTGGTACTGATAAAGCTTTCTTCACACAACAGTGCTGGACTACCATTTAGTACATTGGGACATGTGTTTTGGTGAAAATTAACCCTACACATTTATTTCACCAAGAATTTCTCACAGTAGAATTAGACCTTGTACAAACTGCATAAGGAATGTGTAAGAGATCCACACTTTGTAAAAGTAACTGCCTCCATATTTTCTCTGGATTTCCAAATACGCTTACAGTAACACTTAGGTTCAACCAGCTAACAGAAACAAACTGGCAGCTAGATATAATTGATAAAAAATTATTTAAATAGCAAATACTATGGGCTTTCAGATGCTGGAAAGACTGTGCCTCCATAGTAGCCACTAGTATATGTTTTTCAACTGGCTTTAAAAAAATTACTTCCATGCCAAATAAGTAGGAAGCTGTTATACAGGTCCTTTCCTTCCCATAGATACAGAAAATACATAGAAAAGAGTTCTTTTGTTATTCTCATCTATCGTGCCAGCTGCTAAGAAACAAGCTATTTCCACATATCACAATTTTTTCATGTTGCAAAGACTTTTTTTTTTTGAACTTCTAAAGGGATACTTACCCCTACCCCCAGAGATAAAATTTGTCCCAGATACAATTACGCTGAATCTCAATGATGTATCCAAAAGAAGAAGTAAGCATCTCCTTTTTGCAGTAGTTAGCATATTAAAAAAGCACAGATAAGGTTCTTTCCCATAATGTTTCTGGAGTTACTGCACTATTTCACACACAGAATAAATAAAGCACAGTAAAGAAAGTAATGGTCTTCATTTGGAGATAATGAGAGATAGGGACAATCTTCAGGAGCTATAAAAACAATGGGATCTATGGATTGAAGCAACAAACCAGATGAGGAAAGACCTGGATTTTATTCTTCACTCTGCTGCTCTTGACTCAGCTGCATAACTTCAGCCAAGTTACTTACCAGCTTGTGACATCCCATTTGTCTTGGTTGTTTTGCAGGTATTCTAAAGGGCTGAGATCCTAAAGGTATTTAGAAAGGGAAAAACCATTTGATATGTATATGCAACTAGAAGAGTGTTCCAACTCCTGGACAAAGAACGTCTAGTCACACTTTAAGGCTCCTCATTTCCTTTTTCCTGGCTATGCAGCAGCTCATGATTCCAAACAAAATGCTGACCCTCTTTTCAAAGATTGTCTTCCTGAATGTGAGTTCTTGTGCCAGGCCACTAACTGGGTCTTTCAAAAGAACCCAGAAGCTGTTGCAAGGCTCCTGTCACCTGTTCCCGTGCAGGTTGCTGCAAGCACACTCCAATGCACAGGCCTGTTGCACAGCCATCAGCACTGTGGCATAACACATTCATCCTTCTGAAAACATCATCTGGACATTCAGCTGAAGATCACCATCTTGAAGCACAGTAATTCAATAATAATACCAGGGCTCCATCTGAGCTTTTTAGTTTATTAGCCACATGCATATTCTATGCAGAGACTTTTAAAAAACACAATTTTTACCTAATAGGCTATAATGACCCCTTCAGTGCCTTTATAGTAGACTACATAATTTCTTCTGACTTCATGGATCATTGACATGATAGATAAATTCTTCTTTCATTCTCCTGCAGGCACATAACTTCCATTATCATTACTGAGACTTACAAACACATACTGAGAAGAGAACATAACCCTTATTGGTATTTGTTACCCAAAGCAGCCCATTTGAATTAACCTCTGTACTAAAAAGCAGCCAAGGACAGATACTAACAATCTGATTGTTCCATGGTATCAGCTATCTGTTGTGTATTTAGTTTGTTATTTATTAGCACCATCATACTTGAAGAAATTAATAGTGAAAGAATCATTAGAACACAGGACAATTAATTTCTAATTCCATGTCTAGAACTAAATTGCTGTGTGACTTTCAACAAGTAGAAACCTCTTTGATATTTGTACAATAAGGACAGTGCTTCTTACCATGTCCTCCTTAAAGTGGCCCTGCGATGCTTAATTGATATATGCTTGCAAACAACTATTAAATTGTTAAACAAAAGACAGTGGTTATGTGATAAAGAGCTCAGACTACCCCCATAGGCGTTTTCACAATATAAATTCAAAAAATGATGACTAAATAAAGCATTGTTACTTACATTGTTAACAATCCTAATAACAAACAAAAACAGATGTTGATAAGGCTTGCCATTTTTATAATAGAAATAAAGGTAGGACAATGTGGAGTGCTTGGCCTTTGAGATAGAAGAGACAAAATGGTTTTGTTAACGGAATAATAAAATTTTGAATGCATTAAATCATTTTATTAAAATTAAGAACAGAAAACAGAGCTCTTTAAGCACTTAAAGTCCTCAAAAATGCATTCGGAGTTTAGTTCCAATAACCAAAAAAACCAACAAAGTCACTAATTGGGACACTAAATAGCTTATGGGGCACACAACTGCACATAGCTCACAACCAAACATGAGCTTGTGCTGGAAAAACTTGGATAAACTAGGAAGGTAAGTGGGCTTTTCTCTTGCAACTGTTTCCTCAAATTCATGTTTATTAGCACTTATTTTGTTTTATAAGACTGAAGAGTCTGTTATCACCATAAGAAAATCACCATAAGAAATGTTTTATTAGAATGATGATTTGGTTCTGTCAATAAAATATGTTCCTCTTATTTGTTGCTTGATTCTGCTGTATGATTTTAACTTCAAATGTAAGAGAGGTTGATTCACTTATGTAAATTTCATATTGCCGTTTTGTGATAGTTTGCTGTCCTCTCATAAATCATATAGATTCTATCTTCTTGTTGCATTACAAAGTAGAAAGTTCTTTAATTTTTTTTTCAGAGAGTAGGAAGATGGAACAAAATCTTTAATGAGTCAAAAATAATATATAATGTTTCCAATGTTGCCTTATTTCTCTTTGGCATATGTTAAAGCTGAAATACAGGAACTCATTTTATAAGCAGTGTAATTACTGAATTGGAATTATAATACTGCAATAGTCAGCTGTTGCATTAAACAGATTGTCAGAGTACAGTAAGGCTTTAGCTGTGTTTCAAGATTGCTCTAGACACCTATGGCAAGAAAAGTTAATGTTGATTGGTTGTTCTAATCCTAATTTCCTAACAAAGAAAGGCATGCAATAAGAAAGAACTTACTGCACAAGAAAGATCAGTTCAGGTTTCTTGACATATTGTCAGCTTGGGAAGTCAGAGAACAAGGAGATATATAGAATGACATTACTCACTTGACCTCATGCTAGCCTCAGATTCAAACACACCTTCTGAAATGTTTTTCAAAATTATTATGTGAATACAGCAGCAAAATATATTTGCAAAAAAAGTTTAAAATAAATTTATTCTCACAGGCAGTTGCTGAGGACCAAATGTATCACTAACATAATAACATGACAACCTACACCAGAGATGTTGATTGACAAAGAACACATGTCAGTCAATGAGGAGAGGTGGCACTTTACCTTAATGTGAACTTTGGAAAGAAAAGAAAAAGAAAGTCAGAAAAAACCCGCATTAAACTATCTTCAGTGATCTGGATTCTGAAAAGCAGGAGTGCATTCTTGGGCAGGATTCTTCCCAGGACCTACCAATCATTTGTGCATTCTCAGTAAAATTGTTCCAGAGGGTGACTGCACGGGAAAAATAAACTTTATCAAATAGGATGAAAAATTAAGAGGCAAGATACCATCTCTTGAGTGATGAAATATGGTTTGCAAATGCTTCATTTAACTAGCAGTCTGAAGATAGCTTGGGAGATGGAATATTTTGTTTAGATGCAACAGACTGTCCCTTACTTCCTTTTCAAAGCTTTGGGTAGGGAAAGAACAAGCAATATAAATTCTTTTCCCTTCTCAAAAGGCAATCCGAACCAGCTCCTGGGAAAGCATGTGCATATGACACTCTTCATCTCCTCTATCCTTCCACCTTCAGTTCCTGCACAGATGGGGAAGGTCCACAGTCCTATCTGAAGTGAGGAGAGAAAAACTGTATTTTGTGAGATCTGACATTTATTTAAGATCTAAGAAGTTAAATGCCAGTTTCCCCATCAGGGAAACAGCACAATCCGTTTCAAAGCATTCAGTATACATTCTTGTTTCTGCTGAGTCTTTCCTGAGATACCAATTTAAATCACATTGGTCCAGAAGTGGTATTGCTAGGAGTGTGTAAGGTTCAAATTAATAGATATTTAA
The DNA here is from genome assembly GCF_051311805.1 of Agelaius phoeniceus. NCBI lineage: Eukaryota > Metazoa > Chordata > Aves > Passeriformes > Icteridae > Agelaius > Agelaius phoeniceus. Next base: position 45,929,078 of record NC_135269.1, on the reverse strand, counting down.
TTGGCTGAGATGGCCTGATGCCCATGCTATTTTACTGAAGGAATTAGAGATAAAATATTGTTGCCACTGCAGATCCATCTCTCAAGAACGGAACATGACAAATATAAAAGCTTTTCAACCCTGCAATAAAGTGTCAGTGGCAGAGTAATCCAGAAGCATTGTGTGTCTCTGAAAAGTTTGCTCATTTATAATGAACTATTCATCAAATAAACATCAATCTTACTTGCATGTTCAGAATGAGAAATGCACATTGGCTGATACCATGGGAATGAGTAGAAACATAGATGGATTTCCTTGATTAATGGGAGTAGTTGCATTGCCTCCCTTTTTTCTCAAGCATGGCTGCTCTCCATAATGCCTAGTTTTCCATGACATTGTGCTTGTGGCTTTTCTGATCTTAGTTTTGTACAAGCATGTACCACATGTGGATTAAACATCATTTAAATTTTACATTTGTTCTCTAGTTACACTTAAGCATACAGATGAAATCTTGCATTTTCACTCTCCAGCAGTTTTTCAAGCTTTTTTTCTTCATAATAATAAGATTAGCTCTAGATGGCTCTGACATTTTATGTAGGCAGAAAATGGAACGTCTTTATTACCTCCTTGGGGATGTTTTCTTCTTCACATATGGTCTTCTACCTCCCATTAACTTTAATGGCATTTCCTCCTTCCAATCCACATGAGAGCAAATACATCTCTAATGTATGTAATCCTTTGTTCAAGGACCACAAGCTTGAAGAATTATTCAGGAGCACTTTCAGAACATAAGGATGTACAGTAGTAGATTCTTCAAACCTAAGCATATGTATTTTGACACCTTCTTTTTATATGTGTTACAAAATCCTAAGAGACAGGCTCAAACTGAAAGTGAAGGAAAAAAAATATAACCATGCAAAAAAAAAAAAAAAAAGAAAAAAAAACCTAAAAACCACCCACCAAAAAAAACCCATATCATTTTAACAAATATTTTCTTTTCATTAAAAATGTCAGAAATAAAAAGGGAAGAAAGATGTTAATCTGCCATTTTTCAGTAGCGCAGTATTACTCGCTACATCTTTCTCTGTAAGGAATCACAGCAAAATCAACATGATACATCCAAATACTAACATGGAAACTGGTAGAAATTTGCCATAGTTCCTCATAATTATTTTTAATACCTGTGATAATAATGATTCATTCTTTTCCAGAATCCTACATCCAAGCACTCTAAGCTTTAATGACATTAATTCTCACAGTCCATCACTGAAGTTCATATCAACATACTCATTTTACAGAGGAAAGAAGGACATGCTTTTCTCCTCTTGAGCTACCTAAAAAGGGCATCTGAGTATTGAAAAGCTCCCACAGGGATTCATTCAAATGCTCTTCCCCTGATTAATCTACTTGAGGTAGGACTGTATCTGCAGAATTGCTTCTACCTTCAGGAAAATGGGAAGACTTGTAGAGATTTGCCTGACAGAATAAAATTGAAGGCAGCTTTCCTTTGTGGGATAATGTGCTTACAAATGGGCACTGTCCTACTGTGTAAGGGAGCTATTGTAGCATTGAATAGTGACAAGAGAACAAAATAGGTTTTTATCTCAAAGTGAAGGGATTTCTTCTTTATAATACATGCCTGAAAACCACTAAGGGAATAATTTTTTTTTCCTTTTATATAAATTGGCTAAATACCTTGATATTTTTTTTGTAATTACATTACTACAGAAAAATTGATCACTGATATGTTAAATGTAGTTTGATTAGATTTGTCTAAAAAGAACAGGTAATTGTTATCTAATTTAAAACTACATGACAAAATGACATCTCCTACAACCAAAACAAAGCATCATAAAATAAATCTATAATGTTTATTTAGACCAAATCTGTCAAGAAAAAAAAGATTTCAGAATTGCACAACTTTCTAGCACATTAAATAACAGACCTCTCCTAGCTGTACACACTAATTCTGAAAATATTTTAGTCCCTGTATTTTTCCACAAAGCACTCAGTACTCTCAGTATTTCAGCACTCAAAAAAAAAACCCCAGGCTTCTGAAGTTTTTCAAGGAAAAAAAAAAGCATACTACTCTAATTGCTGGCTCAACAGTGCGTTGATATCCATGAAAAAACTTCTGGAATTTTTAGTGCTAAGTTTGTTCTTAAAGACAGGTTATGTTCATGGTATTGGGGAGTTTTTATGAAATTTTATGAAATTTTTCTTTGATGATTTCCTGAGCTAAAGCTACAAATCTTAATTCTACTAATAATGGAGTTTGTAAAATACACCTTTTCTTGTAATTCTGCAATATTCACTTCAAATCAGTTATTCCCATGAATGTACCTACTGGTAAACTTAAATTGAAGCAGTATTTTGAATGCACATCAAGGCTTTTGAATACAGTAATTGCAAATCTCTGCTTTTAAGACTGGAATTGCATTCATGCAGAAACAAAATAAAAGCTATAGTCAGAAACTAAATTGATTTCTATGAACATAAAAGCATCAAGGAGTCAAAAAAAACCCCAACATCATTATGGCTTGATGAGCCCATACAGCAAGTGTTTTGAAACTCCACATGATTTTCAACTCTAAACCTGTGCAATGACAAGAAATCAATGGTATAATGTTAATGAGGCCAATCACATTGATATGGGAGGATAACCTTTGAATTAGTCAAAGCCATTTTATACAGAGATAAGTGCTTAGTCCTCTAAATTCAGACCACAGCTCCACTGCTGAAAACTTCAACATTAAGATAGACACCAAGATTATGATATTTCTAAATAATGCCTCACTGTTACTGTTTGGACAGAGTTTCAGGAACAAATTTTTTGCATGTAAAAACATTCATGCAAATTAAGAAGCAATAATTGTAAATGTTGATAACAGTAGAAATTTAGCTACTAAAATCCAGCTCTGATAGAAAATTACTCTTTGACCATAAGTGCATTTTCCACTGGAATGTTCTCATTGATTTCCTATTCCTGCTTGAATCCAATAGTCAGTGTGAGAAATCCTAATGACATAACTTGGTTTGCATCAATTTCTTTTTCTCATGTTGTCTTAAAATGTTTAAGACATTCCTCTGTCTCAATGACCTCTTTTCTGATCTGCTGTGGTACTTCAGGGCAACAGCATTTTTACTTTACCATTTTTTTATCCTTACATAAAAGAGAAGATCTCCATTTAGATGTATACATATAACAGTGTATTGGCATTTTCCTCAATAAGTAATGAAATTCCCACATCACTGTCTGTCACAGATGGCAGAGGTTGACCTGAGAGCTGGGTCCACAGAGAAGAGTTTAATATGACAATCATTATATATTAAAAGCAAAGCTCAGGGTAGCACAATGCCTCCAGGTGATTTCTCTCAGAAACACACATGCTAGGTGACCACTCATGCCATTCTACATGCTCAGTGTCTGTGCCACCACACACAGGGCTCCTCTGAATGGCTGACCTGTTAGTTTACCAAAGTAAAAGTGAAAGTTTGTGTATGCATAAACAAAGATAAGAAAAATATTTTATTCTTCACTTTCCATCAGCATTCACTGTCTGGCCACTTCCTAGGAATATCCCCCCTTCCTCCTCTGTTGTTGTTCTTCTATTATTTCTAGAGTCCCATATTGTTGTTATTAGATTTCTAAAGTCCATACCTCTTGGGTGCATTCTCATGGCTGCAGCTCTTCACAGACTCCTTCTGCTGCATGCTGTTCTCTCTCAGGTCAGGGCTCCTCCAAGGCTCTCCCTGACTGGCTTACCCGCCCTCTTTTATCCCGGTCATCTTCATCAGTTACAGCTGCAGCCCATCGAGGGCAACCGGGACCTCTGGGGCAAAGCCTCTATACACATATTCAAATACATTTCCTCTACTATATTTCCCCCTTTTGCTTTTACTTAAGTTAACAGTTATACAGATGTTCAATTACAATAGATACATTTCTCATGACTCACAGGCCATGTATAACACCCACATTCTCCCATGACTCACAGGTCATGCACAACCCACATAGCTCCTTGCTCAAAGGCCATACTCTTTCACAGCTCCTTGACCCAAAGGCTATGTTCCATCGCAGCTCTTGGCCGCCGCAGCTCTTGGCCGTCTTATTGTCACAGCTCTTGGCCGCCACAGCTCTCAGCTGTCTTATGCTCTGCTAACTATCACGTCGGGATCACCACTTGTTGTTCTTCTATTATTTCTAGAGTCCCATATTGTTGTTATTAGATTTCTAAAGTCCATACCTCTTGGGTGCATTCTCATGGCTGCAGCTCTTCACAGACTCCTTCTGCTGCATGCTGTTCTCTCTCGGGTCAGGGCTCCTCCAAGACTCTCCCTGACTGGCTTACCCGCCCTCTTTTATCCCAGTCATCTTCATCAGTTACAGCTGCAGCCCAATTAAGGACATCGCAGCTGCAGCCCATTGAGGGCAACCGGGACCTCTGGGGCAAAGCCTCTATACACATATTCAAATACATTTCCTCTACTATACTCCTCGTTTTCTTAGCTTTTATACCTGAGCTGACGTCCCATGGAATGGAAAATCCCTTTGGTCCCTCCCAGGACCTTTACCTGCTAGAGCCCCAGCCCATGGGGGAGGCAGTGGAGGGCGTGGAAAGCTGGGGGGACAGCCCTGGTGCTGCACCAGCTCTGCTCAGCTGCAGCCAGAACTCCAGTGGGTGTGCTATCAGCACTTTCCCAGCCACCAGTGCACAGTAACAAGGGCTACAATACACAAGGGTATTAAAATAAATAAATAATTTTTTCCTCAAAGATACAATTGGAATATTAAAAAGATTACAGCCCATGGTACTACATATCCCTTCACTCGATCACCTGAATTGATTCCCTGTTTGCTTTAGGTTTTTTCAAATGATGCATAAAATACAAAGATTAGTACTATTTTCTTGGTAAGGGAGCAAGTATTTTTCCTCTCCAAAAAAGTTGATTGAACTGGGTGTCTAGCTCAGCTAGTCAATGAGAAATAAATACTGGAGGGTGTTTAAAGACAAATTCCTTGTTTTCAGCTATAGTGGTAAATAAGGAGAGAGTTACAGTTTCTCATATTTATCTAGGAATCTTAAAATAACTTTAGGAAAGGGATTTTTTGGTGTGAACTTATGTCTCTTTCAAAAGTCTGTAATGTAAACCATTTCCACACCCTTTTTTTTCTCTCATTTTAATCCACATCTCTGAATAAACTTTCATGCTGTTTTGTAGCATGTTTCACCCAAACTGCATGGTGATACAGCACTGTGTGTTAAGTTGCAAGGCTGCCTACCTTGGAAAGCCTATTTAGTAGTGATATACAAATCCTTGTACCCTGCTTTCGGGTGAGTACCATGTCAAATCCTTGTTGTGTTGTCTGGGATAAAAATGTATGTGAACATGGAAGTAGAAAATTAAATTTTAAATTAAATTTTTGGAGTGTATACACTTTGACAGTAGCCCCAATTAAAATTCTCTGTACTGCCTAATTTAAGAACTTTTGGACTTTTACCCTACATGAACATAAAAATTGCTTTAAAACACACAATGTTCTGAAGGATTAATGTACCTTTTTAAAAATTTATTTCACTTTTACCCATCTAAGCTAATAACATGCTTTACAGAACAACAGGTCTCTTTCAGTTACTAGGATTCCCAGCTGACATTTAGCTCTCTATTTCCCAGGGCAGTACAAAGCCCACACACTTGGAATATAGTCATCTTTCACAAGGAGGGTGTACAAAAATCAGCTCAACAGAGCTGTCAAATGTTCTGTGTCTGCTCTGACTATTATTCCTTTGTTTTGAGGGCTTCTAGGTGATCAGAGATGCCCTGCCAATTCCAGCATTGGCAGCAACAAGGAGCATGCCTCTCTGGATTCCCTCCCTAACCTACAGAAACACAGGAAAGCACCTTTCCATCTTGCCAAAAACCAAAGCACCTTGTAAAGACTAGGAATGCAAAAGCTCACCTTCTACCAGAGGCTTCTGATTATTCCTGATCAGCCCTCACTCTGGTTTGTGCACTGGCTGCACCAAGGGCTGTTAGACCACAAGTATGTTCAAGTCAGGACCTAAACATCTGCTGTGTTAGCCTAAAACAAATCTTGAGTAGCTTGGATGTTCTCATGGAAATAGACTCCCTAATCCACCAATGCTTACTAAGGCCCTGTGCAGCCATGCTTGCCCCTGAATTGGGGCCCTATAATCAGCAGTTCTTTCAGTCTCCATAGGCCCAGAAGCCCATATTTGTTTCCCTTCCAAGAAAAGGAAATTTCTCCTTCTCACATGATCCTGTTGAATAATGTATTATCTCTAGTATGTAATGCTCTATAAAATGGTCTGAAATGCTCATGTTTCTTCTGAACTAGCTCTCTTTTGTCATTTTCTATTCCTGGCTAGTGGGATTGCTAAAACACCTATTTTCTCTCGAGGTTTTCAGCCAGCAACTTGTCTGCCTTGGTGCCTGTTAGAGTACTTTGTTATATTTATCTTAGAGTTTGTTCTGCTTTACTGATTTGCCATAAATCCAGTTAATCTCAAACTTCCTAAACTGCTGTGTGATTCATTTATTTATTTATTTGTAATCCATTTATATTTGAATTCCAGAACTGAAAAGATACTCCATTGTTTCTAGTTTCTTTTTGTGGGTAGTTTGGTTTGACAGATGGGAAACTTTTTAAAATAATGTTTTCTATCACTGCTTTGCCTGAATACCATTTAACCTTTTAATATTCCATATTGTCTTTAAAATATTTTCAAAAATTCCACACATAGTACTTTTATTCCCTAAGGAAGAATAGACCATCATTCATTACATTTTCTCTCTGCAAAGACTGAAAGTGTGTATTAGCAATAACTATGCTCCCAAATATTCAGACAAACTACTTCTAAGGACAGACTTATTTCCCTGAGTATTTGGTTTATAGGATAAATTAATCTTAGAATAAGTCATGATAAATCAGCCCTTGAAGTTGAATCAGATGACAGGGGTCAGTCAATAAAGTCCATAACTTTCAAATATCATTCAGATATTCCCCTGCTGTTGAACAAAGAATATTTTTTTCTCAAAATTTCTAAAGAATCCTAAAATCTACAGAACAAAAAGCAAACAAAAAGAAAATTGTGAAATTATAAGATCAGGTTTAGGGTAGCAATTGGCTTTAATTTTCACAGTGAATTATTCCAGGCTAAAATATGGCTGCTCTCTTAATCTGTCTTTGAAGACAAAATAAGTCTGCATAACTAAGAAAGATGCTATTTGACTGACTTGGAGAACATTATGGTGTTTGAGTCTGTTATGTTCAGGCATTTTTCATCACCATTCCATAAGCAGGTTTTTTTTTGCAAGAGTTCAGTCCAAAATTTATCTTTCTTTACTGCTTTAAAAACCTTTATTTTGACAGGGACATTCAAGTCTTTTAATAGTTGTAGAATATTTCCTATTGGTTCACTGATTCCAGTCTGGTTTACCAGCTCATATTCTTTACTTCTTTTTATTTTGGGAATATAATTCCATTCCTGTCAATATTTTCAAGGCCCTGTTAGTATTTTCATGGGCTGCTAAGCACTTATGTTCAGTTGCAATAATGTTATTAATAATTTCTTTGCCTCTTGTTCAGACTATATGACTGCTTCAATGAGATTTTATTTCATGTTAAAACCATGAGGCTTCTCATGAGCACTTAGCCCTGTCTGTGTCTCAACAATATAATATACAAAAGAAATAAGGTCTAGCAATATTCAGAAGAGAAAACTTTGTTTGATAAGGAGGTTTTCTCCCCAGTGAAATAACAAGTGAAATATTTCGAGATAATTCTGAAGTTCAAATGAGAAGGATTTTCAATTTCACTGGCTTAGACAATAGGAGATCCAAAATCCACAGCTGTTTGAGATCAGAAAAAGTTTCTTTTACTCTTAGCAGTTTGTTTAATAGATTTATGGGTAGTTATTAACTTTTTAAAACTAGAACATTAAAAATGCTCTTTGCTTCCTACTTAAAGCATTTGTCATTTACCTTTTATATTGCAGTATTTTACTACCTAGTACTGTACAGAAAACAAAATTAAAACATGGATAATACTCAAATATATCTTAAAACCTACTTTGCAGCTAAGATATTATTTTCCAAAGCAAAAACAAGAAATTATTTCTCAGATTAAATTTTTACCTTAGCTGCTGTGTTTAAGATCTGAACCATGTCTTCTCCAACCATAAAGGTTTTTAATTTGTCCAGTTTCTGTAGTGAATAGAATGGTGCTCAACATATGATATCTTTTGTAAAAGAAAATCACAATGTTATATGTAGGGGTTTAATTTCCCTTAAATTTCTAAAACTGATGTTCTAGAGAGGCAAATGGAACATTTCATTTAGTATTTTCTAATTTTTAAAGAGGAAGATTTTATTAATGAACCGTTATGGTATCCTCACCTTCTTCCAGTCTTCTGAGTGATAATGCTTCTTTTAATTCTCAAGCCACACAAATAAACAAAAATGTACATTTGCATTGTCTAATCTGTGGTGTAAGTCCTGTACTTAACACAAGTTCCAGCTCTTTGACTGTCATAAATACATCTTAAGAATATAAAATCATGGCAAGTTCACAACATCCTGAGCAAGAGGCTTTATAAAATGTAGGACATTAGAAACATTTTAGAAACATGTAAAATTAGAAACATTTTCATGCTTCCAGTGACAGTCTTGTTTACCTCATTAATAAACTTATTGAAGAAGTTTCCCATCAGAGATTGTGATTGCTTTGTGCTACCCATATGTGTAAGAACTGAACTTTCCTAAACAGAAAAAAAAAATTAAAACAACTTTGTTCAAGGCTACTTTAAACACCAAAAAAAAAAAAAAAATTCTCCTATTCTCCTCTATGTAAAGAAAACAAGTTAAGTAGAAATAAGTAGCAGCATTAAAAATTTCCTTACTTTCAGGATGGGGGAAACTGTATGTTGTGATTTATTTTAGAGCAAATATATGCTATTCCTCCTGCTCTTTCCACAACAGGCACTTTTGTCATATCAAGGATTTCCAATATTTTTTTCAAAATCCTTTCATTTTACAGGTATTATACTTATTGGAATTCATTACATACCACCTATTAAAATTTTCATCATTCATGTAAAATTTTAGGCATTAAGGGCCATATTTTCATCTATCAAAATGCACGTTATACTACTCAGCACATTCAAAAGTAATGTAAAACGTTAAATGTTGAGGATTTCAAGATTTTTTCTTCGTGTCCAGAGTAGAAGTTTTGCTTACACTTCTCCTTCTGTCAACATAGATTTTAAACTCAATCATTTCATGGTCACTGTGGCCAAGATGGCCATCAATTCTCCACTTTGCTCACAAGATCCTCTCTGTTGGCAGGTAGCAGATCAAGGAGGCATCTTTTCTATTCAGCTCCCCTAGTATCTGCACCAAAAAGTTGTCATCCAGGTATTTCAGGAGTCTTCTGGACCTGTTTGTCTCAGCTGTGTGGCGTTCCCAGCTAAGTTGAAATGTTCCCGCTTAAGTGGTGTTCCCAGAAAATTGAAGTCTCCTGTAAGAACAGGGGTTGTTGATTTGGAGATCTCCATTAGCTCCTTTGAGGATAATTCATTGTTCAGAGAAAACCATATTTTGTATCTTCAAAATTTATATAATATTTGAGAAAAAGGAAGCCACACTGTGAAAGTCAAAATAAATTTAAGTCCACAGCCAATAGTTTTCTTCCAAAGCAATCCTATATCCCAATGTCACTGATCTCCCAAAGTTCAGATTGAGCCTTTCCATCTCTTCACTTCTGTTCTCTCCTATGTATCTTCAAGAACAGCCAGCCCTTGACCCTAAATGCAAAGCTGAAACATCACTGCTTCTTCCTATGTTTACATGGAGACTTAAGATTTATCCATCCTGAGTTTCTGGAAGAATGACCAGGTTTTCTGACCATCACTTTGCCCACAAGCCAGTACTATTTTCTGTAATGTGTCTGTGTGTCAAAACCCAAAACTCAAAGGTTGACTGCAAAACTCATCCAAGTTCATACTGTTGTGCAGTGGAAGTGTAATGAAAAATACCACAAAACAGGGCAGTGTTACTCTGCTGTGAAGCAGAGGTAGGGGCTTTTCTTTCTCTCTTTTAAGAGAAAAGAAACCTATAGTGTTGTAAAAGTCATATAGAAATTACGCAGCATCAGAGAAGTAACAACCTTCTCCCCTTTTACAAAATAAAACTAATGAAAAGTTAATAAAATCTAAAGAAAAATATAAGGAGAAAGAGGTTGGACTAAACCTGCTTAGATGATAGTCTGAGGAAAATGATGGAGCATATTTTTTCTTAGCCTAATTCCATTCTCCATTTTTTTAACTCACTGACACCAATGTTATTTTATTGACTCCACCATTTCTCTTTATTGAAATGTTGATTTTGCCCAGCATGCTCCATATGTTTCAGCATATTGTTTTCCAACAGTCACTGGGATCTAAACATCAGCTTAGATTTCCCTGTTGAATGGAGACACACATATTTTCTTGTGCTCTAGAACGGAAGCTGAGCATTGGGATGGAGGGCAGGGATGGTGGGTAAAGAGAGAGTCCAGGAATAGAGACATCAGCGTGAAAAAAGTTTTTGCATTGTAGTTTTTTCCAGTGGGGAGGAAAAAAGCATCATTTTTCCCACCAAAGCAATGACAAAAAATCTCATTGCTGCAACATGGTGCCACATCAAATTTCTCTCAGAAATGTCTTTCTTCTAGCTGCTTTCCTTCTGTGGATGTGCTAAGTACCTACCCACAGCTTTCAAACAGAGCTGTAGCAGCTGTCTCTTGGCAAGATTCAATTCTGAGACACAACCATTGCACCTGGGGAAACAGGTGGTTACTCTTTCAATGTAAATTTCAGGATTCAAAAAAAAACTACTCTAGAAGTTAGGAAAGCCAGAGCCTTTTGAAATGGGTGACAGATAACGAGCCTGCTTGTCATAGAAGAACTGCTTGCCAAATTAGTTGTCTGGAGGAGAGCATAGCACGATGCAAGCCCTGGCTCTCTGTAGCCCACAGCACTGACAGGAGCATCAATGCTGGATGAGTAGTTGTCCTGTCTCAAGGTGGCCTAATTAATATTGCAAACCAGTGAAGAGTGATACTGAGATCAAGATACTAGTTTAATTGCCACAGTTAGGTTTCTCACTCAAGATGCACAGGTTTGAGAAATCAGTCTGAATCTGAGGTTAAAAAAAATTTTTAGAGCCTGATTTTTTTCCCCCACGTCCTGGCTCTTTGAATCACACCCTGGTGCTGTGTTCCTGCTTACACTGGTTATGCAGCTCCTCATGAGCAGAAATCCTATCCATCCATTCCAAAATCTGCATACGATGGCAATAAAATGTTTCTTTCACTGACTTTTGTTGTGTGATTTTCACCTGAAAACTCCCAGCTAGCAATATCTACCACAGCAAATACATATTTGTTGCCTGACATCTCCAGCCTGAAAATTCAATCTGTGCATATAAATTCCACAACTGTGGATATGTGACAAGCTAAACAACCTACCTATCACTTCTTTATACAATCATGTGCAAACATGTGTCTCTACTTTTCATAGAAACATTTAATGTTTTTTAAGGTGACAGAATCTTTGTTTTCTCATGAGCTATTCAGAAATCCTGTAGCAGCTAACTTTCAAACTATTACTGTCAGAATCTTGAATGACTCTAATTTCATTCTACTTTGTCTTCCTTCCAGAAGTCATTAATTAAGGACATTACTCTGAAGCACTAGTGCCTGAACACGCCAATGAAAATTCAGTTAAATGACTCAGCTTCTGAGAGAGATTTTGTTTCTTTCCAAACAAAGCACTAGGCCTTGATGAATGCAGAAGAGCAAAAAGTTTAGAGCAATCTGTTCAGATTTTGTGAGTAATTTTTAAACTTTACATGCTGCCAGTTTGTCTGTGGCTTTCTCAGTATGCTGACAGATAACCATCAGTCACTCTCTTGCTTTTAGTCCTGTGAAGTTCATAAATCATTACTTTATCAGAGGCATTTGCCACTGTAACATGCTGAGTTCCTGTAACATGAATTGTCTCTCATCTTCCTATAGAATACTTTTTTAGGGGAAAAAAAAAACCAAAACAAAACCAAAAACCCCACAACAGAAACGGTTAGTGGTGGAGTAATTTTCCTGCAAGTAGAAAATATGGCTAAAAACCCATTAGACAATCTTTGTAAGAACTGCTGCCATCCATGGCTGGGACATAAGCAAAACAGATTAGATCCACAAAGCAAATATCTTGTCGCTGTCTGCAGTGCCTAGAGAGAATGGACTGTTTCATTTCCTGGATTCATGGATCCCTAATGAAGTATAATTGCATCTCCATGATGGTTTCATGCTAATTGAAGGAGACTACAGAGGAAACCAGCTTCTGGAAGCAAGCAGTTAACATTACTCTTTCAAGGTGCTTCCAGCATTAGTCTTCTTTCAAGGTAGTTCCAGCTTTTTTTTCACCATCCATTTCTTTCATCATTTCTTCCTTTCAGAGAACACAGAGACATTGGAATAACAAGAATACATTATAATTTTTATAATTTATAAATATTAATCTTTTAATATCTTCTTGCAAAGAAGTACTGGTTTTAATTGGATTACAAATTTTTACTTACTTTCCTACACTGGCATAAATTCAGCCTCATATTGTCATGAGATATAAGATATACCACTAACTATATTCTTCTTATTCTGTCTAAACAGTTATTTTATTAAGCCATTTGTTACTGAGCCTTGCCTACTGAGATCCAGACAGAACCCTACATGATTTCTCTCTTAACCTCCTTAACCACCTGCCTGGGGCAGAGCAGGATCATTTACTATTTCTACTTCTGACTTTTTTTCAGTCTGAATTTGTTAATTACAGATGCAAAAAACAAAGTCAGGCCTTTTATAATTACTTTCCCCCCACTGCCTCAAACAAACTCAGATCATTCTGTATCTGAGGCTACACAACGGAGATTTTGAAACTGCCAGGCTGAGGTGGTGTTAGCTAAATTGCCTTCTTCATGGCAGTGGAGGGTTAAGCTTTCACACAACCATTTCACTTACTGTGATTCAGACATTGAGCAGTATCTTCTTATTTTGTGACCACTCTGTCCATTTTTGTTACATAATTTTAACCAGAAATTAGCCCTAATGTGGTTGTACATGTAATTCACAAGGAGTTTAACTCCCTTTACTTGGCCACAAGTGCAAACTGCCCCTAATGTCAGCCAAAGTCTATTCTGAAACATCTTCTCACTGTGTGCTTTGTTTTTCTCTGCTGAGGAAGAGTTCTCACAGTACTGTGAGTAACCACAACTATTTTTTCACCTTCCTTTTTATCATCCCTCTTGCTAAAAGTCTTCAGACATGTCTCAGGTAAAATGACCATAAGAAAAAAGTATGCTTACATCCACTCAACTATTTTGTTTAGATTCTGTCCTGGAGTGATCACCTTTGAGTACAATAAAGTACTAATAAAAAAAGCCTAACCTCTTTGGCAGCTTAAAGAAAATACATGCATTTAAGAAAAAGCCAGTGTTTAAGAAATATTATTTTGGTTTTTCAATTTTTGCCTTTGCTTTTTCAAAATAATGTTAATTTAACTCTGTGGAAGCGCTATACAGTCTAAACATTCTGTGCTTAACAAAATTTATTTGGTAAGTATAACTTCCCTACACCTTCCTAGATGACAGTAGAAAAACTAAACCTCACTCCTTTTCAAACACTTCAGAATTTCTCTCTTTTTTTGCAGAGGATTATGGAGATAGCTTTGACTGAATGAAATTATGCTCCAAAAGCTTTTGAAGAGAAGTTCAGTTTCTCCAGGTACTCAGAACTCTCTTCTATTAGGCTGAAGAAGCTGAAGGAAAGGTTAATTATGTTTGATCAAAGGGTGTCTCCTCCAGGATAAAGATTTTTCTGAGGTAGATTAGAACTGGAATAATGAACACTAACAGAGTCAGTAATGTATACATTTAAAAGGAAAATAATTCTAGAATTTTGTCTTCCCTAGGAAACTTGTATAACACATATTTCTAGGTCCATGTAATTCAGTGCCACTACACTTCATTAGATGGTTCTAGAAACGATTACCATTTCAATAAAATATCACATGTAGTATTTACCATTCATGGACATGAAACGGAAAATAGGAAAAAGTAGATTACCCAGCCATGACAGTAAAAATTAGAGCAGGCATTGAAAGTGCAATAAACACCATAGCTATTTCTTCATGGAGGGAATTTGTGAGTTTCAGTTTTTGTTGTCTCAGGTGTTTTTAGCTTACCTGGAGATGCTCTTTCACATTAGTTCCCAATTCTATGGAAAGCTCAGAGCCCCACTGAAGTCAGCAGAGCTGTTCTCAGGCCCCACAGCTAAGCTCTGTTGTCAGCCTGAAGAGTTAGGATCTTTTTGGCTGCCTAGCCATACAAAGCAATTCCATTGATCTGAAGCAAAAAGCTTCTTATAACTGAGATAGCTGGAATTATTACTAGTGATTTATTAAAGAGATGAAATTTTGTTTCAAAGGGCCCCGGACACATCTGAAATAAATGTTCCTGAAACTTTCCAATTGCATATTTAATACATCCATTTATCTGATGAAAAAACAGCAACATTTAATATTGAGGTTTTGTCTTAAAAAATTGATGTCCTGTGCATCCAAGTTCCACTGGGCCCCACTCCCCCCACAGAAATGTAAGCACACTGAGTCAAAACTGCATTTGGTTGCCCTCAATCAATTCATCTGTATATCACTTCCAATTATTTGCACTGAGATATCCATTTCTGAAAAGCATATAAATTTAGGTCCTCCAATTCCTCATTGCAGCAACATGTCTCTGACTATGTATGGGAGAGGTGTTCACTTTTAGCTCTCTGATTTCAGAAGTGTCTCAACCTGATGAGAGAAGCAAATGCTTTTTTTGAGTCACTGCAAACTGTAAGATTGAAAAAATGCTGAAAATTACTTTAAAATTAAATCTCAAATTTAGCTATCAAAATAGCAAGCGTACTATTGACAAGTGTATCTTCTCAGTGAGGTTAACTGTAGCTCTCTGCTCTTACAAGCCAGTGTGAATGTAAATCGTGCCTTACAACCAGCTTTGAGATTGGAGTATATTGTCCATTGTCACATTGGTCTCCCTTTTACACATGAATTAGCATGCCCTAATTAGCTGCTTTCATCATTTATTGCTCCTGTCCAAAATACAAACCATCTCAGCTTCTCTACATTATTATCAAATCCATCATACTCTATAAATTGTAGGCTTTATTTATAATCCTGATCTTTGCCTCTCAAGTGAAGCAACTGATTCCCAGTTTTTCATGTTCTTATTCACCTGAGTAATTGACACTTAATTACTCAAGTAACATCACAAACTCCACCAAATTATTTGCAGTAGGGGAAAAGTCCAAACACTTTTCCCATCACATCTAGTGATTTAGTCTGATCAAATTTGTGTGAGTAGGGCTGGAGAATGGCATACAAAACACAGCTGATCCATAGGGTTACAATAGCATCAAAAGGGTTAGAGTAGCATCAATTCTGTGGATGAATCAGGGTAAGGGTGTGATCTGAGCATGTTTCCACCTGACTGTTCACTGTTTGCTCTTTTAAGTGAAGTTTCAGGGATTCTTCAACATCTATTTCTTAATTCATATGCTGAAGATTTTGGGCAGTTTTTTTTTAATATGTTCAAGGTTCTTTGCAGATGACACAGACTAGTTTTATCTACTAGGCTACACATTTTCACTACTGAGCAAAGAAAGTAGCCATAGGAATCTTTTCCTATAATTTCTTTATAACAGAGTTAAATTTTATTAATTAAAAAAAAATCTGCTTCTTGTCAAAACCATTGCCCATACAGATTGTCAAGAGAGGCTGTGGAGTCTCTCTCACTGGGGATATTCAAGAATCATCTGGACACACTCCTATGCAATGTACTCCAGGATGATCCTTGGTGCTTGAGCAGGGAGGCTGGACCTATGTTCCACTGTGGTCTCTTCCAACCTGACCTATTCTGTGATTCTGTGAATATCAAATGTTAAAATTGCTGGGTAGTTTTTGTTGAAGATTCTTTTCTGGTGTTTCTACTGTATTTCCTTTTGTTTGCAATTAATGCTAAAGATTTAATAATTTCAACAATCTTATCCTCTGAATCATAAAAAAATAACTTTTTTTAGTAAAACTGTTAGATTATGACCAGGACTGTACTGAACTCCTTTTCAACTCAGACAAAAATTACTTCTGGAACATGAGGCAGGATGTTTTTTGAATGGTCATCTTTCTATCTTGAAATATATGTATGTATCAAAAGTACTGCTATTTAAATATACTTTAGTAAAGATCCTTTCTGTAAAATGGGACAAAAAATTTCAGATTTTCTTGGATCTTAAGAGGTCTTCATGTTTTTTCCTGTTAATACCAGAAATTCAATTTGACATTATTTTATGTGAGAATTTTTTTCAGCTGAACACAACAAATAATTGACAGTCACTGGATCTGCAAAAATCCATGAGCAGTGACTCCTAAAAAAGTCATGTAAATTGTAGGCTGGCTAGAATGTAAATTCTATAAAAAGGCCAGTGGAAATGACATGTTTTGCTGTGGGAATGCTGACTTAAATCTACACAAAAATATTCTCATCCAAGAGTAACTCAATTACCAAATGTATCTCTTTATCTTCTATCATTTTTTAGAAAAATATTTTGAGATATTACATCTTTGTGACTGTGTAAATTCGTACCTTAAATGTTTTTATAACTGCTTCAATATATTAAAAATTGATTTGGAAGGAGAAGGGGAGGGAGAGAGAGGGAGAGAGAGAGAGAGAGAGAGAGGGAGAGGGAGAGAGAGAGAGAAGGTGGTATACCTTATCTGAGCCTAGATCTGAATCCCATTTATAAGACCTCTGTTTCTAGTAGTTTAGTTAAGTAAAGAGAGGAGGAGGGAGGGAAGAAGGAAAGCTCACAGGATCCAGAATCTACATGTTTGTACTTCTTTCAATCCAAGAAACTGATATATTTGAGGTAAACCAGAGAACACATCTTAATAATGGGTAAGAAAAGAAAACTTTGTCATCGTCTTGCTGATGCAGAAGCCATGACTGTCATATTTCTATTTTATGAGTTCTTGCATTTATTGAAGAAGGAAATTTTTGAAAGAAGCTAGACATCTAAGTCAGACTGAAGATGGGTGTTCGGCTCCCTTAGGTTCTATGGGACATTCTACCACAAACAAAATTATTTTAATTTAATCCTTCTGACTTTACATAATGAAAAGAAAGTAAAACACAAATTCTCACTGATGATAGCGGCTGCTATTTTTTTTTTTGATCATTTATCAATTCTCCTGATTATTATTAAAAATAAAAAGCAACAAAAATTCATATACTGAAAAAGACCTGTCATGATATAGACTACAATTGATGAAGCAGAGAAATGAGCTGTTAATCAATGCAGCTGAAAATCCAGGAAAAAACCCCAAAGATTCTGTTTGTTAAAAAACAATTCTTGCATTTCATTTTTGAGCAAAACAAATGAATCTGTGTGGCTAAACTGTCAGACTTTAATTGCTTCAAAAGCCTAATGACAAACAGGGAGAAGTGTCAGAAATTCACATGATTTATTATCTTCCTACACTTCAGTTTCAAGAAAATGTACAATCCCGGAGGGATTCTCAACCTCTTCCTGACAGGCCCTCAGCACTGAATTAATACACATGGTAAAAGAAAAGTTAATGTAGAGTATCAGAATTGATTAATGGAAGTCATGTCAGCTGTCAGTCCTCTGCAAACTAATTAGGCAAAATGCTCAAGAAAACTCAGTGCTGTATATGAAGGTTGCCAGAAACTTTAAAGAGGATCATAAAAATAACAGTAGATGATTATTAAACATAAAATAAAATAAAAGGGAACAATTGGATTTTTTGCTTCAATGTTTAATATGTATTCATTTGGCCAACGGATTTTTGCCTAGAAACTAAGATGTTAGTCCTACAAATTCATTCTAGTTATTTCTGTTTGAGTTTTCAAATCTCTGGAGTAACTCTTTATTTCAAGGCTTTTGATTGTTTTATAACAGAGTTCTGAAACACTGGTGAAGTAATAAAGCCCAAAAAATCCTAGGTAAAAATAATCTCATCCACAGTACAAGAATTTATGTCATTAGGTTGAACTAATTCATTCAATCATGTGCCAGGACTACCGAAGATTGAAGAATTCTATCTTTCAGCATGTCCCAAAATCAAACCCTGTAACAACTGACATGCTTTTGGCCTTGAATCATGTCCAACATGGACATAGTATGCCAAGGGATGCCATGTAAATGCTTTATATAGCAGAACCTGGAACATCTTGTTAAACATTCTGAATGTTCCTATACCCAGGCACTGCAGCTGATGCTGGGGGGGGGTTTAATTATTATTATATGTGTTATCAGAATCAATAACCTCTTCTCAACATTGTAGTCTCTAGTACAGTACAGGAACATTATCCTGTCAGAAACACTGGACTCAGTTCAACCCCTTCATCCTATGACCTATTGGAACCATTACCATTACTAGTACCATTACTGGAACCATTACTGGTACCAAGTCTATAAAGTGCCATCTCCTCTATCACAGAACATCATCTTATAGTATTATCTCATGTCCAAGTGGGACTGTCAGAAGTCAGAGTTCACTGCAGCTCTGAACTGAGCGAAACCAATGTCTACCCCATCCATATTGCTATTAGTTTTATCATGTATATTCCACAAATAATCCCCCATGGGACCTTTACTGCATTACTGGAGATCAAAAGCCAAGGCTAGGGTATCTCTGCAGCTTGTACCCTTATTTATGCCACATGAAAAAGAGCTGAAGCTTATAGACAGTTTGAGCTAGTGAGGTAGATGGGCACAGGCCAATAGCTTCACTCTGAAAAGGCTTCTTAATCTGCTTGCTTATATCTCTTCCTGGAGCAGGGTCGGCTCAGCCCTTCAATAGTTGAGTCCATAACTTCCAGAGTGTCTTGCATCCCCATACAGTATTACCAGCTTCATCAGCCCATTTCCAGTCCTTTCTCATGAATCACATCCCAGTTGAGTCAATGTGGTGGGCGTATGTGAAATCAGAAATAGCCCTGCTGTGCTTAGAGACAGGGAGGGACCCCAGCTTGTCCTGAAGTTTCAATGCAAACATGCTTGACAGCCTGGTTCTCTCATGGTATTCCAGGTCTCATTTCTGCTTAAGCATCCCTAGGGTTCACACTTCCCTAGAGTCCACTCACCTTTGGAAAAACTATGAACACAAGGAGTGGAGTTCACTGTATGAGTGGAAGATATCCTTGTAGCTGATTCTGTCATACATTTTCTTCAACCCCAGATCCCTTGTTTGTCTATTTACTCCTTCTTCAAGAGATCACACACCCAGCTCCATCAGTTCCAGGACAGCTCAGGCTCCCAGTCACCAGAGATGCCACACTAGAGCAAAACAGAAGTTTGTGTTCCAGGATTTTCAAGGGAATTTCTCCCTTGAAGGGAGAAGAAAATGGTATGACACTCCACAAGGAGGGGCTCTGGGGACACATCCCTTCTGCCTGTACACATTTCAGTCCATACAGAGAGTCCAGCTGTGACAGATTAGGTGTTCACTGTGTTTTGCATTCACATGTCTGAGAAAGAGCCAGAGAGGGCTCAAGAGTCCTTTGAGGGCCTTTTCTTTGTGGTCTCTGTAAATGAGAGAAGGAAAATCCTAGACAGTAACAACTGGGACAAATTGCCTCAATGAAGTCTATGGTGTCTGACATTCTCAGGGTATAACAGATTCAAACTGATCTACCTACATAAAATTATGAATCAACACCCAAGTCAACTAATAACATATCCATGGGTCCTGATACTTATTCAGGCATTCTGATGCTCCATTCCCACTCTAAAGTGCCAAGCTGATAGGGGCAGATATTTCACAGCACATTTTACTTTGCCTTGCAGAGGACGAGAGAGATGCTATATGAGCAGTGGGGAAAGGTGGTCATTCATATTCCACAGCGCCACGTCTTTAAACTCTCTTCTCCTCTATATATCCTCCCACAGCAGTAGCCTAGAAAAGGAGGAGCTAAGAGATTATTGCCACTAATTTGGGACAGTGGACGAGAGCAGACAAGGTTTCATGTTTGAAGCAGTCAAGGGACCTCAAACTCTTGGCATGGCCAAGGCATCCCATGGGCCCTGATGTGTGCATGTAACCAGAGCACTCTGAGGGCACCTGCAGCTCTCAGAGATCAAGTCACTTAACAGGTGCCAAAAACCTCTTCAGGAGCCTAGGTCTATGATAAATTTAAACTTAATCCCCACAATCTTCGTTACTATTTCCTCACATCTTTGTGACAACTAATAACTAAATCTAGCGAAAATGTGATCTAAATAAAAAGTGTCTAACATGGTCAGAGATGCAGCTTGGAGTAATTAGCCCAAACAGCAGAACAGTTATTAGCTGTAGTTCCACCTACTGATGGATCATTGTTTATTAATAATAAGTATAAATATGGCTTGGAATTACAGGTGAGTCCTGCTCCCTCACTGTGGTTGTCACATTTTGCCAGTGCTGCCTGACCTCTTTGTGGCTCTTCATGACTATCCTTTGAGGGAAAAGAGACAGACAGATACAGCAGGGCAGTCATGGGCTACAGCCTGCTCCTATTTCACTTGAAATTGATTGACACTGAATTTCCTGGAGAAGAATTCATCCATGCTCAGAAGAGAGTCCTGCACATCCTGTCTGCAAAGGCAGGTTGGCAGGCACAAAGACCCCCTGTCTGTCCCCAGGCATCCTGATAAAATTCCATACTGTTAAACCACAAGGGACAAACTTCAGCCCTCCAGCTCTCAATGAGCAAATGCAGTCATGCAGTCCAATGGCTCCCTTTGCACAGGAAGGTTCAATCTGTAAGGCCTGCCCATTGCTGGCATGGCTGCTTGATGACAAGACATAAAACTGACATATGCATGTGCCTGGATTCTGATATCCATCAGCAAACCCAAAGTATTACCCTAAATATCCTGCCAGACTTGTTCTTGCACATCCAGGCATGTTATATTCTTCAGCCAGCACATCAGATGCTCTCAGAGTAATTATGTCAGGGAAAATAAGCAAACACTTCACAGCAGAATGGACTCATCCAGACAATCTATAAAGGATTAGGTAGTTGCCAATGGATGAATATTTTTTCACAGAATAATCATCCTCTCTCTAATCCTCAACTCTGTATCTTAGGGAAAACCCACAAAATACCTGCAAAAAATGAGCATAAGAGCTAAAAATCATAATTTTGCTGGAAACAGAAAACATGGGCTCAGCAGAGCTAGCGTTTGGACCGCACATCATATGATCTGTCATAATTGTCTCTCTTTCAAAGATGTAAATATCACCTTTCTCCTTTTTCCTTTTCTTTCCAAAATTGTCTATCTACTGCACAGACTAACTGAATTCCAAACGTGTTCTAAAATTGTGTTTGGTTTTGAAATCTTCCGCTTTTCTTTCAGATATGAAGTGTGCCCAGATGTTCATCTAATTTTTCCAAATAAGCAAAGAAATTGACTTCTACCATACCAACTGGAAAGTAACACACTGAAGACTTATTGACTTCCATAATTTTAAAGCTACTGCAGGATTAAAACAGGATTCATAGACTCTTTCTTGAACAAAAGCAGAAGGGGAGGGTATTTTAGATCAAAAAATGTTTTCTGAAGCCATAATGTCCAGATACAAATGAGCTCTGCAGGGATTTAATTCCTTCCAGGCTGGATATTTGTAATAATTTCACCTTATATTGACTTGATATTAGGCTGTTATCTTGAAAAAATCTGTCAAAGAATTCAGTATCTATTTTTTTCTTCCCTGTTGCATTAGTAGAAGATTTTCTAACCTGACCATTTTATGGAAAAATCCTTTTAAAAATTAAATACAGTCTTAAAAAAAGTGAAGGTGTGACAGACGTATAAGTTGTGTACTAGGGTAATTTTAAGGTATCTGCACAAGCCACTGAAATGACATGAGGTCCTTTTACAGAGCTGACCTAAAAAAAAAAAAAAAAAAGGCATGTTACGAACCACGGATGCATGAATCTCAGTCAATACTAAAAGCTGGAGAGTGCCTAATGAGCTGTGGGAGAACAAGGCTTGAGGGGATGTGTTAACTAACACAACATCAGACACGACTGTGCAGTCAGGGCTGACAGAAACAAGTCTGTGCTTGGTGACCAGCCAGCCCTGCTGCCTGCAGCTGGCTCGTCTTCAGCTGCCTCTGCCCAGAGCCCGTGTGTAAGGCAGCCCCAGAAAGATGAAGGCTTGCACAGCCAGCACAGCTTTCCTCCTGCTGTGCAGGGAGTGCACAGACCCTGCAGCCCCAGAGCCTGCAAGCCCCAGCCTTCTGACTCCCTCTTCAGCTTGATAGGCACTTCATTTCATCCTTGACACAGCAGCAAGAGACCTCAAGCAGAGTTTTAATTTTCTCTTCTGCCTGCTGGCCACTTATGATGTTTAGCCCTCCAACACCTCTTAATGCAGCTGACTAGATCAGACAACATCACCAAACAGAACATTTGTTTTCAGGATGTTTAAAACACTATTTTATCCATATTTTTAAGTTTGTATCAAAAAACTAAAAAACAGTGAGATTGCAGGTCTTTGAAACCAAATAAAGGCGCAGAAAACCAGATTATGAGCAGTGTGACAAATGACAGAGGTCTGAAATACATTCAGCTGCTCTGAATTTTTCTAAGCCTTGGTTCTGGCAAAGCTGTTGAGCTGGACAGGACAGACTGGAAGCCAGGAAATGAAATGGAATTTGAGTTAATTTTATTTCATCATCTGCAGCAAATGTTCAGGTGTTCTGATGCAGACATTCAAGAAAAGATGTTTAAAGTATGTTTATCATAAAAGCTCATCACGGAACTCTATTTTCAATGGCAGCTAAATGTAGTAAAGTGCATCTAAATAACAAGAATCAAATGATCCAAAGGAACAGAGTAACGAAATCATTCTTTTGTGATTGCTGACACACGGCTGCCACACCTGCATTTTATCTCATATTCTCTCAGTCTCATTTAAGTCCTTTATCCTGGTCACTAGTGGAGAGGACCATATTTCTTTATGAAACTATTTGCTCTTTAAACAAAAAAAAAAAATCTGGAAAGAAAAACAAAAAGTATAATATTTTTGTACAGACATTTACTTAACAGAAGCTACTGAATTATGGCATAAGTGAAAATAAGAGCAGTTTGACTCCAGGGATTACAATATTCATTGTATTCTAATTTAGCCACCAAAATAGAGTGTATTGTACAAATTCATGTATTGTACATGAATATCTGTGCAGAGGGTTTGCCCTGGGAGGTCCCGGTTGTCCTTGATGGGCTGCAGCTGCCATGTCCTTAATTTGGCTGCAGCTGTGACCAGTGAAGATGACTGGGATAAAAGGGGGTGGGTTAGCCAGTCAGGGAGAGTCTTGGAGGAGTCCTGAGCTGAAAGAGAACAAGTTGTAGAAGAAGGAGTCTGTGCTGTGAAGATCTGCAGTCATAAGAGTACACCAAGGAGGTAGGGACTTTAGAAATCTGATAACAACAGTATGGGACTCTAGAAACAGAACAACAACACCAAAACATAGCAAACATATCTATTATCCACAGTGCTATGATTCTTAAAATTATAGGTAATGTGTAAATTAGTGTCATGGTAAATAAAATCAGTCTATGCATGTTTTTTAATAACACTCTGAAAGGGTCTTTTCATACTTTACATTGAGAAAATTTTGCTCTGAAAAAAAAAGCTTAATTTATTGACCTAAAGCAAACAAGAGATGTCATATTTTGATTTTCTTTTACCTACTACAACATGATTTTCAGCAAATTCAGCTATCTGATATACCTGGAGCAAGTGAATTCTGTTGAGAGTTCAGCATATGCAGGAAGAATAGAGTGTCAGTCAAAACTGCCTACACAAACCTCAAAGGAGGATCCTGATCACAAACAGTAATAACAAAGTTTTGCTGGCTGGTTGTTTTTGTTGTTACTTTTACATCAGAAAAGACAAGCTTGGGTCATCCAGCTTATCCCCTATACTCTGAATTTCTCCCTGCATCATTCTCACCAACACCTTGTTCTCCAGCCTGCTCAGCAGTGCTGCAGGCCCCCAGCTATCCATCCCCTGACTTTGTCCTCAAGCACAGCTTCTGTGGGGCTCTCAACCCCACAGCACAGTTGCTGCAGTGTGTCCATTGCCATTCCTTTGAGCCCATAAGCCCCAAGCAGTGCTAGAGTCAGAACTAAACAAGGCACATCTCTGGCACTGGGCTCATGCCCTAGGAGGCAAAGTACAGTCCCTCGTGTCTTTCCCCCTCCACCCACACATGCTTGCTCTGCATTCTCACCAGCTGAGCAGGGCAGCTGCCAGTTCCAAGCCAATCTATACATTTGTCCATCAACTAGCTTTAGATCTCAGAGGAGTAAACATGCCACCCCAGCAGTGGTTTAGTGGTCACATGGTGAGGCTGGAACTGAACACCACCAAAAACACAGCTTCCCCCATTCTCAACAACCTGCAGCGGTTGTTTTCCTAGGTCAA
The DNA here is from genome assembly GCF_051311805.1 of Agelaius phoeniceus. Lineage (NCBI taxonomy): Eukaryota > Metazoa > Chordata > Aves > Passeriformes > Icteridae > Agelaius > Agelaius phoeniceus. The sequence continues at coordinate 45,904,486 of NC_135269.1, read as the reverse complement.
GTGGCTAATATCAATACAGGGAAATCATTAAAATATTTTTAGAGATATTTTAAACACCTCTCAGGTGTTATTCTGCTCTTGTTCATTTTCTAAAGGTAATATTGTGTTAGTAAAAGCTACGGAAAGATGCAGAGAAGAATAATTCACATTTTGTAAAACAAACTGAATGCTTACTTCTCTTATAAATAAATTTTATTGCTCCTCCAATACAATGAAATTTCAATTTGGTAGTAGTTAACAATTTTTCTCTAATGCAAAGCAGATGTGAACGATACCCCCAGGGGTTGTCTAGTGCATGTCAAGGCAAGGTAACCACACTCAGTGTTCCTAACTCGTGTTTGCAGAGAAAGTTTGCAGCATCCAATATCCTCTTAGTTCAGATGACCACTGATTAACAAGGCTAATTAGAGGTATTTTACCCTGATGTGCATCCAGAAACCCTTCTTATGGTTCAAAAGCCACCACATTTCCTCTTCATACTAACGTGCATGGAGACCATTGATTCCTGTTTCCTTTGCACCTTTGAGGAGTGTTATCATGTTGTCATCTCTTCTCTGCCTTCTCTGCTCTTCCCTCTCAGGTCACATTTTGTGTTCTTGTAGCCCTGTCCTAGCCTTATTACATTTATCCACATAAAGCCATCAGTCTGGTATTTTCAGACAATGTATCCTTTTGCCATTTACCCTGAATTCTAAAGACTGTCCACCCTAGTTCTTCTAACTGCTTCCATTTTACCATCCCCAGATGAAATAAATAAGCTCTTTCATAACATCTTTGACGCAAGGAGTGACTGACGCTGAAAAATGTATTTAGAGCGTAATTTGAAATATTTTCTCACTTTGACCAGGAACTTTTGGATGCATTTTATGAGAACAGCTCCCCAGTCCCTTTTTTCATGTCACAGTAATTCCATCAAGGTAGTTTTGCCTAGGGTTTTTTAGGAAAACAAAATATGACAGAGAACAAACTAGCTTACTAAAGTCAGTTGGGTTTTTTCCTCTATCTGAAAAGCCTGCTATTATTCATAAAAAGAAATTTAGTTGATGTGACTTTTTTTTTTTTCCAAATCTATTCTGGCTATTATTTGTCATTTAGCTATTTTCCAAGCTTTTTGATTATTTCTTCTGTGAACATTATAGACTCAGAGCTGAGCTGACTGGTCTGTAATTTCCTCTCTTTTTTTTTTACTATGTCTAAAGACAGGTAATACATTTGCCCTTTCTGGAATGCCATCATTTCTGAATAAGTTTACAGTTAATGGCACTGACATTTTTTCTGTTTGTTCTGGAAAAACTCTTAAAGAAGTTTCAAGGCCATTCAGTGTATAGACACTAAACTATCCAAATATTCAAACATATTCTTTCACCAGTCTGTTCTGGACTTTCTGTCACTGGTGCCAATGGTATTAACCATCTGATCAATGAACACTCAATGTGATGGCAAGTACAGGGCTGAATATCAAATTTTTTTCCTCCTTTTTGGTATGATCTGCAATTAGCTGTTTGGGGCAGGTGCTTAATCATTGTTTGCTCTGCTCCTTATCAACAGAGTAGTTATAAAATGTATTCCTGTTCAGTTTAGACCCCTTTCCTTGTGTCTCAGTTCTTGCATTCCTGGTTCTGAACCCACAGGCCTTCTCATCCCCAATACCAGACTGTCAGTTCAACATTTTGCCCAGGCCTGGCAAGTATTCATGTTTAGTGAAGTTTTTTTTTCTTATCCTTGCTTTGCACAGATATTGCACACATTTCTTTCTTTTCTATGGTTGCTAACTCTCCTAAAATCTTTCCCTTGACCTTCCTTCTGCAGAAAGATTATGACCTGGCTTTTTAAAGTATGTCTATTGTCTTTATTTTTTAATCCTTTCTCCTTTCTTTTCAACTAATCATGCCTTTCATCTTTAAATTTCTGTTTCATTTTTGTCTGTTATTCATAATCAAGAATAACTAGTTTTAATTACTTTCTTTCAAGTTCAGTGCATTGTCAAGAAATTGCTTTCAGCATGCTGCAGGAGCTTTTCAAATGGTTGGGTTAAAACTACAGCTCAGCAGACTGATGGTTGCTGATGCTCCTGCAGCATTAGATCTTGGGGGTCAGCCAGGAATGCCTTTTCAGCTGCTGTTTGGCAGTGCTCCTTGTGCCCAGGATGGCTCTCTGCTGATATACATCTCCTCACAGCATTGCAAGAACATGCAGAGGACGAGAAGTTCCTGTGTCTGAAAAGAAGGAAAAAAGATACCCCAAGTTTTCCAACGTAGAAATATGTGCTGCATCATCTCAAAGCTCTGCAATTCAAAATAAATTTGGGCTCTCACCCTTTCTGGAAGCCTTTTCTGCCTAGCAGAGCAGAAGCAACCTGCATGTACAGCCTCCTTCATCAAGAGATGTGAAACCATTACTTTTTGGAGAAAATTAGGTTTTTAGAAAAACAGAACCAGCTGCTTTACCTCTTTAAAATTATCATCACAGTTGACCCTTGCAAAGACTGTTGTTCAATTCTCTGCTCTTTCCATTGTTAGCAGACTTTCACTGGTGTTTGTTTATGTCTCTGTCTCCTCTGTCTATGCATTCTTAATTATAAAGCAATATATTTTCCTCCTTTTGTCAACCCAGACTTCTTGAGCCAGCTCTACCCTGGTATATAAATATTGCAGTCATGTGAGTTATTCCCTAAAACCTCTGCTATGCCCATCAGGTAATAATTTTAATTATGTACTGAGATTTCTATGCCTGCTCTTCCTAAGATGTAATATTCAGCACATGCATCAATAAAGCCTTCTATTTAGTTTTTCAATATTTTAGCTTCTCCATTTTTATTAAACTTTTGCATTGCCCTTGCCTGGATATCATTGTACACTATATAGTCATTGGTCTCCTTTAGCCCTCTAAAATGTCCCTGAATGAGAAAACTCATTAATGTAAATTCACCAAAAAAAAATTACATTGAAAATTGAAGGAGGCAGTTATTATACATTTTAAACATGTCAGCCCAATAGGCTTTTTATTACCTATTATAAGGAAAAGAGACACAGAAAATGCAGAGAATTTTGCTCGTGCAAAATGAGTGGCTGCATGTCTACCTTAACACAACAATCACACAGTGTTAAATGCAGTTTCCTGAAGAGAAAGCCACACTGTTGAAAGGCCTGGGGGAGAGGGAGGGGATGATGCTCATGGTGTTTATTCTCAGGTTTTTATAGTTCTTACTGACTTTCACGGTGCTAAATTAATTTAAACCAGTTCACATTCTCTTCCTAGGTCATTATTGCCTTCTTTGCATTCAATTTCCAAGCAGTCAAACAAAAGTTCCTTAAGACCAAAAGTAGCTTAAATTCTTTAGCCTGCAATCTCTTTAGTGTCCACTAGTGACTGAATAAAAGATGATGTTGCAGGATAAGACACTGACATAATTCCAATTCACTTCTTTTTGTTTAATTTTTGACAAGCAATGGTTCCTAATAAAGCATCCTCTCTGCACATTTTCTCTGTAGATTTTAGTGGCACGATTTTCCCTTTTCTCTTGATGTAAACCAGTATTACACCAAAGTAAATTCTGTAAGTAGTAGTGACAAATGAAACACAGCAACAAAATGTACAAAATGCTTGGGGATTCTGCTATCAGTGCCCTTCAGTGAGGCTGGATCAGTACACAGAAGAACCCCAAGATTTACAGCCTTATGATGTGTAACAAGAAAAGAGAGTTATGCTAATTGAAAGAGCTAATAAAAATGCTGAAGGGTTTGATATTTCTGAAATTAAATCTAAATTGCTATTGAAGCCACTGGAGTTGTAGGGGTGCTACTAAGAGAAGTGCAAATCAGTAGCAATTAATACAGTAGTATTACATAGGCTGCATTGCCTATTTTTATTGCACAAAAAATACACATTCAAGCTAGTTTTTTTTGGATGTCCTTCACACTGATTCCAAATATATTTAATAAGACATCTCCTGTGATTCAACCTAGCAGCTTTATACTGCTTTTCTAGTTATTTGTCTTAAGACACTGTGCAAATTATAATAACCCAGATTTTCATACAGCAAAATAATCTTCTTAGTTCATTCTCCACAGGGTTTGTTTATTTATTTAGCCTTCTTTCCTAGGTCTTAAAATAATGTAGATAGTAACTTCTTTTTCCATTTCCCTTCCACTGGAAAAAAAGGTATTCTTTTCAAGAGACACTGAGTGCTGATCACAGAAAAATCCTTTTAAAAATGCTTATTGTTTATTCAATTTTCAGATTCAGCATAGACACGTAAGGTATTCAAATTGTGGCTTTTAATACTGATCAGTCACTTTTAGAAGACTCTCTAATCTGTACAGTTATTAAGTATAATGGGATTTATTTCAATAAAGTTTAACACTAGGGATGAAAGTACATGTGGTAAATCCTATTATATCTAAAGAGATGGGTTGCATTTCCCTGTTTACTTTCTAATCCTCCTTTGTCAGGAACAACACATTTTCATTTGAGAGTGTTTGAGGGTTTTTTTCCTTTATGATCAATTTTAACATTTGAAAGCAGAGTGAAGGTTGAACATCTCCCTTTGAAGTGAGCAAACAGGATTCCCGTGAAGTTCAACAAAGGGAAGTTCAAAATCCTCTACCTGGGAATAAAAAAACCCCAGGCAACATTACAGACTGGAGACCAACCAGCTGAAAAGCAGCTTTACAGAAAAGGACCTGGAAGTCCTGGCAGGCACAAAATTGAACATCAGCCAGTATTGCACCCTTGCAGCAGAAGAGGGCCAACAGCATCTGAGGCTGCATTAAAGAAGCATTGCCAGCAGTCTGAAGGCAGTCACCCTTCCCCTTTACTGAGAATTGGTGAGACACACACACACACACAATGTTGGATCCAATTCTGGGCTCCCCACTGCCAGACAGACATGGAGCTACTGGAGTGAGCCTAGCAAAGGGCCAAGGAGATGGCAAAGGATTTACAGCAGCTGACATATCTGAGAGGCTGACAGAGCTGGGACTGCTCATCCTAGAGAAGGCTCAGGGAGATCCTCTCCATCTGTATAAATACCTGATGGGGCCAGTAAAGATGGAGCCTGGGACCTGGTGCCCAGTGACAGGATGGGAGACAATGGACACAAAGGGAAATGGAGGAAATTCAATATAAATATAGAAAAAAACTTCTACTGGGAGGGGGCCTAGACAGGTGGTGCATCCTCCCTTGTTGGATCTACTCAAAACCCAACCAAAACATGTCCCTGAGAAACCTGCCCTAAGTGCCCCAGAACTGAGCAGGTTGCTGGACTAGGTGATGTCCAAGAGGTGCCTTCTTCCACTCTCAGTGATTCTGTCACTCTCTGAAATCATCCATTAACTGATCACAGATCTAACCCCAGTCTTGCAGAGTCTTACCCTATTCAAAGTTTCAAGACCAAGAAGGCAAAATCATATTGTGTCTCTACTAAAGAATATATTAGGATGATTTTTCAACAGTTTAACCTGACCAAAGATAGGTTCATTTTTATTAGAACTCTGCAGTATTGATGCTTCTTGTTCTATTAGAATTTCTGCACATACACAGGGAAACAAAGAAAAAAACAAAAGAGAAAAAAAGAAAAAAAATAGAGAAAAGAAAGAAAGAAAATAAGGAGAAGAAGGAAGGAAGGAAGGAAGGAAGGAAGGAAGGAAGGAAGGAAGGAAGGAAGGAAGGAAGGAAGGAAGGAAGGAAGGAAGGAAGGAAGGAAGGAAGGAAGGAAGGAAGGAAGGAAGGAAGGAAGGAAGGAAGGAAGGAAGGAAGGAAGGAAGGAAGGAAGGAGCGAGCATCACTGGAAAAAGAATTACAAACTTGGGCCACGAATCAGTGTTTGAGGTTTACAAAGAGGCATTGCAAATGTTGTTCAATAAAATGAAAAGCAACATGAAAAAAACCTGAACCCCAGTATGTTTCAAAGTTCTAGTTATGTTCACCAGTGTCAATTTTCCTTTTCAATGTTGGATCACTTACTCAGCCAATAGAGAGCTGATGAACAAAAATGCTGTCTCCTGGAAGGTTGGGAAAATAACTTCTCCTTGGTGTCCTTTCAAAGGCAGGAAATTCAAAACCTGACTTCAATAGAAAGTGACACTTAATTAAGCAGCTTGTGTTCTTAGGCACCAAAGAGAATAAAAGGTAGCGCGAGATGTAAAGCTGAAAGTGAATCATGATGGAATTCATGTTTTTTAACACACCAGGAGGGATGCAGGTCTTCAGCAGTGAATGCAATTTGCAATTTGTAGTTCCACAGTCTTCTTCAAATAAAGTCTTCAGTCTCAATTCTTACTTTTAGGCAAATGTGTCTGGGAATCCCAGTACACAGTTCCAGATAAGTAAAAAAGACCAAATACATCAAAATCTACAGCTATGCAACCACAACCCCTGCAGTTTTGAAAGGATACAGATGGGAGCACTTGTCTTACTGCAGATGATGTTCAGTGTATACCATTTGTCTACTGCTGTATATTTCACAGACTGACAATTCTAAGTCAGTCTTAAAAAAATAAAAATAAAAATAAATAAAAATAAAAATAAAAATAAAAATAAAAATTACCATAACTTAAGAAAAAGGACAATTGTATATTTCCTGACAATAGCATGTCCACAGCATCAGTCCCTTCTAATTACAGACCATATTTTATAGATGCAATGATATCAGTGAGGTTATGTCCTCCTATTCATCAGATTTTGTTCTGTGTAATCCTTGTTTTAGTGCTTGGAGCATAGGAAATGGCTCATGTAGGATTCAATCTGTATAATTTCAAACATTGTTAACAATGGTTTTTAGACTTGTCAAAAGTAGTCTCTATTCATGGTGTGCTATCTATCTGTCTGTCATGGTAACTATCATATAAATTAGCTTGCCCTTGGCTAAGTTTATAATATAACATATGATATGGCTTTTTATATGGGCAACTTGAAACCTCCAAAAATTTTCCCAATGTAAATATTAAATTAGTCAAAACATTGTTCCAAGATTATACACGATAATACTGGCTCCTCAGAAAATGTTTTTAGAAGAAATTAATGGAAAATATCAATGCATACATGAATAATAGATACAAATTACTTGAGAAGTAAATCATTTTGCAAAGAAATCATTTGACTCTTAGAGTGGAAATTGATAGTTGTATGCAATACCACGGTATCAGGAGAAAAAAATGAGCTTTAGTTCCACTAGCAATACAGAGACAAAGTATTGCTTATTTGCTCTTTCATGCAATTTGCTTCTGTGCTTCTCTCAAGTCCCTGTGAGCTGAGAGGCCTCAGACAAGTTGGGCTCTTTCTTCTGTTTTTAGCAGACACTCCTGTTGAGCTGCATCTGGGAACTTTTTCCCTGGAAGGCACAAGGCACAGTCTCTGTCTCGTAGCACAGCCCACTATAGCTCTCCCTTTTCCTTCTGAAAACATCCACCTTGCCCCAACCAGGCCCTTCTGGCAGACCCAAAATTTTGCATGGTAAATATAATGCACACTGGAGAACTGTGGTGATGGAAACTGTTTCTGTGGCCTACAGGTGGGGGTGGCAATTCCTCCCTTGTGGTCTCACTTCACCTTTTCAGGATGAGATATGCAATTGAATTACTTCAACTGCCCTTGAGACAGTGTTACTCGAAAGCCAACATTTCTGTGGTGCTGATTGGCACCTTGGCAAAAATAAAATAGACATAATTAGTATGAAGAAAAGAAGTAAACCATGCTGAACTGTGACTTCCTCTCCAGACTCGCCTTTCAATCTGCATTCTTAGATCCCGCACAAAAATGACAAAAGCAAATGTTCCTGCAAGATTTTCACATGGGAAACCATTCTGATATGTTCTAAGGCATCAAGTTAAGATTACACACATTCTGCACTGAGGATTGTAACCTCCTGTTGCAGAGGGAAAGAACTGTAATTGTTTCTTCCAAGCCTGATTATTACATTCTGTGTGTCTGTGACTCATTAAGGAACACTGAGAGTAAGCTGCTACATATGCAAGACAGAATGTGTACACACACAGATATATATGTATATTGTTCAAACACATTTACAAAGACATACAGCATATATGGAACAGGAACACAATGCTGCCAGTAGGAAAACTAGTGTTTTCCAGATTTTGTTTAATTTGCCTTTTAAATCGAAATCAGAGAAACCACAGGTATATATATATATAGGTACCACTAACATTGCAATCCTCAATGAGGTAGCTATTAAAAATAAAATTAATTACTAAAATTAAAATTAGCAATAACACATACAATGTGGAATCTTAATTACTGCTCTGTGAAGAAAAGTCACTGAATTAAAGAGAGTGTTACTGTCATTATTTAGGAATTAATTTCACATTATGACATGTGGAAAACAGAGTGCAAATGAGAGCAGGATGAGATAAGAAGCAGCAGCATTCCCTACACCACTATTCTGTTCTACTTCTGTTTTCTGTATGGCACATCAGGAAGTTTTCCCTGTATTTGTATGCTCTGTGTGTAGCTCCCTCAGAATACCTACCTGGCTTTGGCTAATTGGAACATGAGAAGAGTGGAGTGCTTGACTTTTTGAATGGCAGTTGAAAATTGCTCAAAGGTAGTTTTTAACCAGTGACTCATTTCTGAATGGGCTTCAGGAGCTTGACCATCAAAGGAGATCTTTATGTCTCATTTTATCATCCTGGGACTCTTTGAATACAAAGAGTTTTGCCTGTGCAAAGCAGAATGACTGGTGAGATTGATGGTTTAATTTCTGTTCCTGCACCAGAAATGCGGGTTGCTAACACACCAGGAACTTTTTCTCCTTTGCAATGATACTGGCATAATTTTGAGTGACAAGTAGAAACCATAATACTGCTACAAATCTCTCTGGGTCATTGAGGAGCACTAATCAGAAAATAACATTCCACAGCTGTTGCATTCCTGAAGTACTCTTCCCTGTTTCCCCTGAGAACAGCTGTCATTATCTCCTGTTAGCAGAAACCCTACACAAAGAGGGTCTTTAAAGTAGAAAACATCATGCCCAGCCTGATCTCTTCTTGTGGCACCCACAGAGCTTCCTTTGTGTGCTGAGAACACCTTACTCCTTTTGCCTCTTCCCACAGTATTTTAAGGAACACCCATATTCACTGGAAAGAAATACCTCTTGGTAGATCTATTATAAAATGCTAGACACCTCCCAACCATGCTGTGGGTGGGGCTGCTCCCACACACCCAACTCACACACACGCTGATGGTTTTTTGTGTTGTCTGCACAACAGCAGGAGGCAAGGACAACCAGTGAAATGGAACAACATAAAGCAAGCAAACAGGATATGAGTACAAATCCAACATCACACAAGATAACAGCATAGTTTGAGATAAAGCAGAGAAAATCCCCTATGGGTTCAACATTTTATATAGGAGTAGAGGCATATTTAACTAATGAAACATTTAATAGGTTCATAAAATCATGGGGATTCGCTCTGAGCAAGACTGAAGCACTTTACAATATTCTTCATGGTTCTTTTTATACATGCTGTTCTCTAGGTACAGTTGAAGATTTATCTTCACTTTCACTTTAAATCCTTTATTTTAAGGGTAGGCTGATGACCACCCTAGGGGAAAACAAAAGAAAGTCACACCTGTTGCTTTGGGCTATATGCTTTTAACACTGTCATTTGCTTCCTTACAAAAAAAAAAAATCCAGAATTTGCTATCAACCTATTTAAGATGAACTTTTCACAAAAAAATTTCAAAATTATTGTATGATATCTTCTTGCAAATCTTCCAAGTCAGAGAAAAGGACGTTCAGGAAAACCACTTTGGTAGTTCAAGACTCTCCGGTATCTAGGGCAAATTCAAGAGACAATTGCCTTGGAGGTTCTAGGTCAACCCAAAATTTGTATGTAAGTTTCAGGATTTGTTTAAAACTAGAATCAAAACTAGATTGCTGATTCAAATTGAAACAAAACTACATATTCACTCCCTTGTGTATTAAACTGGATTCTCAGGGATTTTCAAATAGCTCCCTTTGGACTTTCAGATTCACCATTGCTGGGTCATGAAGGTTCTCCAGCATCTTGTCCTGCTGTTAGCATGTCACACAGGACAATTGACATGGCAAGGTTTACATTCTCATCATTCATCACTGCTGAAGCAATTCAATTAATAAACAAAGACTCAGAGCAAGACAAAGCCAGAAGGCATTTGTTTGTATAAAATCCCTGGATGTCATCAGTGGAAACTACCCTATTGTTTGGCAATGCTTTAAGCAGTAAATTATTAAGTATTAGTGGGTGTTCCTGGTGTTCCTGTCTCCCTTTCCATGACTGAGAGAAGTGAGCTGGGTCCCATAGAGGATATGAACAGAAAAGGTATTTGGTATAACTGATCTGGTAGCCATATGATACAGTACTGCCTGCAAACACAGGATATTTCAGCTGTTCATAAATGTGAATGCATCCTAGGCTCTCAGAAAACCCCTAGGCTCTCAGAAAACCTGTGGTTACCTTTCTGTGTGAAAAATTGTTGGTTTGTTTGTCAGGTCTTTTTCCCCAGCACCAAATATCAATGATTTTCCTATTTGCCATAGCAAGCCTCTTAATCAATCTGCCACACTGCCTGCTTGAGATGGTCTTGAAGTTATGGGACTGGCAGATCTCTTTATGGCTGTGACCTGAGTGATTAATCATGTGGAGTGGCCATTTGCTGAGAGTGGGAAGCTTTTCATGATTGATGGAAATGGCCAGGCTGGAGGAAGAAGAAGCTGAGAAGGAACCAGATATTGATTTGAAATCCCACTCATCCTGTATGAGTTAGAAATGCCAGTAACAAATTCCTCCTTCTCCTCAAGAATTTACTTGCAGTTCTACAGCAGGAGAAAGGGCAGTGAATGGCAAATGAATATGGTCTAATGGACACGGCCTCAGAAGTTTCCTTATGAGGAGAGAAACTTCCATAAGCCTTCCTGTGGCCCTTGTACCAGGGCTGGAGCACAGAGATCCATCAGCAGAGAAATTGTACCTGTATGTAAGTACAAGCTCTTCTGTGCATGGGTTAGTCAGCCACAAGCATTACTTGGCTCTGTGCAGTTGCAGTCAGCTGTCAGAGGGAAGGTTTGAGGTGCTTGCCTGGCATGAAGGGATATCCAGCAGCAGACAGCTCAGAGCACATTCAGCTCTGCCTTTGGCACCTGGGGAGTGATGGAGCACTTCACAGAGAGATGCCAGGACATTATTCCCATGGTCACCTGGAAGGCTGCAGAGCAAACCCAGCATATCTCACCACACTGTGGCACCCTATGAGGTGCCCATGGAACTGCAAGTTGCTGCTTGAAGCAGAGAAAGAAAGGTTAGATTAGTCATGTCACACATCCCCATCAATCAGTCACAAAGGAAGCAGGGATTAGTAACACAGCAAATGTTGAACTTTCAGATCCATTCTAATGACCATGGATAGGCACCCACAAGGTCCTGTGCTATACAGCAGGTCATGTCTCACCATCACAAGGAGCTGAGTTTTGCCTCTCTTCACTGCTTAGAGCTCTGGCTTTGGTATTGCCTCTGCCAATCTTGCACACCATTTTTCTAATGTATCTACAGCACATCCAAGCTCATCACCACTATATGCATGTGCTCCTGGTATTCCTGGCATGTCTCTTGCTCTGTTTCTCGTGTCCTAATCTAGTCTCCTCATTCCATCCAGTAAGCATGTTTTCCTGCTCCCACATCAAGCACCTAGAGCAGAGCTATTTTTTTGACATTTTTCTTTCCTCAGAGGGCTTCTCCTCTGAAGCTGTTTGTTATCACTGACCAAAGTCACAGTCCATAATTTCACACTGACTGGCCATATAACAGCACATCACCTTCCTGACCAGTTCCCACATCAGTTTCCACAAAACCAGCAAAAAGTGGACAGGAAAGTGACACTGGCTCCCTCTAGTCCAAGCCTCCTTCAAGCCAGAGAGGTCCCACAATATAGTGAAGGAAAGGTGGTTCTCAAGCCTTTCTGTATTCATCACTTTCTTTAAACAGCAGCATAGCAGATGAATAACAGATGAGATGGGTACATATCAATAGCTGAGCACACGAATAAGTAAATAACAAGGCACATGCTTGCAAACCTCTGTCTGTCACTGCAAACATATCCTACCTGCAGAAGGTCACCTCCTCCTCATGCCTAAACACTGTGCATTTCCCTGTAGTGGTTTAGAACTCTGCTCATCATACTGATTAGGTTTCTTGTCTCAGCACCAGATATCTCCCTAGACATCCTGGATGGTGAAGTTGGCAGAGATTTTCACCCAGGAATAGGAAACCTAAATACCTTTAAGAATCTATTCTTGAAGATTTACATCAGATTTGGCTGTGAGCAAAGAAATTACACTTGAAATCTTGGTTTCAGAAAAAAATGAAGACATTTTCATGTAGATGAGCATATAATTGATCCAATAGATATTGTATTTGGGGAACAAAAGTGACAGGCATACATTAGGACCTGTCACACCCTTTTATGTTCAGCCTCCCTTTTTCATGCCCCTTCCCTCTAGAGCTTCACCCCACTAATCACTATGCAATGCCACAGCTGTCTGGAAAAAACATTGCCTGAATATAACAAGCAGACACATGAAAAATCAGTCTCAGTGGATGTTATTTGCTTTTGTGCTGCTTTTATTTGTGAAAATTCTCAGCTTTTAAACTCTGTACAGACTCTGTGACCTGGAGGCAGAGGAGAAATGGTAATGGAATAGGTCAACTTTTCTGTTGCTTTTAAGGAAAAGTTCTAGTGCTTATTGAACTGATGAAGTCTGGTTGCCTATGGTTATTCTTATCTTGTGGTTGATTGCAAGTTCTGATTAAAGCTTCTCCCAGGGAAGGGGCATGTTAAAGAGCTCTCTCCAGAGTGGACTCTCTTCTATATGAGTTCACTCTTCAGCCTTTAATCTGGGTACTTCAAATCTCCAACCTATCTGGCTGGGTCATTTTAGAAAATTTATAAGAATTTAAGTATCTTTGAATTCATTTATTTATCTTTAAAACATCAAAAATTTCAAAAGTTATAGCTAACAGAGAAGCCCAGTATGATTAAACAAGAGAATGGACTGAAATCCAGGCCGTCCTCCTTCCCTCTCTCATGCACCTGAACCTCATGCACACACACATACACACAAAGAGGGAAGAAAATATGTATTAATGCCTTAACATACTTGATGAGAGAAACTAACCCTGGTAGGGTAGGCTGTCCCCCATCTATGTTATGACCCCTGAACTGCAGCAATCTCTGAAAATTTTCCTACCAATCTTCAAGATGGAATTCCTTTTGTTGCATCTTCCCCACCAGTAACCTCCTCTCTGCCACTTTCAAGCAAGGGAAGGCTCTCCACTGCAAACATAACATTCACTACAACCACTCCTGGAGAAACCCCAGCTGCTACCTGCAGCACCAAGCCCTCAAGACCAGACCCACAAAGCTGAAGAATCCTTCTGTCAGGAAAAATACAATGTGACCTGGGAAAAGATAGAAAGGATCCTAAAAGGCTTTGCTTTATCTCCCTGTGATTTTTGCTAGTCTGTGTCATTGATGCTTTATGTGATGGGAGAAGTAGAATTATTTTTTTTCAGCTAAATCTTGGATTTTCTCACCATAAAAATAGGTCAAGCTCAAATTTGGGGAGTGTGCCTTCGATACATTTTCTGCCATAAATCTAGCTGGTGTTCCAGTCTTTGTAGTTGCAGTCCACTAATTATTCAACCTCTTAAACACAAGGCATTTCATTACAGCGCCGGTAGTAATTACTCAGGAGAGTTGGAGTGCTGTCTCCATCCAGTGGTGAAATGTTAAAATGCTGCATTCCAGGAGCTTCAGTTTTTCAGACTTTTTGCAAAGCATGAAATACATGATGTCTTGATTTTAAATCGCCCAGCTAGAAACTGGAAAACTTCACTGAAAGACCCTCTATGAGACCTAAAAAATGCACACGCCATATATTAAAAAAAAACCTTGGTATTTTTACCATAAAAATCTCATCAGCAAATGCTGTGGATTTTAATTTTTATCCCCCTTGAGATTTCAGCTTTGTCTTTGAAAGCTGATGTTCTTCTGGCATTGTAACTGTTTCTGGAGACAAGAATGCAGAGCTTCACCCACCTCCCTCACCCCTTCCACCTCCAGTTTAATACAGCCACATCAATAACCTCCTCTTTGCTAATGTAAAAAAAGGCTTCTGGCAGCTCACATTCTTCATGTGTCACAGCAGGAGAGCACCACTAAAGAGTGTGCAGGGTTAGAAGAATTAATGTGGCTTTGCCAGCAGAGACTCTGTAATTAGTTAAGCTCCTGGTTCTTTGCCTTTCTTATGCCACATTGATTTTAGCTGCCATGGACAGAAAAGAACAAAATGCAGGCAGAGTTGGCTAGCAGTACCCAAAGGAATGCCAGGTTTATTCCTCACTGTAGCAGCTTGTGCTTTAAGTCTTCCAAAGACAGGATGCCCCAGCCTGACTCTTACCTTGGCCTCCAAGAACACATTCTTGTTTTCCTTCTCTTTGTTTTTGGCCTGGCCTCAGGAAACATTCAGTCTCAGATTCTTCTCACAGAGAAGAGAAAAAATGTTGTTGTCTCAGCAGCACAACACCAACTTTATCAAAAAATGGTGTGAAAGGTTAATTCAGACAATAAATTGCCCGTGCCAAGCTCTCAGCAATATTACATTGACCTGCTTTTTGTTTTGTTTTGTTTTCCCTAATTGCTTTCAAGTATGCCAAGGCCTGGCTGATCTCCAGAAACCTGGAGCTGAAAAACTGTGCAAATCCATTTCTAACCCATCTCCTTGGACTACCCTCAAGGCAGAGCTGGCACAGTTCAGACTGTGGTTTTTTGTATTCTGAGGACACTTGAAGCCTGTGAAGGTTCACTGTATGTGCTGTTTGTCTACAAAGCTGCAGTATAGGATTGGGAAGAAATCAATGTTGCCTTTCAGCATTTCAAACCCATGTATGGCCTATTTTCTTTTGAAGGTATGATAGCTCTGAAGTTGATAAAAAGAGTTGTCAGTAAAGCTGTGCCTGAGACATTTGGAGAGCCACTGCTGAATGCTCATTTGTTATTCCCTTCAGCTGCCCAGTAAACCCCTGATCCCAGAAAGTTTTGAAATAAGTATTTCCAGAAAGTTCAGGAGTGTTTGGACCACCTCCTTGTTTTGGATCAGTTCCTAGATAACAGCATTCATTCAGATTGTCCTTCTAAACTGAACAGGACTGGTAAGGTACTATTAGCATACCAAGTTATGTATGAAAATATGCTGAAAATCTAGTTTTAATTTCTTTTTAGGTGAATGTGCAAATCTGGAAGTACTGAGGAGAATTGTCCTTTCATTATTGAAGTGCTAAGGAAAGATATTTATTTTTATAGAAGGAAAGCTATCTCACTCAGGAAAATCATTCATTTATTATAAAGCTTAGGGTTAAACAATCTCCCTTTTTATTTCACATGGATTTCTTTAGAATAGATTATGCAGTTCTTTGAAAAGATGTGACCTTTTGGAAAAATGTTCTCCAAGTTCCTGGGACTTTTCTCTGTCTCTTCCTGGCCAAGAGTACACCCCCACATACCAGCTGCCATCCTCAGGCTACATTGTCAAGGAAAGCATTCAGGCTGGACTTGGGTGGTTCCACTGGTCCTTTGAAGAAGACACTGAAGGACATCTATATTCCTTAAACAGCCAGAAGAGAGCACCTGAGCATTGTCTCCTCTGCTTAGGAGACAAGCAGAGCAGTTCTGCAAGTCTGGCAACAATGCTAATGGAGTCAGCCTGCCTCTGCACATGGGCTCCTGCCCCTACTGCTGTTCAGGTGAATCCCACATGAACTGTATTGCCTAAAAAAGATGCATATTGCAAAACAGTCATTATTTATGTCACAAAGTTATTATCCTTGTCATTCAAGGATTAAAGTATGGTGCCAAGGAGGTGGTTTAACTCTAAATGAGAGCTATCAGCAAGTGCACATAGAGCACAGACTGCATACTGAACAGTGCATATTCAGTGGGGCTGTGAAGCAGGCTCTAGTCCCTCTCACCACATTTCATTTTTCACGCTCACCTTCATTTTTCACCTTCTTTAACAGATGCATTCTCTTAAAAACTTGCTGTAAGAGATGCTTGTAATCACCAACCTGCATTTCTAGACAATGGGATTGTTCATAAATGTTGGACACTTGTTGATGAGACTAGGCTGTCTATGACATTCAGCTGATTTCTCAGTTCCCAGCCTTGTACCCTGTGACTCACAAATCCCCTGGTCCCATCAGCCTGCAATGACCTGAGGGTTCTCCACCATACTTTACTTGGACATAACTCTGGCCAATTTACAATGCCCCAGGGAAAAGGCCCTGAACTGCCCAAACTCTCATATAAGTCACTCATTGTATTTAAATCCTCTAGTCCATGGGATTATTCATGCACCCTTTGTCCAAGAAAAGAAAAATTAGGTAATAGAAGTATTTTCATGGAAAGCTCCCTCTATCTGTTAAACTAAAACAAGTCATTTCTTCATTCTGATTGAAGAGTTTCCAGACTCCCAGACTCCCACAGTTACTGTGGGAGTGCAGGGCTTTGCTTAAATCATACCAGTCTTGTTCTGAGTAACCAGAAGAATTGGCAGTGACCACAAATCACTGGATCCTTGCCTAGTTTTGTTTCTCAGATATGTCTCTTGCCCATCCCTGCAAATAACTCCAGGCTCAAGGTTAAGTGGAATTGAAGCTTTCCATGCTTACCCCCAGCACAGACTGCTGTGCTGACTTTCCCTCCAGGGATTCAGAAAGCTTCTAATTCCTGCTAGAGAACCCCTCCAGAGGGATTTTTGTCCTTCCCTAGTCCAGATGACAGCTCTGAGGCAGGGTCTTGTAAATAGGTGGTAAAGAGCAAGCAATAGCAACACTGAATGAACTTCCAAAGAATCCTCCCCCTGGACCTGTCTGCATATCTAAGGCAAAGTCTGCTGCCTGTCTTCCAGGTGCCTACTGTAGTCACTGTGTTGTTCTGTCCTAAGCAAAAAATATGCTGAGCCTTTCCAGTATATCATTAGCTACAGGGTTGGTAAACATTGACTTTGCTCCTATGCCTGGAGGATTAACGTCTTACAATTGCAGCTTGTGATAAATAAATGAAACTTGAGGAGAAAAACAATGTGTTATCAGAAATCCTTGCTGTCGGGGCATTATTGTGCTGGGAGCTGGGATTTCTCCACCCCTGTTCCAGTATTTGCAGACTAGGACATATCTGTGTCTCTGGGAACTCGGTTCAGCATTGCTCTGCTGCTCTTTCAAAACAATCACTAATTCCAGATGGCTGGGGGACAGGACACCCTTTGATCTGACAGCACTCCCATATCTCACAGCTGTGCATGGCTGTATCTGTGCTTACAGTTCTGCATCAGAGATAGCGACTCAGAGCACAGTGGTGCACAGTGCCTGGGAGGCCTGACAGCCACTACCAGCAGCACAAGGCACTCTGGTCTGTGTCTTTGTGTGTGTGTGTGTGTGTGTGCCATATTTTCCCTACTCCTGAGTACACATGTTTCTAGCAGACTGCAAAAAACCACCATAAGTAATGAAAATAGAACTCAAATTTCTCTACTGCTCATTCAAATGTATTTGCCTTTCTTTTAACCCAATCTAATTCTTTCATTTTTCTCTTTAATCATAATCTATAGAATTCAGATTGTGCAACTTGCAGCTATCCATTGATTTTACAATCCAGCTGTCACAAGACCAGGCACAGTATCTCAGGTCATAAGAAATTGCCAATACAAGAGAAAAGAGAGAACAAGACTAAAGTTCTTCCTTCTACTAAATAACATTAATGAGTAACTCTAAGTGTTTAGTCAGAATTTGTTCTGAAAAACCACAGCACTAAAAGAGAATTAAAAGTGACAGAAGACAGACAGCTGTATCTGCCAGAAGACATCACATCAAGATGAGCATGAATGCACCTGTAAAATTACACTTGCTAGAAGGCAGCTTACTAACAAGCTGGATGGTGAGCACAAAAAACCCAACAAAATTATTAATAAATTTAAAAATAGTATGGAATTTTAAGAGTCTTAAAACATTGGAATGGCTGCACTAGCTCAAACCAAAGGTCTTTCAAGTCTAATATTCTTTCCTCAACTGTTCCATTAGCAAACCCCTTGGACAGTTAGCACAGGGTAAGCACATTTGCTGGTGTTCCAGTGTTCCCTTCTACTCCCCTTAGCTCCAAATATTTTCTGCTCAGGAAATTCCTGAGCTTGAAGAGATTATACGTTTATTAAACCCCAACAGAAAACTCTTCCAAGATTTCAAGTTTCAAGTTTCAACTTGAACCTCTCTCATAGTCTTGTCATCGCCCTATTTTTTGCAAATTCTGTAAGTCTATTACCTCTTGTATGAAGAACTGCCTACTTTCTTTGTTTTCCTGGAACTGACTGGTCCTTGTAGCCCAAAAGACTATGAACAGTCAATGCCTATCCATGACCTCATTACCACTGATGAGGCCTGTGCAGTACCCCATAGCCACTTCTCAAGGCTGAAGAAAGATAATCTAATCTACTCAGTCAAATCTCATATGCAAATTCTTTCATCTAATTATTCCTGTGGCCATTTTCCAAATGCCTTCCAGTCTTAACAGTGTCTTGAATATCAGGGGATCAGAACTGGCCAGAGTCAAGGGTTAGGTAAACCATGGATTTATATGGTGGCATAACTATGTTCTCTTCATTATTTACTCCTTCCTAAAATATGGTTTGCTTTGTTCATTTCTCCTAGACCCAGAGCTGATGTTTTCCTGAATCTGTGCCCTACAACCCCAAGGTCTTGCTAACAGTGATCATCAAATCTAGGCTCATTAATTTTCATTTTACTCCATGAACATCACCTTACATTTGTCTACTTCAATCTCCACTTGCCACTTCATTGTTTAATCATCCAAGCCTCACTGGAAGTAACAATAATCACTGATATTGCTAATTTACTTATACAACAAATAAGTGTGAAGAGATCACCCTTACAGCTGCTCTTTCCCATTTTTAATCCAACAAAATTTCAGAGGTGAAATTTCAAAAATTTCAAAATTTCTTCCCCTCTTACAGCAGCTATCTATAACAGTTTCAGGAAGAAGAAATACAGTCTCTCCAGAAAGATCAGCTTATCAAAGAATTTTTTTTTTTTTAATGAACAAAACAGGAAAAAATCAACAATTTTCTGGTGAGAATCACCTCACATGTACATATAGGCTTGAAATGGAGTAAAACCTTTAGGCATGTACAACAGAAACAAGCCTGTATTTCTAGACTGTGTTAAGTGACTAATATATTTTCTGAGCCTAATTTGTGTATTTGTTTGCCTGGAAAAGAATTGCATGCCTTAAAAAAATGCACTAAAGATGGCTTGTTGCTTATTTCATAGAGGAGTGCTGCTGTGCCATGTAGCATTTCTGTGGTTCTTAGGCTTCATGGACAGCAAGTAAACAGATTTACGATATTGCTGGAATAGACTGTGGGTCTCATGAGGTGTGACAGCTGTTATTTTACAGTACTTAAGTCAGTGTGAAGTGACAGTCAGCCACCTACTGGAAATGCTACATACAGGCATAAATAATGTGTATCCACAGGACTCCTGCAGCACATAAATGCAATAATGCAGTCATATACCCTCTTTTAAACGCACTCTCCTTGGAAAATCAAGACTACTTATTGGGCAGCTGTGATGCTCCATGACAAATTGCCCATTCTCCATGCTTACCCATTCTTTATGGCACAATCCACCACTTTCAAAGATAGTCTTTTTGAGCTTGCAATTTATTCCATCCACATTCTTTTTAGTACACAGATCAATTAAATTACTGTAAATCCACAGATATGAAAATAACTACCTATGTCTTCTTCATTAAGGATCCATACATCAAAAAACACATTATTTTTAACAAATAATAAAACAGGGGTAGTTCCTGATCCACCTTCATCACAACAGAATAAAAAAGTTTTAATAGAAGCACCTGATACACAGGACATGTCTTGTAACACAGCCAAAAACATTAGCTGAAGCAGTCCGTTAATTTGACACTAGTTCAGAAGGCAGGACCTGACTGAAAAGAGTCAGAACAACTTCATAAGAGTACAATGTCAGGTGTCAAGAAATCCAGCCTCTCCTCATGCTGTATATCAGATTATTTATGTAGCTATGCACAACTCAGGTCAGGGCTCAAACGCGTGACTGAATTATGAGCGTGCAATAAGCCCCTGTGGGTCTAAGCAGCAATAACTCATGATAACTCCTTACATTCTCATAGCCAGTGAAGGATACATAAGCTGTGCAAGTACTTTGAATCTGGGCAGATGCAAAACAGTACTTAGAAAGTGAAAATAATACTCAGTTGTCACGGGGATAACTTCATAAAGTGCCCTATGTTGATTTCATTAAGTGCCCATAAGTTGAAATAAATCTTTTTATTTTAGCAATTATAAATCTACCTGTGGAGGTATATCCAGCCACTTCCATTATTTCTTACAGGTATTTATTTATCATTTGTTAAAAAGTCTGTTTCTCTCAACACAGAAGAGATTTTGTAAAATATTTACCCTGCTCAGGTTAACCTTCACACTCACCAAGGTACTGGTGTTGGGTTTGGTTGGGTGCAGTTTCAGGTTTGTTTCATCTATAAGCTTCAAGGTTATCATGCCAAGTGCTGATTAGACCATCTTATTCTGCCAGGGATATTTTTTTCCAAAAATTTTTAGATTGAATTTATATCAGCAGATTTAAATGAGATAAATCTGTCAGCATCTGTCTCAGTTTATGCCAAATTAGGTATCATTTGTCCTCCCACAGATGGAATAAAGCAGAAAACCAGTACAAAACCTCATGCTGCACATGAGGCTAACTCAACAGGATATGGGGAAAGACAGGAGGAAATTAAATGGTTTGCACTATTAAAAAAAAAAACCCAAACCCATTTAAATTGGATTTGCAAAAAAAGTTTTGTACGTATGAACTAAAGTCAATTGATAAAAATCTGCAAAGCAAGTAGAAACATAACTACTATAGCCACTGCCAAATGGGGAAAATACAGCAACTGGAGCAGAGTCATCAGTCATCAAAAGCAGAAAAAAAACAGAGGGGAGTACAGTGTAAGAAGAGGTGAGGAAAATATGTGGTTTTGATAGCAATAACATTTCTACCAACAAGCCACAAGCTCTGCATTCAGCTGCCAGCAGAAGCAAGCTATATTTATGCTCCATCTGCAGAGGTAATGATTTAATTTATTTGTACGCAAGTGATAACATCTGCACTCTGCTCCCAGCAACAATGTGAGCCCTTCCTCTGCCCTGCCTCCCCACCTGTCTCCAAATTTGAGCTACCAAGAGGTGGCAGAACCACCCACCCAAGCAGGCATTGGCTGCCTGACAGACTGAAGATCCATATAATTTTAAAACAAATTTCAATGCAAAAATTTACATATTAAAGCAGAAAGACTGAATCAAAGTCATTGTTGGGATTCATTAAGCAATTTGGACAGAAAGCACCTTCTCCCTCAGCTGGAGCTCTGCATGCTCAGCTTTAAAGATCATGGTGCTGCAATGGATTCCCCTGCTTCAACCAGGTGGAATCTGGCAAATGTTGCTACCACACAGCTCTGCTTTATAATGTGAGTTCCCTGAAGTGCCTATTGCTGCACAGCAGAAGAGACAGGTATGGTACTACTGCCATGTGGGCATAACACACAACTTGTCATTTAGATCACCACCTAAAATCCTCATATTGAAGGCTAAAAATCTTGCAAGTTCAACATCCTAAAGCAAAATGGGTTAAACTCTATTGCAACCTCCAGACAGCTCACTTCATCTTTCCTATATCAGTGGGAGATGAACGGCAATAACATCCAACTAGTAACCACTAACACTTCATTTTCTTCCTCATATCTAGATAAAATTTTAGTGATAAGTGGTGCTTAACAAGAGTATTCAGTATGGAATTAGAAAAATCTTCATAAGACAGCAACACAAGTATAGCTTCAGGGTGTCTTGATGTATATTATTCAATATTCTATACTTCTGTTTCCTCTAAATCCAGCCTAACTATCTGGAGTAACAATAACAGTCTCTGCTTTTGCTTCTAGCTACCACACGTATACTGGCCAGAATTCTTCAGCTTAATACATGAGATGTTACAGTCCACCTAAGATAGGTTCATGATTTCAGCTATTAACACCACCAATCAACAGTGGTCAGTGGTTCCACTGCACCAGTGCCACTGAGCTGTCAGCACCCATTCCCAGCTGCCCATTGCTGGAGATCAGGTATCAGGCTGAGCAAAGGCGTGTCAGACATCCCTCTCCCCTCATGGATGCCTTGGAGAGGAGCATCAGTTTTTGCCAGCCTAGAGAAACACACAACTCATACACAAGTCAACACAACCCCCAGCACAACCCCACTCTTTTTTTGTGCAAACACACAAAAAAGATCTATTAATATCACGTTTATTCCTTGGTGGACTGTCCCAGAAGAGCTGCTTGGACAAGACGGTCTGCCATCTCCACCCAGTGTCTGAGAGCCTTGGCAGAATCCTGCAACCATCCCTAGGGACCTGAGCATCTCCACACCATCTTCTGGTGTGACTGCAACCTCAGCAGGAACAACGCAAGCAGTAATGTTCATTTCAGTGCCACTGTAGTTCGTGAAATAGATGCTGTTGAATCACACGCCACTGCGTAACAGGTAACATGCCCCAAATTAAGCTCTGGAGTACGTCACTTCAAAGCAGATTTGTTGGGCTTTGGTATCGTTTTTTTTTATTATTGTGTCCATTTTTTGTTTGATTTTGGAAAAGTTTGTTGTTTTGAAAAACTTTTCAAAAAAAGGAACTGGAATCAAGGATGAAGCACAGCCATAGCCTAGAATTGATTCAGACCTGTACCAGGAGTGACTGACAGTCAAGGGATATCACAACTGCAAAGTGGCCTCCACAGAGCTGGTCTCTGCCCATTCCTGAAGGAACAGGTGCTCACAGGACTGAAGCCAGCAGCACGGCTGTGTGAATCACTCACTATCCGAGGGCAGACCAGTCAGCCTCAACCACAACGGCTGCCAGAGCCAAACAATCCTCTGAACAGCGTTTTATCCTGAAAGGAGACCCATACCTGGCACAGCCGACAAACTCTACACGTGGCTTTTAAGTCTGACACTTCTAATGAGTCTTCAATTTACAAATAATTTTTAAAAACCCCTACATTCATCACCATAAAAATATAATGCAGATCATACATTGTTCCCAACACTTTTAGTCCTCAAAATCTAGGCTTGCATTATTAAGATAACAGTTTGCTTGGGTTCCAAGGAGGATGATTCTAATGAGAAATGGCCAGATGAAACAAACCCGAAATTTTCACACCCTCCACCTTTTAAAGATCAGACCCAGAAAACAAGAACTAGCAAGCAGCCTTGTGGATTAGCACAACAGCACCTGACCTTGCCTTCAGAACCTGTGATTGATTCCCTGTGGCACTCCAAGCCTCTAGCACTGGCCACACTGCCCTCACACCCCTCAGCAGGGCAGAGCACAGACAGTGACCCATCAGCTCCAGGCAGAAGCTCTCAGCTCTTACAGCCCCTGCTTCTCAGAAAAAAAGTCCTTTTGCACAGGCTTGTTTGCCTGCTTTGTTTAAAGGCATAATTTCTTAACTCAAATCCATTCAAAACATTTCCAAAAAAATACAAATCAGGTGAAATTGACCATTTTTTCAGCCCCACTCTCTTCTCCCTGACAACTCCACCATCTCATTCAGGGAAAATGCAGTAGTCAAAATGTTCCATAAAACACAAGCACCACATGAAACCACTTCAATTTGGCTTCCCATCTATATCTTGAAGCAAATGATAAAAAAAGAAAAGAAAAAAGACACATCACACCATTAATTTTCACGTGTTTAATGTAATGGCACTCTAACTTTACAGTACTTTTATCTCCACTAGATACTGTGTTTCAAAAGTATAATGGGAAGAAAACAAACATATAAAAACCACTTTGATGGTAGTTTCAAAAACTAAATCATTTAGAGTTACATATGCATAAATTACTTTCAAAAAATTGATCAGGATTTTATTTTTCACCCTTATCTAACAAAAACTGATTTTGCTGGGTATTTTCATAAGATTTAAAGAGAGATCAAAAATGGCACTTAAGACACTCTGAAGTCAGGGATGTCATAAGGTTATACCAGGACTTCCGCTGGAGCTTGCCATGAAGCGAACACTATAAATAGGGGAAAGAATGTGCAAGAGCTCCGAATAAGTGAGAAGCACAACATGTTTTGCAAGCCTGTGTTCTGAGGGCCATGAAAGTGAAGACTCTTGGCTGAGGAAAGCCTGCCCGAATTTCCCCAGCTAAGGCCTATTCCAAGTAAACCCATCAACCACAGGGGACAGCCATACACTGGTTTCTGCGGATTTGACCTTCGATCGACAACAAAAACAACCAGAAGGTGACTTGGAGAAGCCCATAGAAATAATGGAAAGCATTTGTTGTTTTTCCCATAACAAGTAATTAAGAGAAATAATATGAAAGCAAGTTAAAATAGACTAGGCAGAAGTTTTTTTAAAGGTGGATCAGCTATAAAAATAGCAACACTACTGGTTTTCTTATCAGTTTCATACTTACACTTTAAAGAGATCAGGAAAACATGTACACTTTGCACTAAGTTTGGAGCATTCCTAAGAGGGGAAACTAGTCCGGAAGCAGCCAGGACCCTTATTTTCACCCTTAAGTTTAGCCTGAAAGATTGTGGACTTATATAGTCACTTAAATGACTTGAGTTTTTGGGGTGAAATGTGTTTCGTACAATTGATAGTGTTCGTTTTAGCTTTCATTCCCTTTAATTTAGAGTTCAGGAAGGGACCTAAGTGAATTGCTCATTCTACTATCTCCTTTTTGTTTTTTTTTTTAATTAAGAAAATTTTTGTTTTTTAATTAAGAAAATATTCACTCAACTAAGAAAGGCATTAATATTTTACCTGTGCATCCCACTTCTAGAGTTGCCTCCTACCAAAGGACATTCACAAATACTCTCATGTTTAATACTTAATCTTTGTGAGAGAAAGTAATTCATAACTTCAAGTTAATAATTTGTTCACTTGGATGCCTATATGATATAAACTGGGCAGATAGCTTGATTCATGCACAGGACTAATGGAGTATGTTAAAGAAAATAAATGCAGAAATCTACAGAAAAGTACAACTTTTGCTTGAATCATATATTAATTATACAGAAGAAACAAAAATCTCTACTTACACAGAAAAGGGTGAAAAAAAAAACACACTAAATCCAGCACTTTTCTTACTGTAAGAATATTGCACATTCCGATAATGTTGCACAAATTACTGGCTTTTAATAAAAGACCATATATGAGGTATTAGTCTATTAATAAATAAAGAACACAGAAAAGGAAAAGCACTTAATATAGCGCAACAATCCATTCCAAGGATTAGGCAATGAAAACAAGTGATAATACGTACACTGGAGGGGAAGGCCAAAGTTCCTTAACAAATAGGCAGCTTTCAATATCTATCCAAGAAGCAAAGGGTTAAACCTCTTAATAAAGATTTTAAGAAGTCAAAGCCTATTTAGAACACTGCTAGTTAAAATGCTTATTTTGCTCATGCAATCAACCTGAAAGGTAAATTCTTACTTCCCAGTTCTAAAGGGACAGCCAATTTAACAAACTAAACCTGTATGATTAGTCAAACAGAAGATACTAGTTAAACTAAGCTACAACAGAACTCTTTGATTGACATCAGCTGAAGTATTTGGGGGCTTTGTTGTGCAGCATTTTCTGGTGTTTTTTTTCTTCCTTTTTAGTTTTAAGTATATATTTTATACTGGTTGTGAGTTTCCATGGTGCTAAAATCAATACCCATTAGTGCTGTCCTTATTAGAAGCTTCCAGCCCCACAAGGCATTGGATGAATACAAGGATTGCAATTTTTAGTTTTGCTCTGTGGTTAGGCTAAGAATTTACCTCTCAAATCACAACACTGAAAAAATTCCTGCTGACAGGTAATAAATCTGCCAATCTAAACACTGTAGCTTTTACTAAGGCCCTTTCAGGAACACCATGAATCTGTAGACAAGCTCACCCTATTCAAGTTCCTAAGATCTCAGAGGGATATTTTAGTTTCATAAAGTGAGTTACAAAAAGTACATTGCACACATGGTAATATTGTAAGAATAAAACAAGAGTGTTTTGGGTGTGCCCTTCCAAACCTTGTCAGAGAGATATTTGTATTGTGGAAGGAGGGGGAAAAAAAACCAAAACAAAAACTTTGTGTGCACACAAACTTATGTACATGAATATCCCTATGTCCCTAAATAAGTAAAGGGTTATTCAAATCCTAAGATCGTTTCAGGCCAATTCAGAAATGAAACTAATTCCTACATCACTCACAGTCTTCACATATTCCCTTGCTATTTTCCAACTTCAAAAAGTAAGGTTTTTACTAATACTTTTGCAATGCTAGAGAGAGTAACAAAGACCCAGGGAAGTTATATTTCTGCTGCTATTTTGTGTAAATTATGTAATTTGCACAGTAAATCTGTATCAGGTAAAAACTGCAAGTGCAAACTTGGAAAGAAATTATTAAAAAAAAAGCAGCACATCAAAATTAAAGTATCTCCTCTGCTTCAATCCACACACAAGTAATTCAATCAGTCCTGAAGTGGCTTACATGAAAAAAATTATATTACATTTCTGAAATGAAAAATATATATCTTGTGTTCAAATTCAGGGAAAGTGTTTACTAATCTGAAATATATATAATTTTTTCTGTCACATGAGATTACTTCTCTCCCATTCTAAGTAGTTGTTGACACATTTACTTTCCAACAGCATGTTGTTTCTATTCTGAAGATTAATTTCATCTACAACTTCTTCATAGTAGTTTAAGTGTTTTTTAGAAAATACAGTTCAGAGAATTTCTTCCATGTTAGCACAAAACCAAGAAAGATTATGAAGATGTTGAGTAAAGAAGAAAAGTTTAGAAGAAAGTAAACATTATTGTCCAGAGCAGTCGGTGTATGTGGTAACCATGTTTCCTCGTCTCTGAGTGACAGTCCTGCAGTGCTTGCTGGATCCATGAAACCTGGCATCAGTTCGCACCGCATGTCTGTGTGCATTTTCAAAGTCACTGAAGGAAAACATTTTTTCCATATTTTCAAACACATCATCAAACAGTCCACCTCCAAAAGAAAACTCTTGGAAAGAACGTCTTTGCCGGTTATGAGCCTCCCGATGACCTCGGAAGTGATTTTCAAAGTGCTTTTTTGACCGCGAGTTTTGACTGAACAGGTCAAAGTCTTTGAAGAGATCGTCAAAGTTGAAATTAAATGACTGATGGAATGGACTTCCATTACTTCCTCTTCCTCCGTGACGACCAAGCTGATCATATTCTCTTCGTTTATTCTCATCTGACAATGTTTCATATGCTATTTATGTTTAAAAAAAAAAAAATTACAGTTCATTTCCATTCAAAACACCAGAAAAAAAGAAAACCATACACAAACACAAAGAACAGCAGCTTTCTCTCCCACTCTTCCTGAACCGAAGAAATTTCAAACAAGACTTTCATTCAATGTTCGAGCCCAATCAAGAGCTCTACATTTATTTACCCTTCTCCAAACCAAAATAAACTGCATCAAAATAGGTACTTACAATAACAAACACAGCTATATTATGAGGATAGGTGACACATAATACAACACAGTTTAACTACCAATACATATTAGCATTTAGATTTGAAACAAAATAACAGTGAGAGGTGGTGATCAGAAAGCCTGAAGGTGGAAGGATGAGTTAGACGTTCTAAGGACCTGCTGCACTCCTATCACAGAAACACAGGGCAACATCTGCAAAGCTACTTGCCAGCCAGCAAGTTCCAGCTACACCAGTTACAAGCAACAACATAAAAACTGAGGAAATTAAGAAAATTAATTTCACCATGTGTCAATTCTCCATTTTTCACAAGTTCACACAAGTTCAGCAATAAACCAAGATTTCGTGACTGGATATACCCAAAATGAAATTAGATTTCCCTCCAGTCTTTGGTTTAGAACTACAGCTACTGGTATTCCAAGGCAGAAACTCTGATAGAAAATACACCCATTCTAATAAGAAAATATTTTAAAAACTCATTTTCTTACCTGTCAAAGACTTGCAATTATTCTATATAATTCAACATTTAAGAGTTCCTACTTCCTCCTGTAGTAGGTGCTAACAACTGCAGTGAGTATCTAACGAGGCTGTGACTCCCTTTCTTTATATTACTAACCACTTTTCTTTCAAAACAGTTCTTCTGCAGACAAGAAGGTAAAAGCCAGATATCCCATTTAGCTTAGTTAAGAGAACTACACAAATAGATGGATGTTATACCTGAGTCTACAGGGAACAGAAGTGGGTATACCTCATTTTTCAGCAAGTCCTTCTGTTCTTGATTATCCACTTCCACCATTTTATCACCCAATACTTATAAGTGTTATATTTGTAGGATCACAGATAGTTCAAGTTAG
Organism: Agelaius phoeniceus; assembly: GCF_051311805.1. Taxonomy (NCBI): domain Eukaryota; kingdom Metazoa; phylum Chordata; class Aves; order Passeriformes; family Icteridae; genus Agelaius; species Agelaius phoeniceus. The sequence goes on along the minus strand of NC_135269.1, from coordinate 45,875,951 downwards.
ACATGACCTCAGTGTCTACTCTAACCTCCTGCTCAAAGTAGGGTCAGTTATGAGATCGGACTAGGCTAGTCAGCGCTTTACCCAATCATTCCTCAAAAGTGCCAAGGCTGGAGACTGCACAACCTCTCTAGGTAATTTGTTCTAACACTGGCCTGTAGAACATAATCACAGAATTGTTAAGACTGGAAAAGAATTCTGAGATCCTCAAATCCAACCATCATCCTCAAGGTGAAAAAGTTTCTCCCTATAACCACTTGAACCTCTTTCACCTGTTGTCTATTGTATTTCCACCATGACCCACTGAAGCACCCTGCTGTGTGTTTTCTAATTATCTCCCCACAGTTACTGCAAGGTTGCTGTAAGGCCCTCCTGAAGCCCTGGTAGTAATCCTGAGCCAGATCTTATGAAACAGATCCTAGGGCTAAAGCTGTCCTACGACCAAGTATTTTTTGTGAGAAGAAGAATATGCCAAAAGCCAATAAGCAGAAATGCATAAACTGTGTAAAAGGCCTTCCTATGTGCAAGAACACAGAAACAAAGAAACAACTCAGATTTTGATGCTTTATATCTGACAGCACTTAAGTGGAATTCAAAAAAAAAAAAACCCTTTATACCTCTTATTCAGTAAAAACAAAATGCACTTACATTCTAGATATAAGACATGTATCAAATTATGACCATAGACAGTATATATTACCTTCAGCAATTTCTCTAAATTTTGCTTCTGCTCCAGGACTCTTATTTTTGTCAGGGTGGTATTTCATAGCCAGCTTGTGAAATGCCTTCTTAATCTGGCGGTCAGATGCATTTTTTGGAACTCCTAAGATATCATAATAGCTCTCTGTAGCCAGAATTAATTCCGTTATCATTAAAATGCAGAGAGCAAATGTGAAGACAGATTGTGTAGTGGCCATTTCTCCAGTTCCTAAAAAGAAAAGGAAATATACTTGAAGAACAAGTTGTTTTACATTCCACAACAAGTTAGTTACAGCTGTAGGCTGGCAGAGGAAGACCAGCATGTTACAAGAGTCAGTGCCAGACTTGTAAGCACGCTGCTTTACACCTGTCAAACTCCCTTACGCCGTTTTCATATTCACAAAACACGTAAGTGAAAACACTGCAAAGCGACATTTCATATACATAACAACCACTTTAGTGTTTGTTTTACGTTTCACTGATCAGTGTCATATGAAGTTGCAAAAGTAAATACACAGCACATTTCATTGCATCTAACATTCACACTGCCATACCTGAACTAGCTTTACATTAATCTTGAGTTCTAGGACCCCAAACAGAGTAGCTCCGACCAGTAGTGACCCTGCTGGAAGACCAAGTGACTGATTAGCTGGTACAACAACAGGAGCATGAAAATACAACTGGCCTAGAGATGACTGTGAGGTGCAGGAAGACAAGACTATCAGACACTCATGCTCAGCTTCAGTTTGTTTAACCCACCTAAGGTGAACATAATAAAAAGCAGATCATTCACTTCCAGAGTTCAGCCAAGTAAAGCACACTTTCCTCTATTTAACAACAGGCTGGCTTAGCTCATCTGCATATCAGATTGCTTTATAAAGGAAAACACCTACCATATCTTTGATATCAAAGAATTAATCTGATAAATACCACTGCATAGAAAGGTTTACATATGAAACCCTCAGTGTTAGAACTGAAGGCAAAAATACGTCTTTTATACAAGACAAGTATCTCCAACAATAATTAAAGCTCTTAAAAAAAGCTGTAATTTTTTTTTCAACAACTCATCTGTCAAAAAAATATATTTTGAAACAAATATATCAGAACTTAGGGGAAAACTGTGGCATATATAATGACTTAATGAAACAGTTCCACATAGCCACATGATGTCTTATGATTTTCATGAAGGACAGAGTGAGCTGTTCCTACTAGAAGATGAGGACAGATAATATGCCTGTGCATATTATATTTAAAACACAGAGTGCAGAAAGGCAAACACAGAGTGCATTCAAAGACAGAATGCTGGCTGACACCTGACCAGAAGGATGTACAACAAGACCCTAAACATTCCACATGTAACATGTCCCCCCCACCAGATTACACTGATTTAAATGTACTGTAAGAACAACTCATGACACAATTGGTGTTACTTTCCTGAAAGTTGAATAAACAAAATTACAGTCTGAGCACCATTAAAGTCAGAAGACTTTTGCTAGCCAGCATGGGACCCAAAATTTGTCAGGCAGAATTCAAAACCTTTGAATACCTAATACACATGAAAATTAAACATTTATGTGAAAGTCAATTCCCTCTAAACAAAATTTAAAAAAGCAAGAACCAAAAATGGAAAAAAGAATACCATTTCCAATAGGCAAGTCAGGGGGCTAAAATGAATGCTGTGAGACAAGAGCAAAAGGCCTGCAAGATTAATCTACCCATGCCCTCTTAAGCATTTATTTGGCCAGCAGCCTGAATGATATCAAGTGTTAAGGGGCAGCAGTTGAAACAAATTGTATTTTGATCAGTGTACTTAAATACCAAATGGATAGTTCGTTCCAGTATTCTCCATGCACAATATCAGACATATTTTTAGTACCAAGTTTTCCCACATACCTTCTCTCACCACTTCACTAACCTGAAATTTTACGACTTGGGCACTAAGAACCACACACATATATATCCTTCCATGCTTTAAGGGCTTTCTTCTGTTAGTGCTTTATAGATGCAGACTTATGTGTTCATCTCACATATGTGATTGTTTTAATTTGCTTCATTAGCCCACACCTGCATCATGCTTGCATAATCACCTGCTGCACTCTCTTAAGGTCAACCATCCTACTTCTGCTACTGAACATTGAAAAGAGCTAAAAGGAACAGCTCATGTCCTCCACTAAGAAAGAGCAAACCCCTCTTTCATAACCCATGAGAGCCGGAGATCATCAAGTTAGTCCTTCAGGTTTTCTGCTCTGGCTCACCATCTCAACTTGTATTATTTCTGATAACATAACACACCTTTTTTTTTCCTACAGTTCTTTACATTAGGAGTTCTGCAATGAAGTTCTTTGCTATATTTGATTTCTAAAGCATAGTAAAAAAAGGGACTTAAGTTTCACAATCTTTTAAACTAGCAAACACAGATTTAATGCTGCCCTTGAACAAATCAATCAAACTCAAATTTAAGAATAAGATGTAAATAAAAACAAAACACAAATAAAACTCCAGTATAAGCAGCATTTTAAACTTCACAGTTATCAGAGAGAGCAAGTCTTATATTTAGATACTGTCAATTATTCAATTTACTTTTTAGAAAACACCTATTTTATATGCTGTCAGTATCTTAGCGTTGCGACTGCCAACGACTTCAGCCTTGCCATCCCAAACTATTTTTACAATCCCTTTCAAAATAAAGTCTCTTAAATACTTTTTTTTTTGCTTATGTCTCTTCACCCTGTGTTTCTCAATCAAAAAGGGACACGTAAGTTGCACTTTCCAGGTCATACACTGCAGCTACTTAAACCACCTTCCTGAATTCAATAAATTCTGTACACATTAAGCTCATGCAATAATGAGCTCTTCTAATAATTATCTGTGTACTTAATTTAGGTACATCTATCAATGAAGTAAGAGACCTTAGGTCACATAATAACTATTTAATTCTGTGGGGTGAGTAGGTACAGATCTCAACTACTATTCACCTTTGTACAAGAAGTGCACTGTCTAATGTTTATCCAAAGTACTGCAGTAGTAATAACAATCAGTTCTTCATTTGTTTAACAACAGCTGCACAATGAAGGCATGTTTGAGGATGATGCCCCAAGAATAAAACCTGTCAGATTTAGAAAATAAGAAGCTACTTCATCTTGCAACACAAATACCTTATTCCATCCTTCTTTGAAAGTAGTTATCCAAAATCTTAGATAAAGGCTTATATTCAAAGTCTCACGTACTCAGAAAACACGGAGCATCACTAGAGTTCTGCTACTGCTTTCATTACAGAATTGCTATACACTAACCTGTGGAATGCTCACGTCCTGTAATTATTTCTGCAAGCAATTTTCTAATAGTAATAAAGTTACCGAGGTCTTCCCTCGGTTCTCCTACCACGACTAATGTGATGAGTAAGCAAGTCTTCCAGTCCTCAAGCAGCTACAGGCAAGTCTGTCAAGCGGAGGGGCTTGTACTTGTCTTGGCCTCTCCTATACTGACTCGAAAGCAAATATAGAAGAAGGTTCCTCAATCTTGCCCTGGAGCACAGGGAAACGAAGGAATCAACCTGACACCACCCTGCCTATACAGACCCTGAAGACCTCGCTGGAGTCGGACCGCACCACGGGGTGGGGCCAGGCCAGAGCTGGGCAGCCGCTAACAGCCACATTCAGCGACGCTCTCCCACTCCAGTGCAGCCAGGCAGGGAAAAACCACCGCAACGCGGCCCAGGGAGGCCCAAATTCCAAATAAAAGCTCCGCACCGAGCCTCAGCGGCCCCTCTCTGCGCTCCCCCGCCTGGTTTCCCACGCTGCCCCCAGCTTCCCAGCGCCCCCCTCCCGACCCGTCCGCGTTCGCCTATCACTCCACCCACTTCAGCAACCTTCCACTTTCTCGGAGCCCTCACCCGGCGGCCGCGGCCCTTCCCCGCCGTGCTCACCTCAACACCGTCCCCGCTTCCCCGCCGCCCCTCAGCGTCGCCGCCGCCGTTCCCGCCCGCCCGCGCCCGGCGCTCGCGCAGTCCGGCCCCCCGCCGTTCCTACACGAAGCGCTGCGCCATTGGTCGCCGGGGCGCACGTGACGCGGTGCACGCGACAGGTCGCAATCTCGGCGCCGCCACCACCACCCGCCGCTGGGGGCACTGTGGGGAGGCGGCGCCGCCGCCGGCCCGGCCCGGCCCGGCCCGGCCCAGGTCAGCCCGGCCCAGCCCAGCCCAGCCCGGCCCAGCCCAGCCCAGCCCGGCCCATCCCGGCCCGGCCCGGCCCGGCCCAGCCCAGCTCAGCTCAGTCCGGCCCGGGTTGGCCGCCATGCCGCGGTACTGCGCAGCCACCCGCTGCAAGAACCGCGGCGGCCAGAGCGCCAAGGACAAGCGCAAGCTCAGCTTCTACCCGTGAGTGGCCGCGGAGCGGGGCAGGGCCTGGGTGAGCGCTGGCCGTGGCAGCAGTGGGGAGCTCCACTGCGGAAGTAAATGGCCGAAAGACTCAGCGGCACGGGTGGACCACGCTGGTGGTCGCCTTGGAACCCCGCCTGCTCCCGGGGGGCTGGAGGGAAAGGTCGCTGACCCCTGGGGGAAGGGAAGGTATAGGGAATAACGAGCGGACAGCTGAGGTGTAATTGCACACACCGTCCTTCGCACAGGACAGACGGACAGACGGAACTTGGGTTAGGGGGCGATGACACGGCAGCGTCTAAGGACTCTGGAATAGGTGCAGAGGGTCCGTGAAGTGAAGAGCAAGGAGATTCGACTGAAAAATAAAATTTGCGCTTCTGACTCTGTTTCGCTGCTGCCTCTGTGGAAGCGATGTTCCAGCAGGGGAAGCTTTGGCTTAATGGTGAAATGCCTTGTGTATTGCGGTTTACATGCCAGGAGAAGGGCCAGGAAGAGTTAAGCTAGTAAAGATAAAATGATTCCTTAAAATTAAACTTTGCCACTAGAATTATTACCTTACCTGTGCTGTGAACAGAGGCATTGCTTGTTGTTAGGAAGCAGCTGAGTTAGCTGGATCTTAGCTACTTCGGTTGCCAAAACCAGTTTATGGTGGCTGCATTGTGCTGTGCAGACTCTGCATGAACCAGTCACCATCCCAGGCCTGCAGTAACCTCTGCCCTGTTGTGGTTATGTGGCTGTTGCTTCCCAGGATGGTGAATTATAAAAAGTATTTCACAATCCTGAGAGAAACATAGTGCAGGTAACTAAATATGAATGTATTTGTATAGAATAAAAGTATGGAACCGTTTGTCAGCAGAAGCAACTTAAGAAAAATTTGAAAAATAAGTTTCACAATTAGCCTCAAAATCTGTTTTGGTAAAATTTATACCTCAAACTAGGTTTCCTTTCAGTTTCTGATTAGTCGTAGTTATTCCAATATCAGGAAGGCGGTGTAGGAAGACCTACAGGAAGACTGCTTTGAAAGAAATTTTATTTTAGATTGAAGGAAAGCTTATTTCCCTGGCACATTTCTAACATGGAATGCATCATAAAACAATAAGGAAAATAATTTCTTTTCCCTTATGCTTTAGAGAGCATGCATGTGACATGGATAATCAAAACAAATTTGAGCACTGAGACATGTATACATACATATTCAAATGTATGGCATCAGTATGGAGATGATTGCCGAAACTTAGCTGGTGTATCTAGCCTTTGAGTTGTGCTCCATTCTGAGTTTCATGCTCCTGTAGAAGGGGTTTGAGATTTGATTTATAGATTCTCTTGCCTTATGTTAATGACTACTGCTGACATGAATTGCAAGTTTTATTCCCTTGCCTCTTACCACCACCGAAGTCCTCTGCTGCTCTGTGGTTGGGGTCTGAGCCCCTTCCAAACCCTTTGTCACCTAATCTCAACTGGCCTAACTGCTCTTCTTTGTTTTATTTCTTCACGTCTTTGACTTGGGTAATGATGGCAGCTGCTAAATAAATTCTGTCCACTTCCTCTTTCCATTTCCCCTTCTTTTGTGTCTTGTTTACACTAGAGAATAGATTCTGTTGATTAGTGAGGAGTTGAAGCATGAACAGATTTTAGCAAAGTTGCCTTTAAGCTAAAATAATAACTTTCACTATCAGACCCTTCTCTTGCTACAGATTATTTTATTTTCCATCTGAAGCTGGTTGAGTCTGGGTAGAGCAGTGGGTCCTGTGTTGTGAGGGTAACTGCAGTGGGAGCAAGTGTTCCCAAGGCCTTCTTGGAGAGGGTGTGAGTCATGACATGGCCTTCAATGAAAGGAAGCCATGGTCTTCCTGGGAGACTTTTTTTGACCTCTGCAGTGACAGCCAGGCTAAGCTGTGTTACCGAGGAGCATGCTCTGTCATACATGCAATGCTGCCACTGGGTGTACATGATCTAAGCAGACAGGATTTGAAAAGCCTGAACCTCTAACTTGTTCTTCAGAGGTTGCTGTGTTCTTACTCCTTGCATTATTCCTTGCATTCCTGCAGATACACAGAGCTGGGTGCATCAAACGCCTGCTCTGTTTCCTTGGTAATTTGAAGACTTACATGGCAACAAATTCAAAAGATTGGGGAAGGGGTAAAGGCATGCACCTTTATGCTGTGAATTTCAGCACTCTTCCTCTCAAAATCACCTGAGTTTGCAGTTTTGGAACACAGGGCCTGTGTAAGAATCTGCTGCTATGTGTGGCTTTTGGAGGAAACCTGCAGCTTCAGGGATTTGAGGGTGCGATTACAGAAGCAGAAATTTTTACTTTGTAACTATTGTTGCTCATGATGCTCAGGAATATTGATTTCTGAACAGTAGTCACTTAACAGTGCTCAGAATTCAACTTATGGTTTGAATGACACATATGTATCATATGTGGTTATCTGCTAGAGTTAAAGTAAAATTGATACGCACCAGAGAAACATTTCAACTACATTTCAAATACCCTGATACCTGACTGAGAAGAGGTGAGAGACAAGAGTGGTCTGAATGTTCATGTTCCTGTTACCATCACTTCTTGACTGTGCATGCATCATAATAAGCCTTTAATTTCCTTTTCATTTGTGTATTGCCTGTCATTAAGTAAATTACATGTTGTCACACATGTCGTACACTTTCTTTTTAATTTAGTTCTCTTTCTGATGTCTGACCATTTTGCATGTATTTTTAAAGTCAATTTTTTTTTTCTATGAGGCTGTATACTCATAATTTGCCTTTTCAGGTAGGTTAGATGATGGAAAAGTTAATTCTAAACTATAAAATGTGATGTGGGCTCCTAACACTGTGAGAAAGTTTAATTGCTGAAACACAAAATATAGAAATGCTTTGCATTTGCATGCATTTACTTTTTGAACAAAATTTAAAACCTGTATTGGAAATATTTACATCGCCAAATTATCTGATAATCCAAAGAGGGGCATGTATTAGGAGATACTCTGTTAAACAGAAAATACTAGTTGTGTCTAGAAAGACAAACAAGCCCAAGAAATACTATTAATAAAATGAGAACCAGTCTTAACTTTGTTTAAATTATGTCTCAGTATTTCATCTCCCTTCAGCAGAACTGCTTTCTGAGCAAGTGTTGTACGATCAAACCTTTCAAAACATCTTGGCCATGGATTCTGAAACCCTTGGCTACTAGAAATCAGAAATTGTGCTTCTGAATTCCAGAGCAAATACCCAACTAGAAATAATGTATATAATGATTGGATTAACATGTACATGACATCCAGATAAGCATTTAATACTTAAATTTTTTTAAAAAATTTTATTGTAATCTTTTCTAAAGGAAGGCTACCTTCTAATATTCTTATTTAAAACAAAGAAAGACAACAATAACAGGGGGTTCTGTATATTTTCTTGTTTGTCTTTTCGACTGCTTTAAAAAGATTCTTTTTGGCAATGGAGAGAGATGGGGAGACTGACTTGGTGATCAGAATTCTATTTTATTGTGGGATACAAGCACTTACATACTATTTTAGGGAGACTAGTAATGTGTACTACAATGATTAGGTTAAAATCACATACACAAACTTATGCATATAACAACATCTCTTGCTTGCAGAGTTTAATAGGATTTTCTTTTTCTGGTAAACCTGTCTGATTAAATCTTCTTTCTAGATCTAATTTCTTTCTAGATCTAATTTCTTCTATCTAGATCTAATTTTCAAAGTTCCATTTGCATTACCAAGGCATTTTGTCTATCAATTCTCTTATGCTAATAAGTTCCAAAGTACTCTGTGTCTCGTGCACCCCACCAGATTCCCACTTCATGACAAAGAGAGACTTGAGAAATGGTTGCGGAACATGAAGCGGGATTCCTGGACTCCAAGTAAGCACCAGCTCCTCTGCAGTGATCATTTCACCCCCGATTCCCTGGACGTGCGGTGGGGGATACGCTACTTGAAAAACACTGCTGTGCCAACCATTTTCTCTTCCCCAGATGATGAGGTAATCTATTTCTATCCTGTTTTTGTTTTGTAGTATGAAGCTAACCAAGTATTGATGTTATACAGATTGTCTAATCTGTCAGATAATTATATTTTATTTAAAAAATAGAATTCCTGTCCATCAATACAGTTTGTCAGCAGGGCTGACACAAAGCATGTGATTCCATAATGTAAAGGAAGAACAACTTCCCCTAGTTTGATTGGAGGTTCAATATCTTTTTTAACTGGAGATTGAAGAAGCATTTACTATAGAAAATGTTAAATTTCTTATGAGAATAATTACTGTATCTTGTGTCCAAATTCCCTAGAGTTTGAAAAAATCCCACAATAAATCAAATAAAAAACTCCAAACCACAGTAAGGAAAAAAAAAAAAAAAAAAACCAAAAAAACCAAAACTAGAAACCCAAACACTACTATTGCTTTTACAGCTTTAAAATACTATTTTTAAATGTAGAGCCTGAAGCAAAGTTGTGAAAGATGAAAGATGCTTACATGAATTCTTGGGCCTCTGATGTAATTTTTAAGCAGTGCTCATCTAAGTTAGTCCTTTTGCAATACCGTGCTATGAAATGAGATCTGCCTAATTTTTTAATACTCAGTGATTTTCTTCTTACAAGGTGGTGATTTTCTTTTTTGGTTTTTTTTTTTTTCTCCTCCAGGAAAAAGATTCTTCTCAGAACAGTTCACAGCAGGTACAGAAAAAAGACCAGGAAGAAACAAATGTTGTGTCAGAGAAAGTATCTGTACCACTTGAACCTTGTACACCAAAGAAAAATTCTGTAATTGCACAAAATGTAGAGGAAAAAGCAGAAGTGGTTTGCTCAACTGCACTGAGTGAACCTTTACAAATTCAAAACCTGCAGCTTCCACATGAAGGTGGCTTTCAGGCAGACCATGTCATCCTTGACAGTTCATCTAGGCAGTACATACATCAGCCTAATCCTATTGTAATGACAGCAGCAGTCCAGAGCATGGAGGCTGCTGGTGCTCATACTTCTGTAGAGCATTCAGGAGGTTGTACAGCTACAGTCCTGCAATTTACAGACCCTTACTGCTTGAATTCATCTCTGAAACTGAACAGTGCTTTAGGGTCTGTTACTGACTATGCAGTTGAGAATTCTGTCCCTCACGTGGTCTGTTCTGAAGTGCAGACAAGTGAAGATGCAGTTTTACTGAGTACAGTCACACAAGCTATTGAACAGTTCAGTGGAACTGAAGAGTCTGTCATTGCTATTATTATGCCAGCTGAGAGTCCTGAAGAGCCTGAAAGAGTAAATACTTCTTGTCTGCCTGTTAAGGAAGAGTTTCTTGACATAGAGGAGACAGAAGTGATTGAATATGATGGAAATGAAATACTACAGACTGAGCATTCATACTGCAGACAAGACATAGACAGAGATCACCTTTGGCAAAAAATTTCAAAACTGCACTCTAAGGTAACTTTACTTGAAATGCAAGAGATAAAAACTTTGGGGAGACTCAGGTCCTTGGAAGCTCTTATTAGACAATTGAAGCAAGAAAACCTGCTTTCTGAAGAAAAGCTGAAGTTGGTAGAAAACTACTTTACAACACTTGAAGTGACTATGATACAGTAAAGGCTTTCAGTTGATGGTTCCCAAATATCTTTTTAACCTCTTTGACTGTACTTTTGGACAAATTAACTTTTTTCCAGTTGTGGTATTTTAAACATCTAATGAAAATCATGTGAATAGCATTCTTAAAAATGTTACATCAAACTAAGCTAAGTGGTAGAATGTTGTCTGTAAAACATGACTGGCAAGTAAAATTAAAAAAAAAAAAACAAATTGGGCGAAGTTTTCTTAAATGTGTGAATCAAGTCAGTAAAAGATAATTTAACCCTTTCTTAGCTGCAGGCTTCTCTGAAACATGCAATGCCTGCATTGGGGACAGCAGTAGAATGGACAGAATAAGCATACAGGATGAACAATTATATATGTACATTGTCATATGCATTGTCCAGTGAGGTCAAAATTGCTCTTTAGTTTTCTGTTCCTATAACAATTCTTCAGATAGTTTTTTGTATGCTTTGATCTTATTAAAATTGTTTCTGCATAAAGGGTGTTTTCTTTCATTTGTTTCTAGAAACAAAAATTCTCATAAGAATACAATTCCAGTGGACAGGCCCATCTCATTTTTAATTTTTTTTTTGTTATGATTCAGCTCAAGTGGAACGCAATCTTAATCACAGATGTACTTGCTAGTTAGTAAAAGGGAAAGCTCTATTTAGTGAGTGCTGTCTGCACTGATCCTGTTCCAGCCTGCAGCTGGGTAATGCATGTACCCTTAATAACACATTGAAGGAAACAATGTTCTGCAGAGCAGGTTGCTAGTGAAAGTAGCAGAATTTTACTTTGCAAGAAACAGAATTACAAAACTAGAAATTTATTCCCTTTTCCTGATTTTGTTAACTATTTCTAGGGCATGGGTTGTCACTATAGTAGACAGATACCATAATTCATTTCAAGGAAAATTATTTGCTTAAATACCTTCTGCTTATTCTGTCAGTGTGCCTTGCTGAATGCTCTAGTACAGTGAAAAAGTCCTAGATTGTCTGGTTCCTGACTTGACATCATAGCTGTGCTGGGTGATCCTTGTTACACCCCTTCCAGCTGAACTCTTGTAGTGTATTATATTCTACAACCATTAGATTGTTTGAGGATGTTTTTCTTTATTCAAAATGGTGTCATCCCCACCACCAGAAGTTCAGTCTAGGATTGAAGCAAATGGTTCCTTTTCAATATTATTTATATTGTTTTTTACACACTTCCTAAACTGTTCTGATAATCTTTTCATAAGGAATTGAGAATCAGTTCACACTAGCTACAAAGCTGGTCTTCAACTAGATAATAAGTTCCAATTTCAAAATTTTTGAGACTTGGAATATCTTGAAGTGCAGAAGTTGGGCTGCTAAAGCACAGTGCTGTAGGAGGTTAGTCTGCATTAGTAACCACTGGATTAGGCTTGCTTTGTCCTGCAACTCCTTAACTTCTTTCAGCTTGAAGCACAGGCTGTTCTTGGTAAAATTGCTAAAGGACAAAGGTCCCTTACAATATAGTGAGTTATTTACCATGTCTCTGACTCACTCATTTTGCTCTCCCTGGAACAAGAGAACATTCCTGTTCTGCCTTGTGTGCTATGAAATCACAAGGGGTGTCCTGTATACTGTGGAAATATTGCTGCCATTTCTGATGCTGTCTTGGGAACACTGTCCAGGTGGCCTCTCTAAACTGCACATTTTGTAATGTTTTACAAAGTAAGAGATCTTTCTAAGTGATTTACAAAATGCTATATGAAACTCCTAAATTATTTGGCAATTTTAGAAGTCTCATGAATGTACTACAAACCCTTTGCTAATGCTCTATATTTTAAGACTGACAACCCATTTCAAAAGTTTACTGTAGTCATTGAAAGGCAGTGAGAACTCAGACATGGCAAAAGAGTTGCAACCACCATGAGCTCTTGTCTCAGCAAAGCTCTATTCCCCCCAAAATTTGTGGGGTTTAACATGGGATTTTTATTGCTGATATATTTCTGCTTTTACTAGTGGCTTACAGTATTAAAATTGAGAATATTTTTCATGGCATAGATTTCTTTAAATGTGGGGAAAAATCAAAAATTCTCAATTTCCCTTGTTTTTATGGAGTTTCTTGAATTGACTTTGGCTGGATTCCAAGTGCCCACCAAGCTGTTCTATCTCTCTCCTTTTAGCTGGACATAGGAGAGAAGACAACTCATAGGTTGAGATAAAGCAATTTACTAAAGCAAAAGGAAAAGTTTACAGACACACAAGCAAAGAGAGAGAAAAAGAAGGGTTAATTCTCTACTTCACATTGGCAATGACATTCAGCCACTTCCCAGGAAGCAGCGCTTCAGCACGCATAGGGGTTGCTCCAAAAGACAAATACTGTGAATAACCAATTCAGCAAATACTGCGAATAACCAATTCCTCCCCTTCCTCTTCCTTCCCTTAGCTTTTATATGTGAGCTGACACCATATGGTATGGAATATCCCTTTGGACTACTTGGGTTAGCTGTCCTGGTTGCGTCCCATCCTGGGATCGTGTCCACCCCTGGCCAGGAAGCTGGGGAGACTGTGCTGATGCTGTGCCAGCTCTGCTCAGCTGCAGCCAAAACACTGGTGTGTTACCAGCACCTTTGCAGCTACCAGTGTACAGCACAGCACTGTGAGGGCTGCTCTGGAGAAATGAGCTTGTCTCAGTCCTAGATTATAGCAGAAAAACTCTAACGTGACAAGCCTCTCACCAGGTCTACAGATTTCCCTTCAGAGTGTGTTTTGGACCCAGGGTGGTCCCAATGGGCCCAGGGTGGATAAATTCATTTAAAAGTATTCAGCATTACTGTTGGCTGTTGCTGCTGGCAGGAAGGAATGTCCGGGTGCTTTGCTTCAGTTATACGCTAACCCTGAATTACGTGGGTAATTATTACAAGTAAGGAGAAGTAGCATGTTGAGAATCAACAAACCCCTCTGATTTAGGTGCTCCATGTGCAGTGCAATTTCAGTGTTTCCTAATCATAAAGTACAGCCCTGCACACACACAATTTTATTTCACTAAGCGTTATGGGCTCTTGTGCTATATATTACTCCTTAGGATCCAGTGGTAACTGTTTCTGTAGAGTTGCAGCCCTGCATCTGAGTAGTGCACTGAGTCATCATCATTCCTTTTGTAATGTATCGGGCTCATCTTGATCCAGGTCAAATGTTCATGTTTATGTTTTCAATAAATATTCATTTACATCAATTTTTTAAAAAATATTTTGGCTTTCCTCTTCCACTGATGTAACTAATTACTTCAACAGTACATATTTAACAGATGCAATCTGTTTTCTTAAGTCACCTGTTGAATTGTTCGGCTCTCTTTCTTTTCCACTGTCTACTGTAGGAGTTTGGCATTTGCTTTCTCCAGGGTCTTTATTTAAATTCCACCAGTTTTATTAAATTTACCTACAAAAAGTGGCATTCTGTCTGGAATAAACTGGTGCCCATTTACCATGATTTTCTATCTTCTGAATTTATCACTCTCTTTCTGTGAAATTTATCTCTCATTCTGAATGCAGGGACAGCTACAGGGGATTTTTTATTCCTCTCAGACTAACAGCTGTCCAGAGTTTCTCTTTTGTGCTTTCTTGCATCAGAGGTGCAAATATTGACTGCACTCTTGCATGCATCACAAGCATTCCTTTGAAGTCTGTCTAGATCTCTCATTCAATGTCTTTGATCTTTTTTCGCTTTTTTTACCACAGTGAATTTGTAATTATTCCACTTAAATCACTTGCCACTTAAACTCTCTTTGCCTGCCGATGAGAAGTGGTAAATGAATTCCATTTTTTTATTTGCTTGCGTGTATATCTTTTGTTTTCGCTGTTAAACTGTCTTTATAATCAACCCACAAATTCCCTCACTTTTATTCTTCTGATTCTCTCTCCCCATCCCACCAGGAAGAGTGTGCAAGTGGCAGCATGAGGCTTGCTTAGGTTCTGACTGTGGTTTAACAATGACACACGCTTTGTTCCTGATTGCTTTATGCACAACTTGATGCCTCCTCTCCCTGGACGATGCCATTGAGCTGCAGGTTAATGTCATACACACAAATCCATGTCCTGCACTTCAGTCTATCCAGTGCTGCCTCAGCAAAGCTCTAGGACAGCTTAGCAGCCTTTCCCTGTCACAGAGAGATGGTCCAACACCCAGGGACACCATCACACACCCAGGGACACATCACACGCCCAAGGACCCCATCACATACCCACCCAAGGCCCCCATCACACACCCAGGGACTCCATCACACACCCAGGGACCCATCATACACACAGGGACCCCATGACATACCCAGGGACCCCATCACACACTCAGGGACCCCATGACATACCCAGGGACCCCATCACATCACCAGGCCAGGGCTCATGCTGGCAGGGCTGTCTGCACTCCATGGATTCCTACAACCATGATTACTTAATTATGTCAATGGCAGTGGTAAGAGACTGCTTGGCAGAATGTGTTATTTCTAAATCCTCTGAAAAAGTGCGGAAATTTCTTTGCTCTTAGACTTTTTAAAGTCTAAAAGGCATTAAAGTCTTACTATAATGACAGTAGAGCAATGAGATCCAGAGCTTGCTTTTGTGAGATTGGAGCTGCACAGTAATAGGCACCACAAAAGACCCACCTCCTTTCTGGGCAATCCAGGAGACACTGTGAGCAGCAGAAGGATTTTTTTAACCACCAGAACTGGACAAATTCCACATCCAACACTGAGGAAAGGCATAAGACATAGGTGAATGACTTGGTTCCTTTCCATAGATTCCACAAGCAGGAAGCCTCTTGCTGTGTTGTAAGGTTGGAGCTGAACCAAGAGCTGCACACTGGGGCCTTGTGAGGCACTCAGGGAACTGGGAGGAAGGAGTTGGCTTTGACATTGGCACTGGCAAAGGTGCTCCTGTGGGACATCTCTGCACCACTGCAGCACCAGTTGTGGGTGCTGTCCCCCTCGTTGTGTTCCCAATGCCAGGCACAGCTCAAAGCTGCAGAGAAAACCAAGTAATGCACTGGATGTCATGATCTGCCAGCACCAAGGCAAGAGGGGAGAGAAACAGAGGAAAGGGAAAGGGCAAATTACATGCTCATGAATTACTTTAAAATGAGCTTAGATTTGGATAAGAAATATATTATCCTTTGTTCATCTATGAGACAATTTTCTGACTTACTAAATTTCTGCAACTTCAAGCAGATCTCTGTAAATCCTTTAGAATTTTATTCCCACTTACAAAAAATCACTGCTCAATTTTCTCCTTTACTAGAACCAGTGTAATGGATCTCTAATTTACCAGACCATTTACTGCTGCCAAGATATGAGTTTCAGCCAAAAGATTTTCCACAAAGAAAACAGTAAGAGTAAAGCATCTAAATAGACCTTTTCCAGTAAACATATCTCTTGGCATTGTTAAATATTATGGGGTACATTGCAAAAATCTATCACTGTTTAAATACCTGCCTTTCCTGTAAAGGATTGACACTTCTGATGGCACAAGAGCAATTTAGAAGCCTTTTTCATAGCCATTCAAAAAGGTTGAATCGTAAGGATGCCTAGGGAATGTATGTACATCTATATAAAAATAATATATATTGCATATAACTAAAGCAGCAGTGCTCCCTCTAAACAGCAGGTGGTGCTACGGGATCACGCTGTAGACGTGAAACTAAAGTATTTTATTTTTATTCTGTTGTTGATTAAACATCTGCAAACAGATTACTATGCGGGGTTTGCGGTTTTTTTCCTTATTTCAGATGTGTCTTTAAATTTCAAATGTATCTTTAATAAGGAAAGGTAGCGTATGAACAAAACAGTCTGACATTCTCTTCAATCTTACAGAAATAAACCTTCAGACAAGAGGCAACTAATTTATATTCTGAACATAAAACATTAAATTCGAGAGCCTTCTGCTCAAATGAATGGCAAAAAAAGAAATGTATTCACTGTCCTACGTGGAGCCTGATTGCATTCCTCATTTGTTGAAGTGGGTCAGTGATTACTGTTTGAATCCCACAAACAGTTTAGTGGTGCTTATTTGCATATAAATCAGGATAATAGTGTGAGTGTTTAATCATATCCTTCATCAGGGGTGTCTGGTTTGCTGCTCAAGTACTGCAGCCATGCTTTTGAGACTGGGAAGAGATGTGCACAACAGTTTATGTGTGGCATAATCCCCTCTAAATTTTGCTGAGAATATACAGTTTGAGATGATCAGAATAGGAGAGTGTTGGTTGTACACATTCAAGTTTCTTCCTTTTTTCATTGTTACTTTCAAAATGTTAACAAATATTTGGGCATTACAGTAAAGGTTAGAAGTACACATGTGTTTCTCTGAATGAAAGGAATGGGGCAGCAGCCCAGCACTGCAAAACCAGAGAGTGAAGGGATATGTATCATGGCAACCACTGCCTTCAAAAGCATAAATGATCCTCAGGGCTGGTGGGGCCACGTGTTGCAGCTTTTCTGAGTCCTCAGCAAGTGGTGGTCAGCCCCTCCACCACAGCCTCCTGAAAGAAATCTTCCCACCTGACTCTGTATGTCTCCACCATGAGGTGCACCACAATTAAGTGATATTTGAGATGTAGAAAAAGAAATTAAGTAAATGTCTGTTCATCTACTGAATACAGCTGGGGTATGTTCTAGACAGATATTTCATATATATATATAATAAATAAATACCTAATGTATTATAAATACCTAAGATTCATGCCTCAAGTTTCCTGTACAGCCAGTGACAAGATGAAGATCTTTGAAAATTCTAGAAGGGATTTTGCTCAGATATTTCATTTGTACAGATACAATCCTTTTTGGTTTTTTTTTCCCTAAGATTTTGACAAACACCTCTTTCTCTGTAAGAAATTTGTAAGAAAGGAGGAAAACTGATTCACCAGGGGCTGCCTTAGTTAAAGTATGCCAAAGGCAGAAGTCTTGGTGCTGCCAAACATCCTCACAAGGTGCACATCAGTTATGAGAGCTCTGCCCTCCTCCATTAATAGCACAAACTGGTTCAGTCAGACACATTTGACCTCTGACAGCCCCTTGGGCCTGAAAACAAACTTGTTGCTGCTATAGCTGTTCTCTGGAGTGGCAGCAAACACCACGAGGGGTCCTTTTCAGCCATGCCTGCTTGGCTAAGCTCATTATAGAGCACAAATACCAGCAGTCTGACCTTCGTTCCGAGCCAGTAGACTAAGAAACCACTAGGCTTTAGGAGCTCTCAATGACAAGAATAAATACTGGTTGGAGATAATAAAGACATGAGAGGGATAGTTTCACAGCAAGCAAAATATATAAAGCCCTTTAGATCCTATACTTTGCAGCAGCTGTTACTAATCTTACATCAAATTTCTTTATTCAGTGTTTTATGTGGTGAGAAGCCCTGTACCATGTAAAGCTGGCTCTAGCTGGAGTAGTTACAGACCACCTCCTTTTTAATATTGTCCTCCTTTTGTTCTGGCTGGACTAGAGTTAATTTTACTCTCAGTAGCTGGTACAGTGCTACAGAGACTGTAGTCATTTTTTGGATTCATCATGAGAATAATGTTGATAACTCAGTGATGTTTTAATTGCTGTGAAGCTGTGTTTACCCCTAGTCAAGGAGTTTCCAGTTTCCCATGCTCTGCTAGGGAGGAATTGTACAAGAAGCTGGAAAATTTGAAATATTTCAACTGTTCTTATCTCAACCCACAGGTTTTACCTTTTCTTTTTTTCCCAGTTATCTCTCCCATCCCACAGGGAGCCAAGGGAGTGAGTGAGCAGCTTCATGGCGCTCAGCTGCTGGCTGGGGTTAAGCCATGGCATGGAGTGACAGCCCCATATTGCCTCAGTGCCCACTGACAGACTGTGAATACTCTCAGAGCACTGAATTAACCTCCCCAGGGCTGGCTCCAGCAGACTGACAGGCTGTCTGCAGGAAATGGTGAGTGTTCTGCTGCTGACAGATAAGGAGGAGTACAACTCATGGCTCTTTTCAAGCCAGAGCCCCAGCCAACATCTGTAGAAAGGCATCCCCACCTCACTGGCAGTGCAGCAGCCCCTCTCTGAGCTTCAGATGTCTGTGAAGCCCCTTAACAAGCGGGGGGACTCTCCCAAGGAGTTCAGCTTCCCACCTGGTACAGAAACACTGCCTTTTCCCACTGTGAGGAAAGCACACATTGGAGGTTTGGCTGGCTCAGAGGACATCTGCTTTGAGCTGAATCACAGCTCAGACCTCCAGCAGGGACTCGACGAAGAAGCAAAACCTGGACTGATGCTGGATTATATTCCTTTATTTCCTGCCCCTTACTGTAGTGAAACAGGAACCAATAATCTGAGACTTTGAGACTTACTGGGATAGGAAATCTTGCAAGGAAAAAAAAAATATAGATAATGAGCACAAAACTACATTTTATTTATGAACATTATTAGAATCAATAAAAAATAACAAATAGATTTTTTACTTAAAAATATATTAGACATTGACATTATCTGAGACTTGTTACAGAAACATGAGATCAGCCACAGTTTTATTTGAAATGACTAATTTCACAGCTTTTAAACATAAATCACCATAATGATATCACAGTCATAAATCCAAATGAAATTGTATTTTACATCTTTCACATGAAAACTGTAAATTTGCTTCTTCAAGTATCCATTTTGTGAGATTTCAATAAATTTTATTCTGTATTTAAAACCTGAAATGAATTTACAGCTTTATCAATGGGGTTTGGTGTGCACTGAAGGATTGCAGACATTCTTTGTTTACCTTTATTTATTGGTTTTGCTCACCTTTTGCACCGATCTCATTTCAGGACTTCAAGAACACAACATCCTATTGCAAAATCCCTCACCAGGCTGCCAGGAGCCTGCTGCTTGTGGCAGGCACTGCTTACAGCCTCCATCCCTTCATCTTACCACAAGCTCACAGGTTAAATTTGTGGGGTGCAGATATGCCCATGGCTTTTTGCCCTGAAAATCCTCAGCTTCCTTTGACTGCACCCTGCCTGGTAAGGTCAATTGTCTTCCACCAGCTAATGTAAATATGTTAGGTGTTGTCTTTCTCAATGAGTAGGACAGCTTTTTAACCTACTTTATTCAAAATTAACTCTCCATTATGTCTGAAGGGATTTTGCTTATAATAATCTGTCACTGTGGGGGTCTGCAGCTTCAGCTCCCTCATTGTTGAGAGCAGATAATAGATGGAAATGGAAGAAAAAAGGCAGACTACAAACACATCTATGGAGCTTGTCTAGTTATTTGACATGTTTCTTCGATAAATACAGATTTTAAAAATTTGCCATCGACAGCTATATAGATAATATAATAGTGGAAATCATTGATCTAATCCCCAGAATAAGAGGCATAAAAGATGGAAAGCTTTTGGGAGTCACTGTGACAACTGCCTGTTTTAAACACCTGCAGGTTTTTTAAATTTTGTAGTTACTCACCACAGGAAAAAAATAATCTGACAGTTAAAGAAATATTGCAAGTTTCTCAAATGATGTTTTAGCCAGAAATGAAAGTTTTGCTTTGGGTTTTAAATAAGTATGCTTAAGAACAATTTAAAGTATGAGGTTTTAACATAAGCTTAATTGGAGATGAAGTGATGCTGTGAGCGTCATGCATTGGTATGAACACAATGCTGAAGTGAAGGTAACTGATACAGAGGCAGAAGAATTTTACTCTATCATGTTCACATGCACACCCCAAAAACTCTCAAGATACTGTACTCACTTCATAAAGCAAAAAGATATTGTAATAATGTTGCCAAAACAAGTCCCAGACACACTACTATTTTCTCCCTGTAAGCATAAAACCCAATACATTCTTGGTTCTCAACATTTATTGTAAAAATGCATTTTATTGTTTATACAACAAGTTTTTAACAATAGAACATGGAGCAGTAATGAAATATTATATGACAGAATAATATGTCCTGCCTTTTCATTCAGGACTGTTTCTAAAACTGCAGTATTTGATATCATTTTTTTACATTTGACAGAATCAATAACCATCTGGGAAATATCCCTCACTGCTTTCTAATGAGCAAATGGATGGATTTTGAAACAGAAAGTTTATCTGTTATCAAGTTATCTTCCTGAAAAGCTGTAAATGGGAATGAACAATTTTAAATGACTGCTGACACCTGCACAACAGCCACATTTCTGCAGTTCTCCAGAGAAAATGCAGAAGCAAATAACATTTCAGATCTGCAGGGACGTTTAAAGCATTAAGTGACTGTTCATTCTGATTTTCTTCCCAAAAGGTTTATGATTTTCAAGGGATATGATTAAGACCATAAACAAAAGTAGAGTCATGAATTTTAAACATTTAAATCAACCCTGATATTCTTTGTTCTCCACACAGACCATTTCCTGTCCTTTACAGCAAAAGCCAATTTCTGTTATGAAAGAAATTCCCTGAGCCAGGCTTAGGCAGGCAGCCCTGTGTTAGATCCCACAAGCAATGTGAAGACTCACCAGAGACCCAGCCAGATGTAAGTCTTACTTATCACTGAAGCTCCTAAATGCATGGCCCTCTAACATGTCCTACAAATTTCCACTGCACTTTCCCCAGTCCCCTTTCTCAGGGCAAGATGTAGGTAATTCCAAACATATAGCTTTTCATGCTGCTGCACTTTCCTCAAGTATTTCTGTTCCTTAAAAAGAAGCTGAAGACTAAAGGTTGCATTTTAAATGCATGTAGGTGTTACACATTAGGCTGCCTTTACAAATCATGCCACTAATCTTTTTTATTCTCTGCAGGTCCAAGATGCTTGGCCAGAGGCAGGAAGTGCTGTGCCACAGCTGGCAGGCTGAGCCCCACCACACAGCCCAGGCACAGCTCTTCCTCACAAGCAGCCCCTCAAAGGGGCAGCAGTAGCAGCTAAGAGGAGGTGACACAACTTACACAGACTCAGGTCTGGGAAAATGCTACAAATGTTAAAAAAGAGAGCTGATACCTGTGTCACCTGGCGTGGTTTAATAACAAAGCACTCAAGCACTATACTCATTAAATATATGCTGACCTGAAATAACAGAAGAACTGCCTCAACATACTCAGTGCTTCCTCTGAGAAATGCTACTCCTTCTTCTCCCTCAAATATGTCAGAGCCTGCACGAAATGAAATTCCCAGTGAAGTCAGGATGCCCCAGAGCTGCCTCCCAGCCAGCTGTGATCCCTTCTTGTTGCAAAGGGCTTCAGAGAGACCCCAGTGAAGGACAAATATTTGCTCTCTGTCCAGTCTATTGTCACATCTGATGTTGAAAAAAGTCACTGTACAGTAGCTCCCAAAGGAAAAAAATGCAAACCTTCCCTTCCAGAGTGAAAACATTTGAAACCAAAACCAATAACCTACCACAAATACCATAAGCAAAATGCAGCTCTATAAGAACAGGAATCCTGGCAAAGATGACCCACATGCTTACACCATTTGCAAGCTACATTATTCCCTCATTGCCAACTGCTTACTTTTAGAGCAGCTTCACCAAATCGCACATACAGTATGCCTTAGGCATCACACTTTGTCTTTATTCAAAACTCCTAAGGGGTCAATATTGTTCTTCTAAATGTTATATTAGTAATAAATACTCAGATTATTTAATTCCATGAATATCATGTTTCTGTTTTAATATTTGATGCAAAGGGGAACAATGCTCCTAAAACTGATTAAAAGCTTTGTAACTAAAAACATTGGGTTTTGATTTGAGCCAAAACATAAATCTAATAAGAAAAACAGAAGAGGAATTAACTTTTGATCCTGAAGGGACTATGAAACATGCTATAAAAATACTTTTAAAGGGTTTGAGAGAATGAGGGCCAAACTAACACAAAATGTCAAACTTTGACCCACATTCCATCTCCCATGACCCATCACAACTGCAATATGACTGCCCACTGGCTAAATTTCCATCACTGTTATGAAGGGAGCATGGCTCAGGGGTGGTGGACCTTGCAAACATAGCCAGTTCTGAATCTAATAGAAGAATCAACTAAAAAGTAAAAGAAAGATGATTTTACCACCCCTATTGTATTGCTCTAGAACCAGACAGGGATGTGAATGGCTTTGGGAAAGCTGAGAAAAGACTCTCCATCTTCCAAGCTCTAGATCTAGTTAAGTATCCACGCACAAATTACAAAACCATAAAATCCCAAAAATATGGATTCTAGCAGGGCTCTGGAGGTTCTGTGGTTCCCTCTCCCAGCAGCCCCTCCCCTCCCAGCACTGAAGCCCTGATGCAATGGGACTGTCCAAGCTGGGCAGCTCCCTGCCAGGAGCAGGGGGAGCACAAGGGTCCTGGTCCTTGTGCCCACAGCACCACTCTGAAACGCTCTCTCTTCTGCCAACAAACACTGCCTGAAACAAAAGGCAAGTGTTCCCACTTATAACTGCTGAATATAATACTGGCTCAAAGATGTGCTTGTGTCCACACAGGAATCTACAGACCAGGCAGACATTGTTCTAGGGCAGAAGCCTTTTAAATTACTTTTGTAATAGTGGTAGTAGGAGTAGAAGTAGTAGTTTTTCCTTTGGTTTTGCTACTGGTGAAAATTTGTCATCAAGGAAAAAAAAAAAGATGGAACAAGAATGACAATGATTCCCATCCATGTCCCAGTTGTACTCTGCGGCTGCAAAAATTCCATTTTTATTTTAAGATTGCATGCAGAGCTCTGTTTCTGCTGAATAGGAAGTGAATAATCATGATGCAAAACATCAGAAATAATGGAGACAATGCACTGTACTATACCTTCTCCAGTTAGGGGAAAATGCAAAGAGAAAAAGTACTCTATTCTTTGACACAGCTTCTTAGAATTACAGAAAATACTTTGGTGCTAAGAGTTTATTTTTGCTAACTTTATAATATTTCTGCAATTCTTTTATTATCCTTCACATTGCCATATTTAGCAGGAAATAGTAGGTGAAAGGCTGGAAAACAAGGGGGCAGCAGAGCCTTTTTCAGGCTTTGAAGTTACAATGGCATTGGAGACACTCAGGATGATTAAGGGAAATCCAGGAACACCCAGTTGAATCAGTGGCAGTGGAACAGCATAATCCTTCCACACTAAGCCCTGCTTTGTTTTCAGATTGTGCTGCTGATCCTAATGAGAAATATCAATGGGAGGGGCCTGGATATCAGTTTATATTCTTTGGAATAAACAAGGCCATTCCTACTTCTGATAGCATCCCTCAGGGCTGCCAGTTGCCTCTAAACTCTGCTTTTATTGGCCAGTATCTGAAATCAGTCTCAGAAGTCAATCACCAAAATTGTCACCAATCATTTGTATCTGTATATATGTATATATATTTCTGTACAGGTTTAAGTTTGTTTCCTTATAGGTAAAAACACCAAGGAGTATAAAACCAGAAAGCCAACCTGTGAGTGCCATTTTACAGGCTTTATTATGGATTTTATCATACTCCTGTGTTTCGAGGCAGTCTCAGCATATTTTGATTAAAAGTGTGAAAATATGTTCTTAGGGAAGAAAAGTGTCAGATCTTTTCCCCAGTGAAGTTGAACTAATTGGCACACTGTTTGGTCAGGAATGACAGAAATGTAACAGGGAACTTAAATGATAAAGAAATATCTTGTAATTGATAAATCATCTTATTTCCCATATGCCATTCCAGTTATTTCACTGGGTCACACACAACTATTAATAACTTTGAACACTTGATTCTAAAGAAAACCTCTGCTTTTAGCAGCATGACAATTACAATATGCAAACTGTCTCACTTGACAGCCTGAGCTGCCCTTACACAGTCTGGTAGGCTGCAGACAGACACCATTTTCCACACAAAGAGCCTTTCTGCTTGAGCAGCTCCCGTCAGACATCACCACCAGCAGCACACCACGAAATCCAAGTGAGCAGCTGCCACTCTCATCAGCACAGCAGGGTAATACCCCAGCATAAGGAGCAGAGAGGAGCTTACAACCTCCAGCAGGCAAAGGGATCTGTACCAGGCTGATGTGGCTAGGCTTTAGCTTCTGACAATTTGCAGACCCCTGGGAGATGGTGTTTCAGTAGGCACTAATTATATGCTCTCTTTTGGTTGAATTTTCACTGAGAACAAAGTACCTTGCAGATATCTTGGCCCCTTGTGTAAAATTTCATTTATTTTTTTAGTGTTTTCCTCTATTCTTTGCCATTGTCATTTAAGTGTAAATAAAGTTTATACCATGAAGAAGGGTTACCTAGGGAGTGCCCTGTTATTTTCTCCACCATCTCAAAATGCTTTCCAGGATCAACTAGGAGTTTCTGACTTGCTAAGATTTATGACTACTATGTTCTCAGCTAATCTTCTTACTTGGTTTCCCCAGCTGTCGTCATACTGAATGGGATTTAATTTCTGTAGCCACTTGCTTATCTTTGAAGTCAGTGTTATCCCTTCATAAAATCCTTTGTGTGCCAAAGATTAGAGGAGCCATTCTTTAGCATTCTCAGCTTTTGCAGCTCCTGTAGGCAACCTAGAGAGTCCTATAAAACCACTCTATCTAGAAGAAACATGTTAATTCTGATTTGAGAATCAAACATGCTGTTCAGGAGCCCAGCTCAGCCTAAAAGGAAATCAAAACAGCTTTGGACACTGCTGAAAGCAACCAATATTTTTTAGAACTGAGGAGAAATGAAGATCACTTTTGACGACCTGAACCAACGTTATTCTTGTCTCATGCTACAGTTTTAACTAATTTGTTTTCTCATTGTTCCAAAAAAACCCCACCATATTCACCCCACTACATTCTGCATTATGGGGTCTTACCCTTGTTTTAGTCTAACGGACATGCTGGAAGACTAAAATATAAACAAGAGTTTTTGGAATATATTTCCATTCTAACATCTAAAGGCAGATTTGTTATTGAAAGAGTTACTTTATTTATCAACCTGGCTTACAACCAACCAGTTTCATGGCTGCTAATCAGACTACAGCAGCTGCCACCTTCAGAAGAACATGTGTGTGCCAAGATGTCTGCTGACTGCTTTGTAATTTCCCATTACAGCTCCACAGGCTGCTGAGTCCTTCCTCTTGCATCTGAATCTCATGATCAAAGAATAACAACTTTCTGAAATGAGAATTTGTTGATTTAAAGTGCTATCCACTTTTTAAAAATAGTGTTTTATAGCATTTTATTAAATTTTGCATTAATTCCAGCACCCAAGTTTTCCCCACCACTGAAAAGCCCCAGCGTTTGCTGGCAGCAGAATATGCCTAGCAGAGGCCAGAGAGGGATCCATCTGTGCATGGAAGGGAGAAGACCACTCATGGAGACCTCTTCCAGCTGGCCATATGGGTTTTTTCCACGAGTCAAGCTTTGCTCTTGTGTTTAACCTGGACCATTTGTTTGTTATTTTGAAAAGTAGTGGCTGCTCAGATTTTATGTTTGCCATGGAGATAAATATTGAATTGGTTGAAAACTCTGCAGTGTAAGACAGTTTCTATCTCACAGGTGTCACACCATCCAGATATCAGTAACAACAAAACACATACTACAGAGATAAAGATTTAGGGACGTTTTTCCATTAAATTTTCTGTAGAGCAGGCATTCCTCTCCATAGCTTACAAATTCAGATGTAGTGCATCATGAAAGGACGTAGAACTTTTTTAGAACAGGGAGTTTCATGAGACTTGGCAGAAGACACTGTGGGTACAAGTAGTCAGCTTGGCTTGGGAGGAGTTGGATGATGAGGTGGAAAGGCACCATCTGGGCACCTTCTATTGCTTGGACTCGCTCAGTAAGCAAAATACTTCCAGAAAAGTAGGAAGTGTCATCTGCATTTGCCATGGTCTTGCACTTTTGACCCTTGTTGAGACAAAATGGCAGGCTAAGTGGACCTCTGGCCTGAGCTGCTACAATCATCTGGTGTTCTGACACTGATTTATGGTAATTATTGTAGTAACCTCTAAGTCATTATTCAAATGTAGGGAACCTAAAAGACTTTTGCATAAATTGAAGTTAATAATTATTAATAATGCATTGTTAAATACATTTAAAGATTACTTCAATAGGACTATTCATGACAACGCATGCAACCTTTAAAAGAAAATTTGTAGGACAAAACTTGGGGGCATGTCTTCCATGCTTTTTAATGAGAAAAAAGTCACTTGCATTATCTGTAAGTATGACAGCAATGATTCTGAAGATGCTTTGTTAAGGAGCCATAAAACACAGCTTTATTTTTCACAGGAATAAAAATTTTGTCTTGTTCTTGTATGCTTTAGAATATGGAAAAAAAGTGTTGTATGCACAGTGTTAAACCCATTGTATTGTCATAAAGTCTTCAAACTGGAAAAACAATTATCACTCAAAACTTGAATCAAAAACAGGCAGAGGAAAAAAAAATGGTGCCATGAAACCGAACAGTAATAAGCTCATAACTATGTAGTGTGCTTCATCACTTTCCATGGAAGTGTAACACACAACCATTAGGATTAAGGGTTCTGTCTCTCACAGCATACACCCTTATCAATTTTCCATATATATTTTACTTCAAGGAAGAAAACTTAGTGAAGTGAAGTAGCATTTGAAGTTTGCTACAGTCACTTGTAAATTCCAAGTTGTGTTTTCACTTACTTTTGCTGATACAGTCTATCATGAAATAGGAAGATATGAAAGACTACTAGCTAAACAAAATATTTTCTATGATAACATTCAATTTCCTGAGGACAAAAGCTTATCTTTTCTTCCTAAATGTAATACAGGGCTAATATAGAACATAAATGAGTCACTGTCAGGGAAGAACGTGGCCCCTAAAATCTACTTTAGCAAAAACTGACAATAGTCTGGAAGGTCAATTACAGACGTAAAGAAAATGAAATGATTCTCATAAAATTGGGAATACTGCCTTCTTTTGCCTTCCAACCCCAATCCACAAAACCAACCAGAAAAATTTGCACCACTGGGCATCATTTGACCATCCACTCCCACCATAGCCAGCTATGCTGGGTGCTGAGGCAAGTGGCAGAGTGACAGGTTCCCTCCAGACCCTTCCCCATTCCTGAGTGGCTTCATCATGCCAGTACAACCTTCAGCAACTATCAGCAGCAAATGTCCTGGTCCCTCATGCCTGGGGGTCTCTCCATGGATCCATGAGCTGCAGAATGTGGTCCCACAAGGCAGTGTAGCTCCAGGTCACACAGTGCCCAGGCAACAGATCCTCTGAGCCCCCTGCCTTTTCACTCTCAGCATTCCTCAGCTGCTGTTTATGTCTTGGGATAGAATATAAGAAAATAAAGGTAGTATAGAAAGTAATCTTGCCCCTAAGGAGTTACAGCTGGGCCAATTATCAAAGATTAGGAACAGGCCTGACTTTAACAGGCCACAGCTGTGACCCATGAGAAGAAGAGTGCTATAAAAGAGTGGGGTGGCTGGTTGAGAAGGGAACTGGAGTTGGTTGGCTACTTTGTGAAGAAGAAAGAGCCAGTGCTCTGAGGAGCTGCCCATGAGAAACACCAAGAAGGTATGAAACTTTTGTGATAAGGAGACAACAGTATGGAACCCCTGCAATAAGATGACAACTTTTTGTGTCTCTCTCATACTTGGTTATACTTTTTTTTATTTATTCTTTACTTTAATATTGCATTTTAAGGGTCTTATGAAATTGGAACAACATAAATAACATCAATGGGTTTTTTCTTTAATATTCCCTTCATTTTTCTGTCTGATCATTCACTAGCAGATTTTGCTGCTTGAAGGAAAGGATTGTGCTTTTTTTGCATCTAAATATCTCATCTTTAAAGTTTTAGTCTTTGGTTTAGACAACATTAAATGATCTTTGAGGCTCTTTTTGATAGTTTTCTTTGGCCATAACATATATCTTTTAATAAGATGTCCTGTGTTCTCATGTTTAGAAGTATGAATAAGTATTTTTCAGCTTTGAGGTGAGTCATTTCAAGCTGTGGAAACCATATCTTACCTAAAAGAGATATAGGCCAGAGGTTGCAGTTTCAAGAAACACTTTCTTTGATGCTCTGAAGTGATGACAGGTCCTAAGCAAGTGCTGTCTTTGATCTACCATTCCTGAAAGCAGACACTTCCTTAACTGCAAGTAAAAATAAGAAAGTTACTCTTTCCTCAGTAATTAAACAGTAGCAGTTACCACCCAAGTGATTGATAAACTAGATTTATTTGGCAAAACAGAAGGTAAGGTAAGTAGGCAAAATTGCTTTACAGGCTCAATTGCAAAAAAACACCACTACAGAAAACTGCTTTCTGCTATTTGTCCCACATGCATTGGGGAAATACACGGTTGGTTGCATTTCTGGAGGTAGAGAGGACTGTGCTGAACATATACTTGAATCTTTCAAGGATTTATATTCCATAGAAAACCTTTCTAACAAGGTCCTGAATGTTTTGTGCCAGCTCTTTCATCAGTCATGCAAAACTGACTGCATTTTGCAAGAAGGGAGACATCCCATCATCTGGGACCTCCCCCATTACCAAGGACTGATGATAAATAATGCAAAGTGGTTAGGTGAGCTCTTCCACCAGCTCCTTCAGTACCCTTGGGTGAATCCTATCTGGCCCCATAGACTTGTGAGCAGGTTGGCACTTCCTTCTGAATTGTAGGGGGCCTATTCTGCTCCCTGCCTGTCAGTTCAAGGGCCTGGTTTCCCTGAGGATATTGATTTTTTTTTTTTCCTGTCAAAGACAGACACAAAGGAGACATTAAATACCTCAACATTTTCATTATTCTTTGTGGCAATGTTCCTTTTCACATCCAATAGGGGATGGAGATTTTTCCTTAGCTCTCCTTTTAATAAAAACACTTTCTATTCTCTTTCACAGCGGTGGTCAGACTGTTGAGCTTTTGCCTTTCTGATTTTCTAGCTATGTAATCTAGCTACATCCTTGTACTCTTCCTGAGTTGCCTGACCCTTCTTCCAAAGGTCATAAACCCTCTTTTTTAATCTGAGTTCCAGGAAAAATTCCCTATTCAGCCAGGCTGGTCTTCTGCCCCAGTGACTCACCTTTCAGCACATGGGGATGGCCTGCTCCTGCACCTTTAAGATTTCCTTCTGAAACTATGTCCAGGCTTCCTGGACTCCTCTGTTGTTAAGGACTGTTTCCCAAGGGAGTCCCTACAGCAGTGCCCTGAACAGACCAAAGTCCTCCCTCTGAAAGCCCAAGGTAGAGGTTTTTTGACCCCTTTCCTTACTTCACCAATAATCAAAACTCAATCTTTTAATGGTTTCTACATCCAAGAAGGCCTCTGACCACCACACCTCCCACCACCACTTCTCTGTTTATAAACAGCAGGTCTGGTGGGGCTCAGTTACCAGATATGTCAGAAGTTGTCTTCCACACACTCCAGAATCCTCCCAGGCTGCTTCCTCTCTGCTGTGTTGAGTTTCAGTTTTGTGAAATATCAGCCAGCAGCTTGTAAAACACTTCATCTACCACTTTGTCATGGCTGGGTGGTCTATAACAGACAGCAGGATGTTTGCCTTGTTAGCCTTCCCCCAGTCCTTACCTAAAACAATTGCCCTTCTTCTTTCTGAGCAGCCATGGTTATAATGTGTGGAAGTGACTGACTTGCTCTGGGCAAACCCCTGGATAACCTTCACTGCCATTTCCCCAGCCCTCAAGTTCCAGAGCTTCATATCTATTCCCCTGCCTGGGGTGAGGAGGGAAGCTGAGAGGGCATAATTATGGCAAAAGTGATTTTGTAGTGACTGCCAGATCTCATTCCTCTTCTTTTAGACCTAGAGGAGACATATAGCAGCAGACCAGAGCCAAAGGAAGCAGTGGGTAAAATTTACTTTATCTTGTGCATTAGTTTGTTTGCTTCCCTGCTTTCTTGCTTGCAGTTTTTAAAAATCTTAAATAGTGATTTTAATATGGAAACTTGTGGTTGTTAGAAACTTTAAAAATACAAAAAAATATTCTTGATCAACTGCCATAAATTATCTTTATCCAGAGTAGTGTGAAGAAGCATGGGAACCAGCTTGCTCTGCCCAGCCTGCCTATGCTCTGTTTGGGAAGCTGCCAGGGAAAGAGAAACTGGGCAATATTACCAAAATTAAGTTCCTCACCCAGAGGTTCCAGACTCTTAAAGTGCACTTCATGTCCTTTCGTTGATGAAGCTCAAAAATATAAGGGATAAATCAATGGGGGAAAATGAAACAGAAGATTTATGCTGTCTTCATGTGTGAGTTGCTTTCCTACTTCTTTCATTTTCCACCTTTTTTTATCTTTTAAGCCAAAAAAAAGGTCTTAAACTAGAAGATCTATTCTTCTTACATGTTACAGTTTGATAAAACTACTCATTCTGCCAGAAGGAGAGTGTGGGTGTAATCAGAGTGAGCAGCAAATCTCTGCAAAGGAGATTTCCTTGTTTCCCACCAGAGTCTTGTGTTTCTGGGACACAGTTCAGCAGCTGGACATGTGGGTGCAGCTTAGCATTCACCTTGGGAATTCCAATATTTGATTTGCATACATCTGTACCCAGACTGATTTTGGCAAGGGAGACACACATATTAGAACAAGAGAAAAAGCTGGTTCAAAACGTCTTCAGCGTGTATGATAATCTGGTCTGCAATTTTTTTTGTTCCTTCTCACAGATCTTTAACATCCTTGTAATCAATTCCAACAGTTCTGCTTTTAAGACAGCTAGAGAATGCCTTTTATTAACTCAGTGTATTTGAACGGGTGGTTGTGGTTTTTTATAAGAGTTTTCTCTAATGCTTTACCTTGCAAAAATAGCAGCAGCTGCTATTTAGTCATCTGATAAAATGAAATTCTGATCTTTGCACCTTCATGTCTCTAATGCTCTAGAGGCAAATGAGAACTAAGTACAGAGTTCTCCCACCAAAGGGCTTGGCAAGATATTGTTCCTTATTATACCTGTTCAGTGGCAGCACAGGGACAGTATTTTGAGTCAAAAGGAGATAAAGGCAGTTATGTCATGTGCCCTGGTGTTCTGTTTGATTTGTCATCAAAACAAATTGCTGCAAAGCGTTTTATATATAAAAACATTGCAAGAGATTTGTATCCAGGCAACAGTTGTAAGCTACTAGATAAATTGCCTATTACTCATTGCTTGTAAATTAGTTCCAGCTAATTTCTCCTAGCAAACAAGGGCTGCATAGGCCTGATAAAGGGAAGTGATTAAAGCACATTTTAGGAAAGCTGACAAAACATTGTTCTACCAGATTCTGGCCCTAATTTTCCTGTGGATTATGAATCTGAGGAGCATCCCCATATGATATTCTTAACAGTGTTGCAAATTCTGACCATAGCGGAGTTGCTGATGAGGCCATGTGTTTCTTGTCTGTAGATGGAAATGCTGCCTGTTAATTGCACCCTTAAAAATTATAATGATAGTATTAAAAAATGGATAAACCAGATGAAAGAGTATCTCAATAAAAAAGAAGTAGTAAGGTGAGTACAGGCCCCAATGGCTGTAGGAATGTGGCCCAGTGACACCAAAAGTCACTTGTAGATACCAGAATTATAAGAGCAGAGTTGAGGATTTTATCATAAACTGAGCACAGCTATCTCTAGCTTCAGTACATGGTCTGTGGCAGATGAGACAGAGATAACCCACAGCAATTTAGAAACCCCTGTTCTGTTTGCAGACCAGTTGCTGGACTTTGTAGTCACATCTCTAATGGGAGTAAAATGAAATGGGAGCTGTTCCTTGGTTCTGAGACAAATGCTACAGGGCAGGTATACACCTAAACAAAGCAGTTATATTAGCATTACACAGAGACTACCATAAAGCTAAAAAAATCTATCAATATGTTAATAATAATCATGTCTAATAACATGATAGTACATTAATATCAATTATCTATATGATAATTACTAATAGTATTACTCTATACAAATAGTATTTCTATTAAACTAGTATATAAATGTTTGTGCATTATATAAATATATTTTATTTATTACAAATATATGTAATAAATAATGTGCTAATATTACTATCACACATACAATTTAATATATTGGCTTGGCCCTTTGCTGGGTTGTGGTAAGCACCTCAAGCCCAGAGACTGTTTGGGAACCACTTAGCTGACCAAAGCCTGAACTGGGCCAAAGTCTGTGCAAACATTTTAGCAGATGGTGAGCACATACCAGAGCTCAGCCCTGGCCCTGTTAATGTCCTAATGCACACAAAGCCTATAATTCTTTCAGCCTTAGACAAATGCCTTATAAAAGACAGATCTTCACTTTAATCCTCCAGGATCAGTGTGGCTTTCAGGACACCAGGCACCAAGAGAGCAGGAGGACGCATTGCTTGGACTCGTGGCTCTGAAGAGGGAGGCAGACCCAAGGCTTTTCCAAGTGACCCCATGCACCCCTGGGGCAGAACTGGTATGAAAGGTGCCAGAGGTGAAGCACAGGTCATGGCCTGCACCTCCTGGCTGGGGGCAGCCAGGCTGAGGATGCTCACTCCTTGCCTAAGCCTGAAATGCCATCACTGCCTCTTTGGGGAGGGCAGATCTGCCCTCTCAGAGAGCAGCTTGTCTGGAGACCTGCACAATTAGTGTTTTAAAGGAAGGCACAGGGATCTGTGCAGCATGCAGCCAACAGCTGGAAATCAAATCCTCTTGTCTGGGGCTGGTGAATATGCATTTGAGGTTGATAGAATTTCAGAATATATAAGAAGGAGCAACTGAGTGCTTCTGCATGTGTTCAGCTTCTTTATTTTTCTCTCCTGTGCTTAGATACTTTCATGTATAAGCTCTGTAGGAAAACTTTTCTTTTTATATTGAAAAATTATAATTTGTAGACACTTTTGATAAAAAATCCAAAACTTTCATGACAACAAATCCACTTCAATTCACATGAAAATGAACTTAAAGATGGCAAGAATAAGGGTTTTTAAAGTACTGGAAATATATTGAAGTCTTTTCTTCCCTCTTGAATTAATATAATATTCACAATGTAATCTAAGAGTGCAATTTTTCTCTATTTAAAAACATTTTCCCATTGCAATTATTCAGGTATAATTCATTTAGATTTAATCTCTATTTATAAACCCAGATAAAAATTGTAATGTGGGAGGTGTAATATTTATAGTAAGCTATTAAAATACAGAAAAAATTATTCACTCACAGAGACATGCTGCATCTCACAATAGCTCTGACTGTAATTAAGGCCTTTTAACATCTGATTTTTTAAAAGCTTTCTTTTCTTTTAACCCTTCAAGGTGCTAGACCTTTTTTGTCTCCTACTAGTTCCATACAGGACTGTAATAGAAAAATATCTTCATTTTTACAAAGGCACTTTCAAACATATACCAGAATCTGAATCTAACATATACCAAACATATACATCAGACATATACCAAATCATTCCTGAACCTGAATTGATTTCTATGTTCCAAGCCAATATTCCCAGTTATGTAACAGATATTTACATCTAAGTCCTGAAGTTAGAACTATTTCCAGTGGCTCTAGTAGGATTTAGATCAAGTGTTAAGGAAAAAAAAAAAAAAACAAGAATAAATTCTCTATATAGTTTTTTTTTCGCCCTTTTGTTTTTTTGGCCCAGTGAACACAGGTATGGCAGAACCAATTCACCTGTCTCCTTCCTTAGTACCACTGGTGGTTGATATGCTCAAACATGCCACTGAGCCATTGCTCATGGGGAACTGTATTCTAGAAGGGGGGACTAACAACACAAACTGGCAGAGAAGCCTAGTTTTTAAAAGCAAAATGCATAATTCACCTTCCTAATCAGTGACACAGCAGCATCATGTTTCTTGAAGGTCCCAATAGCAAAATCCTCTTCCTCATTTCTTCCATCAGTTTTAAAGACAAGAATCCCCTCCCAGCTGCAGACTATTCTTTTAAAGCAAGTTTGGATCTTTTTCCTAGTTGGAAAGACATATTAGAAATACCACTCCTAACTTTTACTTGCTACCTCTCCAAGCCGTTGAGACTGGTTTTCCTGTTATATATATTTTAGTTAATGCATATGTAGGGACATCTTTATCAGAAACTTTGACTCAGTTCACTAGCTTGCCATGGATGATCAATTTCCCTATCCTGATGCCAATCCTAGGAGCTAGATTTGCCAAAGAAGGTGGAGAAGGTAAAAATAACTGCATGGTTAAATAAGCCATAATAGTTGTTTTAACTAAATAAGATGCATTGTGCTTTGGAAGAAGTATTTTTCCTGCTCTCACGTTCTCTTGTTTCAGTTCTTTCCACTCTGCTTAGACACCAGCTGTGTTTTCTTCCTTTGTTATGGACTATTTTTATTGAGATCTTTAGTTTACCATTCTTATCTGGCAATGTATCTGTAGGGCTTCTATGGCAGCTATTAAGCCGCTTTAGGAAAATCCCTTCCCTTAAGCCTCTTCACAAAAATAAGACAAGTGACATTTATATAGATGGATGCTGGAGTTTTCCCCTCAAATTTTCCTTGGGAGTTGAAAAAATAAATTCATCTTTATTCTGATAGGAAGAAAACAAAAGAAAGGCGGCTATAGGTGTGAACTTCAACCATCAAACCACTCTCCAGGGAATAGTCAGGGCTGTTGATTTCAAGTGGAGAAAAGTATTTTTACTAGAAACATCTTATCCCTAGATTTGCCAATATACATTTAAGGAGCATAATTTTTTATTTCAAAACAGATTAAAGATGGCAGGCTTTGAGGAGGAGGTGAGGAAGCTGAGGAGGAGTGTTAGCACAATTGACCTTGAAATTCATATTTCAGGATTTTCAGGGACCCACTCTGTACTTTGCGTATTGTGACATTCTAACCTCCATTTGCCATTCTTTTTTTTTTCTGATTTCAACACATGTACTAAGAAACGCTTCTACAAAAATATTGTTTTCAGCCTTTGCAACATTCTTGTAAATCTAGCAATAAATAACACACTAAAGCACATGCTGCAGTATTTAAAACATTGCAGGAGAGCAGTGTACCACAGTGAGGGGGTTTGTAGTCAACCACAGGTCCTGAGTCAGGCTGGCATCCTCCTCATGCTTGAAAAGTGGAGAAGAAGGAAACACTAAAGCTGATATCTGGCTCATTATTGTTTATGAAGAAAATCTTACAAGATTTCCAGTCTTATATTTTTGGGACATGGTTATGGGGTGTGCAAGCAGCTGTGCAATCACATGGAGCCTGACTTTGAGGGTTTCAGTCAGGAAGATCCAAGAAAGAATTGAATGCTGGAGGCTGTCTGGGCAGGAGCCCTGTTTACTTATCTTCTTAGCCAGACTTTTCCCAGATCCCTGAAGCATCTATCTCTTTAGAGTTGACAGGAAAAATACCTCTAGATTGAGTAGTCCTAATCTTCTGTTTGGCACCTTCAAATAAATACAGAAAAGGGAGTTAAGTACAACCTCAGTGGGAAGCTGTACTTTTAAGACTTGTAGAAGGCATTCAGGTGAGTTAAGGACATTAACTACACTTCTCTTCAATCTTTGGCTGTCAGTAATCACTGAATCCATGACCAGGAGTGCCAGGCATATGATCTAACAGGAATAAAACCAAGCTAGTTTGCTCATTCTGGCCTTTCACTCGGGGAACTTTCTGCATAAATGAAGATTAATGAACAATTCTAGAACACAATTAAAGAAGATTTCAAGATTCGCTTTTTGGTTTGTGTGGCCTTGGCACATGTCCTTTGCAGTCTACTGGGTGCAGAGGTGCCTCATACCAGTTCTCTGTGGCTCAGGTTTCTTCAACCACCTAACTCAAAGCAAGGTCTGCAAAATCCTTCAGTGGGTCTTGCTCTTACTTGTAACTCCCCATGTTAAAATGAGTTCTGGTTTTGCTTACTTAGCAGAATAACTCAAGTGCACTTATATAGCCACAAAAAACTAACTAGACAAAAAAAATTGTAGTCATCCCAGCTGAAATAAAATATAAAAATTACACACCTAAAGTCCATAGAACCTCTTAGTTGTGTATGGTTTCTTCCAGACATCCTTCTGAATAATGGTCATATCTTTATACTTTCTACATTAAAAAAAAAATCATAGCAGAATTAATCATACCATCTGGTTTAGATGACAAAAACCTTTTTAGATTAGAACATTTTCCATCTAATGGAGCCTAAAAGATCTACTATGAGACAGTTGTTGTCAGAACGGCACCAAAGTTTACCAAGATTTGATGCAAATGTGAAAACAAGATGATGTGTGTTGAGCAGGTCAAATCCTTTGGTACCTGTGAATGAAGTCACATCCTTCTATCCATCCTGAGCAACAACAGGAGCAGATGAACTCAAATGAATTACTGCTCCTAAGGTGCACTTCAGCATAGGGCAGGATCGACCCCTGCTGCCTCTGTGGAGCTGGCTTGAGCTTTCTCCCAAGTACAGACTTGCCTCTCACAACATATTTTGCCCATTGAATTTTGACCAGAGGCATACTCATACTCCCTTGTAGATGTCACCCTCTTCTGAAACACAAAAAAACACTCCCAAGGAGTGCTGCTGGCTGTTCACTTTAACTTCAGTCTGCAAGTCCTAAATGCTTCTAACTAGATCTACATTTACCTTCCTGTATATCAACTGTGTTGTAAAAATAGCTTCTAATGATACTGCTGTCTCCCTTTTACTTTCCTTAATTGTGTGTAAGAATAAGAGGGAAAGAAAGAAAGAAGTGGGTGGTTGTCTCTTTGTCCAGCTCCTCTAGACACAACCTTTTAAATCCCTTAGAAATCCCTCGTACTCAAGTGGCTACATTCTTTCCTGCATTCAGCCCTAGCACTAACTTCTCCAAAATATGGTTTATTTTTGACAAAGGATGTTGTAAAAATTGTACACCACATCCTCAGATTTGCTTCAAATCTTTGTTCAGAGTCATTGCTGTCATCTCCCACAACAAAATAGGGTTGCTTTAGTTCCTGCCCTTATTTACTGCCAATGGTTGCAGCCATCTGAGAAGGATCTGGAGACCTCATTGTATGTCATTGTTTATGAACAACAAAATGGTTCATTTACATCTAGATTCTGTCAGGGTGCATTCCTTCCTTCCACCACTTCCTTCCGCCATTTATTTCCTTCCTTCCTCCCTCCCTCCCTCCCTCGTTCCCCCCTCCCTCCCTCCCCCTTTATTTGAAAAAAAAAATCAGATTTTCAAAAATGAAAAAAGTCATTTCTTGGTCATGACTGCTTGGAAAAACACTGCTACTCAATTAAGGGAACAAATGAATGGTCTTTAGATCCAGGATCTCATTTATCAGGAGGTATTGTTTTAGTTACTCCACGGTATCCTCATTACTGGCATTACCCCACCAGATCTGAAGATAATGTTAGAAATCAGCAAGGCTCCCTGGCTGACATGAAAACAGCCAGCAGATCACACCCCATGGCAACTTTTACAATGGATTCTGCTGATGTTGATGGAGATGAGCAAGTAGGAGAGCTTCCAGTTTATTTTTACTTCTTCTATCTTCAAAGTATTCATTCAAGCACATCTGTGTGTCTCTAAATGCACCACAATGTTGGATGATGAGCCTGTTGCTAGGCTACTAACAACATGTCCCTTTATATGTCTAAAAATACATTTAACTCCTGTATTTAATGGTGGTGCTTCTTCTGTATTCCAAAGCACACATGATTATTGCGGACCACCTTGAGGCTTCATGAAGATGAGTGTTTTAGTCCTTGTTATACAGCCCTGTTATTAAGATTGTTACAGATTCTGGAAGGAGGCATGGGTGTTCCTGGCTCCTAATTCATACATGCTGTTCTTTCCTAGCAAGCACAAGAAATAGAAGTGGGAAGGACTTTAAAGGTCATATTACTTATCTCTCTGTATAAGGCAGGATCAACTAAATAACTCCTGGCAGACATTTGTCAAACAAGAGTCTGCAAGTTTATAGAGATGGAAATTCTTTTACCTCCCTAGGCAACCTAATCCCATGTCTAAATATTCCCACTAGAAGGTATTTCCACAATACCCTTCCTAAATTTCCCTCACTGCTCTTAAATTCATTAAGGCTTTTATTAAATGCTTTCATGGGTGTTGTCTGACTAGACATACTTAAAAACATAGCCAACAAGAGCAAAATTAGATACCAGGCCTTTTTTGGACTACAAAAAGACAGTTATTTCTAATAAATAGAATAAAGGCAGCTGTTGCTGCTGCTTCAGACTGAGATGCAAGTCTCTAAAACAGTTTAAAAGGGAAATCTTCCATATGTTCATAATTCTGTCTTACTGATGGAAAGGAACACCATAGGAGAGATCTGATATGAGTTTGGGGCATTATTGAGGGAGGTCAATGTGGAGGCCATGCTGAAAATTACCGCAACTTTATTTACCCACTTGCTGCACATAAGTACAAGTGAATAAAAAACTAACTCCTTACAAAGTCAAGGCCTTGGC
Source organism: Agelaius phoeniceus (assembly GCF_051311805.1). Lineage (NCBI taxonomy): Eukaryota > Metazoa > Chordata > Aves > Passeriformes > Icteridae > Agelaius > Agelaius phoeniceus. The sequence continues at coordinate 45,837,031 of NC_135269.1, read as the reverse complement.
TATTATGGGCTAGAGAACCAAGTCTTTGACAACAGAAGTGGATAATGAACAGGATCTTACAGCATGAGTAAAAGAGCAGAGTTTCCTACCACAACAAGGAAAACTGCAACAACCAGCTTCAAAGGATGCCTGCACAAAAGCCCAGGTATGTGCTGGGTGGGGATGGATTTCTAACACTGCCACTGTGAATAACACATTTTGAGCAGCTGAACTAGAAGAGGAAAGATCAGAAAATCAAGCAAAACGTACACAAGTGGTAGTACCAATGAAGTCTGATGCTTTATAGATTTGCATCTAAGGCATGGATTCTCTACAGCCTCTCCATCAGGTCAGCAGGACAATGTCTCTCCTCTGTCAAGCCACTGGCTTTCATGAAACATATAAGACCCCATCTTACTTTCAATTATTTGGTCAACCAAAAGTTATTTCCTTGACAAACAGGGATATTTCACCTGTTCTGTTCAGTAAGGATTCCAAAATTAGGTCAATGTTAAAATTATTGTTCTGTTGTTAACAATAAGCAGCACTTTGAAAACAGCACAATAAAATAGTATGGCATTTTAAAAATAATAATGAAAACCGCAGACTTTACCACAGACTTTAAAAGAGTTTAATAAAAAGGTTTAAAATTAGTCCTTATTAATGAGAAGAAAAAATCAAAACAGCAAACTACTAAGAAAATGGCACTGTCTAGCTTTTGGCAGAGTGTCAGCCCTACCCTCGGAAATGATAAAGTGAGGGCTCATACAGTGTCAAAAAAGAGAAGACCAAAAATACCACAGAAGAAATCAATGTGTTGGAAGATTTGAAGAGGTGAATGATCCTTTGATAGGACTCACTCAGGTTTTTTCCTTTTTAATAGTGGCTAGATGGAATCTATACCAAAAAAGGTTCAGGATTAATTGGGGGTTTTACTCAGAAAAGAGAGTTCTTCACAGGAAAAAAGAAATAGAAAGCTCAAAGCGATGGCCTCTTCATTCTTAGTGTATTACAGATCTCTCCAGGTTCACAACAGTCACACACTCCCATAGCTTCCCAGGCTGTGTAATCCCCAAGTAATCAAAGCCCCTTCTGTTTGTTCACTAATTGTCCTCCACACAGGTCTCAGAGATGTGAGATTACAGACCCCACTGGAAGGACAATGGGATAGAGTGTGGATCCTCTTTAGTACACACTCACTGAAACAGGCACATTTATTTTTAATCACCATCAGCAGTGAGTTATCATTGAAATAGATCAGGTATGTCAATGTTGTCTCTAATAAATTATTGTGTTAGTTGGAAAACAATGTCTTGCTGAAAGGGGCTAGTTCTGGAGCCAGAATCTGCTACAGTGTGTGCAGGTGTGGCTTGACAGTGACACAGCCTTGTAACATCACCTGGAAGGTTTGAACAGCACTCCCAGATACCCATTCTTCCCAGTACAGTAACAAACAGCTGGAGTTTGGGAGAAAAGTAGTGTTTTCAAATCCCACAGCTGTTTCTAAAGTGAGAGTGCTTTATCTCTTGTAAAACACATCAGACTGACTTTAAAGCATGTGGAGCTCCACATTTAAGGAGCCCCTTTTTGTTGAATGGTGCCACTGCCCAAATAATGTCAAGTTTCATATGCATGAAGATTTAGTAGGGTGGTTCACAGCTGGTGGGGTACATCAATTACAAGAATGCAATTTATTTCTCAGATAGAATAAAATCAGGGTGATGGAAGGAGGGTTGAGGGTGGAGGAAAGGGAAAGGATAGAGAGAAAGCACAAGGGGGGAAGACAGAGAAAGACAGGGAGGAGAAGTGTGAGAGGAAGGAAGGAAAGGAGCCAGATCGGAAAAGCAGCAACAGTCCTCTGGATTCTCTCTTCAGTGCAGCAGGTAGCAACACTGAAGATGTCTGGAAGGATGATTTCCATCACACTTTTCCCCTTAGTACTTTCCATTGTGATTTGTTCAAAGCTCCTGTCACTTGTCTCAGTTTATGATGATGTTGGTACTGATTGGAGCATGTTAATTAAGTGTAAATACTGCATAACCATTGTTTGTTAAGTTCATATGCACAAATATCATTGCATAATATTTACCCCATCTTTAAATAATACTATTGTCCTTGCTGTGATCTGTGTTTGCTTTTTCTCTGCTATAAACAAAACCTGCAAAGAGGAGATGGACAGAGGCAAGAGGGAGAAAAAGGTGCAGATCTCAGGCTGGTGGCAGCCACCTCCCATGGGAACCCAGCCTAACAACCATACCAAGGTCTGCAGGCACCAAGTCATGTTCACAGACAGCAGAATAACACATGGGGAAAATACTGCCACAGTGACTATGGAAAAACAGTTCCCTGGCATTTCTGAGGAGAGATTATATCAGTAAAGCTGAGATACAAAGCAGTGCTGGATACCAACCATCTTCAAATCAGAACAGGATTAGCAGAGAAAAGGTTGATTTTCAGTTTCTTCTGTGAGAAAGATTAGGAGCAAGAACATAACCCTGGAATACAAATATACAAAACAATATAAAGTCAACAAACAGATCTGAATTGAGTCTTTCCTTCTCTGATGGCAAAAAGAAGAAAAAAAGAAAAGAAAAAAGACAAGCAAAAAGTAATAATAAATGAACTTGCTGGCATACATCTGTGGAGTGATGCAGATTAAATAGTGTCTATGAGAAGAAATCATTAATATTTATAAAGAAGCTCAGCAGCAGCTGCCAAAGGATGAAGGGAATGTTCAGGAAATTTCACACTGGCAATAAAACAAGTTAGGGTTATAAGAATGGCAAGTTTGCATATGAAAGCAAAATGTATCAATTTACTGAAGGTTTTGTAATATATGTTCCTCCACTGGCCCAGTATTCCTGCACTGTGAGCAAGCAGACATTATTTTGAATAAACTATTGCATTGAGATATGACAGGTTTGGTGACTTGGGAAATCATTGCTGGGAAGCTTTAGTGAAGTCCTGCAGAATATATCAGGTAGTTCCACTAAAATACAATCAAAATGAGTCCACAGACAAATCTTTCAAAGGAAAAATTACTTAGGCAGTAAAAAAAATGTGCAAAATTGTCCCCTCTTTCCTACAGAACTGCTTCTTGTAACAGAGTTGATGAGCACTCAGTTGAGACTCCCACAAGATATGAAGCAGAAGGAATATTCTCCTTTAAAAATTGTTCCATGCAGTAAATTTTATATATAGAAGTTTTATAAACTGAAAGTACTGAAAAGATTTTGCTTTATAAAACTCAGTGGAAAAAAAATTGTTCTGGTGTGAAAGTCTGTAAAAGTCACAAAGAAAAGCAGCTGACAAAAAAGCTGAAGAAGGGGTCACTTCCTCCGTGCTAACATTTTACTGCACTTGAGTCTCAGGGTCCTTTTATTAATGAAAAATTAATTTCTATGTTTATAGAAGGCTATAGTTTTTCCTATACAAACTTTTCATTTCCATTTAAACATGTCTTAGCAATAAAAAGGCACAAGTCATGCATGGGCATTTTACCCTGGAAACAAACAAAGCCTGACAGAAAAACATGCTTTTGTACAGCTGGACATTTTTCCTGCCTTACCTCCTGTGCTGATACTGTTTGCTTCAGGCACCTGAGTTCTGTCCAAGGACCACGTTCTCACCTTGCTCTGTAGCCATGTTTTGCCCCCAGCATATCCCTCTCCAGACACAGACCTCAGGCTCCTCTGGCTGCACACAACTGCATCCAGAAAGGGAAAAATACCACCAAGGACGTCAGAGTAAACTCCTCGTTCTCCCTCAGCAGTGATGAACACTATCAAAACTTGTATCAGAGAGGAATGATACAGGGCTCTTCTCAAATCATATTGTTTTCTGAGTTAGGGTCAACAGAAATCTGAATTAAATGGATTAATATTACAAGAAGTAAAATAAAAAATGAGTTGCTGTGACATGATGTCTCCTTCAGAAAAATTTCAAGGCAAGATAATTTTCATGTCTGACTAAAATTACTGTTTTGGGTGGCACAGTTCTTTTTCTTTCCGAGGCACCATGAAGAATGCTATAAACACTATGGAAATAAATAGATGCAAATACAGGACAAAAGTGCAACTAAGAAATATTAATATAATTAAGTTTTTTTCTCCATAAACAAATGGTATCAGACATGGGTTTTAATTGCAGTATTTTTAAGCAGATAGGATTGATTTGTTTCTCTGTAGTGCATGCACCTGACATGCTTGAAAATAAAAACGTAATAGCACTTTGACTTTCCAAGGTCCCCAGCAAATAGCACCCAGTGTCTTGACACCAGGATGGATAAATTATTGTATTAATGGCACAGTGACAGAGGCAAAGTAACATCTTAGATTTTGGCAGATGCAAACTCATAAGCCAAGAAAATACTGATCCATCCTTGACAGGCATGAATTTGAAAAGATTTATACATATTTTCAGGGTGAAAAAAACCCAAACAGAGATCTATTTGATCTCTTTGTTACAGATCCTAAGTTCCAATAGCCTTCATTAAATTTCATTTCCCCACCTATAAGGACATTTTCAAATAAGAGCACATACATTCAGGTCAGTACATACATCCTGTCAGTATAAATCAATACTTTATTGATAAATCCTCCTGTACCATGAGGAAATACCTACTCCAGTTTCAGTGGCTTGGAATTACTATATTTGATCAGAAAGAATATCTCTAAAAGAGTTTACAATAATTAATATCTCAATAGTGATGATTTGGCAATTTTTGAATCTACTAAGATAGAAATACCCTATGAAGTCTTTGCTGGAGCAATAATAACTGAACTAAAGGTAAATGACAGAACCACAGCTGATAACAGAAAATATTAGAAAAATAAGACAAAACAAACATTAGTAGAGCCAGAAATGTGCAAAATTGTCAGTCTGTGAATATATTTTTTGGAGAGTATGCCACATTTGGCTAGGTAGTGATAAGAGTAATCTCAACACAAATTGAAAAACTGGGAAGGAACATCTCATCTGCATATAGTCCCTCACATACAATGACAGTCATTTTATTCCACTAAACACATTTACACGCAGACATGAATGCGTGGGTAAGAGCTTTAGGGCTTCAAAATTAAATGGATGAATGGACTAGCTAATCTGCATAATCATAATGCACACCCTGACACACATATTGGTAGACAATGTAGAAGCCTATATCTTTCCTGTGCCTATAATAGGGATTAAATTCAATGTATGATTGCTACTAATTTTTTCTGAGATCTCTGTGTCATTTGACACATACACAAACAGAGCTCAAAAGCTTACTGTTTGATGATCAGCTTAAAGCTTGAGGTGTTACACACCAATCAAACTTTGCATTGAACATGGGAATTCTTCATAGACTTCCTCTGTAGTATTTGTCTTTCCAGTATGTGAGCATTGTTTGCATATAGTTGCATTTTCACAGCATCCTGTTGAGATAGTAGGTGTTAGGAGCCCTCCTTTAGAGATGTGGAGCTGAGGCACAAGGAGAAAAAGAGGAGGAATAGGCACTAATTTTAAAGCCTCGTTTGAGCTGCCTGAGTTTCTGAAGTACTTACCATTGTGCAAAAAGTTTTATCTATAAACCATGCAACACACTAGTTATGCTACAGCACACAAAGAAGGACAGATGTTTTTACCCATGAGCTTTTGATGTTATTTCAGATTATCTGAATTTAGACCTTTAAGTGTAATAAGATAAGAACTAAAACCCTGAGTTCAGCAGTGGCAAGTGAGTGTAAAGATCTGAATGCTGATCAGAAATGCCCAGAGTGGCCTGTGCTGCTGAGGAAGGCATGATCACATTGTGTACTATTTGGAGTTTCCCAAAAGTCATAAATCTCTTGGCTAAATATATCCAAATATAGTTTTGTGCTGTGTTTTCCACTGTGTTCTAGTGGGAAATGATTAAGTAATAAAAGGTTGCCAGGGAGCCGTATTTTACTCCACTGTTTTCCTGCAGAACTTTCAGGGAGAGATCTCAGCCATGGTCTCACTAATGACTGTTGAGGAAGCAAGATAAGTCTACAGTGATGGATATTCCTATGTGAAGAGCCAAAGCCTTGCATTTTATCTGATTTCCTAGTCCTAATTAATCACTAAACAACAAATCCTCTACAACAATCTGCAACACTTAAAACCATCAGTAGGTGGTGTTCATCATTATTTTAAATTCTGCACAACAGCCTAATAATAATAATAATGGTAGTCAGAAATAACATTATAGTTATTGGTTTAAAGGGTTGACTGCAAAACTTTAATTATGCAAGTAGAATTTTCTGCCCTTTTGAGATAAACTCTTGGGGTATAAAAATGATCAACTTGTGTGGTTTCTTACTTTCATTCTCAATGACTTCTAATGAAATGTTTCTAATAAGGACACTCAAGTCAAATTCAAATAGACTTTAGTGGTCAATCATTACCTATAAGACGGGAAATATTTTCAGATTATAACTGTAGTTGCAGTTTCTAGTTAAATTCTGAAACATTATATATCATATCTATGCTGTTCATGTCAGTGCCACAGGCTAATAAATAGTGTATTTTGGGGTGTTCATTGCTTTGGGCAGGCTAGAAATTTAGTCAAGCTTTAGTCATTCAGTTTCTAGTTAAACATAACAAATTAACTTTTTCTGCTATTCATTGCCCATGCAACAGAGGTATTTATGGAATGTTTTAAGGAAGATTTTTTTCACACATGGGAGGTACTCCTATGGATATTCTACTCAAAACCAAAGAATAATTGTTTGGAGATATGGCAATTGAGGGCTGCACTGACCACAATGTGGACCCTGGAGCAAGTGAGAATGCTAACAGAGTAACAAGTGCAAGAGTATAGAAAAGATGAAGCCAGACTCTTCCAGAAGGTATTCAGTGATAGGATGGGAGGCATGGGCCACAAGTTAAAATAAGGCAAATTCTGAGTAGATAGACAGAAATATTTTTAACTCTGAAGGCAGTCAAACACTGGAACAGATGGGCCAGGTATTTTGTGGAACCTCTGTCCGTGGTCCTGAGCAGCCCACGATAGGTTGGACCCACCCTGGGAGTGGGACGAGACCAGATGATTTCCAGGAGGTGATTCCAGACTAAATTACTCTAAAAAAACTGTGACCCTGGACTTCAGGATTAGTGGAGTTATGCTTGTTCAGGGAAGTGTTAAAATGGTTGTCCTGGGAGGCTGTTCTCACAGGCAAAAATGCCCAGGGGATCTGGTTGATGTCAAGAACAATTTCCATGATGTGGTAGAGCAATTAATCCTGGTTTGCAAGAAAATAGGTAGACAGAGTAGGAAACCAGCTAGCCTAAATTCCTAATTGAGATAAATAATTACCAGACTGATGACCAGAAAGAGGTAAATGCCACATATACCTTCAAAAAAACCTCAAGCAAGAAAGAGAATATGCTGGTCAACCTATTCATAACCCCAGGATGATTCTAGAGTAGATTGACATGGAAGTCATTTTACATGAGATAGTCTCAAATTAGCTATGAGAGCTGAGAGGTGAAAGAAAGGAAAATTATTATTCCCTGGAAACTGAGGCACCAAGTGACTAATGATTTCTTCATTTTTAACTCGTTAAGAGTTGTGGATGTTTAGTTCCCATCAATTTAAATAGAAGCTGGGTTTAAAAGCATGAGAAAAAGCTCTGTAAACCCTACCCTGATGGGATTCCAAAATGCCTCCTTGAAATTCAATGTATCTATTTTTTATAAGCATTTGAAGTAGCATTTACATATGTGCCTGTGCCATATCTGTCTGTGCACTCTCTGGCTTTCCTCAAGCAGCCTGCACATCATATTTTCCCTGAGTTGGATTTATTTGTACTGCTCTGTAGAATATCACATAATCCATTTGCAGAACAGTGTGTAAATGTTTTGGGTAATATACAGGCTGAACAGTTTATCCTTATATACTTTTCCAGACATGAGCCCTGTGAACCATTCAGCATGCTCTATTGACTTAATTTTCTAAATGTCATTGTCAGCTGTTTTAGATTCATAGGACACCACAGGCCAAATTTCCACACAATTTCAGGGCCAATGGTCCCTGGGAAATTCACTCTTGTTGGGTATGGCTATTGTCCAAACTGGAGGTCTAGGCAGGCTCCAGATTCCACAGTCACCCATTAGCCCTGGGCAATCCCAGAAATACTGAATGCCAAAGCTGTACCCACTCAGCCACTTTTCCTCACTCACCCGTGCATAGAAGGAGACTTCAAGTAGACATGGACAAAATAGACTTGAAATCACAAGGAAGTTTGCCTTTTTGGTTATCCAATCTCCCAGCTTCACTCTGTCCTCTCAGTCAAGCCTACAATCCACACAAGGCATTACTGCCTGGAGTATGACTCACATCTGTTTCCACCAAAACCCCAGTAAAGATTTCTTCTAACACTGACAGTGAAATGAAGTGAGCATCTTCATGGGGTGTGCTTAGATTAAATGAAAGGTAGATTATGAAAAGACATCTGAAAATCAGAAGGTCTCTCTGGAGATGTTTTGAGCTTATGATCTAAGGCTTAGACTAAGAATTACAATGAAGACAAGAATATGGTAAAAGGCAGTCAAAAAACAAAGACAGACAAAAGAATCTGATTGTAACTAGGTTGATTTTAAGCTAGTAAATTGAAGAACCAGTGGGTGGAAGGAACAAAGAAAAATAAGTAGCAGAGGCAGCCTCATTTTCCTAAACAAACCTTGGCTGACTGAGTGGGAGGGATATGACTGGGTGGACTTGGCAGTACTAGGTTAGACATTGGACTGGATGATCTTGAAGGTACTTTGCCACATAAAAGGATTCTATGATTCTGTATAAATCACCAAAGCCATTATTTTTTATGTTTAAATGCAATAAAGATTTAAAATACTTATCATACCTCCTTTGTTCACAATTCTATCACAAAGAAACAAAGTCAAGGAGAAGGAATGATCTGTCACTTGGTTGTCAAAAGGATATAGCCATCTCAGTATCACTCCTCCATTTGTAAAAATTTAGCCTACTTGTCAATCAGTGATAAATGAGTCCTCTTCTAAGGCTATCTGCCCCCATAACAGAAAATAAATGTTCTCTGTCTCTCTCTCCTGTCATGTCTTTTCTCACCAAACATTTAATCTTATCCAGAGAAAAAGCTCACTTTCATCATTCACAGTATTAACTTTTCTCACTCAGGGTTTATGTGAATCCCTCAAGGTGGCATGCTTACCAATCCATTACCCATCTTGCTGTTATATTGGGCAATTTTGAGACACCTTTTAAAAGAATTATATCCCTCTGTGTATAGCAGAAAAGTAATACAGGGCAGCTTTAGATAACTATATTAGTCAGCTAACCTTTTCTGTCTGAATCATTAACAGAAAGGTGATTTCTCTGGAGATGATCTCCAAAGATTCAAGATTGTCTCCTGCTCCTTCCCTCTATTGTGCCCTAACTGCATACAAAACCTCCCAGCTAGGAGTCCTGTGCCACATCTTCCACAGGGCTGGTGCAGCCTCACCAGCCTGATTCTCCAGCCATCCAGGCATGGTCATTTGTCTTATTTGTGGATGCAAGGACAGCAGTGTGGAGATAGGAAGGGTGAGGAGAGTCCTTATCCCCCCACCTCAGTCAGATGTGTCTGGGTTCATACCTAAACTGAAGGCTGGAGCCAAAATCAGAACCCCCAGATTCAAGAGCAGAGCTGTGGCCTAAATTAGATATTGGCTTCCAAAATACATGCCAAGCATGAATTTTTTTTGGGCCACATTCAGGCAATCAGGCACAAAGAGTAACTACAGAGAGTTGAATGTTTTCACTTTATTCACTAAACTTCCAACCTAGGAGTATGGAAGTAGCAGGCCAGCAGTAGTGATGAACTAGCTCTGAGAATGCATCCAGACCAATCACTCCATCCTGTAAAATCCTTGCTGACAAAACCCAGAAATAAATAGAAATAGCATAAATTGCAATCTGAGAACAAAACAAAACAAAAGGCTTTATAAAGCTGAAGGATCTGTAAACGATTTTCCACTACATTGTCAGAACTTTGCAGTATACTAATAAATAATTCATGTAACTCTAGTTCAAATGCAAAAGTAAAGAATAAGCCATGATGTAGTCCATTACAGCAGGAAGCTTCTCAACAGTTTGTGTATTGGTATAACTTGAGTGTGCTTGGGAGATATAACAAGCAGATATTATGGTTTTAATAAATGAAAAATAGACAATATAAGCTTCCTTAAATTCTCCATAAGTAGATCTTTCCTAGTTACAAAAACAAGGCTTTGTGTTTAAAATAAAATGGAAAAAGTTTATAATCTTTGCTGCTCACTCTGCTGGACAAATCCCTGAGCAACGTGAACTAATTGTACTTATCCTGAGCAGGGGTTTGGACTCCATTTTTCCAACCTAAATAATTGTATGATTCCATGACACAATATCCTCCTCATTTAAAGTCAGTATAATCCTTGATCTTTCATGGGCACGTTCCTCATAAAGGAGCAGTGTCCAGTGCAAGATGAACAAATTTCTGGAGGAAATGATTGCATGTTGCAATGCAGGACTTACCTCTCAGTGATGTGCCTGTTCATCAAACTATCATGTCTCCCAGGGGATGCCTTTCCAGTGGGAAGAATATCAGGCCATTTTCTTTATTATAATATGAACTATCTGTGTGCTAAAAATTACAAGGATCCTCAGTTCATACAGTTAGCAAGTCACTTGGTATAACAAATTTCAAAACATGAAGGCATTATTTATGCCCAGAGGCCTTTTTATATTATTCTTCCATAAGAGATTTATGATTCAGTGATTGCCTGGTTATTAAGTTCTTGCTCATTTGTATTTGAAGTCCAAGAAGTTTAAATTCAGTATTCTTTTTCACACAATGCAGGTTTTAATAGCTATTCAGAAGGACAGTACATCTAGCAGGAATATCCTTTGGAAGCTGAAGTGGCTGTAACAGTATAAAGGAGGCACAAAAACTGACACAAACCTATAGTTCTAGAGAGGTTACAATGTTATCTATATTTCAGAATACCCACTCAGCTCTAGTCTTCTCAAGAGCTGGTCCAAGTTTTGGGGTGTGACTACCCAGACAGTGATCTCAGATGATTTTGAAATCTTTGCACACCCAGTTCTTTTGTGTTTGGTAGCACATTGGGCCAACTGTTTTCTCAGATACCGAATTGAGTAACTAAAGCACTTTTTTTAAATAGGACATTGAAAATAATAATGAGATCAATTCAAAACAGAACGACTCTTCCAATTTATTGAAAAATTAAATTGACTAATCATGTTTAATTTTTTAGGTGAATCCTTGTTTATTTTTTCATAAATTGATAGTCTTTCCATGAAAACTGACCATTTTGTCATAGTACATTTTTTTTTCTTATGCTTCTTTGGCTGAAGCTTTTCAATCAACTTTTCACTCAACTTGAACAAAATTCTCCAACTGATTTGATTGTCTCAGACAAAGCCAGCAAACAAAATCTGTATTAAACTTCTCATAGAGTGTTAAATGAGGAATTTCCAGGGACTCCTCTAAATTCCTTTATTATGACACCTACAAATATTTGAAAAAGTCAATACTTCACACACATTTCTCTGAGAATGTTAAAGGAAAGTTAAAGGTAATCCATATCTCAAATCTGCGGAATAACCAGGTATGGAGGATGGAAGGCAGCTGCCTGATGCCTACTCAAACCTGCCCATTTTCCTCGAGTAATCACATGCTTGACCACGAATCCAAAGCAAATATTCAGTCCTGCTACTGGTCTTGTTTGGACCAGTTGTTCTGACTCCATCTGCAGCCAAGCCTCAGGGTCTCTGCCTCCACACTGGCTAGTGTCTGATCTTACTTCTGATTTCCACCATTATTTCTTTCCATCTTTATCTCTCCTTGGTGGTGGAACTGGGATGAATATCACTAGCCATCTACTGCATTGCTACCAAAAAAATCTAACCCATTCACAAATTTAGGGGTAAAACTACTTTGCACAGTTCACTTTCTTCAAACAAAGATCAAAGAAAAGCCTTCATTGGCTTTTAATTGGATACTTACTGCTTTGAGAAGCCTCTGCTCGTCTGATTGCCATTCCATAAGACAAGTATGGCATGCTTAATGAATACTTTTACTTAACACCCAGTTCCTTTGATATAGGCTGGCTTGTTAGGATATTAAAATTACATCTGAGACAACCTTACTAGCTCCATACTCTTCAAACTTAGTAGTTCCCATTTAAGAACAATTTATAGAAGAACTAATGTTTTTGATATATTATGTTTCTCAGAATAACCCACCAATCTTCTTTTACAATAGACATAAATAAATAATGAGATTTACGTGAAAGATTGCATTTGAAACTATGAAGCTAGATTGAACTTCAAGTGCATTCGCTGGTATCCTTGGGCCTCTTTCTGTTTATTCTCCATGATTATTGTATTCACATTTTTATAGAATATTTTAAAGGCTCTTACTCTTTCTCCCCTGTCTCATTTTGTTTTTTCCTATCTATTTCAATCTCACTGTTTTCATATTTAGGTAGACAAACAGAAGGACCTCTAAGAATATTTTATAACTGATTTGTATTTAAAATTATATCTGTGAATTAATCTCTGTTCTTCAATAAACAAGTTGTTCTTTTAAAGACTTACACTTCAAAGGCTGCCTTTTCTAAAAAGACACCAATCTTGGCCTCTTCCTCTAACTACATCACTATGGGTATATAAAATACATATTTTATATTGCATTGCATTGTCACTTGAAGATACAGAGCTGTGGGTAGCTGATGAAGGTAGGAAAGATTTCACTCATTTACTTGCTAGAATTAATTTTAGGTAATGTTATTTGTGAGTCGTGGTTTTGTATCTGGGCTGAAACTGCTGAAGGACAGAACAGCTGGAAGCCTCTGTGTTCAATAGATCATGCACAGAGTGAAAAGCAAACAAACTATGCTAAGAAAATAGTCACATTTTCAGATTACTGTCTGACTGAAAAGAGTCCATAATTTCTATATTTGGCCACCTACTAATGTGATATTTAGTCTTAAAAATTTGAATACCATGTGGAAGGAATAGTTTATCTGTTAGTAAAGCACTAAGTATAATCATATTTCATGGACTGTTTTAAACTTCTTTTTTCATAGTGTATATGATAAGGGGGCAATGAAAAGAATAACTGGTTTATATAATAGTCTCTCCCTGTCTGAAAAACACATTAGTGTGGACCAGAAATCTACTTATATGGATATACATTTTATTCTTCTGCAAGGGATATGGCCACATATAATAAGAATGAAATGCATATCACCTCTTCCTCCAGATATTATGTAGAGAATGCCAGGGACCCAAGCAGCCCCTGTGGACAATTCACAAGGGTTTTTTCAGACCTTTGTATTACATTGAATCCTAATGTTTTCATCCAGACCTAAGATTAGGAGACCCAAAAGATGGCAGGCTGTTTTCACTCACTAGATACCCATTGGCTCTGACATTATGATTTAGTCATTGAAACTTCAATTTTGAATAGAACACTATGAAACTTCAGAAAAAATTCCCAAGACTTAGGAAAAAGAAGGTACCAGTTGTTCAGCAGCAATCAACTTCAAACCACAGACATTTAAAAAAAAGTAATATAAACAGCTTAAATTTTGAATTGTTCTTCTGCCAAGGGGAAAGCTGTAAACTTTAATAGTTATTATGTAATTTGTAGATGTTCTCATGGGCGTAGGAAAAAATTGGCACAAAAGCTTTTGCAATTGTGTCATATAAATTGGCATTATTCACTGACCCTCAAACCTGTATTTTCATCTCTCTTATAGTTTTGCTGTTCTGTAACATATGTGCTGCCCAAAAGCTTGGCTAGTAGCTGGCTGCTGTCTGCCATCTGTGCTTCCTTAAATGTATCTGCTTGGTATTGAGGCAGGCTGCAAATGTGCCACTCAATTACACTGCAACCCAACAAATGCCAGCACACGTGGATGTGGTTGTGCTAATGTCACATGGCATGGAACTGGCTCCTAAACATCATTCTGCATGTGACACATCAAAGTATTTGACAATATTGTTTTAAAGCCTACTCAAGGACAAATAGTCCTATTTTCCCCAGAGACCACAAAGGAAACCACAGATTTCCACATAATGCACCCTTTTGCCAAAATGTGCTTTAATACAGACAAATGAGACAAACTTTTGTTTATAGGGATGTTGTATGATTGAGCAATCATCATGTTTGCACTCTACTGTATTTTTATTCTTGTAGTAAGTGGTCTAGTCCTAAATAGCCTAAGACATGAAAAAGCTTTTTAAGTACCTTCTCCTGAATGGCAATTTTGCTAAGAGGAGGATTTGTTTGTTTCTATGTCTAAATGTGCATATGCACTAGGTTTCGATCCTTGGATTTGATAATTTTTTTAAAAATCAAACCATTTTTCTGATTTATCATGTTCATTACATGAAATACATTAAGCACATTCCTATGTGGATGATCTTTCACAGTCTGAGTGTGCAGTATGTGTGGGAGTGGCCAGGCTCTCAGGACCTGTGGCTCTGCAGAGAGCCCACACTCCACCAGTCTGTTCCTGGAGGACTGACTCTGGAAGGGATCCTCACTGAAGTAGTTTGTGAAAACTGCAGCTCAAGGAAAGGACTCACATGGGAGAACTTCATGAGGGACTGTCTCCTGTGGCAGGGACCCCACCCTGCAGCAGGGAAACACTTGTGAAGAGTCGTCCCCATGAGGAGGAAAGAGCAGAAGAGACAATGTGTGATGAACTGACCACAACCCCCTTTCCCTGTCCCCTGTCCTACTTGCAGGGAGGAGGGAGACAATCCAGGTGTGAGGTTGAGCCTGGGAAGAAAGGAAGGACGGAGGGGAAAAGGTGGGGCTTAGGATTTGGGTTTTTTCTCATTACCCTTCTCTGATTTTGATTGGCAATGCACTGAATTAATTCTCCAAGCTGAGTCTGTTTTCCCCATGACAGCAAATGGCGAGTGATCTCTCCTTGTCTTTATCCCTACCCACAAGCCTTTTATTCTATTTTCCCTCCCTTTTCCAGCTGAGGAGGAGATAGAGTGACTTTGGTCACTGCATAAACAGACAGAGTTAACCAAACAGTGAAGTCGAAATATTTTTGCCACTAATGAAAACTCTTCTAAACACTTACATTTCCTTTGACACCAGAGAACTGAGACACTTTAAAATTAATAAAATGAACATTATAATTTTGAGAGTTCTGGAGCAATTAGTGAAGAGCTGAATTTAAAGAAACAGAGCTCAAAACAATTTTCAGAAAAGAATTTTCAGAATTATTTATTTTTCATTTTTCTATTTTATTATTACAAGGTGAATAAAAATTGAAAAAAAAAGTGAAATTATACAGTGCCAAAAATGTACTAGGAAGGTAAGGGATATTTATACACTACCAAATTATGACACTTTCTAGCCACTTAACATACTAACAATATATTTTCATGATGTTCAGTGTTAGAGAAATGTTGAAACTTCTACAAAAACAGCACTGCTTGCACAATTCCTTTCCCTTACAGATGCAAAATGTTCCTGAATAATTTGAATGCAATTCAGTTCTGAGACTTCTGTCTGAATCAACTCCACATATGCCTCCAGGACAAAACTGCATTCATAAACTTGTAATTGATTTCTTAACCTGAAGGCAGAGAAAATATTTCATCTTCAGAGCACAGTTTAAAAAAAAATCAGAGTATTACAAGATGCAGTTTGCATCAAATCACAAGATTAAATTTTAACATATAAACATATCTATATCTGGAATGGATATTTTAATTGTAAAGTTATGGAGTTACCTTAGAAATTGATTTATAAAACAGTATTCTATAGCTTTCTATGGGTAGTCCTTTTGTGCCTCCAGTTATTTTACAGATGGTGCACATAAAATACTGTATTTATTTTAAATATCAAAGTCTCAAGTTAATTCTTTGTCTTCTATCAATGATTTAATTCTATCTTGCAGCCTTGGCACAGCGTAAAATTCAATAGGATAGACTAATTTTACATTTATGATATTCCTCTCATCTGCTTTAATTTACAGGAAAGAATCTTTATTAAAGGAAAATCTGAAGCTACTGAATTAATAAGTTAGCTACTCAGTCTGGTTTCTTAATTTCAGTGACTGAAAATCTAATTTTTATAGTGTCCTTAAGGTAATTAATACAAAATTCAGCTCTTCATGGTCCTTGCCTAAATTGCAAGTAAGATGAGTTCAACTGTCTCATTCTTAGCAGAGCAAAACCTCTATCACAGCTTAATTCCCTTCTCTTGCAGAATCATTTGGGAGCAATGCCAGTAGGATCAGACTAAGGTGACATTGCAGGCCAGAAGTATCAGACTAAGTTAACATTGCAGTAAAAGGAGTCAAAAGATGAAGATATTTACACATCTATATGTTTTTAAGTTGCAGAGATGCAACTATGTGCTGTGTCTTCCTTTTATCCTCATGGAATAAATAAGAGGTGAAGGTGGGGAGGGTGTTTGGCCACAAAGCACCTCTGCCCTCTGAACTCCTGAAACAGGCAGTGGCACCCCAGCAGGACTTGTCCACAATTATGTCAGCTTTCACACACTGATTGCTTGTTTTGGTGTGTTCATGCCCAGCTGGATACTCAATGCATTGTTTCATGACACAAAATCAGCACAGGAGGGAGCTATGGATATGCCTGTGCTACTGCCTTCAGTATGGACATGCACCAGAGATGCTCCTTGAGCACTTTGCCTGTTTGTGTTCATATCTCCATGGGCAGATGGCCTTGTTAATAGTACAAATGGTCCAGTTCTGGTCATCTCTTTGTCACCACTGTTCACAATATAAACACAGAGTGCTTCACCCTTACAGTATGCAACATTAGCTCATGAGCACTCCTAGTGCCACCTCACTCCTCTTCGGGGAGCATTTGGGAGGGAAATTTCCTAAAAACCGTGTACAGAACATGCTGGGCACGTTTCATCCATGATGCACAGGAGCAGCTGCAGAGCAGTCCTGTGGCAGATCCGTGGCATGAACCCAGTGTGTTATGCACAGGCTAACATTCCAGCAGGAGTGAGGTAGAGATCAGTCTCTTTTCCAAGGTAACAAGTGACAGGACCAGACTAAATGGCCTCAAGTTGGCTTAGATTAGATATTAGAAAAAAGCTTCTTCACTGGAAGAGTCGTGAGGCTGTGGAAGAGGCTGTGAATGGCAGTGGTGGAATCATCACCCCTGGAAGGGTTTAAAAGGCATTTCTATGTGGCACTTGAGAATGAGGTTTACTGGTGAACATGGTGGCGCTGGATTAATGTTTGAACTTGATGATTGTGGTGGCTTTTCCAACCTTAATGATTCTATGGGTCTATGAGCCCAGAGCTCACAGGTTAGGATCATACAATCTATTAATTCTTTGTGTGAATGCAAACAAAACAAACCCAAATACTCCAATAATTCTTTTAACCTCATCTTTCACAGCAAATGCATTGAACTCCAAGATTTGGTTCTCACAGTTGCTGAGCTAAAAAATAACTTCTTTTTTGAGGTTTGTCTTATATATTTTTGGGGAAGAGATAGTTAAAGATAAACACAAATAGTCTCAGAACATGAGTCTTGTCAAGAAAGGATCAGGAATATGAATCATATTCCCAGCAGACTGTAATTTGTATTAAATGTATCAATAGGCAGTACATTCAAATCATGACTCTGCTTGCCAGAAGGCTTGTATTCTTCATTAAAAAGTACAATTTTTCCCATCAGTAAGTCAAAAGCTGGAGCTACTCAGCATGAAATCATTTGAAGTCTAACATCTATTAAACACATTTAGAGACATGGGCAAATATTTCCAATGCACTGTGATAGCTAGCAGATAATTTACTCCTAGTATCTCTTCAAAGGTAGTGATAGAGACAATATCTGAACTCATGAATAAGGTAAGGAATACAAGAACAGCATCTGAAAGCAAAAATTTTGGTTTAATATCCAAGTAAATGTATAAACATGAAACAAATTTTTAACATTTTGTACCAAAATTCATCTCAAGGTAGTTTCATGGAATTCAGTGCACAGCAATAATATTTGAACTAAAAAAATTATTTTTATCCTTTTAGCTAAATAAAATACAGCATCACATATAAAATGTACACTTGTGATTGAAATCATGGTTCTCATATTTCAGCTTCATAACTGGGCTACATATGTCACGCTGTCCTAAATTTGTTTTCTTTTAAAACTTATTGCAGGATATATGATGATTTCATTTAAATAATAGTGATGATGGTGATAATCATGATGATGATCACAATGATGGAAATGATAGCAAGAATATCACGTCTTTCTTGGGTCTTAGTATTTGTTACTACATCTATTGTCTTGAAAAGTGGTCACTGGCATGTAAGGAGATGTCTTTCTAGTTATATCCACCTCCCCAGCCATAATATCCAGAGTTCTTCAAGTTCAAATGTTTTTGTTTGGCATTTTTTAAACTTCTTCCCCAGATGGCAATGTAATGTTTCCTCCACAAAGTCCTACTGATTCCTGCATTACCACAGAATTCAGAAGATTTGTAGCTAAAATCTGGGTACCACACAATTTTAACAATTTTGGTATACTGAAATGGATGCAAGAAACACAAATTCAAAATGCTAAAGATCGTTCAAAGTGGGAGCCATGATATAAAAAAGCTCCTGATGAATACAATAGCACTTGAATAGGTTTGCACTGGATGGAAAGACAAGAAGTCTTTGCTTAGAGTTTCATTGCCCCCAAATTTCATTATGGAGATGGATGATAGACCTCAGTTAAATTAGTTGCTACAACCCACTGTCAGAAAGCGTATGCTTTGGTCTGCTGCACTGGTAAAAAAGGAGGCACGAGGGAATGGGTATGGCTACCTAGTTTCACTCAAAGTCTGTTTTTTCTTTGGCTCCTAAGGAGTGAAGTGCAAATAATTAACAATTTTTGGAGGGGTTGTAAAAATGCCCAGAATCTGCCCCCTTAATGAGATGACCTTCAGAAAGTCCTCAAGTGGTTAACACAGGAGCATCATATAAGCCCAGGGAAAAGACACAGTTTCTTTCCTTTTGTTTCAGAGAGGCAAAGTGAAGATAACCTTTGCTACCTTAGCAAGAAATTAAGGCAGGTAGAGTTTGGGAAGTATTTTGCAGATCATGAAGTTCTACCAGGGATCAGGAGAGCAGAGAGGGACCTGTTGCTGGGCACACATAGGGCTGAAGAGGTACGATTTGGAATGGCAGTCAGAGTTTTGATCTGGTAGGATAGATTACATCAGTTTCTATTTCTGATTTTCTAACAACGTGATTTCCTTTCAATTCAAATCTATATGGATCAGATATGGGTCATCATAAATAGATCCTCAGTAGAGAATAAATTATTTGTGGCTGCATTACTACAAGTAACACAATTCCTATTTGAACTGTTTGCAATACTGTTTCACTGCTGTATGAACAATCTGTTTCATATTCATGGATGTTTCCTGTAGATAGCCAGGGCATTCAGGCCCAAATCTCTACCTTATGAAGTCAGAAAACAACTTTCTTTTTCCTACTCTAAGGAATCCAACCCAAACCGAATTTTCCTAAATGAACTGATTAGCTGGGTCATTCTGCTCTGCCTTTGCCAGTTCATGACACCCTTAAGCCAAAAGTAGCTAACAACATTCACAATTTCTTGAGGACACTTTTGTCTTGGTCATGTGTTTGGCAACTAGACATTACAGCCATGTTTGGCTCACAGAATAAACCCTGCCAGTTCCAATTTGTGTCTCCAAAGCATTCTGCCAGTCCTCCCCCAACAATGCAGACACAGGAGCAGTTTATTCCACTTGATAACTGGTTTCTCTTGTGAGAAATAAATGATCAAAGTGAAATTGTCAGGACATTATTTTGGCACCATCTTTAAAATTCCTCAGCATTATTTCATTGCAATATTAAAAAGATTATCATGCACCACTTCTATCTTCAGTATTCACCATTTGCAAGAATGTGAACTGGGACTGGCTATGAAAATACATAAGCAGTTCTGTAGAATAAAAGAATGATCAAAATATTCTGTTAATAGTGCAGAACATGTTGGGATTTTGTTTTCATTCTACTAGGTTGTTTTTGTAGTTTCTTTTTCCTATAATAAATCTATACAGAACCAATAGATTACATTGTCTTTCATTCTTCTTATCTGTATGGCAAAATATAAACTACTAATTTTTAAGCAAGAATCTAATTCCTTTTAGTGAACTGTGCCTTTCCCAAATAGTAACAAAACCATGGAAAATAAAAAAAAAAATCCCCACCCAGATAACCAGAAAGCATGTCACAGTGCCAGCATCAACAACATAGTCATTCATTTCAGCACTGGGAACACTAGGGTTTTTTTTTACTCAGAATTTATTTGTGTGAGAAAACAGAACCTAGGCTTTGATGAGAAAGGCTTTCATCTGATAATTGGATTTTTTCCATTTTTATGGGCTTCCACAGTGCTCCTAGGGACTCATATGTTTGAGTTACTGACTCTCCCATATGGATTAAAAACCTTGGCCAGACTACAGTGTTGTGCCAAAGTCAACCCTCTCTCTTAATGAGGTACTGCAATACCTGCTGGAAATCTAAGTGCAGTGAATTGAAAAATATATAGTTCAGATGAAGATTCAAAATATAAAGTAATGCAAGGGCACAAGATGTCCAAACAACAACTTCCAAGAGCACTGATGGATAAATTTAGAAAGAGAAAAATTTTATTTTTAAATGTCTTTTTTTTTTCAAGAAATAAGAGAAGTCCTGAAAGGGGCACATTATAAGGATTTTTAAAAATAAAAAGGGAAAGGAAAAAAATTTAGCCAAATGAATTTCCCATCATTTGAAAATAAGTTTTGATGGGAAAACAGTGGACCTGAACAAAACTCCCCACTGAGACAGTTATTCAGTGCTACCCACGGGGTAGGCAGGGCAGGGCATGTGGGATGAGTACGTACATCTGGAAAATGCAGCCCACTTCATTTTCCTAAGAGAAAAAGCAGGAATACCTGTGTTCAAATTCCTTCTGAGAGACTGAAACTAAAAGTATCCATAGCCTGAAGTTTGCACTATAGTGCAACCTTTAGTTTTCTTTTTAATCACAGGACTGATGTCAGGGGAAGGAAAATGAAAAAATCAGAAAGAAAACACTTGAGAGTCAAAATCATAAGTGTTTTGAACATTACAGATGGTGAAAAATCATCACTGAATTTAAGAAGTTCTAATATTTTATTCATGTCATGATTAAAATATCTGAGATGGGGACAGTTAACATTTCTCTCAGACTTTTAATGAACACATCAAGGTACTGTTATTTGCAAAATCCAACTCTACCAAATTATTTATGGAGCCGGTAACAAATGTATCAGCAATGCAGACATGTAAGTAGTAGAAGTTATACCTTTAAACTTCTACTAGAGATCGGATCAGGTGGTGCCAAATGGCACAATGACTCCACTGTGGTGGCTCAAGAGAACTGTGACTTCCACCAGCTCTGGATCTGGATGACTCTTTGCACACAATCTGAATGCCTGTTTTCTTTGCAGATCAATGCCTTTTGAGGAGTTTTGCTGCAGTAGTGCAGTGACATGGGTGATTCCTTGAAGCATTTCTGTTTTCAGTTCCTTTCAAGTCTGCATATTATGCTGTGTAACTAACTACAATCAAAGGAAACGGAAAAAAACCCCCAAAATCCCACCATTAACCATTGGATTAAGTCATAAAGGAAAACTTGAGTAAGAGCTAATTGACTGAAAGTCTTAGAAAGTCAGTGAGTGGCTGTATCATTATCCTATCAATGGAATGAATTGTATCTTGGATATTCTTTCCCCAGTTGAGAACCTTCACTTGAGTTACAGATTTGCTCTAACAGGGAATTTTTTGTGGGGTAGAATTAACTACTAATTGAAGGGAGAGGGGAAAAAACAGCAAAAAAGCCCTACCAGCTGTAATTGTAGTAAAACCTTCATACAAACCCTCCCCATTCCTGCCTGGCTCTGCCTTCACCCACCTTCTTCCTCTTCCTAACAGCTGGAGACCTGTACTTGTCAACTGGGCTGGGGCACCAGCTTTTCCCACTAAAAAGAACAGCAATATTTGGTTCTTGCCCTTACCTGATCTAATTATACAGAGAATAGAAATCATTGAATATGCAGTCATTTCATTATAAATTAACCTGAAGTGTTACTATTCACCATACAGCAGAATTTCTCAGTACTCACTAAATGTGATCAGTATTTCGTTAAAATCAATGTTTCTTTGACTACAATTTAAAGAATATTAAACCCCCACAATTTTATAGCTTTTCTACTGAAATTTGAGACTGCTCGCACTCAGAAGACTGAAATGTGATGAAATACAGTAGACAGATTACATGTCACCAGATGTAAGTGCCACAGAGTCCCTGCAGATCCATTCTCACCTGAAAGAGCCTTGCTGATATTCCTTCCATATTCCTCTGATCAGATTGCAGACATTGAAAGAAAATAAATAGCTGCCTGCATATAACACCCACAAACCAGCAAACAAATGGCATTTGAAATAAAGATATGCAGATTTATTTTTACAGCAAAGGGAAATATTTGAATTTGAACCTAAAGGGATACGAAGGAATAAAATAATAATTGGTTTTCTGTCAATAAATCTCATGCTAGAACCAATGGGTCTGAATGCCAAATGAAAGTGTCTCTCTTAGCACTCACTTTTATTTAGAGTATGTATATGTGTGTGTATGGGGTGCGTGTAGGTGTCCAGTTAACTGCTTACACATCAGGAAATGCATGGAAAATCAAATCTCATGGTGTGAAGCCAAAAAAAACCTGAACTGCTGCTATGCTGCTGATTGATACCTGCAATCCGCAATGGAATTTGAAACTGAAGTAAGGGTTCAATGTCACGAGCATGCCAATTTTTTTTATTTTTTTAAATTATATTAAGCTGCTTGGCATTTTATGAATGTACATAAAGAGTTAATTTAAACCAGGTGCTAGTAAGAGCTGGCAAAAGCTTTTTCTGACTTTGTGCTGCCTTCTCAAGATTGTCATTGTCCCTCAATCACGCCAGAATGATGAACAATTGATGGTTCACTCTGAAAATATATTCAAGTTTAATTAGATCCGCTTTCTTTTTAATTATGTTTCAATTTGTTGAACCAGGTAGTAATAAAATTTTACTTCTTAGAAATCCAGAATCACAGATGGGGAAGTACTTTAGAACACAAAATATCTAAGATACTTTTATGTATCTTTGTCAGTCTTTACAGGAAAGCATTCTTATAAGACAGTGGTGATTGAAGCGCTGAGTCAGGCTTGCACAACACAGAAACTTCCTGAATATGCTACAGAACTGCAGAGAAATATATTTTTACAACAAAAACCAATTTTTTCAGCTTCCTTATCCACAAAATAAGGGATGATGGTAAAATATCAATATGTCTTGTGAACAGAGGGACTGTAACAACACAACAACCAGCCCTCAGCATTTATGCAGAAGTGCTGTTCTCCTCAGGGTCTCTGTCTGCGAGATGAATGCTCCCCGTGAACACGGATTCCTCTTGAGCCGAGGTATTCTCCAGCTGCTTACTTCTGCAATGTGGAATCTGGCCACAGAAATACATGTAAATCCATGGGTTGGCACAACTATTTAGATTGCCAAGGAGCATTATAATGGTGAATGCTGAACCTAGAACAAAACAGTTAAAGGAATGAGAGACTAAATAAAGCACTCCTATAAATATAAGTCACATTTTCACAGTCTGCTGCTTTCTGCTGTATCTATTCATATGTTAAAACCAATCTAATAGTAGGAAATTCCCTTATCAATGCAATTTGCTATTGCTGAAGGTATAAAGCACACTTTATTGTATGCATTCAGAGTTAAATAGCTTCATATAGCTCTTTTTGGATGCAGTTGCATTAATTTTAAAAGCAATTACTAAGCTGTTAAACAGATACAAATAAATACTATTTGGTATATATTTTGACATAAATGTATGTAGAACAAGACTCAAATTCACACTGACAGGAAGAATTCTTAAAATAAAGTTCAGAAACTACTGTTTTTATCAGGCAGGACTATTATATTTTTCTCTCTTTTATTTTTCTCTTTATTTAGAATAGGTGATTTTAAAGTCACATATAGAGTCTGCCTTTCACAAAGAGGCAATAGCATAAATTTGACAAGCCCATTCTTGTTTACAACATGGTGCTTGATAACTCTCTCAGGCATGCTTTTTTGCTTTATAAACAGCTGGTTGACAACTTTTGGTTGTTTCATAGTTTACTACAGAGATTTCATCAAGATGATTTCAACAGTAAAAAAAATCAGATGTCTTATAACTCAACTGTTCTACCCAGTAAATAAGAAATCATTTCATTACTTTGAGTAGCCAATTGCTTCTTTTCACCTCTAGGACCCAAAATACTGCTATTATACCTCAAACCTCTAAAAGTCTGAGGCTTTGCTGAAGCATATGATACTTTTCACCATGCTGTTCATGAATCTTTAAATTGTTAATCACTCAAGACACACACACAAAACAGACACATGATGTTTTGATCACATAACACAAGAAGCTCCCTGTACCTAATTAAATATAGGAGATAATCAATCCAAGTATTTCTTTTTAATCCTCCTCAAATGACCACACGTAACCCTTACACAAAAGCAAAATCAAACACAAAGCACTCGACAGCAGAGTGCCAGCCTGCTCTGCAGCTGTGGCTGAGGAGGGAGAGCATCTTACCTTCAGTCAGGATGCTGGGGAACCACACAGACCACAGCTGGGCAATGAAGAAAGGTGACCAACAGAGAACATAGGCAACAACTGTCACCACTGTCATTTTTACTGTCTTGATCATAGCCTTTGAAATACAGTTCACACTGCTTGCTCGGGATGGCAGGACTTGATTCTGATTTGTTGCTTCACATTCATTCTGTTTTTTCACATTTATATTTCTTCTGATTATTTTGCAAATCTTGACCTGGCATGTGATAAGGATTGCTGAGGGAATGAAGAATATAACTACAAAAATCCAAGTCACATATGCCCTTGGGCCCCAAGGCTGAATAAATTCACCCCAACATTCAAAGACACCTGGAGATATTTCAGTCTTAGAAAAGATAAATACCTGTGGGAGGCTAAGAATCAATGCTATAGACCAGCTGCTGCAAATGGGGATGTTCCAGAGAGCTCTCTTCTTCTGGAAAGTGACCATAGGGTAGCAAACAGCTTGATATCTGTCCACTGTCATGACCACTATCATATAAGTAGAGGCAAACATGCCCAGCAATTGTAGATACTTGATAATTCTGCACAAGAAATCTGGCCCTATGAAAACATCTGTAATATCCCAAATGAGTTGAGGCAGCACTTGGAAAAAGGCTACCACTAAGTCAGCAATGCTGAGGTGAAGCATGAACACATACATCCTAGACAGCTTCTTTCTTCTTCGCCACAGCACCAGTATGAGAATGAAATTGCCCACAGACGCTGTCAGAAATATGACCCCCAGTACAGCAATCTCTACTTGAGCTAATTGCTCATCTCTTTCTGGTCTTCCAATAGGATCTGACTGATTTGTCAAACTCAGGAATCTGTGAGGAGGAGGACTCTCAGTCTGATGTGTGTTATCCTGCATAGGAAATGAAAAATTCTTCATGATGCACAGAAGCTACTCACAGTAGCTGCCACTTGCGACTGAGGTTGACAGCTGTGAAGCACAGGCTGGCAAACAGACCAGCCTGGGTCCAGTTTCAGGATATCCTCGAGCAAATCTTCCTGCTCATGCGAACTAAAGCAGTGGGACTTGGATTGTGGTAAAATTCTGCCTCTTACTGGCATGCAAAAGGCTTTATATAGGCTCCAGCAGACAGAGCCTTATGTAACTGCAGAGCCCTCGGGTAGGCTGCAGGGACAGCAGCCAATGGCAGACTGAGCCACACAATTGGGGGAAGATATAAATAAAAGGCAAACTTCAGAGGCTCAATGTGATTCAATTACTCACTTCAGTCAAAATCCCAAACTTGTAAATAGCTGTGGCCAGACTCGTACTCAAATGCCCTTACTCGGGGGAGTTCTTGCAAAAATTTTTCTACGCAAACCAGATGAGCACACTTTAGGAGAAGTGGGAGGAAGGTTTATACGTAGATAAAATTGGATCCCTGAGCTCAGGCACATCATAACAGCAATCTCCAGGCTCCTGGGGCATGACCACATCCTAAATGCAGCACAGAGAAAGAAATGCATTTTTCCATAGTCCTTTATTTCCTTCTTCTCTCTTTTGGAGTCACCTGGTTCTAAAATAAAAAGAAAAATATTTGTACTGCCCTAAAAACAATATTTTTATTTCAAAACATGGTCAAGATTTAGAGGTTTTTTCTCAGCAAAATGAAAAATAACACATGTGAAATAAATTACTTTTATTGGGACTGGGAGGCTACTGAGAATTTAATTAAAAAAAAAATGAAAATTCAGTGGCAAATCCAACTGAGGAAAAGGTCTCTATGATGAAACAATACACAAAGGTCTCAATTCTATTACAGTGCTAAAGTCTGTGAGATCATTTTTCAGTATCTAAACCTTTTCATTTTTGTAAATGTAAATTGTATCATGAACACAGGAAATTCATTGTTCTTCAACATTCCCATATAACTTTTGCATAAAGTTTGTGGCAGATAAGAATAGAAAATTTAAACTGATTTCTTTTTTATTTTTTTATCTCTCAGCCTGCCCTCTTAATCACAAAAGAGAGAGATTAAATAAAATTGATCAGTTTAATATGAAAAATAACAGATATTTGTATGCAACCTTACTTGAAGCTAGGGCACCCATATCCTTCTGGTTACAATCAGTACACTGGTAGTTTGAAGTCTTTCTGAGCAGGAAACCAGTAAGGTGAAAAGCAATATCCATGCTGCATATATAGTACATAATACTAAACCTAAGCTGATTAATCACTGTGATTACAATTATATTATAAGACCAGCTCAGGAAGCTCACAGAAGACCACCACTTCTATGCTACTAAAGGTTTTCATGTACCAACAAACGTGAAGGGCAAAATTCATAAAGAGGATGCTGAGGTAGACTACCAAAGTTTGGAAAACCTACATGACCTTTTTGCTCTCCCTCTTTCCCCCTTATCTGCCAGCAGGCAATGGATGTTAATAGCTCATGAAAGGGTAAGACTGTGAGAACAGACAACAGAGAAGCTGAACAATCTCAGGAAGCTTTTCCAGTGACAGCAGCTGTAAGTATCCATTATCTAGACTTGGCTGAACACTGCTGCAGCTGCCTGAGTCTACAAAAGCTTTTCTCTAAGACTGTGTTGCAAAGAGTATGAATCACAACAACTTAATCTAATATACCTTGTTTTTTTCCTAAATTAAGGCCTATTTGTAGGAGACTTAGATTCCTGAGGTTGTTTCCTTTTAGTTTTCCCCCTCAATTTGGAATCTTGCTCAATTAGAGGGAAATAGGCATAGCAAGACCATAAGGGAACAAACGGGTTTGCCTTAACCCTCACTCTCCCTTCACCCAGCAACTCTCTGAATTGACCACAAACAACAAACCCCTGGAAATGCTGCTGACAGCAAACACTGTGCTGGAGAGCAGCTGGGCTGATCTCAGGTTCTGTCTTTTGATGGAGACTAAGTTCCAGGTGTGTGCTTCAAAATCATTTACCTTGACCATCTTCACTCTGCAACTTAACAAAAAGGCAAGTGGGATCTTTATTCTTCCAGCAAGATATGATGCAAACACATACATCTCGGCAGAGCTAGGATTAAGTAGGTTGAGACAGGAACATGTTAAAGAGAATTTAAAGTTTGGGGTCAGGCATGGAAGATAAACATAAATTTATATTTCATTATTATATTTCAATATCAAGAAATTATATGCAAGAAGCCCAGTATATGCAACCGAAGTCAATTCTGGGATAGTGTTGGAAGACTAACCAGAATATCATAGTTATTTGTATGATTTTTCACAACACATAAGGTGTGGATAGACATATTTCAGGCAAATGTGTTTTATAAGCTATGCCTAGAATGGTCCAACAAGATCCCTGGGAACACACAACTCTTCCTCAGCCTAGACATGCACACAGCACACAGTGTCTGGGCAACAGCCCAGGTGTTGGATCCAGATGTGGACACAGGCTAAAGGGCAAGCACACTGTGAAACAAGTAGCCTTCTCTATGTTTATTAAAAGAGTGGTGGCCCTCCTTGTAAAAATTGTCCTAGTGATGTAAGACTCTATTCCATCTTGCATATAATCAGTTCAATATATGTTAATGGTTTCATAGCTTTATGAATGTTCCCTTTCAATCTTTTTCATCCATGCAAGCAGATAGTCAGGATAATGTTAAATTGAAATTTAATCCACTCTGGGAATATAACTTGCTGAGAAAAGAAAATTAAGATAATCGGTGAAAATGTTTAAGCAGTCTTAGCTGTTCTTTTATGCCAATATTGTCCTCCCATTGCCCAGCTTTGCTTCATTGCAAACTCTATCTGTCCAAGTTGAATTCTTTTCCTAAATTATTTTAATTAACTTCTGCTGAACTTATCAGGGTGGACTGTCATCTAATGTTTGTTAGTTAGCTAAAGGGAGAGATTCAGCTCATAGATTAAGACTCCAATTTAGCTAGCTGCTCTGAATTTCAGAATCACACAGCTGCTCAAGGCAGGGAAAACACTGAATTCAGACCACTTTACCCAGGGTTTGTCCAGTCAGGTCTTGAAGACCACCAAGAGCTTAGAACCCCAAACCTCCCTGGGTAACTGGTTACAAATGCTTATTTCCATTGTGAAAAAGCTTTCCTTATGTGTCACCACACCCTCCCCTTATTCAGGCCACCTTCTCTCGTTCTTCTGGCATGACTTAAGTAAAAACCTGGCTTGGACCTCTTGCCAGCATCCTCCTAGGCACTGCACGGGCACTGTTAGTGCCTCTGAAGCTGTGTCTCCTCCAGGCAGACCAAGCTACACTGACAGCATTGTGGAAAATGTTGTATTCAAGGAGTTAGTGATCTTGAACAGTACATGTCTGTTCTACTGAGCCTTGTACTTAAAGCCTGTGCTGACAGTGGGGAATATTTTGAATTAGATGACATCCCAGACTGATTGTTTGCCATGCAAAAGAAAAGGCTCCACATTGTGGGAAGAAGGTGGAACCCCTCCACAGATGGCATCTGTGCAGGGGAAGATCCATGTAATTTCTCTCAGATACTGCACAAAAACTGAGTTCCCAGCATTGGAAGGGACCTAAGATTTCCTCACTACCTATATTTCAGGGGTTTACCCTACCTTAAGAAAACAGCTATTTTAATATCCTCTTTATTGTTGCACCCCCTGGTGCAGAGTACAAGCCCAGCTCACTCAGCCTCCCTCACTAGGCTACATTGTCCAGCCCTCTGATCATTTTCACAGTGCAATGCTGAGCTCACTCATGCTCATCAACACCTCTCCTGTGCAGGGGCTCCAGAGGAACTATTCCACATGTGGTGAGTGGGGTGTGCTGAGCTGGTGGGGAACACTTCCCCTGACCTATGAATTCCACGTGATCTGTGTGTGTGTCAAGCCCCATCACAATCTTTGCCTTCCAAAAACTGCATGAATTGCAGTGCATTGCAGATTATTTTTGCCAAGCCAGGAGAGGAATATACATGGAAGCAGGAATATATGCATTTTAGGGTTAAATGCCTTCGACCAGTTTCTAAAACTCAGAAACTGTTTAATTTTTGACAGACATTACTTATTAAACACAACTTGTGAAGGAAGAGATCTGCAGAGTTTTACTCTGGAATGGATAAGCAAGTTCTAAAATGTTTCTATTTAAGAAAAGATCAAGTGGGAAATATTGCTGTCTGCTTTTGATGTAAGAAACCCAGGTCTGCCTCTTTGCTCAGTGAGATTCTGCAGATGTGAAGAGCTAGTAGACTATCATTAGCGCACTTGACAAGTCATGAAAACCAACTAATTAAGAAAAACAAGCTTTTGCATGATTTGCTACATATTTAGAGAATTTTAGAGAAATCAAAAATTATTTCCTTACTGCTGATGTGATTCTATTTATGTTCAAACGTTAAAATGTACAAACAGCTTCCATAGGCCTTATAGGAAGGAAAGGACTAGAATGTGCAGTAAAAGACTCAGTTACCAAGAATATGAGAGAAACATTTACTTCTTAATACTTTTTTACATAAAATACTTACTTAGTAATATATTCTAGGGTAGATAAAAGGAGTCACCATAGCATTGCATTGAAATTGCCCTATTGATAGAGACAACCTTTGAGGAGATGTATTAAGTAATGTAAATACATATCAGTAGCATGAAATTTTATGAGAACTGCTTCTGGAAGTAGTGCAAAACATAGCAAATGGATTCTTTCCTACAGAAAATTAGTCAAAGTTACACATGAATACTGTTCAATACTTAGCCTGTAGCACAGATATATTTACAGCAAGGTAGGTCCATATTTTTTACTAATGTAATTCTGCTTATTTCCCGAACATGATGGATAAACTACTGTAAGTCTTTTTTTACTGAACTAAAATTATGTACACCTCGATGATGCTGTACAATCTCCTACAGTTCTGGATTCTTAAAAAAAATCCCACCATTAGTACAGTAGTTATATTAATATACAAGGTTCTTTGGACCCAACTTAGCAGTACACTTCAACCTTATATAGTTAAAAAGTTACATCTAAAGGCAATGTGCCAAGAGAAGACAGAGACAAATACATCACAGACACTATTACAGACAGCATATAATGAGTCATGCGATGTACGCAGCTACCAATGCCATTGTCACCACACAAGGAGACACAAAATGACAAATAGCATCAATAACTTTATTCCTCAGAAAGAGTTAAGCTTTGATTCAGACAAAACCATTTCTGGTCAGGAAGGAGAGCTCTTAGTGAAGCCAAAAGATTATTAGAAAATGTCAGGACAACCCGAAATCTCATCCATTTCCAGTCAAGATGAACTAGACACCACCCTTAACTTTTCCAATCAATATCATAATGAACACAGGACAACATTTTGTCCTGCTAGCCCTGTTTATACACCAAAAGGGAACTGTGCACATCTGTGTTTGGTGTACATGTGTCATGTGCATGTAAACACTGCTCGCCTGCACACACGTGACCTGGATGTCTGCCACTTTATAAGAAACTCTGTTCATTTCCCAAATGAGTAAATTAACTGTGTATTTAAAGCAAGAGGGTGTTACTTTAGTAAGATTAAAGGCTACATCAAATCAGATGCAGGTCTATCCAGCCTTAGAATGTAGGACTGCAACACATCAAACAACTATACTTACTGTTAGGCAATAGTTTGGAACAAGACCTTTCTAAATTGAGTGCATCCTCCAGTAGGAATTAGCTACAGGAATGAAAGCCAGAGGGAAAGAAAATGTGTATGGGCCCCCTGTGACTTGTAACTAGGCACATCCCAGATACTCACCACAAAACAGCACCACTAACTACGCAGAGTACTACGTGCCTCTTTTTAATCCCTAGGGAGATTACGTCTGGAACAATAACTTTTAAACCTGTTTTAGTAAGAACTTTATTATTCGCTATTGCCAACATCATTCTTAGGTAAGTTTCTGATTTTACAGCTGTTAGTGACAGCAGTGAGTGAGGGGGCTACAGGGTCCAAAGCCTGGAACCAGTTTGCCTAATTCATGTTCTTATTATGGTGCTAGAATTATCTTCCACAATTTGTAAGCCATTCACTAAGTAATGCTTCTTTCCTATTGCTGCTGTAAAATGTCATGCAACTTTAATGAAGTGTTTACCCACAGAGTACAGAGCTTTTACTCTTTCTTGTACAACTTCCATCAGGCTATTTTAAGACAGAAATAAATCATTATAAATCAGTTATATAGGCTTCTGCCAAAAACTGTCTTTTTCATTTGCAGTATTCCAGACAGTCTGGGTTCTCTATTAGGATGTTAAATGGCCTGATAGCTCACCTGCCACCAGGGTCGTGGAAAGCAACTGATAGAAAAGGAGCTTCACCAAGGCTGGTCAAAGCAAAGAAAAATGGAGAAATAATGTGTAGCTTTAGGAGAAGGAACTAAGTTGAACTGGTTTTGATCAAGAATAACAATGCACTTTTTCCACAGATGAGGAGTTAAAAACAGATCTTTTTATTAAAGGAAAAAATGCTAAAATGGTACTTAGTACAATACTGAGAGGTCCAGAGCAAAGATCAAGCACATCAATAATTTAATTAAAAGACAATGTAAATAAAAATGACAGTCAGTGTCTCCAGAAATATTCAGTAAGCAGTTGCAAACACTATGGACAGTGAATTAACACCAGCAGACCTAAAGTAGACTCTGCATTTTGATCTACTTCCATTTACACAAAAAAAACCTTGGGTGACACTGTGGAGGGATAGAATGTAAGAAGATAGTGCAGAAGGTAATCTCACACCTGAGGAGCTGTGGCTGTACCAATCCCCAAAAACTGGGAACAGGCCTGCCCGTAACAGGGCACAGCTGTGTCCAATAAGGATGAGTGCTACAAAAGAGTGGGTTAGCTGGGTGAGGAGAGACATGGAG
The DNA here is from genome assembly GCF_051311805.1 of Agelaius phoeniceus. Classification (NCBI taxonomy): domain Eukaryota; kingdom Metazoa; phylum Chordata; class Aves; order Passeriformes; family Icteridae; genus Agelaius; species Agelaius phoeniceus. The sequence continues at coordinate 45,804,475 of NC_135269.1, read as the reverse complement.
TTTGTTGGTTGTGCTGTGAGGAAGAAGGAGTCAGTGCTGCAAGGAGATGCCCATGAGAAATCACCAAGAAGGTATGGAACTTCTGCAATAAGATGGCAATGTGACACTTGCACAATCGTGCACTCAACCAGATGTTGCAGTAGCAAGATTCACATCTATCACTTTTTGAGTGATGAAAGGTAACAGAATGACTCTTATGATAATCACAGGGGGCTGAGGAGGAATTTATAATATGACCTCTAACACAAGTCTGAATTTTAAATTCTAAGTAATCAACTACATTATTCATATCTAGTTTATAATTATTTGATTGGCATACTCTTGTTTTGGCAGATGATTTCTAGAATGCACAAAAGGGTGGAGACCATCAGCTATGAGCAGTGCAGACACAGGAAATCAAATACTGAGGAAGAAAGACAAGGTGGGATTTGGTGAGATTTGTTACAGTTCTAGTACTGTGTATGCACATCACAACTAGCTAAGAGAACTGACATTTTAGAGTGAGATTCAGAATCTTGGGGATTTGGATTCTTTTTTGGAGGATGTATCTGGGAGAGGAAGAGGATAACGATACAAAATATTCACTGGCTTCTAGGTGAACTGATTACATAATATTTGGCACACTATAATATTCTATTAAGAGAGTTGCTCCCTTAGCAAACATGTTACTTACACATTATTGTCTAAGATTCAATGACAATAAGGAGCAAAGCAGCCTGATTACTTTGGGTAACTGAAGCAAGGCAAAGATACTAAGCAGCTGCAATCTAAGTCTTACATCATTTGCTCTTTGGATTTACCGAAGACAATTTCACAATGATGTGGCCACCTGGCAAGGACAGTTTTTTTGAAAATTTCTCTTTTATTTGAGTTGCTTAACCCTTTCTAAAGCCTCTAGAATTTTCAGCTCTTTGAAAAGAGCAAAATATTGAAGTGAAGTAACAGATAAAAAAGCAATATGAAAATAATGTGGAGAAGTTCTACTTGATTATTTTTAGTGTTTGTGCCAAAAACCACATCCAAATGAAAGGTTGCAGAAAGATCCATGCTGTCACAAGCACATGTTCAATCATCTGAATTCTGATTACTTTGAGAGTTTTCAGTGAATGTTTATTCAAGTTGGCAATTAACTATTCAATATTCTATCCCTGAAAACAATGAAATGTTTTCCCATTTTTGTCTGCCATCTAGCGTTAAGAGACAGAATACTTTTGTTTGCAAAGCCTAAAATATTTGCTAGCACTACGTGTTTCCTAGCTTCTGTCCATGTCATATTATGCTGATAAAAATACAAAACAGTGTTTTCTCTACACCATTTTTAGTAGAATACTGCTCTACTAATATATGTTAACTTGTCACAGTGCCTTGAAATACTTGGGTCTTTTTTCAAATTTGTTTGAGTCTCTCAGGTGATAGTTCTGTATTTTCAGAATACCATCCATAATCAATAAGACAAGTAAAAAGAAAATAATGCTATATATAAAAATGCTATTCATATAATAGCTTTTTATCAAACATACAGTGAGAGTATGTGCGAAGCTGTTTTCTCAAAATAAAAATTTCCTCATTTAATAGATCAAGAGTGAGAATCCTAGACTGACAAATTTTGGAACCGTTTTTTCTGGTAAAAATCCAATTTTTAACAAACTTCCTCATAACCCTTTATGACTTTACCTCCAAGCAGCAGTCCAAGACACATATACAAATATGAATGTGACAAATAATTAGTGGCATTGAATAAAAAAGTATAGCATGCTCATAATTGAACACAGGTAACTCACCAGAATTATTGACACCACAATACTTTGGCTATAACATGACAAAAATCACGTACACCTAAGAACTCTCTTTAAAACAGGAAGATTCACCACAACTGATGTGTAACTTGATTTACAAGTTTTCATCCTACCCACAAAATCATGTAGTAACAGGTATAATGAGCAAATGTTTTGAAGGCCTTTGATTTTTTTTTTTTTTTTAATTTAGTAGCAGAGAAAGACTGCATTAAAATCAAACCACTCTCAGTGTTGTCCTAAAAGGAAAACACTCATGTTTCATGGGACCACTCTGAAAGAGCTTGAGTGCTGGGTATGCAACCTAATAGAGATCAACAAAAACCCATCAATAATAACAAGAACAGATTTCTCCCTTGATATTTCCAGGGAAAGTACTGAAATGGAAGTATTTTTCAAATAGTCTATATACATCCTATTAAAATTTAAATATATTTCCAAATCATTTAAATGAGATTGTATTATGTGAAAATAACTACAGAGGTAGCCTCTGTCTGAATACCATAGGTGGATTTATCTCATCTAAAAAGTAGGTATTTAGTCAAACACAATGAACTCATCTTAGACTGATTTTATAAGCTCTCTTAGTAGTCAATCCTTTAAATAAATTTGAGATTTCTTCTTAATGTCATGAATACAGTAAAGAGAATACTAAATTGGCAAAACATTTGAGATGGTGCAAAATTTGTTCCTGGGAATACATCAATTTATCTTTTCCTGTCCAGTGTTTTTCAGTTCTTTTGTATCATTTCATGGTCGTTTTGAGAAGCTGATGGATCACACACCTCTGAACATGCCAGATCAGACAGGTCTGCCCATCCTTGGGGAGAGAAATATGGCAAGAACACATGGGTTTGTGATTGGACCAGAAATGTGAAATCCTTGAATCTTTTCCTTTGCAAAGGTGTGAATCAACACACCATTCATTGTACATATCCCAGTGGTGAGACAAATGTCTGAGCAGGCACAGGAGAGAATTTTAAAATGAGATTATGGGATAAAGTGTGATTGTGTAGGAAGGACATGTGCAGCTAAAAGGGATCAGTTGCCTCCTGCCTCGAATACCTTATTTGCCCGTCAAAGAGAGGCAGGATGTGCCCTGGCAGGATGAAGCTTATCATGCCCAAACTTCCTTCTTACTGAAGTTGTAGGTCTTGTTTTGCCTTAGCTTTTGTTGCTGTAAGGAAGCAAGCCACCCTGCTTAAAGCCAGCTCAGACTGTGGCTTCAGATGGGTGACTGCTTCTTAAGTCATCTGGTGAGATGCAACTTGGTTCAGCACACTGGCAAACACACTAGAGCCCTGGGCCTTACAGGAGAGCAAACACACCCAGGGAAGCTGCTTAAGCTGACACTGCTACACATTCTAAAAGTATCTGTACTGTGTTGCTCTCATAACAGCATTCAGGCTTTTACATGAAGTAACTCATACATCAAGAGGCAGTGAAACCTCCCTGCTTAGCTGCATCTGGCACCTAGGGCAGACCCCACTAGTGTTTGAAGTATTTGGTTTAAAAATAAGCTTAAGCATTTATAATGAAATCCTGTGAAAAATTAAAGAAGAGTAGATAAATCTTGAAAAGATAAGTACACCCCCACTGGATAGTACAACCGGATATGCAGTAATCTACAAACAAGGCAGGCAGACCATACCAGCAGAACAGGACAGAGGGCAGCAACTCTGGAAACATTTAATAGGGAACAGATGAGCACCTGGGTATGAAAAGGATCCTGATAATATGTGGCTTGTGAGTAATTTGTGGCCACTGAGTACTTCACCAAGGAAGTGACATGCCTTGAGTGTAAAATTGTCATTGCATTGGGTTAATGTGACAAGGTTTTGGTGGGGAAGAATGGGGAGTGGGACTACAGGGGTGGCTTCTGCAAAAAACATCAGAAGGTGCCCCTGTGTTGGCAGGTGTCCATTCCAGCAGGCTCAGAGATGAACCTGTCACTGGCCAAAGCTGGGCTCATCAGCAATGGTGGTAGTGCTCCTGTGATAATATATTAAGAAAGGGTAAAAGCTTCTGAGCAACAGCAGCTGGGAGAGTGGGGCGAGAATATGTGAGAGGGCATTTGGGTCAGTGAAGAAGGAGGGGAAGGAGGTGCTCCACGTGTTGGAGCAGAGATTTCCCTGCAGGTCCTGGTAGACCCCACACCAGAGCAGGCAGGGGCCTATGACCCCATGGGAAACCTGCACTGAAGCAGGCTCTTGGCAGGACCTGTGGCCCCATGGAGACAGGAGCCCACACAGGAGCAGGTTTGCTGTCAGAACCTGCAGGAGACCCACACTGAGCAGCCTGTTCCTGAAGGAAGGGACCCTTGCTGGAGCAGTTTGTGAAAATTGCAGCTCATGGGAAAGACTAACACTGCAGAAACTTGTGGAAGACTGTCTCCTGTGGGAGAGATACCATGCTGGAGCAGGGGAAGAGTTGAGAAGTCCTCCCACTGAGGAAGACGGGGTGGCATAGACAGTATGTGTTGAACTGACTGCAGAACCCATTCCTCATCCCCCTGCTCTGCTGTATGGGGAGCAGGGAGAGAACCTGGGAGTGAAGTTGAGCCTGGTAGAAGGGAAGGATAGGAGGAAAGTTTTAAGACATGATTTTTTTCTCATAACCCTACTCTGATTTCATTGGTAATAAATCCAGCTAATTTCCCCACACTAAGTCTGTTCTGCCCATGATGGTAAATGGTGAGTGATCTCTCTCTGTCCTTATCTCAATTCACAAACCTGTTGTTCTGTTTTCTCTCCCCTGACCAGTTGAGAAAGGGAGTGACAGAGTGACTTTGGTGGGCACCTGGTATCCAGATAGGGATGTCCTGCTCTGGGAGATGTGGAGAATTTAACCTGTGCAATTTATAAAAAAATACATGATAAAAATTACAATCTGTAAGGAGTATAAATTTTCTTTTGAAGAATAAAATTCAAGGCAAGAAAATTAATTTACTTCTTTATTTGTGAGGAAGAACAGAAGCAGACTACTGGGATCTGAAAATGTGTGACATGACCCTCCTAACCCTGATGGTAAGGACTCCATTGTTCCACCTGAGCACGCATTGCATCCATCCTCTCTTACCATTGCCACCTGAAGTTTTGGCAACTTCATTAAAACTGTTTCAGGCAGGCCGTGCAGACAGGAATCTCAGGGCCGGCTGCTGCTCTGAAGTCCGGCTGGGGAAGACCAAGGTGCCCCCTAATCCTGTCCAACCCGTGAAAAACATGCAGTCACTGTGGCCTGAGCATTAAACAGGAGATAGAGGGGAGCATATTCCCAAGGCACCTGCAGTGAGGAGCTACAAAGGCTGGGTAGGGACCCTTCTCTTCCCAGCCCCTTGCTCCCAGTGACTCCACAGGGTGCGGCATCAAGAGCCCAGCACTAGCAGCAGCGTGGGGCACAACCTGCTCCGCTGTGCCTGACCTGAAAGGCAGACGTGTCCTGGGCTGCGCCAAAAGCAGCGTGGGCGGCAGCACCAAGGGACGGGATTCTGCCCCTCTACTGGGCCTGGGTGAGACCCCACCTGCACCCAGCTCTGGAGTCCTCAACATAAGAAGGACATGGACCTCTTGGAGCAAGCCCAGAGGAGCGCCATGAAGCTGGTAAGGGAACCGGAGCGCCTCCCGTGAAAGGACAGGGCGAGAAAGTGTGGGCTGCTTTCTGGTTCTATGGGGACCTCAAGTACCTGAAAGGGACGGACATAGAAGCCAGAGAGGACAGAAACTATAGTGACAGGACAGTGAGTAATGGGCACAAACTGAAAGACGGGAAATTGCGGTTAGATATTAGGAAGAAATTTTTCCCTGTGAGGGTGGAAAGGCACGGAACAGGTTGCCCAGGGATGTGGATGCCCTGGCCGTGGCAGCGCTCAGAGCGAAGCTGGACGGGGCACTTAGCGGCCCAGAGCCCGGATATCGCTCCCCGTCCCATCCAGCCCCGCCCTCGGCAGCCCCGCGCGCGCCCACCGCCGGCGCCGCCCCGCCCTCCGCGTGCCGCGCCGCACGTCGCCACCCGCCCCGGCGCGCGCGCAGGCGCAGCAGCCCCGCCCCGGCCCTGACCGCGCTCTGCCCGGCCCCGCCCCGCCCCGCGAGCCGTCTCGCGTCACGCGCGTCACCCCCATCAGCTCCCCCTCCGCCCCCCCACCCCCCGGCGGCGGTCCGTGGGGCGCTGCCGCGCGCCCCAGCTGTTTCCGGCGCGCGGGGCGGGCGCAGGCGCAGTGCCGCGCGCCGCGGGTGTTGTGGTGCCGGGCCCCGGCGCCTCCCGCCCGCTCCGCCGGGGCGGCACCGCTCGCGAGGGCGCGGCCCCTGCCTGCCGTTCGGCGGCGGCCTGGGGAGAGGGGGGAGGCGGGAGCCACTGTCCAGCAGGTACCGCCTCCAGGACGGGCCGCGCCGCGCCGCCACCGGGTCGGGCCACGTCTCCAGCGGGTCGTGGGGCAAATGAGGACGGGGGGAGCACGTTAAGCGCGTGCCGGGCACGCGGAGATCGCTCGCGTAACGGGAGGTGGGCCGGGGACAGCGGGGCCTGGACTCGGTGCTTGTTTACAACGCCGCTCTCGGCAGCGTTTCGGGGAAATGGCGCAAGGCAGGAACAGCGGCCGCGCCTGCCCCCGGGACAGGAGGCGCCCCCGTGCTTATATAGCCCGGACCGGCCTGGGGCCCGCAGCCCGGCTGCGCGGCGGTCACCCGGCGGGACAGGCACGGCGTAGGCAGAGGAGACTGTAAGTAACGATGGTGCTGCCAGCGGCATTCACCTCTGCTCTCGCTGTGAAGTCGGCCTGCTCAGGAGTTGGCCTGTGTGCCTGCCTGGCAGCCCTTCTCGGCATTTGTCACGGGCGCTGGAGAAGCCTGGGCTTGCTTTTTCGGCAAATAATGGTTTTGCTCCTGCGATATCAGCACAACTCTGGTGTGCTGTGTAAAACGCCGCTCCACTAGTTGCACCTTTCTTTGCAGAGTAAGGATTATATCCTGCACTTGGCTCTTAGGATGGGCACGTTTTGTTGAACTTTCATCAGCACTTGGTGTCACTTCTCCCCTGTGAGGAATTCTGCTAAGGGGTATATAATGACATTTGAGACGTTATGTCTGCACAAGATAATTTGCTGAAGAAACAGCAATCAATTTTCTATATGTCATTAAGTACTATATGTCACGTGTTGCTCAAGATGGGCTTAAACTGTCCTTTAGGGAGTACCGTGTTGAAATGTTGGGGTGAGCTACCTACCAAATGTCCTGAGCAGTGGATTTTCCCATGAGATTATTTGATTTGATTTGAATGTTTGTCTGTGTTTACCAGAAGGATACAGAAGCTTCATCTGTTTTAAACAACTCTGTGATTTTAGTTTATCTTGTTTCTGATTTGGGGTTTCCATTGTTGGTTTTAATTTTTGTTTTGTTTTTTCTTTTTCAGACAACACTACATTACGGGACTTAATTATTGACATATATTTTTTGGAATGAAGTAGAAAGCAACGTAGAAAAGGTGCAATTATTTATAAGTTATGACAGTTCATTTATCCTTGGATGCATATTTATTCTTTTTGATTAACCCAAAAAGTCTTTGGTGGAAGCAGAGAAACAAATACCTGTGTTTCTGTAGACCTAAAGCCTGCTGGAGGACAAATCATGCTGCACACCTGAGAGTTTTTCATACAAGTGAGCCTTGGTGTAAGTGGGCCAAAAGCAGAACATTTTGGTATAACAAGTACATTTGTAGCCATGAGTTTTTATACTACAGAGTTTCCAAACTTTTAACTTCTTCTTCTAAAGGACTTACAAGGGTGAGCATTCGCATGTCACGAATTAAGAATACCATAGAATCTGTTTCGAAGGCAGTGTCTGGCACTCACAGTGAGCTGGTGTCACGGATAGCTCGATTAAAGTCCCATTCAGGTACTTTGGGTAAAGCAAATAAAAGTAGTGCAGATGCAAATAACATCAGCACAAATCTAGAAAATGATAAGCAAGTTACAGATGTCAAAACTCAGGATGATTGCAACAGAGGCCCAGCTGCAAAAAAATCCACTTGTGCAAGTGAAAACTTGGAATCTGTGTTAGTAGGTTCAAACGGTACTTGTCAAGATACCCCGGAAGTTTCAGCATCTACTAAAAGCCACCTTTTTCATGTAAGCTACTTTTCTACAAATTTTGGAGAGACTTACAACTTCGTAGCTGATCATATCAACTCTTACTTTAACAATTCTGTTATGGAACAAGGAAGAAAAAAGAATGCTTTATTACAGGACTCTGAAAGTGAAGAGAGGAATAAGCTTGATTCATCAGCAAATACTGTAACAAGTGAAGAAAAGAGAGTGAATTCAGCAGGCACTTTAGCTTCTGAAGCAGAGATCTTGGGTACTGAAAAGACAAATACTGCTCTCCCAGTTTCCACTAAAAAAAGTATCACCGACTTTCTTTCATATCCCAGTAACAGCGTACAAGCTTTTGTTGACAGCTATATTGGTGGGTTGGTTCCAAAGTTAAGATCTGATACAAAAGTTGTTTCACCAGAAAAGAGTAAACAGCAGGAACAAGAAGTGTCTGAGAAGAGTGATGAGGACAAAGCAAAAGAGGCCAAGACTGCAGAAGAGAGGGAAAAACATCTATCTCTTCAGAGAGAAAAGGCAAGTCTTTGTTCTGTATTAATTATGTATTATTTCTATGTGTATTTTATACAAATGTGTATATGTGCTACACCAGTGTATATACCTATATTTAAGCATAGACACACACATATTTACGTATGTAAATCAGTATATACCCGTGTATATACTTACATACATATGTACACATACTTTTACTTATATATAATTATATATGTGGTGTTCCTGCCCACAGCAGGGAGCTTAGAACTAGATGATCTTTAAGGCCTCTTCCAACCCAAACTGTTCTCTGATTTATTCTGTGCACTTTTATAAATGAATACATATATAAAATGATATAGATTTTATCTATATGTATGCATACTATTTGTAAACTTACAAATATATATGTACTTAAAAGTAGGTATAGATACATCTGTGTTAAGGTATTAGATGTTTTATGCAGGTATAGATCTGTTTATGCAAGTTTATATACAGTGTCTAAGTATGTATATATATACACACACCTCTGTGTGTGTGTGCTGTAGGTACATATATTTAGTTCATATATGCATAGAGTCCATAATTACAGATAGATCTAATTGTGGTATTTTTTGTAGTTATAGTAATTTTACAGTTTATGGTTTGTTAATGGTTTAAATACAGAGAGTTGCCCTGAAAGTCCATCTGAATACATATTGACCTATTGGTTTGGGGTATTCTTGCTGTAAACTTGATTTCATTTTCTACTAAATAAAGAATCAAAAGATTTTTGTTGACAATTTAAGCAGTGCTTACTTGGAACCTATAGGAGCCCTCTAGTACAACATGCTGTTCATTGCTTCTGAGAAATCTTAAAATAACTCTTGGAAATTAGTCTTGACAAACTTTACACATTTCTCAGAGTAGTTTTATGTTGTCTGTTTGTCTTCTTTAGATCATTGCAAGAGTGAGTATTGATAACAGGACTCGAGCTTTAGTTCAAGCCCTTCGGAGATCCACTAATCTAAAAGTCTGCATCAACAGGGTTGAAGAACTGACCTATCATCTTCTAGAATTTCCAGAGAGCAGAGGAGTTGCAATTAAGGTGCCAATAGTTTTTATGCTTACATGAAAATCAATCTGACAAATGATTGCTACAGAACAACATAAAGCCTCCTTCTGTGCTTTTGTGGACTAGTCATATTTCTTCTTTGCAAGGATTGTAGTTTGAGTGTCTCTTTTTATTACTTTTTAGCTGTTTGAAGCAGATTCATATGCAAGCTGCTGTGAGTTTAGCTAAAGGCTCTTGAGATTGCAATGTTTAATTTAGAAGCATACAGCATGGTCATGTGGATAGGTAGTATAGCTTTTTCCAGTGGTAGATAAAGGTCGTACACTGTGTCCCCTGTGGCAGTTGACCAAATGGGAATGTGCTGTACAGTTGATCTGTAAATGCACAGTACTTTCTATGCTTGTTTACATGCTTTCTTCCAAGAGAGGTGGCAGGAGAACCACCATTAACCAAGTTAATGCAATCTAGTCCTACTTGTTTTCTTCCCTGCATTGAGAGGGCAGGAGGTGGGTGGTAGACTATTCTAGAAGTACTAGCTAAACCACAGCATTTTTCAGCCTTGTGCCTTTTCCCACAAGATGTGACAAACCTGACAAAACCAAGATTGTAGAATTTCTGGAAGAAGTAGCCTTTGGGAATGGAGTGCAGTTCAGATGAATTATCTGAGCAGGGTATAGGTCAGGCATTCACATAAATATATGTGAGTTACTTTATTATGAAAGAGTGTATTCACTACTCCCATTTTGATTGCAATGCTATGTATCTTTGTGGTAATGTCCATTTAAAAAATATTCCATGTGGGAAAGCATTTTAAATTTTGTTTTGGTATTAGTGTACTTAGAAGGCATTTCTTGTTTTGAAGCAGTGCAGTACTTACTAAGCAGTCTGGAGTTTTGCCTGCACTTGGTGTGCCTCATACTCGAGTCTGCACTTGGCTGATGTGATACTAAGTCAATAAAATGAAACTGGTAAATGTAGCTTTCCTAGCTATTAACAATATTTACATAACATCTTGCTTGTTTAATTCTGATACTGTAGCAATGATAGTAGTTACTATAGCAATGAGGTGTGTACAGCATAATATTGACATCCTTTCTTTCTTTTGTTAGAGAAAAACATTGGTAAATACAGATTTGAAGACATTTTCTTCCAATTTTAACTGGTATATTACTTCTGTGCTTTAATGCTGTGCTAGTAAATTTAAGAATGGATTCTTTTGGTTTAAACATATGGTTAGAATGAAATATCCTTGTATTTATCAATAGGAAAAATTAATCCCATGCCTGTTGCGACTGAGACAGGCTAATGATGAAAGTCTTCAGGCTGCTGTTAGAGAAACTTTAGCTCTGATTGGCTATACAGACCCTGTGAAAGGCTGGGGAATTCGAGTCCTCACCATTGATGGAGGAGGAACAAGGTAAAACTTCTGGGGTTTTACGTACTTGTAACCTTTTTCATACTGTAACTAGAAGGAAAATTTCAGTCTCTCTTTGATAGATAAATGCCCAAGGAGTTACATGAGTTACATTTCTGTCCCATTTGACTATCTAAGGGATGGGTATTGTTTTTCTATGCAATTCTCCTTCAATGGTGTTTGTTTTGGTGCTCATTTTGCCATACACAGTTATCTTGCTCTATCCCAACAGAGTTCACACTGCTGCACTCCAGATACTGTTTTGTGATAGAGAAACATGAATCTGATGGTCTCTAATTCATCTCTCCCATTATCTCAGATACATTGAATTGAGGTCAAGCAAACCCCATACTGGAAAATATGCCCCCAAGGGGCATTATGTAGCCCTGTTAAGACCAAAATTTAAGTGCTGTGTAGTGGGAATGCAACTAAAATCTATCCTTAGTCTACATCCACAGAAGCTGATCACCTCCCAAGCCTTTGCTGTAAAACAACGTGGCTGTAGCTGTTGAATACTATTTTTGGTATGCCTGAGTATGTCATTCATATTTAGTATTCATCATTCTATTTCAACTGTGTCCTGCTGCTCTTTTATTAACTGAAATACTCAGGATTCTTACTGTTGCAGTTATTCAATTATAATTAGTTATAATGAAGCAAAGGTGATTGAAAAATGATTGGAGCTATGTAAGATAAGACTGCCATTGTATGTGAAGGGGAATTTTGTGTTTCAGGGGTTTAGTTGCACTTCAGACTCTACGGAAACTAGAAGAATTAACTGGAAAGCCGGTTCATCAACTTTTTGACTACATCTGTGGCGTAAGCACAGGTAATTATTAAGTCACAAGTTGGAGTTTTGCTATCAACATCTGAGAATAAATAGAGATTTTTCAGTTTCTAACTTAGAATGTAAGCTGAGAAAGTACATTTGTCATTTCTAGAGTCTTTCTTTTTGCTTCTGAATAAGAACTTTGGGCAGTTCATGGCAAACTTTTGGCTTTAAACTGATTTGTTATTTTTTCAATTTATGTGAAATCTTCAATTTGCACATAGAAACAGTTATCTTAGGTATTTATGGAGCTTTACAGACTGCTGAGGTAATAGTCCTCAAGAACTGGTGCTGAGTCAGTCATGTTTCCTTTATTAATTTAACAGCAATGTTTCATCTTTATTAATTATCTGCCAGAAGGACAGAATGTACCTGTAGCAAGATCTTGAATGATCTAATAGAGGAAGTGGTCAATGCTGTGGTGTCTTCCCTTCATATGGGTCTGTACAGGCTGGAGAAATGGCTTGACAGGTTCAGTAAATCCAAATACAAAGCCTGAGGTGGGCTGACAGCCTAGAAACCAGCTTTGCAGGAAAGGACCTGGTCTTGTTTGGAACAAGTTGGATGTGAATCATCACTGTACTCTAGAGCAAAGAAAGCTGACTACATTGGCTTGCATGGATGAGAATGTACCCAACAATTGAAGTATCTCTGTTTGGCCACAAAGGTCTTGTTATGGGCTCCTCTATAAACCCCTAATCTTTTGGGTGTGTTTTTCTACTGGGTGCATCTGGCAGAGAGCCAGGGGGCTGGAGATCATGACATGTAAAGGAGAGAGTGCAATAACCAGGTTAATTTGGCCTTGAGAAGGCTAGGGGTGGGCCTTTATCCTGGTTCAGCTAATAGGAAAATAAAGAGAAGATGGATCTAGAATAATTTTTAAGGTGTACAGGGGTAGGGGAAAAGCCAACAGACAAGTTGGAGTATGGGAAGTTATAATTAGGTATGGGATGATGTTTTTCTTGCAGGGATGGTCAGACACTGGAAAGAGTTGCCCGTTCAGACTTTGTAATCTCTGTCCATGGAGATGGCTGAGCAAATCCTGAGTAACCTATTCTAATTATACCTGTTGGAACAGGAGGTTGGACCAGATGATGTCTACAGGCCGCACCCAGACTTATTTACACTTGTGACTCAGTGATAAGTTACTCCTCCCTAGAAAGCAGGAAACTCCAAAGCATAAGTTTCTCCTTTAAAGACAGTAATCTCCTTCAGAAATTGTTAGACCAGTAGCAGCACAAGTATGTTTTTTAACATAGGAGGTATGCTGTAGTTTACTAGGTCAGTTTCCTTTAGAAACCCACATTCTTCAATTTTTTTGTCATACTTCTATTCGATCAGAAACTATATTAAACACAGATCACCCTGAGTAGATGAAGTATGTTTCAAGAGATTTGCTTAATAGACTAAAAATAGCAGAGGAGAGTGTTTAGGTCTCCTAGACAGAATTTGTTTGTAGCCACAATATAGTTCCCTGCTTTACATTTTTAATACTCTTCCAAATAAATCCTTCATTAGTTAGTGTAGCAGTAAGAGGTTTCTTTGGACGATGGTTTCCCTACAAAACACTTCTCCAGTGTTGTCTTCAATGAATAAAGGTGTTTTACCTTGGATAGAGAGGCCTTGTGTTCTTAATTTACTCCCACTATTGTCACTAGAACTAACTTGGTTTTTAATTCTTCCTTAAATTTTGGAATTTATGAATGACTGCTAGTAAGTACTTAGCATATTCTTTTAAATTTTGTTTATGCAATTAAGCTTTTGTCTGCAGTTGTCCAGTTTGCAATAATAAATGGAAAGACATGTCTGGGTGAGGCTGTGCATGTCTGTCTGGCAGTTCTGTTTGTATTGACAGTACATATGCCAGTAGTCTTGCAGTTGAATGAATTGTGCTTTACAAGAGTGATGCATTAAATGGTAGGAAGGATGCCTCTTGTGCACTGTACTTCTCTTTTCTGCTGCAGTTTTTGTATTTCTTACTATTGTTCAGCTGCTTTGCCTTTGACGTTTGGAAATGCCCCTGCTGTGAATTCAGCATCACTGTCTTTGTGGTTATCTTCCCCATGCTTCTCTTCACTGCGGGGTCAGAGGGTATAAATGCAGGCAGTCACAGAGAAAAATCATTGCAATGATCTAATAGATTCTGCATACTTTGAATCTGCTCACCAAAATAGCAGATGTGTGATATTTTAGAACTGGTGCTGGAGAGTTTAGAAAAAGAGCATGTGGTAGAGGATTTGCATGACTCAGGAAAATGGTGTTTCTCTGCTGCTAGGTGTTAAGTCTGCCTTGAATACAGACATCTGGTGATTTGGCAATTGAGATTGTTTCTCTTGATGAAACTTTGTGTCAAGTATGATGAAACTTTGTGTCAAGTAGGCCCAGGTTGCCTTAAGGATGTGAGCTGCCTTTTAAGACACTGAGACCATCAATCCGCTAATGCTCAGCTCTCGCAGCTGGTGGGCACTGTGAGAGTGAAAGAGGGCTTGGAAGTCCTGTGTCTTTTAAAGCCTTCTGTAACTTCCTGCATGTAGTTTTTTTCTGCATTTTTGTATTTTATTTTTTTTATTTATTTTTATATATATTTTAAAAATATAATATAAATAATATATAATATATTATATATTTTTAAATATATTTTATTTTTATTTTTTTTATTTATTTGCATTTTATTCTGTATTTTTACTCTCTTTCAAAAATTGGCACCTTTTAAAATTAACTTTATTCAAGCCTATGGCATTTATTTCCAGATTGAAAAAACCATGTGTCCTAATTGTTTCTAATGCTTAATTACATGTTCTCACAGTATGGCACAACTAGATTTAAAGTTTTGTGTGTCCCTTTTAATTTAATATATCTGAGAATTGTAATAATGTATTAATTGTATTTTTCCACAGTTCTTTTAATGGTGTTTAGCAGCAATGCTTTTTGAGTGCTGTTATTTTGTTCTTGCAAGGGTAGGTCATAATTTTTGTTAGGGACACACTAGATGGCAGCATGTATGAAACTAATTATAAATGGTTGGAACCAAATGTAATCCAAACTACTGGAATCTCCTTTATTTTTGCAGAATTTTCTTAGAATATTTCTCTGTTGACTTAAGAGTTTGCATGGTAGCGAATAATGCTCCAAATAAATTTTTAGTACCACAGCACAGATTTCTCTTACTCATTTCTCTTTCCAAGTAAAGTAGTAGATTTTGTTAGCTTTCTGCCATATGCTTGTTGTAATCTGCAAAATGAAATAATACAATGTTTGAACTTCTCATATTTCTGTTTTTGAAATCGACTTTTTCTGTATTGTGTATGTTCTTTTAAAACATGGTTTGTGATCTCTGAGCAGGAATTTAGTGAAATAAATGTCAGTTGGTCTTGCTGTTTCAAGACAGATATTCTGTTAACCTATGAACTACATTAACTGGTAATCCATCTTTGTAATCTTACTCCAGAATACGTTTTTGTAATATTGCAAAATATTTGTTTTTTTCAGGAGCTATATTAGCTTTTATGTTGGGGTTGTTCCATATCCCCCTGGATGATTGTGAAGAACTGTACCATAAGTTAGGATCAGATGTTTTTAAGCAGAATGTCATTGTTGGAACAGTCAAAATGGGCTGGAACCACGCCTTTTATGACAGTGATATATGGGAAAAAATGCTCAAGTAAGTAAAAGATAATCAGATGAAAAATAATTAGTGCAATGACTGAGTGCATTTGGTTTTGTTATTGCTTCACTGGTGTGCAGATTCTTAAAACAACTAGAAGGGATTAACATATACTCTCATTCTTTTGAAATAGCTGTTTTCATATTTACCACGATGCTGGAAGCTTTTAATGTAATGATTTATGTTTCTGGGGAATAAAGTAAGCTTTACTGCACTGATTTCTGATTATATTCCTGTATGCTCGCCAGCTCTGCTAGATCTGACTCGTTACAGATTTGCTACAAATTGTACTAACCACCTGCTGTGCCCTTTTTAGTAAAGGAGATTGGTGAGAAATGAAATAATATGCTGTAGTAGAGATTTTTAATGTTTGCTGCTATATTGGAGGGCTTTGTCCATTGCCACTTTCTTTAAAAGGGAAATGAGCTGTAAGGGTTGCAATGAAAAATTATCTGCAGTGTCAGAGTTGCCTGTGAAGTGTATTCACTTGCATTGATGGCTATTCAGGAAAAGCCACTAGAAAGAATTATTATATTACAGGTTTTATTTCTTAGTTTTATTAATCTGTATTTGTATTGATGCTCAATTGTTTACCATTTTTAGCAAGCTAATGTCATAGCTTCCCAACCAGCATAAGTTGACCCTGCCACTGAAAGAACTGAACAATCTTTTCTGAGAGACAATGTGAAATGGTAAAAGATTCCTCTTGATAAGTAATAACAAGTTCCTTTGGGAATGCAATTACTGTGTTTTATGGGATTAAAAGTGTTTTTATGACATAATAGTGCGAATACCAGTAGTGTCTGAATTTTAAGCTTCTTACTTCTTTGATGAATTGGAGAAAGAAGCTTGCATATTTTTAGAAATAAATGCATTTATCAAACTAATATCATTAGCTTTTCTTCTCAGGTATCTAAAGGTGGTTTTTTAGAAATTGGATTTTTCTCTGTCTTCCCTCATTTCATTGCCCACCCAATTAAATGAAGTCTTGTGAAAGTCACAATAACCTAAGGTGAAAGTATTTTACATTACTTTAATTAAAATACTGTTGTTTTTCTGCAGCTACATGTAGCACATGAGGGAGGTAAAGAACTCCTGTGCAATAGACAAAAGCAGGCAATTAATTTACTCTATGGATAATATATTAAAAAATAAATGTGCTGATCAAAAATGACTCCTTGTCACCTGCACTGTTGAAGGGAGATGCTATGCCTTTGTTGAAGGGATTCCTAGAGGCTTCCCTGTGGTGTGGGGGCCTGGAGCTGAGAAGGGATTTGTAAGGTTATCTGGTATCTCTGTACAGCAATATTGAAGGTCAGGTCTAACATTGTTACAGCATGGGGAAACTGCTGTATGCTTTGTTCTGAATTTAAAAGCATTACTTGTGCTATGTGTGTTTTTGTAGTTTAAATGGTAACTTATCAGCCTTGCTTGAAATAGAGACAATCCACTGACAGTGTACAGACATGTAATGTGTGTTTAGTCCTACCGCAATATCAGTGGTGGTATTTTCTGTTAGAAGGTATTCTTGCTGAAAATAATTAAGTTGATATTTCATTGGTCTAATATTCTGTGCATTCATGGGGTATATTATAACTTGCATTTCAGAAAATGACAACTAATTTTGGTTAACTGACATTTCGTTCAGAGTACTTTAGGTAATTGGTTTCATATGTTCTATGTATGTCTATTTTAACTCTTAAGTATTTCTTGAGTAGCAATTTGAGGACTGGTTTTAATGATTTACATTATGCAGAAGACTTTACTTACAACATATCAGTATATATAATGCTATACTGAATGCATTTGTAAGAACCTGGCTTTTAGTTCCAACTTCTCTCTTTTCTTTTGACTGTTGTTGACATATAAAATTTTCTTCTTGCATGCTGTCTTAAGAAACTACTGGAGAAATTTGGTGAGCAGCTAGGAGTTTTCACAAGCTAGCTAAAATCTCATGTTGGGAATTTATAGTCTTGAGAAGCAGTGACTGTATGAAGCGTAGGATAAAAATTGTGTTCTCTTTTGGTAGGAAAATGGATAATGCATGTGTTTAGGAATACAGGTAATAATACTTCAGTATTTGTTTTGCAGAGTGAAATATAAATTGACACTGCTCTCTAGTCACTAGCTGGGTAACACATTCCATACCAGCACATGGTATAAAAGTCTCTTCTGTAGGTTTGGTAAAGATGTTTTCTGGTACTACTGTTGCTGTTGGAAGAGGGTGAAAGTTACAATTTTGCCTTTTGCATTGAGTGCTCTTTCTCCAGAATATTTGCATCACTGCTGTAGCCCATTAGAATGTTTCTTCCAGCATATGGTTGACAATATGTTCTTCATAGCAATATTGAAATAAGTGTTGCAATATTAGTGACTTGAAGCAATAAAAGAGCGATGTTTGTGAAAGAGACTCGTCGTTTAAGTAGGTCATGTCTAGAGGACATAGGTCACAGACAGACACAAAGTAGATAAATGGAAAAACAGGATGGCATAATAACTGATGAGTGGAAAAATGTAAAATGCTTACAGGATTTAAAGTAACTTTAATATCAAAAGTGATTTGGGTTGTCACGGACAGTTTAATGAAACATCTGTATGCTTGTGGTCAGACAAGATGTTTCAGTGTGTGACTGTTGGGATTGAAAATACATAAAATACTATAATGCCATTATATTAATTTACAACACAGTTTCATTTAAAATATTATTTACAGTCCTGGTTTCCCCATTTTAGAGAATATTTCTGTTGCAAGATTGGGGAAAAAGTAACCAGTGGCCTAAAGACATCACACATTAAGAGTCTTTATCATTAACAAAGGCAAATGTGTTAAAGTGGTAATTTGAGATAGTAAGGCATCTTGAGAATTACCAGTTTCTTCTTTTCTTTGATAACAGAGGACTATTCAATAAAATTAGAAGGCTTTATTTTTTAATACAATATGTGAATAAACTGTGGAATTGCTTCTGTTGTGACTTCATAAAAGAAAATTAAACAATGAGACAAATGCTTTTGTTTAATTTGCAATTACAGTATTAATGGTAGCAACAGAACTAAACTAAATGTGGAGGTGATACTAAACTTTTCTCCTTAGACTGTAATGTCTGAAGTTGCATAGTTGTTGAAAGGATTTCTTGTACCTACTCTGGCCTTCATAAAAAGTTTCTGGCCTTCATAAAAAACAGGATGTGATGAGATAGTTATTCAGTTTGATGGTTCCCATACTTAAGCAGAGGATATTGCTTATGCATTTTTTTAATCTTTGCATTTGGGGTTTGGGAAAAATACCTAATACAGACATTGCAGAAATAGATGAAAGTGATGCAAATCAGTAGATGGCTTTGATATCTCACCTCTGTCAGTCCCATTTCTTTTATTCCTACTTCATGGTTCTGTGTGCCTTCATCTCCTTCTGCAATCAGTTAATGAGTGCAGATGTCACTCTTCCCCTTTTGGCTGGTGATTCTGAGACTAGAATCAAAGCAAAAACAAAACTGTGCTACAGGTACAAGAATTGTGTCAGCGGGAGTTTTCCATTGTAGGACTGGAACCTGTCTGCCTTCCTTCCTCCCTGTCAAGGACATGTGTGCAGCCATCCTTCAAGCACAAATATCCACTAGAAGAGCAAATTGTCCTAATTGCATATACAGTCTACTGTCTGCATGGAGGACTGCTGCTATGGTAGCCTTTAAAGATTCTTTTGTCTTCTGACCTGAGTAGGTAGATAAAGTTGTTGTTTTTAACAGTGGAAGTGCTACTCCCTCCTGTCATGGGTGCAAGCTGTAGATAGATGATTTCATAATAACAGCACATGGAATATCTTTACTTTAAAAGTGTGGCAGTATAGAAAACCAAAATTGCAAAACAAGACTGATGCACCTGTCTGCTAGGGGAGGAAGAAAGCTTGCTGATTTAAAGGAAAGCCTGTTTGGAATAATTTTTGGTGACCACCCAGTCTCTATTATACCTTTATGCCTTTATTGTAAGCAAATCAAAGTTGAAGTAGATGGTGAGGTGAGATCACTGGCTAGTATGCTAATTTGCTCCAATCTCCTCTGCTGTGCAGAAGGACTATCTTCTAGTTGACACTGGGAATACTGACCCTGATGAGAAATTACAGTGCTGACCATTAGTGTGATTTATGAAAATGTATTCATGTGAGAAAATATTACCTCAGAAAGGAATGGTAAATGCATATTGGATTACTGTTACGGAAGACTACATGTAGATGTTTTAACTTTCTTCTAAATTATATGGAATCACATCTTTCTCTCTGTAGCTTTTGTTTCTGTAACTACAGAAGAGTAATTCTTCATTACTGTAGAACCACTTAATAAGGATGTTGACTTTTTGATTCCTAAATTGGCAAAGAATTTGGTCTAACTATGTAGTTGAGTAATTGTAATGATTTATGGTTAGATATTTGAATCAAGACCTCTTCAGTCGCTCTTCAGACTTATTTCCAACAGGCTAGAAGGTTTTGAAGTGTTGGTGCATTGAAGTCACTTGTATAAATGGGATTGTTAAATTGAAATACAAACATTGCTTCTTTTAAATGCGAAGGTCTCAGAAATAAGGATGATAAAAATGTATGTTGTTCACTTGTTCATGCTAAATTGATGGAGCATTTTCAATTTTTTGCACTTTTTAGAGAAAAAATGGGCTCAAATCTTATGATTGAAACTGCAAGAAAGTCCAAATGTCCAAAGGTAAGGACAGTTTTCTAAGGTTAATACTAATTGTATATTTCACAAATACTCTTAAGAGTTCTGAGTAAATTCTATACCTAGAAGAACATTGGATAGACAGCATGAATGTTAAAGTGCTCTTCAGGCTTCTATATGTGATAACCCATGCTTTTAAAGGATAAAAATTAATTAGATTCTTAAATTTTGGCAGCAATTTCTGATATTTTTATTACTTCTAGTTGGAATATATTGCAGAGATGTTAAAAAACTTGTAAGTGTAGAAATACTGGGTCAGCATTTTGGTGTTGTGCCAAGTTTGTTTTTTTCATGTAAGAATTCTAATGTCTGGAGATTCTGTCCTGTCAGCTGTGATCTGTGTTACTGTGTTGCAAGAGGGCAGGGTTTCTTCTCACTTTGTTTGGAGTACCTGGTTTTCTCCATTCACATTCTTGGGCCCCAAGATCTTTTCTCTTCCTGTCTGATGGAAAAGGCACTAAGTCATAGGAGGGGTGTTACATACAGCAGCATGAGAGTGAAAGATGAGAAAGCAAGGGTATTTTATTTTTGGTGAAGGATAGGGTGTGAAGAAAGAAGCGAAATATAATAGGATATATTTCAGAACAATCTGTAATTAACAGGTGTTTTGGTGTCATAGCACTATATTCAATGCTTTACTGTTAAATGGAAGATATTCACATTTTTCTAAACATAGAAACGTGTGCCTTACTGACTGCGTTCCTAGGCCGTGTCTAAAACAAGGACATGAAAAGGCTGGTGTGGTATGTTGCTTTCTGAGAGAGAAGCTATCCTGTGTTGACTTGAAAGTTATCTTTGAACTGGGATCTTTGGCTTCCTTCCATGTTCTTCAGTAATAAAATGTGAATATAAATAGAGCTGAAACTAGCTGTTCCCACTAATCTCTTTATAGTTCTGTCAGTGGTGGCACTCTTTACAAGGCACAGCAAAATCAAAATAAAACACAGTTCTGTGCTCTGCTGCTGCTAAATTCATTACAAGATGGGTTTTTCCAGAAGGTGCTGAGCACTTTGCAACATAGGCTGTATCATGGAGTGTATATGGGTATTGCCAAAAATGAAAGCATCCTTTTAATAAGTTTTCTATTATATTTTCTGAAGTTTTTTTCTTACTGCTTCTGGTAGTGCTTAGAACTAAGCCCTCCTTTTGAGAAAAACAGGAAACTTCCTGCATCAAATGATGGGGGGTGAATCAGGCAGTTTTGCTTTTGCATTGTAATGTAGAAGTTACATTTTTGTTTTCTATAAGGATGAATTTACAGTGAATAAAATTATTTAAATTAAGTAGCTGAAGAGTGAAAATGCATACAGTGATATCACAGCATCAGCTGTGCTGTTGAGCAACGTTTCATGAAAACACCCTACTCTGTAATACAGTAAACAAGATAGAATTGAGCACCCACTTGGCTGCTGAAGAGTGTTGTTCTGACAGTGCCAGCCAGGCTGGCTGCATCACCTCTAAAGGTCTTGCACATTCTAACACTCATCCATAACTACATGTACTTTCTCCTTGTGATTAGATATGTAAGATGTATTCTTTTTGTTGTCATAGTTGGGGTTTTTTCGATGGAAATACCATTTTGGCTTTTCACTTAGATGAACATATGTGATTTTGTTACTGACATTTTATTATCCTTACAAAAAAAGCCTTGAAAGACTTTGATTCTTGTGCAGGAGAGATTCTTACTACAATTCTTTAACTCCAGTTGCAATATAAAGTAATCATTTTCTTGGAGAAAGAAATTGATTGACAGTTCTGACATTCATATTTAATGGCAGTGTTGTATTGCTGGCTACAGACTTCTGAGAATGAAACACTATTTCAAAAGGAAAAGTATTTAAAAATCACATAGTTGACACCCACATTTTGTTTAAATATCATAGATATTCATAGAAACAGAATAGCCATGGAAACAATTAATTGCCAGTTTAAAATAGCATTTTCTTTAGGGATTTGGGTCTCTTGTTTGTGTTTTACTTTCCCTTTTAAAATTTAGCTAGATATTAAAAAAATGTAAATAAATAATGAACCTAGTAAGATTCCAAAGGTGCATTAATGTATACATTGAATTTCATATGGTGGGAAGCTTTCATTCTCATATTATGGTTATTATCATCATATATAACTAATTTTTTCCTCCTCATTTACTAGGTAGCTGCAGTAAGCACCATTGTAAACAGAGGAACACCACTGAAAGCATTTGTGTTTAGAAACTACAACCATTTTCCTGGCATTAAGTCCCATTATATGGGAGGCTGTCAATATAAGCTGTGGCAAGCAATTAGAGCATCATCTGCTGCACCAGGTTACTTCCAGGAATATGTTTTGGGCAGTGATCTTCATCAGGTAAGTTGAAATCTTCTCCTTGAGTAAATATTTTCCAATTTTCCAACACGTGAGAAAAAACATGGTCTGAATCTCTGAATGAAAACTAAGCAAATAAGTTGGTAGTACAAAGGAAATCTAGGACAGATGGGGTAAGAAAAGATATTTTTAGCTTCTATAGCCCTTACAGAACTAGAAAGGCTTAAAAATCTTAGTCTTCTCAATACAAACCTAAGCTCTTCTGCTATTGCTTTCTTCTCTGCCTAGGAGGAAACCTTATATGAGTTGTAAATTGCCTCTGACTTCCTGCTTGCAACTGGTATGTTGCTGAGCATTATTTCACTAAATAGGTGGTGTAACTTAAAAATATAACAGTATTGTAAAATGTGAAAAAACCAGATTATACACTTCAGC
Source organism: Agelaius phoeniceus (assembly GCF_051311805.1). Taxonomy (NCBI): domain Eukaryota; kingdom Metazoa; phylum Chordata; class Aves; order Passeriformes; family Icteridae; genus Agelaius; species Agelaius phoeniceus. The sequence goes on along the minus strand of NC_135269.1, from coordinate 45,781,687 downwards.
ATTGTTTTTATTAGTGCACTAATTCAGTTTATGGTCTACTTTTTAATTCTTTCCATTGATAGCTTATTCAGCTTTACCCTAGTTCTGGGCTAGTAAGAAGAGTAAGAGATGCCACAGAAGTAAGATTAAACCGAGAGGACAACTGCAAAAGAAATTCTCTTGAGGATAAAGCAGTGTCTCCTATCATCACTGCATGCTGTTTTATTATATTACAGCCTCTCTTGGTGACCCTGATAAGTAAAGAACAAAGCACATGAATTTCTTTAGTAGTTTTTTAACCATGGGATTTTAGCCCTCCAGTGCCCCTGTATTATTCTGCAGTTCTTCAGGTTTTCAAAGAATACTTCTTGCAATGCATACTAATTAAAAACTATTAGTATTTATTTTAATAAATACCTGATGCAGATCTGTGGCAGAAAAGACTACAAAGGGTGACTGAACCAGAGACCTTCAACAAAGAGAGCACAGGATTGACACTTAAGTTTAATGGAAGCATCTGTTGCATTTCTGTTGTATTAATTCATATGATGGCAGTAGCCTCAAATGCTGGAAAACAAGTAGCATATTTTGAGTAATAAGATGTACCTGGATCACATACAGAATTTCTGATGGTGTCCATTAGAACACTGTGTAATATCCTTAGCAATGTAATGGGCTTGAGTAGTACTGAAATTTAAAGGCTAACAGATAAATGAGTGTAAGATGAAATAGAGAAAAATTCATTAGATTAAGAGGCGGTAAAAAACCACGATGTGTACAAGCAAACAAACAGCTAGAATTTTATCTGAATAAAGACAGCATATTTCCATATTTTGATTCAACATCTATAAGGTGATGAAATAATTCAGCTATCTAAAAGCTGCATAGAAATTAAGAGGTGAAGGGGAAGGGCTCAGGTTCAGGCTCAGGAAGGGAGACTCTGAAGTTTCTTTCATTTTATTGTTTCCCTTTTTCATTTAGGACACTCTTCCTCCCTCCCTCCCTCCCTTGACTGCCCCCCACAACCTTCCTGGTACAGTGCATCTTGTTAGCCTCAAAACATTTTAATCAACTACTATCTGAAATAAGCAAATAAGTTTTGACAGGTTTTTAGAACTAAAAGTGGAATAACACATCAGATTCCAAGCCAAAGCACTGCTTGAAATCTTGAAGTGTGTTCATCTTCCATCTGGACAAGCAAAACTGGGAAGGGAGCTGCTTTAGCCTTGGGAGCTGTTCCAAGCTGCTCTGTAACTGATTGGATGGGTCAGTGTTAATCTATGTAAAGAAGTTTTCTTTCTCTTTCACCTTTCCACCCATTCTTTCCTTGAATTGAAAGTACTTGGAAATTGATCTGTGCTTTTACATGAAGGATAGCTGAATAAACAACATGATTTTATAACTTCTACACAGTGCTTTACACAATTCTTCATCTTAATAGTTTCTGAATTACCAGACTTGTGTGAAATGCAGTAAGGCTGGTACTTATTTCATCTATTTCACTTTTAAGTCCAGTTTACTGGACTAGGGAATGTATAATTGGTGTCAATAGAGATCAGATTCAGTATTTTCAGACACACAGGACTGGAATAAAGTCTACTTATTTTTTTCCTTGCTCCAGAGTCTTTGGACAAAGCCCTTCCATCTGATCTTACAAACCCTGTTTCCCAAGTTCACCATTCTTCTCTATTTTATGTATTATAATTATTGAAAGCTGCTGCTTAGGATGTAATTCACCTTTGTCAGCCATAAAGAACTAAATATGTTCTCAGTACTGAAGCAGTTTATTGTATTAGAACAAGATGCTAAATTTTTGGATTCAAACTTTTTCATATAATCTGAAAAATCTCTTCTCCCCAGCCAGGAATGTTTAAATATATTTGAGTTCTTATAGAAACCACCTTTCATGTCTGACATGCTTTTCTTTCCCCAGATTACATTTTTCTTAGCACTTTTCTTACTGCATCTCTTTTTTCATAATTATCTGATTTGTGTGGGGGGGTAGTTGGATGTCCAGGTACCAAGTTACTACATGGCAAATGCTCCATAACTGTCGTCATGCAGCTTTCTAGCAGAGATTATAAATCCACTGCACACTCTGAAACAACCTTGAATTGCCTTGTTTTAACCCTGGAGTAAGAGCCTCTGTGCATGTAGCAGACTGCTACTTTCATTTTCCTGGGAGTTAATGGTAGCTCATAGGAAAAAGCAAGATATTCAAGAGTTTTACCTCTGCTGAAATAGTCAACATGAATTGAAAGAAATACATAAATAAATAGAAATATATTTTAAATTAATATACTTTAAAATAAATAGAATCCCAAATGCAGTCCCTATTCCTTCTTAAAATAGCTTTCTCACCAATATGTTAATATTGGTAACTCTTTGTTCTTATAGTTCATATAATAAATATGGGAATAGTAGATTCTTGTTAAGCTTCTTTATTCTGAAAATGCACTGCAAGTGTAATTTTAAGTTCCTTGGCCAGTAGTATATATGTAGTGTATTTGGAAATTCTTGCTCTTTTCTGTATATACACTGCCTAACAGATTGAACTGCTTTTGAACTACATGAATAAATGAAGCATAACGTTGTTAGATGTTTTTGATAGTACTGTGATTTTTGAAAAGGGCATCAGCACAGTGTGCATTAAGTGTAAATAATAATTTATGCCAAAGGCTTCAAAATTGCAGTATAGTGTCAGAAAGATGGTGTTTTAAGAATTTTTTCATTGATTGGGAACTTCCATTAATCATCATAATCTGTTTTCTGAACATTAACTGTGCTAGTTTCTTACTAGCCTCCCTCTGAAATGTTGATATTTCTAAACAATTCCAAGAACAGAGTTATCCAAAATGTATGTGAAAATTCAGAATGCTAAGTACAATATTTGTTTCCTAGCTTTCAAGTTTGTGACTCTTTAAGCATTATATAGAGACCGTGTTCCATATTAGCTTTCAGTTGTGCATTTAAATGAGGATCAGAAACATTCTAGCAGTTCATCTGGCTGAAGACTCTTCAAATATGTGAAAATACTTATTTTGATAATGGAAATTTAGTGGATTTTTTATAGTCATCCTGCATATTCATGTCTTATGTTATCTAGCTTCTGTTAGAATCAGAGTCCTTTCACAAACTGGATGAAGTAGCTGAATGAGAGTTATGTATAGGGTTGAGATGGATTTTTAAAGTTCTTAGATATGACTCCAGATGTCTGTGGTGGAGTCATGGCTGAACTGAACTGTTGGCTTTGACTTGCTTTTCCATAATTGTAGAGTTACATGTGAGTGTGTATTTGTGTACACACACATGCCCTTTTACTGAAACATTTCACTTTGATTTCCTGCACTGGGCACTCTCAGTGTAAAGCATGTTATTTTTTTTAATAAGGTAATAAATCAGTTTTACAGTTTTTCTGATGTCATTCTTTAGAAAGAGGTTTCTAGGTGCCTGAACACTTTTTTTGTGCTGCAGGTGAGCTGATGACTTGGTTTGTTAAATTTCTGCAAAAAGCCATCAGTTATTGCAAACAGCAATATTTACATTCGGGTCAATCATGCCATGCTATCTGGTTCTGCTCTGTCAAGTAAGAAAAAACAGTGCAGCTGTTGGTAGATGAGGGGAGTAGGATTAATATTCTCTGTGGTTCAAAAGAGGAACACATTAACATTCAAAGGGATTTAATCCCTGTAACATGCTTCTCCAGGAACCCTGCAAGTTAAGAGAGACCAAATCATGATGTTACATTATAGAAGCTGTATTGCCACATGTTAGTTCCTTTATTTTAAAATGTATTTTTGAAGTACTGAAGGCTCTTAACCTCTCCCCAGTCCTGCTACATCCAGTGACTTTTTTCCCCCTCTACTTCCATCAGAGGGGTGTTATTTCTTATCTATTCTTTTCCTTTTTTCCTTTTTTTTTCTTGTACTGTGAAAAACATTTGAGGTACTCAATAATGTCACTTCAGTGGACAATAAAGTATGCTGAGGAAATTATTAATTAAATTCATTAAAAGAGCAATTTAGAATTTAAGAAAATCATTATGCACACTTCATTTAATAGCTTTTACCGTACAAACTTAATTCATCCCACAGGATTAATTCAAAGGGCAGCATGGGTTGTGTGTGTGATTGTGGTAAATTCAACAAAGCCACAGATTTTTCTCAAATAAAATACACCAAATTTAATACAAAGGACTTGATCACCTTTTTCTTGATGGCTTCCCACGAATCCATTGTTGTATTAGAATTCCATTTATTATAGTGCTGATGTTGATATATAATATTACTCCAATAACTGTGTTTTCTTTGAACAAGATCAGATAGTAAAGCAGTTAAATTGGCACCTAGTCTGTTAGTGGAGTTTTAATAAAGCAGGTGTAACAGGATGTGTGATGAGAATACAACCTAAAAATAAAAAAATATATGTAGTACAATAGTTATAACTAAAATTTGAAGTCACACCTTCATTGGAAAAAGATAATTCATGGTTTCTACGTATTTTTCAAACTTTTATTTTTTTAGGTAACAAATCTGTAAAGCCAATTCATCTTTATAGCTTGTTACAGGAGAGGCCTTCAAAAGTGATTTACTTAGTGCACCCTACCCTAATTGGTTTTACATGGTAGCTTTTAAAATTAGATTCAAGGGTGCTTCCCAGGCTCTGAGAAGACACAGAATATAGGTCACATTGAAGTTCTTTTCATTCTTAGGATATGCCACGGTGATCAGTATGCACCAGAGCTTATGCAGGCTGCAGTTTAATAGGTGTATCTTGTTCTCACAATGATAGAATCAGCTCTTTCTTTGTTTCTCTGTCTACTTTTTGCCATGCACGTTTGCCCACAGCAATCAAGGCAGTGTTGCTTACTGTTTAAGGAAGAGGGAATTTACTGACACATGTAAGTTACATGGGTATCTGTGTTTCTGTCTCCCTTATGGATTCCATAGGTTTGGATAACAGCTCTGAAGGTGGACGTGCACTGTGCAGTTTACCAGCCTTTGTGAAATTGCTGTGGTTACTGTACCAGTGGTATTTTGCAGAGCAGACTGCTTGTAAGATTCCCTGAAGGGGCTTGCTAAGTGACATATTATTGGCAGATTTGTTTAGTATAATGAAATTGAGAGTGTCTGTTGTTTAGGCATTTAACTTGGAAGCATTCTAATTTTTATCTCAATTGTTTCAGAGTTGTTTTCCTAATGTAGTCTTCAGAGGGCTTATTTAAAAGAAGAAACAAAACCTTGCTCTTATAAGCTGTAATCATTTAACTATTTTTTTGCTTAGACTTTTGAGTCCATCTTCAGCAACACTGCTGACCAGCTAGTATTTGCTATAAAACAAATCTTGTAAGGTCAGAGGAGGCTGCATAGAGTGGAGGATTGTGAACAGAGTCCATTCAGTAAGCTCTGTACAGACAATCTAGGTTCTACACTCATGTTCTGATGTTGCAGCCACTATTTCTTAGATCACAAAGAAAAATTTTTTCCGTTCTTTATAGTTTTTATTTTCTTAGGTTGTGTATTTGTCAACACTGACTTAAATGGGGCCATATTTCCAAAGAAAATAGCCTTGTGATGTTCATTGCAAATAAAAGCCCAAGGATGTGGTGTGGTTATTGATAAACTTTTGCCTCTTCCCTCAAGGAAAGCTTGATTTTGATATATATAGTGGTCTGGTGCTTAGTGTGTCTGATGCTTATATAAAGACACTCATCTTTTTTTATATTTTCTTAGTCTAAATACGTGAGTCTGTCTCAGTTTTTCAGAAAGACTCTGTTCTCTTGTTTATCCTAATGGTCTTCTGCTGCACCTGCTGCATTTTGAGTAATCTTTCTTGCAACTGGACTATTCAGTGTGGTTTTTGCATGACCCAAGACACGTTTCACAACATTAAATGATATATTGGAGTCAAAATTAGCACTTCTAAATCAGAAACAAAATTCAGAGGCGTTAATTTGGTCGGGCTGGAACCCGTGTTACCTTAACAGTATGATGTGTTTCCTTTTTCAGAGAAAGATACAGATTAGAATTACACTTGCCTTTATATGTTGCCTTGCAATTTATATGTTGGTGGTTTAAATCATTGTGTGATAGTTCCCTACTCAGAGCTTTTTCATGATGATTCTGATACCAACTGTATTTCGTCATTTAGCCATGTACTTCTTAATTTAGGGGACTTGAGAAAGTGCAGAACTTTTCCTTCAGTCCTTACTCCCCATCCACCTGCCTCCACTGTGGATACAGGTACTAGGTAGTTCATGTCCAAATCCTGAATCCTTCATAGCAGTTATCTTCAGTGAATTCACTTTATCTCATACATTTTGTCCATTTTAAGATCAAATCCTTTAGCTGCAAACATACATTTCAGTTGCAGTGAAATGAAATGTAGTGTTTGAGTCAACATGTAAAGAATAAAATTGTCTTAAGAAATTTAGGTAGCTTGCATAATTCTATAAATAAAGGGCTATAATTGGAAATCCAATTTCAGTTTGAAATTGCAATGTGAAATTAGTGGAGTCTGTAATACATTTAGATTTGACAGTTGACTGTAGAGTTAGCTTTCAGCATTGATTGTTATATGGTTTTGAACAGATGAATGACCAACATGTTTTAAATAGCATTTTTAATTGATATATCCAATAATGAGCCACCTACATTCCCTGTGGGTCACTGCTAGTATTTCTGTATTTTTCTCAATGCATTTTGAAGTTCCTGACATTTTACTGTTGTTTAATAAGCTAGCAGCTAAAAATGTAGACCAATTAATTAAGAAAACTAATATCAATATGTAATATCAAGTTACTGATGTAAAAATGTATTGAGTCTAAATATTTCCATTGTTATCTTGGGAAATAAAATTTAAAGAATTTAGAAATTTTGCAAATTTAACATGGTCCCATTTCACAAAGATTTGGCTATCTCCATATCTGGGATTCCTTGCTCAGTTGTAGAGGTTTCATGTTAATGTAATTGTTTGGTGCAGCTTTCTCCTTAGTCCAGTATATTCTGCCATAGCAAATAGAGTGTTTACATGCTTCCTAAGTTGAATGTTGTCAGCAAGGGCAAAACTTCTAGACTTGAGTATCCTGGAGTTATCTGAATATAGAAGGATTTTATTCAGACCCATGGGTTGGGGGATCTTGTTGGTTGTTTTGGTTTTGGGGTTTTTAACTGTACTGTTAACTGACCTGTGCTTCAAAGGTATCATAAGAGACCCTGAGTTTTGGGCCTGTGTCTGGGGTCAGTGTAGGTTCAGCCATGGGCCCAGTTTTTATTAGGTTACACACTCTGATCTTTGCTTGTAATATCACAGCCAATTCATCATTTGGGAAACATGGTTAAAATACATACTATTTTTGTGATGTGTGCTGTTGTTAGCTGCAGAATTAATGTAATTAGATCTGTCATGCACAACTTATGCTTTTAATGAAATATCTGACAATATATTTTATTGCCAAACAATTCTTCCTTTCATGATGTCTACTAATATTTAGCAAACTTCCTCAGTACCCTGTAAAGATACATTTTCTGTATCTGACATAAACCCATAAATTCAGTGATGTCTTCAGAGCAGCAGGTCATTTTCTGTGAATTAATGACTCACTAGGATGAGTTAATAATTCAAGATAATCACCTAGAAGTCGACCTCAGCCAGGCATTCATTCTAGTGAATGTAAAATATATTATCAAATATTTTGCATTTAAGAGCAATAGTATTGACAGTTCTCAGAAGCATTGATCATGACATTTGGGTGTATGCCAATTGTATTGTGGTGTTGCTAGTTTTTAGGGGGAAAAGTTATAAATACTGTATGGGAAAACAGTTGAACTGAAAAAGAAGCTTTTCAGTAAATTTTCAAATGTTATTGAATTTATTTTTTATATTTTGTCATGTGATCTTAGTATAATGTCTCTCTGTAACTGCTGTGGCAGGAGCACAGATACAGCTAATGCACCTTCATATTTTCTTTAAAAAATAAAGAATGTAAAATAATGCAGTAATGGAAATTTAATATTGGTGTCATTCAATAATATAAATCCCAATGCATTTAATTTTCATATTCTGGGTAAATGTTTTCTCTAGAATTTTTCCCAATGCCAGTTCAAGGGAAATCCCTTTTTCACTGCAGTCTTTATGACAAGTAACTTAAGTATTTATTTTTCTAGTAACTTAAGTGTTTATTTTTTTATTTAAACATATATCATGATTTTGAGATAGCATTTCAAAATAATGAGCACAAGGTGCTTATTTAAGGAATCTAAAGGAGCACTCTGGCTCTCCCTAAATAAGGGAATTGGTTCTTTCTGTAATTGTTAGAAATTTGGTGTGTAAGAGGATGGCATTTATATCTGTCACCAATTAGGGCCTCTGCTGGGAATCAGCATAGTGCAGAATATATTGTAATTGTATGTAGTTGACCCCAGGAGTCTGCTACTTAGCATGATTATAAAGCAAGGGTGAATCTTCCTGAATAAATTGGATTAAATATTTGTATAAGGAGACAACTGGTAGGTCATTGTGTGCTTTATAAAAAATGACTGAAGTTATTTAAATAAGTTTCTCACTCAAACAGCAAAGTGGAACATACTGTTAGAATGAAGCAAAATCTAATTGTTCTTGGTCACTGTACATTTTAGAGCTTTGTTAGAAATATTGACACCACCATGCATTGCTTGTCAGCAAGATGAAAACAGTTCTGCTTCTGTCCTGTTTCATGTTTATAAAACTTTTTATATCTTGCCAAATAGTTTGTTAAGGAAAATAAAGATTGCCTGTCTTACTGGGAGCTTCTCTTCACCAGTTTCATCCTCAGTAATACTGTGATCAGTCTGACTGATTACTGCCAAGAGGAAAGCCATAATTTATGTATATTTCAAACATATTTGTATATATATAAGAGAACAACATAATCATGTAATCTTTGTATTGAAAAGGTTATGTTTGTGCTGAAGCTATAGGGAGCTAGTTTATTGTACAGTTAAATCTGAATGTATAGATTTCTTTTTCACAAAGCACTTGTCAAAAACTATAACTTTTTAGCCCAGTGATGCTTTACTGAGCAAGCCTTAAAACTTAGGGTACAATTACTGACATTTTCATAATGTCACTGGGTGCCCAGGACAGTGAGAGGACTAGGCTGGGATGTGAATCTTGAAGTTACCTGGATTGATAGACCTTACTACCTTAGGTAGTGAAAGAATTCTCCCCTTTCTCATTCCTGTCTTCTACTCTAAGGATGTTCGCTGCTACATACATAAATGTATTGAGATGATTTTACAGAATGATTTTGCCCATTACTTCTGGGAAATAAAGTAAATGTTTTTAAAGTAGCCATTTTAGTTTTTCTAAGAAGTAACCCCTTATTACTATGCAGCAATTTCTCAAACTCATTTGCAGCAACTGATTTATCCTTAAGCTGCATATTTATGATATTTATATTGACTTTTGGCATAGAATTTAAAAAATACTTTTCAGAAGTCCACTCAGAGTCTTAGCCTGTCTTGTCCTGTGATAGCTTTGTACTAATGCTATCCCTGCTTTTTCACAAATACAGTGAAAGTAAACAACAGAGCAAGTCTGTAAGAGTGAACTAAAATGCAAAGCATGTCTGCATAGGCAGTGAGGTGAAGTGGTTACTATGGAGCCAACAAGCTCAGCTTCCAAATCTCAGACTTGGCTTTCATACATTCAGTGCTAGATTATTTTATTCACAAAGTTTAGGATAATTTAAATGAAACTGCAACACACAAGGTGTTATACAGAACAGTTACAAGGCTCAACTTTAGTCTGACAGAATTAGGAAGTGCAATGAGAGCCTATGAATGTGGAGAATGTTCTTGTGAGAAACAACTGCTCTCCCATAGTAAAGTACAATTTTTGAATTTTAGTATTTTAATTTCAAATAATTATTTTCAAAGTATTGACTTAAGTATATCACTGGTGACTTCATGCCCATTCACCATAATTATTTAAATAGGACAAGATTTTCAGAAAGTCCTTTGCTACCAGGCTTCCATGTGCTCTGGAATACTTTCTTGCAGACTTCCCAGTCTCTTTTCCTTCCGATTGTAGAATTTGCACTCATCTGTTTCACAGTGTTTAACCAGGCCTTTCTTTACCTCTAGAACTGTGCAAGCAGGGTATCTCCATCAGAGTTTTTATTGGAGCATTTGTTTACGAAAGGTCTATTTTTCCTGCTTTAAATAATTGAAGATCTATAAGTCAAGTAACAGGGGGGAGCCTTGCCTGACCATTTTGCAACTATCAGAACACTGATAGAAAATACTAGCTACAGCTTTAGACTCCTTGTTACCTACCGGAAGCTCTAAAAATATGGTTATATTAATAACCATATTTGTATGGTTATATTAATAATAATACTGTTATATTAAGGAATTTTTGTGAAAAAATCCGTGTGAAAAAATTTCATTGGCTTCATCTGGGAATAAGACATTAAATGAAACAGAATGACTGCATATTTACCACCTGAAAAGCATTTGACAAAAGACTGAAACAATGTCCCAGTCCCTGAGTTCACTGCTTTGCTATCACTAGCAATTTTGCAGTTGTATTATTATTATGTTCCATTTTAATATTAACTTACTTGATTACTTCCATTATTTTTTATTTGGAAATACCTATTTTTTTATTTAGAAATTTTTAAGAAACCTTTTTCTTTGCTGCTTGCCTGCCTGATGACATTGGGAGAGTTATGCCCCCTTTTCTAGTATCTCCTTGCATTAGCATTCCTACTCCAGCACTTTGTGTTTGGTGTGCTGCCAGCAAATTAAGTCAACTCAAGTGTAGAATGGTTTTGCAAAGTTCAGCAGATGAAGCAGTGTCTGGCACTTGCCACTGCACTGAGTGTAGCAGCAGAGAAAGGAAGGGATGACAAATGTGTGTTTGGGAAGTGAAAAAGAGAGTTTGCAATTGGTTTGAGATCTAGCTAAATGAGAGGAGAGGGTGAAATGTAGGGAAGGCCAGTTAATCCAAGAACAGGAGAACAGAAAGAAAAAAGGGATCTGCCCTGGCTTTTGACCAACACTGAGTTCTAAGTCAAAGCTTGGGCCAATTCCACCTGTTGTGGATATAGGTCAACAGTTCAGTCATTTGTAGAGTTCCTGTAAGTTACCTTTTCTGTTAAAGATTGCAAGGTGTGAATCATAGACTCATTTATGTTAGAAAAAACCTACAAAGTCCAGCCATTAACCTAATACTGCCCAGTCCACCACTAAACCCATCCCTATGTACCACATCTGAATGTCTTCTAAATACCTCCAGGGAAGGTAACTCCACCACTTCCCTCTTCAGTGTGTTCTTATGTTTTCTGGTGAAGACATTTTTCTTAAATGGCCAACCAACACCTCTACAAATTTTGCATTTTCCACAAGACTGAGACTGGACTGACAAAATTCAAATTCTAATAAGAATAGATTTTGAGATGTAATTTTGTTTAACAGCTAAAATTACATACATCTGTGATTCATGCAGTATTTCTTTAAATAGAGTAGAGCCTTAGGAAAACTAGAGGAGGAGGAGAGAACCTCAGGTGGTTATCTTGTCCAGCCTCCTGTTCAAAACAGGCTAAACCTCAAAGCTGGGTTGGGTTGCTCAGGACTTTGCTCAGCTTAGATTCCACATATGCTCCAGCTCTTACTCTGTACTTTTTGAAAGAATCTGGGTATTTCTACTTTAGATAATGGAACACTGTGATTAGCTTCCTCCTTGGCTTTCTCTTTGCAACGGGGTAAGCAAACCTACTTCCCTGCATCTTGTCTCATATTTTATGTGCTTCAGGCCCCAAACCATCTTAGTGTTTATTTACTGTATGTGTTCCAGTTCTTCAGTGTTTTTTAACTGGGTGTCCAAAGCTGTACTAAGTATCTATCCCTAGTCTGGCCTTGTGCATACTGAATAAAAGGGGATAAGCACTTCCCTTGATCTATTGGTTTTGCTTTTAGACCCAGTGTATGTCAATAATGTGTAATTTATTGAATATTCTGTTTGTATGGACTCTGTGTGCACACAGGCAGTACCATTCCATAGGGACATAGCTAACAATATAGAGGAAAGGAGTGATGCGTTGAAGACATTCCATCTGTCCAAGAGGAACTGCTGAACTTAATAGGAACCAAAAAGATTTAGGGCTGTGCATAAAGTTAGCAATGCTTTGTAGAATTTGAATTGTAGCTTGAAGCTTATACTATGAGTGAAAATATCACTTTATATCAACAAGATTTTTTGCACCATCATATGTGGTATAAAGATCCTTATTTTGTTTTCACTATTTTGTTTTGAGACAAACAGGGATTGATGTTGCATCTCTGTAGCCATAGATCAGATAAATTTGCCTTGTTTACTTCCAGTTGTTTAATTGCATGGAAATTCAGAGTGGCAAGAAAGCTCATGGAATCTAGCATGGATGAGGAAGCTTTTGTTAGTTACCAAGACATTCCATACTACTGGCCATCACTCAGTATTTATGTGTGTTGCATTTTGGTTAATTTTTTTTTATAAATATATTTTAAAAGCCCAATGCTTACAATAAAGTATTGTAATTAGTAAGTTATAAATAATTTAGATGCATTTATATAGTATTTTATAGGTATAGAATAAGTTCAACAGAATGAGAAAAAAAATTAAGACAGCAGATTTAGCAGTTCTCCAAAACAAGGATCAGTGAAGTTTCTTGTGATCTCAGTATCTTTTTTACAAAACTGTGGAGTCAATCATTTGGGAATTCTGTTCGTGTGTCTCAAGGGCAAGCATGGAGAAGGATATGTCATGATTTCTTAAAATTAATTTTTAAATATTTAGATCTGACTTTCATATTTCTGTATTTCTAGTTCAGTAGACATCTTGGGATGGGCATTTTTCCAGTTTTATGAAGTTAGAGGAATTATTCAGAAACAGAAGAATTAGTTTCTGTTCTTTACTTTTCAGAATGGAAAATTCTTTGTTGTTTATATTTTCTTTGCACATAAATGAAATCGTAACTAATTTTTAAAATGGTGAAAATACTTTTTCACAAGAATTTCAGCTTTTTTTGCATAATTAGCTCTATTGTTTCTGGAGCTGCAGATGTAAATAAATTACTGCAATATTTCCTTCACCAAGTCCTTAATAGTACAGTTTAACTAACAGCATTATTTGCTCCTTTAGTAGTTGATCATTGTAAGCAAAAGTAGTATGATGAACATTGCTTTTTTAACAGAGTAATATTATTTGAAGTATTGATTAGGATGTGGTTACTATCACCCATAATCTCTTTGGAGGAGAAAAAACAAGTCAGTTGCCTTTCTTAGTGCTGCTTCTAACTTTCAAAAACGGACATGTGTCTATTATCTGTATAAATGCTAGAAGTTGTGTCTAAACTGCAAATCATTAGGAATTTACTGTCATTACAATAAACCTAAATTGGAGAATGTTTAAATATGGAAATCATTGCACAAAGCCATTAGTTATCATCACAAACACATTTGGTACATATATTTTATGTTCCTTTGATCTTTTATTTGTCAGTATTACAAAAATATTGTAGTATTCTAGTATAATATACCCTCAAACTTCTGATAACACTAATTTTCCCATGGTGTAGCAGTCATGTTTAATTATATTGACAGTATCAGTGGAAATTATTTTGTAAGCATGTTTTAAATCTAGGATTTAAAGAAATAATTAAGCAGCACTATAATAATAATTAAGATTTTAGATAAAGATTCATGGGGAATTATATAAAGGACAAAGACATCCTTGTATTTAGTTCTCTAGACTAAACATGAGCAAAGGATAATAGGCACTGAAGAGATCATTCATGTTAGCAGTGTATTTAGTGTTTTGAGCAAGGCGGATGGTATCCAGAGAGGGTTCAAAGAGCTTTTTGTAGGTTGAAATGAAAGGTTAATTAAAAGAAAGCAAACTCAAAAAACTAAGCTCAGTAATCCTGGTTTTACTTATCTAGCACAGCTGTAGTTACAAGGAGTTTCTATAAAATGTTTTTCATCTCTAAAACCTTTTTTATTCTCAGCTATTCCTGGGTAGAGTTGCTTTTCCTTATTGTTTTAGTAATGTGATGGTCAGATATGGTGTCAGAAAAGGGAATTTTAGAATATAGGGAGTGCTTGCATTATACCTATTATAGTAAATAATTTTGTATGGATTCTGAATGGAAACAGCTATCCTCATCTCTGCTATTGGTAATGTTCTCAAGCTTAAGTTTTGCCTTTGTAACTGCTGGTTTTAAGGCACTCCCACCAAAAAAAAAAAACTCTGTTTAATTCAAATTCCAAATTAATCTACTTCTTGGTTGGAGTGAATATCATTTTACTTCCAGGAAGTGCTGAATGTACTTCTTGAGGTTCAGTGGATCAAAATCTCATTATCTGAATGCTTCTCAGGCTTACTGTCATTCACACTGATTCTTATTACTCCTGAAGTATTTTATCCCAGCCTCATCACCTACACTTTTGAAATGTTGCTAGCGAAAGATATCTCTCCTCAATTCCAGAGTAGCATTTGTTCCTAGTAGTACTGGGCTGAAGTCTGATCTTCAGACAACTTAAAAAAGCCTCATATCCTCAGGGCTGGTCCTCAGAGGACCTTGAATCATCCTGATTCCTGATGAAAGGACAGTACAGCAGAGCTCAAGCCACCAAGGAGATCTTTCAAGTGCATTGGTGACAGCAGCTGTCCTAGTTGATGGTGGACCAACAAGGAAAGGTGCTTTGCTGGACCTGGTGATTATGAAGAGTAAAGAACTGGTCAGGGCTATGAAAGTTTAAGAAAGCCTTGGCTATAGTGACTGTGAGATGATGGAGGTCAGGATCGTAAGGGGAGGAAGCAGGGGGAAAAAGCAGGACTAGTGCACTGCATTTCAGGAAAGTAGACCTCATCCTCTTTAGAGCTCTGCTTGGAAGAATCACATGGACTATGACCTTGAAGAGAAGAGGGAATGAGCTAGGAGAGCTGGCTGATAGTCTGCAATCACTCCCTCCAAATTCAGCAAAGGACCACCACCCCAATAAGGAGGAAATCAAGCAAAGATGGCAGGCAGGGATGAGCAAGGATATCCTAACTGAACTTCAACATAAAAAGGAAGTGTACAAAAGGTGTAGGAGGGACAAGTGACCCAGAAGTATAGATGTCCTCTCCAGTCTTGTAGAGGTGGGGCTAGGAAAACAAAAGCTGGCGTGGAGAGGGATATAAAGGGCAACAACAAAAGATTCTAAAAGTATGTGAACAGCAAAAAGACTAGGGAAAAAGTGGGCCTGCTACTGACTGGGACAAGAGAGCTTGTGACAAATGATTCAGAAAAGTCCAAGATGCTTAATGCTGCCTTTGTGTCAGTCTATACCAGTAAAAATGGCTTTCAGGAATCCCAGGCCCCTGCAGCTAGAGTAAAAGTCTGGTGCAAGGAGGACTTGTACTGGGGGGAGCAGAGCCATGTTAGGCAGCAGTTAAATGACCTGGTCATATGTAAATTCATAAGGTGTGATGTGCTGCACCTGTGAGTGCTGATGGAGCTGGCTGATGCCATTGTGAAGTGACTTGATTATTTTGAAATGATAGTGGCTATTGGGAAAGCAGATACCATTCATGTCTTCAGGAATAGTAAGAAGAAAGCTCTGGAGAACTTCAGGCTTGTTGACTTCAGTCCCAATCCCTTGGGAGATGATAGAGGAAATCCTCCAGAAAAGGACTTCTAAAGTCATGAACAAAAAGGTGCTCATGAGTAGTCAGCATGGATTTATAAAGTAGTTTACTCGTGATTGAGCAGCCCTGGCAGCCATCTGCAATTGGTAGACAAGTAGAAGGCATTGGATGCTTCAGCTTTGTGAAGCCTTTGACACTTACCTCCCATAATACCAGAGACAAGTTGACAAAGTTGGGTTAGGTAGAGACAGTGAAGTAGATACAAACTAGCTGAATGACTAGGCCCAAGCTGGGATCAGTGTCACAAAGTCAAGTTAGAAACAAGACACTAGAGGTGTACCCATACTGGGGCAAATTCTATTTAGTGTCTTCATTAATGATCTGGATGATTGGACAGAGTATACCTGCAGGAATTCTGTGGATGATACAAACATGGGAGGAATGACTGTTACATGAATGGTTGGGCCACCACTCAAAGGGACCTCAACAGGCTGAAGAATTCTCATGAAGTTGAAAAATGTGAAAGGCAGAGCCCTGCATATACAGAGGAATAGCCTCATTACACTGAGTTGTAAAGCAGCTTGGCAGAGAAGGACCTTGGGGTGCTGGTGGACAGCAAGCTCAACATGAGTGATGCCCACTTGCAGTAAAAAGGGCCAACAGCATCCTGGGCTGCATCAGCAACAGTGCTGCCAGTGATCATGGGGGATGGCCCTTCCTCACTGCACTGCTGAGGCCACATCTGGAGTCCTGTCTCTGGTTTCCCAGTACAATAGAGACATGAGTCTATTGGAGGTAGTCCAGTTCGGGGCCACAGAGATGATTAAGGGACTCTCCTGTGAGGAGAGACTGAGTCAGCTGAGACTATTCAGCCAAGAGAAGAGAAGACTCCGGCAGGAAATGTATACTAATCAAGAGTGGGAGGGAAAGAAGATGAGGAAGCTGTGGTCTTCCCAGTAGTGCCCACTGGTAGGAGAAGAGACAATGGTGTAAATGCAAACAGGAAATTTCATCTGAACACAGGAAAAATATTTTACTGTGAGGGTGGTCAAACACTGGAACAGGTTACCCATAGGATTTTGGAGTCTCCATTTGTGGAGATAGTTAAAGCCCAACTGGACATGGCCTTGGGCAGCATGCTGTACCTGACCCTGTGTGAGCAGGGCAGTTGGACCAGATGAGCTCAATAAGTTCTTTCCAACCTAAATGACTTTCCAACTCTTAAATCAAAGCTGTAGCATCCTGTGTAATGACTATGTTTACAAAGTAAGGTTTGGCCAAGCTTAGCTCTTGTGATTTTTCTTTTTTCATTTGTTTTGGAATCTTCAGGTAATGATTTGGGTTTTGTTACAGAAAATTTCCATGTCATATCACTAATAAGCATTTCACGAGGCAGATTTTTTTGATTAAGAAATTGTTAATATGTGTATCTGTCTTACTGAAAAGGTCTTCAAAAATGAAGTCATAATTCTCTAGATATTCCAGTGAACAGTGCTGTTTCAGTATACCACTTGTATATAATGCAGCAGAACCGAGCACAGCCCCAGCAGCTGCTCTGACAGTACCTGGGAGGCCAAGCTAGGAAGCTGCTTTATCATACAAATAGCTTCAGTTCAATTTCACAAAACTTGGAAATGAATGCTTAGGGGTTTTCATTGGTTTTGTATATTAGGGCTATGCTAGTTTAATTTACAGTTGCAGTTTCTTTTGTGACCATATGTTATGTATAGTATCAATATTTGTATTTCTTGTTAATTTACAGGATGGAGGTCTGCTCCTAAACAATCCTTCTGCGCTGGCAGTTCATGAGTGCAAGTGTCTCTGGCCCAATGTTCCATTGCAGTGTCTGATTTCGTTGGGCACTGGTCGGTACGAAAGTGAGGTAAAGACCAATGTCACACACACCAGTCTGAAAGCCAAACTGACAAATGTTATCAACAGTGCAACTGATACAGAAGGTTGGTGTCCTAAGATATACTTGTACTGTGACTGTCTTCAATTTTATTTATGGTTCTTAGAATTATAGCTCCAATTCAGAGAACAATCTTCAAACTTTTGTCTTTCTTCTCTACCAGCCCCATGAAACTGAATTGAAGTATATCTCTTTGTAACTTACTGTGTATGGTTTTAGTACCAGTATTACTATTTAGTACCAGTATTACTGTTAGGATAAATATTTTTACTTGAGCTTTAGGATAAAAGGCATATTCAGGAATTAATTTTAAAATAATATTTCTTATATTTTATTTGTTTTTCCCATAATGTAGACATGCTTAGTTGTTAATATAGAGCATTTATTTTCAACACCTTCAGAAAATATGCTTTTATACCTGTACTTTTCCAAGGACTATACTGTATCTTCCAGTGCTGATGACTTCCATTGCTGTCAGGAAGAGCCAAGCATCTGTTTTCTAAAATAAATTCTGTTCCTAAATAGAAGTACACTGGAACTCTGTCTCTAGCAGTTTACATCTGTTTTATTTTTGTAAACAGGAAATATTGATACACAGATAATTTCCCCCTCCCATTACAAAGGAAAGTGATACTGCAAAAAGCCAGGGAAGAAGAAGTGGTCTTATGGTCTAGATCCCTTGCTGTGTAGTCTCTGTCAGCTGACCGTCACTAGTAGGAGAAAACTAGATTTTGGATTGCCTTTTCGCTTTTGCAGAGCTGTGGAAAGGCAGTGGGAATTGTGGGAAGCAGTATGTGCTGTCCACTTTGTATCAGGAAGTTTCATTGCAGCTGAAAAATGAGGCAAGAAATTTGAAGGGAAAAGGAAGAAAGGAAAGTTCATTGCGGAGACCAAAGGAAAAGGAATTGAAAGAGAAGGGAGTAGATTTGAGCAAATGGGAACTTGTATTACAAAGGAAAAAAGGGAGAGTTAAATAGGGCAAGAAAGACTGGATGTGGTGAGACAAGAACAGACATAGCTGAGTAATTTGCAGGAGGAGAGGCCAAGACAAGATTATTTCAGATTTACAAGAATCTTTTGCTTTTATCGTATACCTGATATTTTTTTCACTTCAAACTTTTTATATGACAATAAATGTTTAAAAGAATGGAGGAACACGTTAAGAATACAAAGAAGATAGAATGAATGCTGAAGGAAGTGATAGAAATGGAATTTTAAGTGAGCCAACAAAAAGATCTAAAGGGAGAAAGAAACAGGTTGTAAAAAAAGAATATATAAATGCATTACATAGTTTTTTATTTTACTTTTTAACTGAAGTCATACAATTTAACTTGAATATTTTAAATTAAATGCATGTTAAATTCAAGCCTCGAATATGTAGTAATATATTAAAAAAATTGTTAATAGTTGTAAACAAAATAAAGCTTTAGTCCTACATATTTTTACTTTGAGATTGCAGAAGAACATACCTGTTGTTTTCATAATACCTACTTCTGTTAGTACTAAGTGTAACAAATCACAGGTATCCTGAAATGGGAATATGGAAGTTACATTCCTGCTCTTCAGGATAGGCTCTTACTTGTTAAGGAATGGAATGTAATTAAAAAATCTAGATAGCTACAAAGCTTACTTAATTGTCATACCAGTGAAGTTGTCTTGGAATAAACGATGAATCTTTTCCAGAGTAAACAGGGTCATTTACAAGTCTTCTAATGAGAAAGGGGTTTCAATGAGGCAGTGGTAGAAAAATGTTTACTCAGCAAAGCAGCACATATTTACTCTTACTGTGTCATTCCAGAGCAGTTTTTGTTCAGATCACTTGCAGGACTGTTTGACTCTCTCATGTGAATTGAACTCTTTTCTTCATTTGTTTTTCCATACAGAAGTCCACACCATGCTGGATGCACTGTTACCTCCAGATAGTTATTTCAGATTTAACCCTCTTATGAATGAAGACATTCCTCTGGATGAAAGCCGCAAAGAGAAACTCAATCAGCTGCAGACAGATGGAATTCGTTATTTAGAACGAAATGAAGAAAAACTGAGAAAAGCTGCCAGAATATTAACACAAGAAAAATCAGCTTTGCAGAGGTTTCAGGACTGGTTAAAATTAAAGGCTGACATGTATGAAGGCTTGCCGTTTCTTTCCAAATTATGAATAAGTAATGCATGAAAGATAAATGTAAATCTTGTTCCAGTAAATCCATTTGGTACTGTAAAGGCAGAACGTTGATTCGGGGTAAATAACATCTTTGGAAAGCTATCAGGATTCCAGGGAAAGCCATTCAGGATGGCTGTTTTGTGCACACTCATTACAAGGTTTTAAGGTGTCAATTACTCTTGGAACTTAATGAATCTTTCTGTTGCTCTACTTTAATTTCTAAAGTCAGTAAAACTGAAAATTATGGAAACAATTGTGCAATGCATTTTTGGGTGTATGTGCTATGATTGTGGCAGAAAACCTTTATTTAACAACTACCAGGCTTATTCAAAGTTAATTTTAAAAAAATCCTCATTCACTTTAGTGTAGACAATATACCTGTTAGGCTCTTATGTAGGCAGTGAATTTAATAGAAATGTAATATTCTTGCAAAAACTCTGCCTGTGTTAATTGCACTTTTACATCTGAAAGATAACATTTAAATTTGTTTTTTTATTTTAGTGGATTTTGTACATAACAGTATTGAGTAAAATGTTTGGATGACTATAAATGGCCTATTAAATTATAACATTAACTGGTATTTTTAGAACTTTCTGCTTATTGTTTTTATGGGAATAACTTCAGATTGATTAACTCTTTATTTGAAAGTAATCCCAAGCCCCAAAACTTCACTTAAGCAGCTATTCCAGTTACAGGATAAAGGAAATAAAATATTGAAATAGTTCATATGAATGAGAAAGTTTCTTAGGGAAACTTAAGTTTTGGGTCCAGACTTGAGGTGTAGCTCTAGTCAAGAAGAAAATTAGAAGTTGCAGCATCAAATTATATAAATTTCTTTTTGTCTTCCAACTTTCATATGTGCATTCTCCTGAAATTATGCCAGGGCTGTGAAGTTAACAATTAGGACTTAGTCCAGGCCTATTGCCCGTTCCTTTGAGCATACTTCCTGCATATGCCATGAGGAATGCTGTGAGCTCTGACAACCCAGTGTCTCAAACAGCATTTTCAACAACAGGAAGGTACATGGGAGTTCTTCAAAACAGTGCAGTGAAATTTGAGGTAGACACAGCTGCTGTCACATGTTGGCATGTACCTGTTAATAAGATTGTTTTCCAGGTGCCTGGGGGAATGTTTGTCTTGTAGTAGACAGCTACAGTGCATGAGAATATTGACTGGATAAAATATAAGTTCTATGCAGTAGCTAAAGCATCCAGTTTCACCAAAATCAGTGCATTTGTCACTTTGCTGTTTGGAACTAATCACTTGCCATTATCTACTAAAAATAACATTTATTATGATAGTCACCTTCTGTACTTGTTTTAAAACATTGAAAATGTTATTAGGCTGCAGTTTGGAAAGGAACTCTGAGGCAGACAGCAGAGATCCTTGGAGGTGCTACATCATATTCTTTACTGTGCAAGAAAACATTTGATTGAGGTGTTCTTTTTTTTCTTTAATTTGATATATTTTTAATTTTTACCTGTGTCATTTTATTCAGATGTTCATCCTTTTCATCCTGAGTTCTCTCCTTAAGTTTGCCACACAAGGCAGAGATTTATGATCATAATCCAGCTTTCATTTATACAGCCTCCCTTTTGCATTCCAATTACTAAGAACTAAATAGAAGAATAATGAGATCAAACCTTTCCCATAGGCCTGAGATGATTTAAGCATATAAAAAAGAAAGGTCAACATTATTCTGATAGAGGTATGTTGTACAGAGCTAAACCTTGTTGCACCATAAGTCAAAACAGACAGTATCAGTAGTCTCATGTAATAACACACATTGTGCACTTCTCTAGCAGAGAGCAAAGTCACAGCATCATCCATGAGATATCAAAGGCATTATTCTGAATTCATAAGTTTCCAGTCATGGTTTTTTGGGGCAAGTATTATCTAAGGAAAACATGTACCTTTAGTTAACAGAATGATAACATTTCCATTTAATTTCTTTATATAAATAAAACCTCATGTTCTGAGGGTTTTATTTCAAGTAGGGCAAGATCTGGATTTGGGATGATACTGTTTTTGCTGGAAGCTGCTGTCGTATCTTCATTCACCCCTTTTTCCCTCCTATTGCCATAACAGTATTTTTCTTAAGCGTGGCTTTTAAAAGTACATATGGAAATGAGTTGAGCTGTAGAGTAATTAATTCAGACTGTTTTAGGCCTGTATGGTACATTAATTCACAAGATGCTTGTATTGAATGCCTTCAAATTAACTTGATCCTCAGTGTTGCAAGTGCTGCACTGTCATCAGGCACTAATGAGTTTTTTCTCCTCTGTAAACCATTTTAAAATGCAGAGATGCAATAGGTATTTCACTTGAGCTGTAATTAGTTTTTAGTTACTTAAAAAAAAAAAATCAGCAATTTGTCAGAATTCCCAACTACTATGGATGTGTTCCTGCAGCACTCTATATAAAGTAAAATTATTTTCAGGAAGTTTGAGGCATTGGCTGTGGAACACTGCATGATACTTCAACAGCAGAAAATGGAATAAGAACTGTAGTGGAATGAGGTCTCAGTAAATTAAGAAACAGGATTTTAAATCGAAGGAGTTTATTGATTGGGAGCAGAGGAATTAGCACTGGGTCAAATACAAGAAGGTTTTAACTGATCATTGTGATGGACTGAAGAACATGAGAATTCTCTTCACAGATGAATCTAGGAGGGATCATGAGTACTTTTAACAATATGATTTCAGTGTAACATGGATTTGAGAAGAGAATAGACTAGAATGAAAAAAGTGCCTCTGAAGAATAAAAAAATTAACAATGGGAAAAGGAATACTCTACTGCAGAACATCATGTTAAAGGAATCCTGCTTTGAAAAAGTACCCCTGGGAATGCTGTGGGGCTATCCAGTTAAAAAACTGAAATTGACTCAGCAGTCACAGCTGCTAAAATAACTGTATCACTGCACCAGAGAATTCCCCCGACAGGAAAATTTGAGCAAACCTGGAAAAATAAGGTGAGTTTTGAATCTAGAATAAGCAATCACAAGAAGACAGTAAGTAGATAAGCATTCTAGGTAACTTGTGCATTCAGAGATGACTACAAGCTTTGTCTGACCAGATGAGTGTTACCATTTAAAAATGTGCCTGTATCCTGGAAATAAAATTAGGAACTTTATTGGTGTCTCTGCCCACAGCAATGGGGATGATCTTAAAGATGATCCTTAAGGTCTCCTCTGACCCAAGCCTTTCTATGGTTCTGTGATGAGTTTAAGCTTTAGTTGAGAAAGTGAAAATATCATATTTGCAAAATTGACAAAATGTCTTTGCTCTGATTTTGAAAGGCAGAAAGAAAGAGTCCAGACTAGGAAATGAAAAGGAATAGGCATAAAATAATCTCCCTTTCTGCAAAGTCAGAAAGAGAAAAGCCTCTTAGCTTTTCTTAGATGCCTTCTTAGGTCAACTCTTAGTTTCTAATTATCTATGCAGAAGGAGATGTTAATTGAAGGAAGTTTCACTACCAAAGGGAAGAAAATAAAACTTTTAAATATCAAAGTGTGATCACTTTTAAGCTACTTCCTGTCAGTGTCCATTCCAGCAGTAAAATGAAGATACTGATTCTATTGCAGAAGCTGCAGGCAGCCACAGTTGACTATAATTATAGTTTTGGTCAGTGCTATTAGAGAAAGAGATATTCAGACTAAAACAGATGCAAAGAAGGGCTGCCAAAAGGAAGATTAGGAGAGTGTGGTTTGTTTCATCCAGCAAAACAAGGGCTTGATTCAGGGAACCTGCTGCTGTTTAAAAATACTTCAAGAAGAAAAAGATGACAGGCTAAGGGACAACACTTGCATAATACCAAAAGTGCTCAAACTTAGAAAGTAAATTTAACCTGAAAGTAAAAGGTGCTAAACGTGTTCGGAGCAAGATTCCAGAATGGCTACACCGAATCAAAAGAGCAAAAGAAACTGATTTAATGTAAATTTTGGAAATCAGCCTCTTGGAGGGGGTTCTATAATGCATTGTGCCTACAATCCATGGCCAACTGAATCCCTCTAACCTATGTGGCAGATGAGAACTCGTTAATCCCTCATATATAATAGAATCCATAGGCTTGTGGAAATGTCTAACAGCTTCTTCCCTTTAGTTCTAATAGATAAGGATTATGTCTTGTCTTTGATCCATTACTTGTATTTCATTTATTTTGCTTTTGCTGAGCTGGTAAAGGGAGCTGATACAGGCTGAAGTAATACAAGACAAATGAAAGGTGAAAGAAAAATCTGGTATGTGCTTACCATTTATTGGTCACATTAATTTTTCATCAGTGATTAAAATACTTATATTCTGCTGGGTCAACAAACAGTGCTGGTTTTCTTACATTACAAGATTGTTCTCAGAATGACAAGTATTAAATATAAACATAATCTGTTGCAGGGGAGGATGTGTTAAGGCCTCATCTTTCAGCTTAAAGACTGCACCCCAGACTGGCTGTGATACAAACCCATAGACTTTTACATTCAACTACATAAGGCAAGATAGAAAACCAAGTTGTTAGGGTTTTTTCACACTGTTGTTTAAACAGGGAGTCAGATTTTCAGACCTTGCAGAATTGGTCTGTTTGAAGGACAGTTTGCTGCTAGAAGTAAGATATATTCTTGGTGCAGTCATACTCATTTACAAAAAAAAATAAGCATGCCAAATGCCTCTTCCTCCAACTGCAGGAACAAGACGAGTAGGCTCTTTCCTTGCTCCAGCTGCTGAGGAGTAAACTCAAGGAGGTGCTGCCCCCCAGTTCCCATGCTCGCTGCTCAGCCTCCTCATTCCCATACCTGCAGTTGTGTCTGCTCCTGGTACGTGCCCGTCAATTCCAGTGTGCCACCTGCTCCAATACTCTGCTGATGGCCTTCACTGTTTGCAGATATTCATAATTATTTAAATTGTTCTTTCTTCATGATTTAACAAGAATAATTCTATTATTTATTTTAATAAAGTTGGCAGTTTTCAGTAAGGGGATCCATTAGCAATTTTCAATATACTGTAAAAATTAAACAAGAAATGAAATCCTGTATTACTTATATCCCTGGTAATGCATGTTTAATTTATGGAAAGAGTTCAATTTTGCTTTTTATTTATGATTTAATTTTATTTATTAATTTCTTATATCAATATCATTAACAGCTATTTCCCCATATAGTTGCAATAGCATAAAAAGTACACAGGAGCATTTTGATATCTTTACCTTTCAGGAAGAAGCTATAATATAACATTTTCATGTAAAACCACAGAAACAAACTGGAAAGATAACTAATACCTTTGAAGTGCAATGCTGAGTTCAGCAAAGTTATGCTCTTAGCATTTAAAAGAGCATATGCTCTTTTTTCTTTTTAAAGACCTTGGAAACTGGAAAGGGAACAGATTTTTGTTCTTACACCATTATTTTGTAATTGAATGATATTATAATCATCACACTAATACCACAGGGAAATGGTCTTCTAGAATGTCTCAAAATTTGGATAGCAAATCCCCAAATGTAACTCCTTAAAAATCTGACATGTGTCCAGGTTATCATTTCAACAAAAGATGCTGTTCCATGATTCCTCACTGGCTGCTCTGTGGAAACCAGAAATATGGTCCTGCCATTTTGTAAACCTCATTTGAATGTATTTTCAGGCAAGTGAGTCAGGCAGTCAGAAAACTTGTAACAATGGGATGACAGGACCTATATTGCTAAGAAGAAAAAAAAAAACCAGGAATGTTGGAGAGTTTACAAGCTGAGTAGGGGATGTATTTATCGTCCTACAAGGAAAGGTAGGTATTTCAGGTATTGCTTAATATGAGGAGTCAAAGGGCAAAATCATTGACACTGCTAAATCTGACTTCAAGGCATTTCTTTATAGAATCTACTAAGACATAAGCATGCCATAACTTCTTGAGCACTGTGTCCATTCCAAGCAGGTCTAAACAATCTGGCTATGAATACATTAGGAAAGCCAATAATATTTCTATAGCAGAGTAAGTTTTAAATAATGTGTACTACATATGTCAGAAATCATTGGGAGGAGCTGCAGATTTGTAAGAAAAACTTAGATGAGATTGCCAGGAAGCAAGTGTGCTCTGGACAGCTGTTTATATATATATATATATATATATATATATATATATATACATATACATATACGGTTGTGTATATTGGAGATAGTAAAGAAAAAAACAAGACAAAATACTACCAGCATGATGTTGTTCCCATGTATTTTATGCCCAGTCTGTAGAGTGCATCTACTTCAGATAGAGAGAAATGGAAAGCTTTTCCTCATCCATTATGCAGGGCTTAGCATACTGCAGCCTCTCAGGTAAACATTACCTCTTTTCAAACCAATACATTTACAGTAGGTGCATCATATTCCACTTAAAAGAAACACTGTTTAAAAAGAGATTGGTTTCCTGAACTGCATATATCCAGCATGTGTTAGATCATGACTGTGGGATTGCTGCTGTCTTTTGTCAGTATGAGTTGGTCACTGGTGTGAGGTGATGTTGCTGTGGCATGCCCAGAAAGCAGCATCATTACCACTCTGTTCATGCTGCATGGGAGCTTGGTCATCGTGCAAATGGCCCTGCTGGCACGGGACACTGCAGCAGCTGGACACAGGCAGCCACTGGGCATTCAACAGATACTCCTCCTTCACACTGGAGTTGGAGCCACTTCACATTAGTGGTCTTTCTGACCAGTCAGGCCTTTAAAAAGCACACAGAACAAGATAGTTCTCTTTCCATCTGGAGATAATGAGGAAGAAGGCTTAGTTCATTATTACCATCGAGGACACAATGCCTTTGCTTTCCTCCCTCACAATAGCTCCTTGTAAAGAAGAAGCTCTTGCAACTAGGCCTCAGAAAACAATACTCCATGGTCAAAATAGCTCACAGTCAGCTCTGAGTCACTAAAAGCACTGGAAAGGACAAGTTCTCAGGTCCCAAAATACTTGAAATGTCTGGTTTCCAGTTGGGCTTAGAATGTCAAACCCTGAAGGCATTGTGAGAGACTAATAGTGTCAAGAGGTCCCTCTGCAAAGGTTCCAATGGTAAGTTCTCCATTGCAAAAGCACTTCAAAGGTGTGGAGTCTCCAGAAGAAATAAAATCCATCTGACCTTGTTTTAGTAACCTTTCTATGGAGAACATCCCTAACAGAGCTGGTATCAAGTGCCCAGCTGACATACAAGGATGTTTGTAAAATAAGCAGCTATTTTTAGCAGGAAAATGGTGACAAGCCTTTTCCTTTCTGCCTGGGACAGTTCCTCAAAAGAAGACTCCAATGCCAGCTTCTGTCCCAGAGAAATCTACTGTACAATGAGACAACACAAGCCAACAAGTTTCCAAGCCAGATTCAGCGCTGGGCTGAGGGTTGTTAGACCAGGTTGTCAGATGTGTGTGGAAAGGAGTGTGTTTCCTGAACAACCTAAAGGATCAGCATAGGTGCTGCTCTGCTAACCCTACAAACCACTAGGATTACTTTGGTTGTCACCATGGGGTGACATGGGGCTAGGCAGGCTGCTACTCCAGATTTATTTCTCTGTTTTGTGAAAGGGCACTCTGCTGGTGGTGGTGGTGAAACCTACTCGGTCCCAATATGTGCCTGTGCCACCATGCTTTTTCAGAGAAGTGCTGTCTGTGACTCTTTGAAAGCACACTTCATGGAGGGGGCATGGAATATGTGCTGGCAGCCCCAAATCACTGCAGGGCACAAGGAGGTGTTCTGACCACAATGGTGGAAGTCATGTTCCTTGAGGAACATGGATCCTCTGGACAACAGCTGAGTCTTTCTCCACAGCCTGGAAGCATTAGGGATGCAGCCAGAGGCATTCTAAGGGAAGATAATGAAGGAATATGAAACTGCACAAAGCAGAGCCAAAGCCTGTTCAAAGTAGAAAAGTTCTAATTAGGTGCTCAGAAATATGTACTTTTTTATGACAGTTTCTGGACAGCTTTTCTTCCCTAGTTACCTAAAAAGAAATGAGAATAAAGAGCTTCTTCAGAAGGTAAGTCACCTTGTCAGACTGTATTTGTAAAAACAAACACACTGAATCTCATAAACCCTTTCTCCACAACAGTAAACAACAGATTAGAAAATGATTGAATGCAGTTAATTTTCTAATCTGATGCAGACATGCTCAAATAGCTGTATAGAGATATAGTACTGCAGCCTTCCTTTTGCTTAAACAATAACTGCTACAGCTAGCCTGTATTTTAGCATTAACCTCTGCTCTGTAGTCACTGCTGTGAAGGTCAACAAATCAGATCATAGAAGGCTCAATGTCAGTGTTTTACATCTTCATCCAGGTATATATGCTAGAGCTCTGTGTCTTCTCATCTCTAAGCATATGTCTCATTACTAAAACAAGATGTCATGGAAGATGGTGGCAAGTAGTCAGCTGTGCACTCAACTGCATCTACCCTTCCTCATCACAGTGAAGATGTCTAGGATTTAAAATTTCACTCAGAGAAGCCATCCTGCCTTACTCTCATCTTGCTTTGAAAGTCTAGAACAATAGCTGTTGTGAATCCAAGTCTGGATTTACTCCCCTAGGGACAAATGGTATGATAGCATTTCTGTAGGAATTTCGACCTGAGTACTGTTTCAAGATGTTCCCTTTTTCTTTCTCAAAATAGATCAATTTTTTTCTATGTCATTGTTCACCATTCTGAAGAACTGATATTTTTTAGCTCTGCCCTGTGGAACTTGTCTGACTTCTGACACCCTTCTACTTCTAATGCTGTGATGTAAAGTACTGTCTTTAAAGATCACATGCCTAATTTTGAAACCCAATGCTGATGTTATAAACAATTGTAAATGGTTTATAGAACAACCTCTGTGCTCATCTTTTCCTCCGTTTATTTCTGGAAAAGAGTGGGCTTGCCTAAGATAGCTCTCTTCATGTTAATTCTTGAATTTCTGCCATAGAACATAAAATGATAAAAGTGTTACAGAAAAAAAAAAAGGCAATAGTTCAAAATATCAGCGTTATAGCATTTCTAAACCTTTGAGCAGAGCACAAATGTTTCTTAGAACAACAGATGATACAAGAAATGAGAAAATCATTATCACATAGCTACAGTGACAGAAGATCATACATAGATTTAAAAATCACAGATTCAGTTCCCAAGATCCTAAGGTTTGTTGACCCACATTGCCTCTTGGTGAGTCATCAGAGTCTGCCAGCTACATGTGTGAGAGCCAGTGCCAGCCTACGGACCACCTTGCTCATCACCAGTTGGGACTTTCAGCACCAAGGAGCAACAAAACTGCAACATTTTTAATTTTTAGGCTTGCTTCCACTCTGCCTTTATTATTAAAGTAATCAGAGAATCATAGACTATGCTGAGTCAGTAAGGCCCCAGGAGAATCATGAAGTTCAACTCTGAGCCCTGCACAGGACAGCCCCAAGAGTCACACCATGTGCCTGAGAGTGTTGTCCAAACTCTTCTTGAGCTCTGTCAGGCTGGTGCTGTGACCACTTCCCTGGGGAGCCTGTTCCAGTGCCCAGCCACCCTCTGGGTGAGAAACCTTTTCCTGATATCCAGTCTAATCATTCATGCCATTCCCTCGGGTTCTGTGGCTGATCACCAGAGAGAGGAGATCAGCACATGTCCCTCCTCTTCCCCTCATGATGAAGCAGTAAGTTGCTATGAGGCCTCCCCTATTCCCCTCTAGACTGTTCCCCATCTCTGCTGCCCTTCTTTGGATCCTCTCAAACAACTTAATATATTTCTTATATTGTGCTGCCCAAAAGTGCACACAGTGCCTGAGCTGAGGCTGCAGACACAGAGCAGAGTGGGACAATCCCCTCCCCCAGCTGTTTGGCAAGGAAAAAAAGAAAAAAAACTGGTTGGTATTAGTTTGAGTAAACCAGGAAAACCTTTTTTCACAACTCTTGGTGAATGATGGATTATTACACAGTCTGTGCTCTGTGGTCACTTCAGCCATCTGATTTGAGACCATATAGCTGGTAGCTACACTAATTTGCTTCTGAAAGTTTTCAAAATACTCAAAGGAACTCCTGAGCTGAGGAAGCTGCTGGATTCTTGTAGCAGTCAGCATCACAGCAAGCAGGGAAGCAGGTTCTGGCACTGGAAGAGGCAAGTGATAATTCTCAAAATGTGAGGCCTGCCTGAGCACTTTGGAAGGAGCAAGGGTATTTACAGAATGAAAGACTGTCTATCTTAGAACACAAATTGGAAAAGGGGCTCACTTGAGTGAACACCGGCGATACATCATAATTACAGGGTGTTGTGTATTTGAGTGACACACAGCACAGAAATGGTAGATACCCGAACTTTGTGATAATTGCTGTATGTGACAATAGCTCTTCCAGCAAAGTGTAAATAGTGAGACAGAGAAGAGTAATTTCTCTTTTTCCAGGTTCTTAGAAACTGTGTAACTTTCCTCTACTTTGTGAGAGGAAAATGATACACTCTTACCAGTAAAGAATGGAAAAATAACAAAGCTCAGACTATGTGGCAAAGGGCAAAGGGTTAGGGGGATCAAGCAGAAGAAGACATAATGAAGCATTTGGTGCTGTACTGGGGAATGCTATGCCAGTAAACCATGAATTGGAAATGATTAAACAAAATACAAAAACACAAGCAGAAGCCCATCTTCTAGAGACAGAATAGTAAAAGTAAATAGTTATACTTGCTTTTTATGTATCAGTGCAATTTTCTGTTAGGAATGAGGAGATAGAAGAAAGGTATTCCTTCTGTTTATGTTGATGCTCTCACTGCACATGAAACAGGAATTTTGCAAATTTGTTGCACCTCAAGTTAACCTCAAAAGCATGTGGAAATTATGTCTAGCAGTAACGCACCTGACAGCATTTGGAAAATCTCAGCATTTCAAAATCTTAAAATTCCTTTATTTTGTTAAATGTGTGTCATTACATTTCTTGTGATGCACAAATGCATTGGGTTTAATTCATTTCTTATGTTCCCTAATTACCATTTTCAGCAATATTTTTTCTGAGTAATTTAAAGTATTTCATTCATCTGAAGCAGATTTCTTGAACTCTTCTAAATTCCCAGTTCATACCTAGAGGTCCATACAACTAGAACATTCCCATGGAATCTCAGCTCCTCTTCCTGGTTTCAGAAGAGCTATTGGTTAGCTGTTCCAGTGATCATCAATCACATCTTCTAAATATCATTTTGTGCCTGAACTATGACAGACCCTAGGAATTAGTAACTAATCTCAGTGCCATTTAAAGCTGAGAATACTTGCACACCACACAACAGTACTCACTGTAACTGAGGGGATGGGCTGCACAAGGATTGCTTTTCCTCCTTCCTTGGGTGTTTTGTCAATGTGAATTGCACAATTTCAGAGTCAGAAATCAGGGTTTTTCTGTGGTATTTTGAACAATCATAAATAAAACCATGAAGAGTGAAACCTTTCATTTGAAATAATGCTAGCTTTCTGTACCTTTAAAAATATATTTTTATACTAATATGGTGACCAAGAAAATCTTGGAATATGTTTGATTATGCAAAAAAAAAAAAAAAAAAAAAAAGCTGACTGTTCACTGTTGTCTGCTTCAGGAAGCTACAAGGACCATGACCTGACATCCCTCTGCTGTAGAGCCAGTCAATGTATCCAGAGATTTTCTCACTGCTAAAGAAATCCAAACATAAGCCATTAGGGCAATGGTTTGTTTGTAATTTAAAACTAATTTCATTCAGAAGCTACAGCAGATTTAAAGAAAAGGTGTATCCTGAGCTACTAAAGTCCTTTGGGCATTTTTGTAGTTCAAGACTAAAGGATAACTTCAAAAAGACTTAATTGACAGAATTTTTCACAAAGTTTTCCCTCTCTGTGTTCTCAGTTTCCCAGGCAAAACCTTACCTTTTTTCTAAGGCTTATACATGCGATCAAAATTTATATTCATGTATTGGAAAAAGGACCAGCCCTTACTTTTTCACCAGCTTTTCTCTTTTTCTCTGTTATCATAACAGACTTCAATACATGCTCAGTTTTTGTGAGTGTGTGTGAAAATCATTAAGTTCATTCACATTACAGATATGCACAATAAAGAAATGCATTAATACTTGGTGGATAGGAATAAAGTTTCACTAAAGCAAGAGTTATAGCTCTAATAGCTATTATTAGGCATTTCCAGAATCTTGGCATTTCTTCCTGGAACATTTCCATAATGGAAAACACTCCACCGAAGACAAAGTCTCTTAACATGTGAGACACTTTGCTGAAGGATGAAACAGGTTAAATCGTAACATCAAGCTTGACTTTAGGCTCCTGCTTTTGAAAATGGAGCTGCTTAGTATTCATCACTTTAGAAGTCCTTTGGACAAATTGCCTGTGTCTGTAGACTTTTGATCTTTGTGGAGTAGTTTTTCAAGAACCTTGAACCTTGAGTTATGCTTCTGAGAGATTTTTAACTGTCTCAGTCAACCTCTTCTAATGGAAAAATGTGAAGTCTAATTATACATACAGAAAGTGTTTGGTGTTTGCAGACAGTTTAATCCCACTGCGTGTGAAGGACTTCCTTCCTTTATTTACATATCAGATAAAACACAGGTCCTGTTGAAATTAATATCAAGTTTCCATTGACTTTAGCCATTTCACCATGTTGAACACAGCTGTCAAAAAATATGTAGTTTCTGTAATATGACAGAAAATTTGTATTAAATACAAATTTTATAATCCTTTCTCAAGTTTCTGAAACGTCCAATGGTCCTTTATATCCCTTGAAATCACCTCTTGAGCAAGGACAAAACTACTGTTGTCTGCATATGATGGTATCTGCAAATGTAAAAAGTTCATCTCTCCATTTTACCTGAAAATTTTGATTTCTTAATCATTCTCAGAGCACATCCACCTGATCGATTAAACTTGACACAAAACCAAGCTGCTGGAACTGTCTTCCTGCAATTAGAATTGTTCAGGGTGTTTGACATATGCTTAACTCTTTTTTTCCCAGCCTTTGCTAACTAGCAGCTAAGAAATTGAGTATTCCTAAATAAAATTATGTTCTCATCTCTACTTCTGAAGGTACTTCACTTTCCATGGAATTATTAAATACTCATAGGCACAAGAGAGAATGCTCTAATCATTAGTCAAGGAACAAGCTAGACACACAAGCTATTGGGGACAACTGAGGCCACTTAAAAATCTAACACAGCATCAACAACAAAAAAGACGCCAAAAAAAAAAAAAAAAGAGCAGTAAAATATGTTGAGACATAGGGTTAAAACTCAAGTTTCCCCCTAAATAGCCAAATACATCAATTACACTTTTCTTCTTTTCTTGCTTGCATGATATGTATTTTATGTGTGTAATCTTACTTTTTCTCAGTGTTTAGCTATCCTGTAAGGGTGGATTGAAAACTCTACCTTCATCCTCAGATGTTTTGTAAAGTTTGTGGCCTGAGAAGCTGAAGCTCATTAAGTGAAAGAGCTTAACAACTTAGCCCAGTCCCTGCTTTCTTTATCAGCACTCTAATGATCAAGCTAATGAAAGATGTGGTAGGTGACAGCATCGACAGTTACTCCTCTCCACCTACTTCTCAAAGAACAGGATCAAGTCCTTTCATTTTTCATTCAAGCATCTAATTCCTGAAGGAAGTTTTTGCCCTGTGAATCCCTGGCAGTATTTGCCACCAGCTTTGAATAGCATAAGTCCTACATAGGCATGATTCAAACCATGGCATTTCCATGTGGCTGTCTCCAACTGGCTCTTGGCTTAGCCTGTTAGCCTTCTTGGCTTCCAGGAGAGCTCTGATTTCTTGTAAGGGAAACCTAGGTGACAGCTTATGAATTGGACATGGAAGTACCTAACTCTAGTCACAAATTATCTGTTGAGAAAATAGCTCTGAAGCTTTAAATTGTTTTTCAGTTGTTGACAGCACATCACAACACTTCTGTGCAATGCCTTTGCTGTACAATCCTCTTGCTACCCTAGTTCTCAACATATTTTACATCAAAACACATCCTCTGCCTGGTGCTCTGTGAAAGCTGATTTGTTACTGTTACCAAAAAGTGCTGCTTTTAACATTAGACATTATCACTTAAGCTTTTGAGCTTATCTTTGGTCTCTTTTCTCCTTAGAAATATTCTAATTTTATGCTGCTGTAGTAAATAAATACTAGCTTCTGAAGAGTATTAGTCCAGCAGTTAAGTGCATTTACTTTACTACAATAGTATCAAAAAAACCTCCAAAAGAAATATGAAGTCCCCATAAATAAACTAGATTTAAATTAATCTCAAAAGTTGTTCAGTGTTTGATTGGGGCCCCCAAAATCTACTGAATATGATTAGTCTAAACTTTATTGGCTTTAAATACATTCAGTGGAGTATATCTCACTCTTACTTTGTAAAGTACTTTGCAGGCTACACCATGCTCCATTCACCATTGTACAGC
Source organism: Agelaius phoeniceus (assembly GCF_051311805.1). NCBI lineage: Eukaryota > Metazoa > Chordata > Aves > Passeriformes > Icteridae > Agelaius > Agelaius phoeniceus. The sequence continues at coordinate 45,747,607 of NC_135269.1, read as the reverse complement.
CTCAAAACAAGTGGAACAGTGGGACAGTGGGATAACTCATGTTAAAATCACATGGATGGCATTCAGCTGAGTGCATGCAGACTCTTACAATGTAGACATTTACAGCTAAATGAGACACCCGCTGGTCCTGTTACAGCCAACGGAGAGAAATAGGCATTTCTAGGATGCAACATGGCTTATTCTAATGTAGACATCTAAAATAGGTTAGATGAATCATACACTAGAAGTGCTTATTTCTGGTTCCCTTTATGCTCAGAGGAGACACTGACTAGCTCAGATGCAGACATTCACATAGTAGACGTCTAAAGTTAGGTGAGATGGACAACCCAACATGTCTTTCCACATCCCTTTTAAATGTCTGCTTTAGGAAGAAAATGTCAAAGAATTATTTTCAGCTAACACTAGCCTGTGACAGCAGCTCTCTGCCCACAGAGAGAAACATAACTTTCCCAAGCATTATTCTGGGGAAAGGCTGTGAGAAGATCAGGGAAAAGAATGAGAAACAATTCTTATCTTAACTTGCTACACCTGGTATTGTGAACATGTGGAATGTGTTATGGAGATTTGTTTACCCAAGGGTGGTTTCTTAATTAGCCAATGGTGATAGTGTTTAGATTGGAGGACCAATTAGGTCCACCTGTAGCAAGCTAGGGTATAAAAGTATAGGTTTCTTAATAAAGATTATTGATCCTTCTGTAAATACATGGAGTCTATGTAACTTATCACCCAGCCAGGGGTCCCTTACAATGACACTAGCCTTTACCAAAGTATCATTTCTCTGAGTATTTTATTTGTAACCTCTTCCTAAAAACACTCTTCAAGATCCAGATCACAACTTATACCCATCACAGACAAGTTTTTAATTTTTTTCCTTTTTCACAATACTGCAATCAATTTTGTATTTCAAATAAATGTGTTGTGTACCTGATCAGTGCTTCCCTAAACAAAGACTACAAAAACTCCAACAGATCAGTACAGAAGAAAGCAGAAGATGATAGCTAATTAAACCAAGGTCGGTAAAAAAGGCAAACGAAGACTAGGAGTATGCTTGGAACTGCCCATCCATGGATATAATTGCAGAAGACAAAGTGAGAAAAAAGGCTACAAAAAGTAATATGATGACTATGACTGAAAAGATGCAAGGCAGCAGAGAGCTCTGAAAGCTAATATTCCTTCAGACACAAAACTTCTGCTTATCATAATGGCCATTGTTTTCTATATCACCAAGCTCACCTGCTTCTTTTTACTTGGTGCCACCGTCCTACTGTCAGTATGGGTAGCAGTCATCCAGACTAGCAGAAGCCACCACCGGTAGCTCCTAGCTGTATAAACCTTTGAATTTACTTGTTGACCAATAATTATGCCACAATTTGGAAAGATCTACTTTGTGCTATTGAATGTGTATATCTGTTTATCTATGTAATATAAAAAAATACAGATTTAAAATTCTGAGGGGAATCACAATGGTGTAATCATACCAGCTGCAACACTACAGCTTCACCATGCATCAGCAGAGCTGTTTATTATATCAGTGTAAAGTTGTTTTTTACGCCCTCCCTGCAACAGTAAAATCTCTTCATTTACATAGGTCTTGTGGTCAAATTTCCACCAAGTTGTTTGCCACAGCCCACTGGTTTGTGCCTATAAAGAATTGTAGGCTGGCCACCCAAATACTAACCAGATCTTTGATCCTACATTTCAAGAAAGGTAAACTTTCAACCCAGATCTTTCTCCTCGAGTGTCCTGCAGTCAACCTCCTGAAGGTTTGGCTCAACATGTTGCCTATGAAATCCATCAGGGATGCAAACAGACAGATAATTTCTCAGCTTTCTCTCTGCATTTCATACCTATATTTTCACAAAGCCAGGAGTGGCTACACAATCTCCTGATGGAAGACAATATCGTGGAAGAAAAGTCAGGCATTATCCTAGCATTTTAAGGCCATCTGTATATACATTTATGCATCTTTACTTAGACCGTAGTGTTTTTGTGGTTAAATAAATCAGCTGGAAACATGGGAGTTGTATAGTGAAGAAGAAAATGTTAGCAAACAAATTAAAGAACATTGGAACACATCTCTCTATATAAAATGGTTTTCCTTCACTTTCATCTAATCTTCTTTGCATATTCTGGTCTCAGACATTAATATCCTGGCCTCAGATTGATAGGAGTCTGAATATCTCCAAAGTCTGAAGAAGTAATGTCTGACTTATTGCTTAACCCTTGGATATTAATATTCATGTGCTATATCATTTACAGAATCTGTTATTCATCTCAAGCATTGTTTTCAGAAGGTCAGATGTTCAGATTTAACTTGCCAGAGTCATAATGTGGTTTGTGCAGAGATGCAGAGTAAGGGCTGTTTGCTCATCTTAGGCATTGCATTTTGCACTATTAAGTTATCACTGCAGAGTTCAGCTTGAGAGCTCTTCCCTGAAATATATAATGGTTAACCACTGCAAAAGTTGCCACCTTGCAATGCACAAAGGCTATTCCTACAGTGGCTGATCCAAAGGCAAATTCAGCAGCAGCAGTTAATCACATTTGCTATGTTAAAGGTATAGTTAGATTAATTTTGAGCAATACTGAGCACAGCCCATGAAAGACTCAAAATTAAAATAATTTCTGATGTCGTTCATTAAATGAACCGACGTGAAAGTGAAGGAGAGCTCTGTGTGCTCAGCAGAAAGGTTTGCTTGGAATAAGCCCCGTTCCCGACTCTTCGCCAAATGGTGTCACGCAAAGCTTCCCTTTCAGTGATCGCATCCAAGCGTCCGCCTTCCTGAACTTGTGAACTGCAAATTTAACGAGTTCAACAGGACAATTCTCGAGTGTAAACTAATATCCTTGTCTCCAGTTTGGGAACTCGCTGAAACCATCTATTTAGAGGGGCACTGCCGGGCTAAAATAATGCGGCTATTTAAAACACCGCCCTTGCCGGGGGGGCAGCTCCAGGGGTGCCGCGGGGAGCGCTCGGCTGTCCCCGGCCGGGGGAGGCACAGGCGGGGCCCGGGGGCCTGCCGAGCACGGGCGCTGCTGGGGAGGCTCAGGGCCGGCTCGGTCCGGGAGCCCCTGAGCGGTGCTACCATGGCGATTCCACCCCGCTTTTAACCGAGGTGGCGGCAGCAGGGAGCGAAAAGAGGAGGAGGAAGGGATGCCCAAGATGGACGCGCCCCGCGCCCCCTCAGGTGCGAGGGACCCGCGCCCCGCCCCGGCCCCGCCCCGGCCCCCGCGCCGCGCGCGCGCCCGCTCCGGGGCGACTCGCGCAGACGCGCGCGCCCTCCCCGCCCCGGCCCCCCCCCCACCCTCCGCGGGAGCGCGCCTTCCCCGCGGCGCGGCGGGGGCGGGGGCGGAGAGGGGAGGGGAGGGGACAGCGCGGGAGCGCGCCCGCCGCGGCTCTTCTCGCCGGGCTGCCGAGTGGGCAGCAGCGGGAGCAGCCGGAGCAGGAGCGCGAGTATCCCTTGACCCTCTTCTCCCCGGGCAGAGGAGCCGCACCTTCCCGTGAGTACCGACCTGGCCGTCTCTGTCACCGCGCCGTGCATCACGCACAGTGAGCTGCCGCGCCCGCTGTCGCGCCGGTGTCACATCCATCCGCCCCGCACCGCCGGTGTCACATCCATCCCCCCCGCACCGCATGTGTCACATCCATCCCCGCGCACCGCCGGTGTCACATCCATCCGCCCCGCACCGCCGGTGTCACATCCCCCTGCACCGCCAGTGTCACATCCATCCCCGCGCACCGCCGGTGTCACATCCATCCGCCCCGCACCGCCGGTGTCACATCCATCCCCCCCGCACCGCCGGTGTCACATCCATCTCCCCGCACCGCCGGCTCGACGGCGAGGAGCCGCCCGCCCTCCCTGGGTGCCGGGGCTGCTCCGAGGGGGCGGGCGAGGAGGCAGCGGCTGAGCCCGCCCGGTGCCGCGGCGGCCGCTGCGGGGCTTTGTTGCGGCGGCGGCCGGTGGCACCTCCCGGGGCGGGCGGGTAGCGCCCGGCGGGCCGGGCGGAGACGCTCCGCGGCTGCGACGCGCCCACATCCATCCCCGGGCGGGCTCGGTCGCCATTTCGTGCGCGGCCCGGCGGGGGCGAGGGCCGGGCGTGTGCGGGGGAAGGAGCTGTCGGTGCTGAACTGCCGCCGTCCGCCTTTCGGCTCTTGCGCCTTTATTTATCGCCCGTACTTTTCTTTTTTCTTTCCCGGCTCCTCATAGTTGCGATTTTATTTAGGTATAAAATAGCTACAGTGTGTCTGAATTGCGGGCTTTTCGTGGTTTTCCGTATTTTGGCTTCTTGAAGGCGATTAATGCAGAATATCGTGGTGAAGTCTGTGTGCAGGGTGCGCTTGTCTCTTTGGTTATAAACTAATAATTAACCAAACCTTCAGCTGACGCTGAGGTCTTCAGCATAGATGTGTTAGTTTTGAACTCTGAAATGTGTTTAAACCAAGGCTTTGGAGTCTAAGTGTAAACAGTACCTGATTAATAATGCCAAGCTGTTTAAATATTTAAGATCATAGTGTGCTTCAGCCCAGTCAATAAGCCTGTTCCATATTGACAAGTACTCTGTGAAAAGAGTGCTGTTGCTTAGCTCTCTGTGTAGTTGGATAAAACAATGGAAAATGTGATATATAGCTCTGCAGTGAAACCTATAGATCATGACATGATGTTTTTTTATCCCTAAAGGTCCAGCTTTTGTGTGTTTATTCAAAACAACCTCCTACTGAGTGAAAAAGCCAGTGTCAAACACCTGGGTTCCTTTTTCTAATGTTCTTTATGCATTTCTTTCTCTGTCTGATTTTGATTCTCAAGTACATTGTGGAAAAGGTAGATGAAACCTGAAAACTTTATTGTATCTAATAAGTGCACTATTAATAATTTTGACATCTCCCATAATTTTTTGTAATAGATATGATAATTTATGGATAGTAGTTATATGGGTCTGTGCATAAAACAGGTCACTGACATCAGAAAGCATCTGGACTGTCTTTTGAGTCTGAGAGCAGCTTATATGCCAAGAGACCGTCTTGCTGCAGTTCTTTGGCAAAAGATATCAGCTGGAAAGAGAAAGGTAGTTCAGTGTTACACAGCTCAAAGAACCTAGAAATCAGAAAACTGACTTGCAGGTGCAGCACCTTTTTAATATTTGTCTAATGTGTTTGATGTTATCATTTGTGTGACTATACCTCAGGCATTTGTTTAGTTTTGAATAGAAATTGCAATGCAAGTGACCAGAGCTCCTAATGAGTGTGATGCTGAAGTCTGTGAAAGTTACTTATTTGAATTTCAAAGTACTTTGAAATTCTCTTGTGTGTCTAAAATTAGCTGTCAGACTATATCAGTATAGAACTGGGAAAGTGTTACATTCTGAGAATACTGAATGTAAAGAAGCAAACCCAGAAGGCTGCTTGGTGGTGACAGAGCTTGGGATCCATTGAATGGATTCACATTTTGGGTTGTGCAAAGGCAGTGTAGCTAAAGGCAAACTGTGCAGTTGTGTCACCATGTCGGAGGGTGGAGTAGTGTACGCCAGCTGGTGCTAAGGATGGAGCTAAAACCTTCTTCACCACTCACAGATAAATCCACAACTAATCATACTCATAATAGTATCTTAGTTCTGTCATTAGTATTACTGGCCTCAGCAGAATTATTCAAAAGTAATAATGTTCAAGGTGAATGAGATCACCAGCATCTGAGCCTTAGATACTGTTCCATATCTTCTTGGAGAAAGTGTATTATTTATCACATATACCACAGCTTGTTTGACAAAAATGCTGTAATAAGAAAATTTGGCTATTTTTAATGGTCTTTATTTTAAGAAAATGAAATAAATCCAGTGATGCATACTGATACCTCCTGCTAGCTTGTTGCACTGTGGTGTTTCTCTTTGGTGCTCAAAAAGGTGGTAGCAGAAGCTTAGGTAACCCAGTTAAGAGTTTCTTGGGGTTAATGAGATGTCTCTCGAATTGTCAGATTTTATTTTGAGGATTCTGATTTCAAATCAGGTAATGCATGTTGCCTGTTCTTCCTGCTTTAGCAAAATGACTTGCCATGGTATCTGGACATAAATTATATTGAATACAATAAGGGTTTGGCATTTTTTGAGCATTTTGATTGAGCTCAAATAGCTGAATCTGCCTAAAATTAAATCTGTTTTGACTGCACCAGTGAAATTGCTGTTATTCTGTAGTTTTATTAATCTGTCTCAAATCACCTTGAATTGTGATTACTTAATTTCCATTATATTGACATAGTTCAGTGAAATTGTGCTCTTCAGAGATGGTAAAATGGGAAGGCATACAGAGGAAAGTATATCTTGGTAATGAAAGCTGAGGGAATAATGTAGGAGGTATTGTGTTGGGCAATATGCAATGAATTTGATTTTGCCTTCCTGAGTGGGCTGGTAGTATTAACAGAATTTTTTAAATACTTTCTCTGCAGTGATAATTTGTTGCATTTTAAATTGGTAAGCATGTGTATTGCCTGTTCAATTCAGTATTCAGGACATTGCAACTTCTGCATTTATGAATACTGTCTCATAAATGTGATATTAAGGGAATTTGTAAGGAGTTAATCTCTAATAATAAGATTAACATGATGCACGGTAAGTTTTGTCCTGCAGTTTGTTAACCAGGAAAGGATAGTTGCAAGCTAGCTATCTTGCTTTCTTCTGAGCTACTGGAGGCTGGCTGAGCTTTCAGTTATTTACCTCAATAGAAAACTGAAAGGGAAAAAGTGAACAAAGGAGGTCTGTTTTGCCTGTCCCACTTGCTGGGCTGTTGTCTTTGCCCTTTTCAGTGAAGAAGGGGGTAGAGCTGGGTCAGAGTTGAAGAAGACTGAAAAGGAATTCAAGTCTTATATTGAAATGTGAATGATAGCTTAGTTTGAGCACCGAACACATTTGTTAGAATTGATTTTTTTCTGTCTGTGGGAGCTTTAACTGACAGATGGTGATGGACTGGCATATAGACTGCTAGAAGGTACAGCTAGATATGTGTTCAGACCCTGATTAGACACTCAGTAAACAAGTGCATATCTGATGAGACTTTTAATACTGGAGATACTGATGCTAGACACTGTGTGACACACTAGACATTTGATTGTGTGAATTAAGGGCAGACCCCTGCAGCTGGCATACATTCAGGCTTACTTGTCTAGCCTAATTGCATTGCAAATACTCCTCTGGACTGATCTTTAGCTTCTCCCTTCTAGTAGATGTTGAATAAGTGCAGAAATGTTCATCTGGATCCTCTATTAACTGTTGTTAAGAAGCTTTCAATTTTTTTTTTTTTTTGTTTGCTGTATGAATTGGGATGTATCTTAGCATTCATTTTGTGAATACACTGTTTTCCTACACTGTTTTGGTTTTGAAATGGCTCAATTCATAATGTGGTTACAGCTTTCCCCTTGTTAACTTTTTAGTATGGAAGCATAACAGCTTGAATTATAAAATGTTTCTGTAAGAGCTCACAGTACCCCCATTCTCCTTTAAGCAACTAAACTTTATATAAAAAAGCAGCATTTGATGCAGAGCATTTCAGATGCATAAAAATAGCCAAGAGAGGAAAAAAAAGGCTAGTTCAAGTTATGAGGACGTGATAACTTTAAAAAACAGCCTCATTAGAAAGGAACTAGCTGTCTAAATTGTCAGTTACATCAGACAGAATTGGTACAGATGTTGTCTCTCTAAATTCTGTAAATACTCATGTAAGACTGCTGAATTTGGATGCATCCCAATGGGAATTGAGTTGCCCTTATACTTTGTCTGCATCACAAAGTATACATGGCTTTTAATTTCCTTGGGTTTAAAGTATGTAATTGTTACTGTTTGAGGGGGAAAAAAAAGCTGATCCATAACTTCCCGGTAGCATGAGTTAGTCTTTGGCCACTAATTAGGTTTTTCTGGACAGCCAACAAAAAATTAACATACCATTTTCCTTTAGACTGTTACCTAAGTGAGGACATGACAGTGTTTATACACGAGTACGGATTGTCTTTTTCTGATCTGTGCCCCTGACTTCAAACTTTATTTTCTCTGTGTTTTCAGTGCTGCTGTGTTTGTCCAGCATGATTCTGAGGGTTCATGTAGAGGAATCCTTTACAATGCCCTTTACTGCCTTTACAATGCCATAACCCTGTAGGGCTCTGTGCGTGTCTGTGTATTTGCAGAGGTGGTGTGTAAGCAGTGAGTGCAGCAGTCAGCCTTTCAGTACCAGACCTGGAGTCAGGAAACAAAAAGTTGTGGTGGTGGAGGACAATTCCATGGAGTTAACTGACCACAGCACAGGGGCTGGCCACGGGGAGCCTTCCCCACTAAGTGTTGTAGCATTGCCAGGGTAGTGGAAACCAACAAAACTCAAAAGACAAGGAAAAACAAATCTTGAGAAAGACCACTTTTCAAGAATGTTTAAAAGTTCAGTGGTGCTCATCAGTAGGCTTGTACACGAGTTTCTCTTTGTAACAAGATCAATGGTTCTCTTTGCTGTTTCTCCAGTTTAGAAGGACTAAAAAGTAGAGTTTCCCACCCTCCTGCTGTTCATATCTCTAAGACAATCAGAATGCAGGAGGTGCTTGATGTGCATTCCTTCTTAGAATTTTCAAGTGATAGCAGGAAGAGAAAAGTTTGGCCACAGCTCTTCTTTGGGTGTGATAAACAGGTTTAGTGACTTAGTTACTGCCTCTCTGAGTAAGCTGTGAGTCCCTCCACCCAGCCCCACCACCATCTGTAGACCAGTCCTGTGGTCTCTGGAAAAACTAAATAAATAATAGAAGTTAAATCCTCTTTTATTGGTGCTCTTTTGAAATGGGAGTAATTTTTAAATTGTGAGATCAACTGAATTTGGTATATTTTGTGGAATTTGTTACATGGCAACAAAAAAATCAAAACCCAGTTTTCCCGTTGGGTGAGATGAGATGTTGATAGGCTGTGCTAGCCATTTTACTGATTTTTCATCTCTTCTGACTAGGTAATTCCTACTGAAGCTCAGAAAAGCAAAATATATTCAATTCCTTTCCTATCCTTTCAAAACTCTACAAGATTTGAGTAAGTTTGCAAGAGAGAGCTCTTCATGGAAAGAGAACAAAAATGCAGGTTTTGTGTGCAGTGCCGAATACCCTGAAGCCTCCAGGCATTCTTGAGTCTTGGAGCTGTGAGTTTCGTGTTCTGGTCCAGCTGCTGTGAAGAGCTGTGTTCTCTCCACGGAGGAAGTTTTTTACAATGAGAACAATCAGCCATTGGAATAATCTCCCCAGGCAAGCAGTTGGTTCCCCAACACTGGACAATTTTAAGATGCATCTGGACAGACTTTTGGGACGTCTTGTCTAGACTGTGCTTTTGCCAAGAAAAGCTGAACCAGAGGTCCTTGAGCTCCTTTTCCACTGTGGAGTTTCTGTGGTGCTGTGTTATGTTCTTGAGGCTCTTACAGACAATCCAGGGTCCTCCAAGCTACTTTCTGCTGCAGGTGTCATTATTATTTCCTTGGTCTAGGTTTGGTTAGGGCATAAAGGCAGATAAGAATTATCACTATTGCTGCAACTCAGTCTAAGTAGTACTACAAGGGTGTTTGGGACACCTTTGGGCTTGTGAAGGAACTCACCATTCATACTGGAGCTGTTTGTACCTTATGTATAGTTTGGTGTGCTTTTTGCCTGCTGTAGTGATTGTGTCTTTATAGAAATTTCTGTACAGTGCAGCCCTGACACCTGCAATGTGAAAATAGTCTTTCAAATATCCCTGTTTTCCCTCAGAAGCATTTAATGTGTTTATGGACCTTGGAGTCTAGTAGCCAATATTTCAATGTATTACGAAGTGTAACATCTTTCCCAGACAACACCAAACTTATAATCTCAAAGTAAATTGAAACTTCAGTTCTGGTTTTCTTCTTCTTTTATGTTGCTGGAGTAATTAAAAAATGATATGTAAACTTGGTTCTAGACAGGGACAAAACAAGGAATGTCTTAACTTACATGTGAGCTATTTCTGCATGATAAAGTTGAAGTGTAGACAGTTGACTAACTGGAAAGCAAGCCAGTCCAAGGTGACTAAAAGCTAAATATCTATTAGACCTTGGTGGTGGTAGTTGTATGAAGTACATTTTTAACGTAAAAAGGGATAAAAATGTTGGAACATAGAAGAAGAGTGTGACCACCAGAGGGCAGACACTGTGTTTAATGACTCCAACCCAAAATCCTTAGAAAGGAGTCTATGCCTATAAAAATGCAATGAGATAATGACTGAATAAATAAAACAGTGAAAAGGCACAAAATTTCATACACTGACAGGAATATAATACTGTTTAGTGTTTAAGATGAAAGTGAATATGTCTGCTTAGAACTCACCTGAGGTTTTGTATTTCTGGAAGTCAGAGTAGTTCATCAGATCATGTAGTTGACCTGTAAATAATGAGTTCTTTAACTCAACTCATTTGCCTTTATATTGAGTCCAGTAATTTTAATTTGAACATGTTTTTCATTTGGAAATGAAAAGTAGACTCCTTTCTCAATAGTTTCTCCCTTGTAGTTAAAAGAATAAAGAATCTCTCTGAATTAAATTTCATGTTTTCCCAGATATATCCCAGGATTTGCATATAGTTTTATTTTATTAATAATATCTGTGTCCTTTAAAGTGTGTAATTTTGCTCTTCAGAGTATTATGGAAAATATTTAATATTACAGACCTTAAATGCTTCAATAAAGTAGCCTTTTTCAGGAAAGCTGTAGTATAGATTTTCGTGAAAAATGATGTCTAGTAATTTTTAATTAGCTTACTTGACAGGAATGTAGGTGTTTAATTAAAGTAAGTGAATATTTTGGATTTTACTGCTCATGCACTGTCTCAAGTTACAGTGATAATGTCTTTTCTTTGAATTATTTTCCTCTAAAACCTAGACTGGTTTTGTGAGGAAAGAAAAGCCTTTAACCCATTGTTTTGAAGCCACAATATTTTTTACAATCATGTCTTAAAAGACCTTTGGTTGCTCTCTGGGGGTCTCAACTCTACCAGTTATGCTGGTACTTTTTACTACTAAAGTTTTATGTAGTTCACAAGCTTCTCACCTTCTTGGTACTGAAATACAGGAGTAGGTTTCTCATCACATCCAGAATTGACAGGATCAGACATCTGAAAGGGTATCATGGGATTAAATATGAATATACAAATCTTAATAACTCATTCACTTGAATAATGTGTCGTAGCTTCCCCCCACCCCCCCATGTCTAGAAACCTAGAAACACCTGAAAATGAAATAAGAGTTGCAGTCAATAATTGGTTGATTTTTGCACCTTAAAAAAAAAGTAAAGTGGCTAAAGTTATGAGGCTTGATAGCTCTCTACAAGGGCTCAATTGTATCCCTTAGATACAGTGGCAGAACCACTATTGCTGAGAACATCTGCAGCATCACAATCTGTTGGAAGTTAAGTGGCTGCCAGGGCTAATGCCAAAGTTCACATTAGTAGGAAGATTAGTCTTTGCTCTGGATAACATTAGTTATGTTATCCAGACATTTATGTGTGTTTTTTTCCTGAGGTAAAGCTGTCCTAAGAGTCAAACATTCCTGTGAATTCCCCTACCCACTTAGTTTAACTGAGATTGTATTGAAAGACAGCCCAACAGTTACTAATCATACTCAAGGCAGCAAGCTAAAGTAAATAAATATGATTTTTAAAATTATTATAAATGGGAAAGTTCAAATTGCAAACTAATAGGTAGCTTCCTGGTTTGACTGTCAATAGAAAGACATATTTATTGAAATGGAAGAGAGAAGAGGAAGAAAGTGCTGAAACCAGAAGAAAATGTGAAGATAAAGTGAGGGGAAACAGAGCAAAGAGAAGAAGCCTAGTTAATTACATACAAATAAGTACAATGATTTCTTGTTTACTAAAACAAAACTTCAGGCTGTAGTTTTAGTGAGTGATGCTCAAAACTCTGAAGTATTGTCTGAATTAGTAAAGAACTAAGTTTGAAAAAAAGATTTTTAAGATTCTTCTCCTAAAGATTGTTCATCTGTTCCTTTACTTGCTGCTCACAAGTGTAAAAATGACCTTTCTGTGACACTTTCTTGATCTATGCTCCAGTGATTATTCTGCACACATCTGAGTTGTGACAGAACACTGGAATGAAAATTGCAAAATAGTCCAAGAACATATCTCTCTGAAGATGCAGAATAATAATGATCCCTGAAGTTGAGTGCCTGGATTATCTTGGATAGTAGAGAGGATGGAGTGAGGCTTCTGTTTCTGCAAGTATATTTAAAAATAGTTGAATATTTGCTTTTATTAGTAAAAGATAAATATCTATGGTCGTGGGAAATAATTTATAATTCACTAGTGGTGGTGAGCTAGTGCACTACTTTAATTTTTGATCCTTTTCAAAAATAGAATTCAGATTAGTGGAATTAGGAAGTGTTTGATCATAATTTCAGTAATTCTCCTCAGTTTTAATGTTAATTTATTTTTATAATTAACGATGAAAGGTACTGAACTGATGGCCTTGAAATATGACTTGGAATTTAAACATTTCAGTACTTGTCAGTATATTGCCATTTGAATATTACTATGGGAAATAGAGATATTGATAATTTTTAACACTGAATATCATTGTAAAGAACAACCCATCCCTTTTCAGACAGAGCTGAAAAGGTAAGTCAACCTTAGTAATGTAATTCAATTTCTGAACACTAATCCTCTAACAAAGACTTGAGCAGAGCCCAAAATAAAACACTTGCAAGTCTATAAGTAGGACCCAGAAGAGCAACATTTTTTCCTCCCTTTTCTTCTTTATCCCTTCATTGCTTTTTCTACCATCCAGTGATAGATTTTTAAATACCTGCTATTCAGGCATAGGCAAGTAATTAGTATGTAAATCTTACTTTGGGTGCAATTAAGTGTTAGTAGGCACAGAAATGTAAAGTAAAACTTACAGCTGCCTAAGAAGGCTTACATACTTAATATAATCAAACGGTCAGACTTTGAAGTATCTTAAAACCTTTGTTGTCTAATAACTTCTGAGTTTTCATATAAAATTATTTTGCAAATTTCTGTGTGTTGTTTGAGACTGTGGCTATCTGTCCATACATTACCAGTCCTAATGAGATTGTAATGTATGACTACAGCTTCTAGACACAATTGATGGGTACTATGCAGTACAGTTTTTTAACACTTAATGCTTTTCAAGAATATTAAATACTGCTCCACTAAATAGATTCATATTGGTGACTTCTGTTACTCTTTTATTATTTCACTGTTCAGTACCACAGTTTAAAAACTCTCTGTGAAAGGACACATGGTTAGCGTAAGTATTCCACTTTCAGAAGTCCTTCATGTAGCATACCTTGCTCATCAAAAGTTTCCTTTGCTGTTAGTGAAGCTGCATTTGAGGTGATTAATCTTATTGGTGATGTGGAAAGGAAAACTTAGATTAAACTAATTTAATTCTGAAAAGTGCTTCAGTAGCTTCAGTACTGGAAAGCTAACAACTACACTGTAAAGAAAATATAATATCCTGCAGATGGCTGAGGACAATGCCACTAGTACTGAGTTTGGAGAACCAGCATGGCCAGATTATCCTCACTGACTTCAGCATGAATGGATGATATTCTGTTGTAATGAAGTTATTGATTAGGTACAGAGCTTGATGATAAAAGGTGATGAGTTTTGAGATTTCATTCATTTTTGTTATACTTTGAAGCAGGGGGTGTGTTTGGGTGGAGCTTCCCTTGCACATCCAGCTAACTGTCCCAGGAACTGGTAGTGGCTTTAATGTTACATTGGCAAGTTGCAATCATTAGAAGTATCATCATACAGTAGTTTTAAATAAAGAGCTTTCCATTATGTGTATTTCTGTTGATTCTCCAAGCTGTGATTTCTGCCAAGGTTATTTCTATTTATTTTTCAGGCTATGTATTAACTGTGCTATAAATGTAGAAGTGCCCCAGATTGACTTCTTGTGAGCAAACATAGGTAAGAGAGCAGGAGAGTAACCTTTACTGCCTTGGATAATTGAAATAAAACTATGCTTGTAGGGAAGGAAATGGGGGTGGGGGTGACACCTTCTGGGGTGGTGACTGTGCTTGCACATCAGCACTGGTTCCCCACTGCTCCTAAGGTGTCACCTGTGTTTGAGATTATGGCTGCTCATCACTGTTGATTCAAAGCAGTCATGGTTGATCTTTAAGGAGTAGGAAAACTGTTGGAATTGCCTAACAGTGTATATGAAGAAAATATTCAGACTAAGAACAAACTTGTCTGTAATGGCTGGGTTTTTTGAGAAGCCAGAGTTGTGAAGCTGATCATGCTTGGACTGACTGAGAACCTGTGATGCGAGTGGTAGGTGCAACCTTTACTTGGGAAATACTGTTCTGATCCTGTCTGGGTAGTAATTTAAAGTACTTGCAGGAATTTGCAGTGAATTCACTTCAGCTATTTCAGAAAAAAATGTGTGAGAAATGACTGGAGTTCTATTTTTCCATCTGGTGTCATTATTTTAAAATTACATGAAAATCTCAGTGTTACTGGCTTTTTCTGGTCTAGCATATATGTAAAATGGGAATGATGTCTCTAGGATTGATCTGAAGCCTGAATTGGGCTTTTGATAATTTGCTGTCATTTAGTTCACTGCAACTTTGATAAAAAAAGTATTTCTAGGTACTATGCCAGAAACCTAAATTTGGAAACCATTAAGGAAGCAACACAGATGCAGATGAAGTAGGCTTAACATGTTGACAAATTCTGTGAGATGACCATAGTGTTTCCTTGAAAAAGACAATTTAGTCCCTTGTCTCCAAATAAGTTTCTCAATATTGTTACACAGACAGCTGTTTGTTTAAAGAGTGAATGGGAAAGGTAATCAACTAGTTTCTGTTGTGTTGAGTAATGCTCATTTGAGGAATCTAATCTCTTGGATAGGGTCTGATGGTCCTTTATCACCTGGTGGTGGAAGTCTCTTCATCTGGATTAAATGAGACTCCACAAAACATTTTCTGCTGATTATGCATGATCTGTTTCGTTCAGTTTACCATAAACTCTATTCCATTTTGTATTTCCTGGCTGTCTTGCATATACACAGAAGATTGCCATGTAAATAGGAACAGTTTCAGCTCCGGAGGGAGTCTGGGAATGCTGGATTCTCGACATCAGATGCTATTCATGCTTGCAAGCAGCTCCAGTTGGCCTGTGCACAGCTGGAGCTGCCTAGGGAAACTTCAGGGACTGCCCATTATTCCCAGCTGAAGGGGTCCTGTTTACCAGCTGCCTTGTTATAAAGGCAGGTGAGAGTTTATTCAGTCATCATGCTGTGCAAATGCTACAAGGGACTGATTTGAGATATTTCATTTGAACAGTTCCTGGTCCATGCTGGAGGCTGGTGAGTAAGTGTGCTGGGTGTGCACACAGACACAGCCGTGGTAACTGTATGGTGTTTTGAATGTAATTTTGTTTTTCTCCATAACTATAAATTCTGTATATCTTGCTACAATATAAAATACATTGGTTTAGACCAAAATTTGGTAGTAAAATTAGCATAAAGGAACGGATACACATTTTACAAGCTTTCTGGAAAAACTTTGTGGTATTGTGCTGTTTTCCTGGAAGCACACTATGTCTTAAGTGGTTTCTGTGCTAGTGTTAATTGCTGACTTTACAGCCATTGCCACTAACAGCATGTAATGTTTCAAACAGCCTGCTATAGCTTCTGAAATGGGATGCCTTTATCCTGGTGACAGCATGGTGTACAAATGTTAGTACTTCATCAAGACTGTATAGCAGTAGAGTTGGGCAATGGGAAGGTGATGAAGGCTGGGAGGGTATTGCCACACATGTATCCTTTTCCCTCAGGCGTCTGCTTTTAGCTACAATCAGAGATGAGACCTTGGGATACTTGTTACTCTGCTGAGTGTATGCCAGACTTGGTAGGACGTGCAGCACTTGTATTTTCAAATTTAAAGAGACCATCAGACTAAACTGAACCAGATCGGGGCTTGGAACCCTGTTGGATTCTAGGATATTTTTCTGACAAATGTTACTGCAATAATTGAACATATCTGTAAATGTAGTGTTCATTGTCTGTTTATGGATAATAAAGTGGGATCCTGCCTTTATAACTTAAACTCAGCTGTACCAGAATCTGAACTATCTGGTATGGGGTAGACCTGCCACTTTGTGCAGAACTTTGTTTTTAGCATTTTTGCATCTTGTTGAAAAGTAAGAACTCACTGAAGACCAGTCCAATGAAATCCTTGTCTGTCTTTCCTTAAAAGCATTAAGGAATCATTAGGATATTGTATCTAACTTTGAATTTGTTCCTTTGCTGAGCAGAGTGGGAGGCAAATGTTTAAACCAGGTGACTTCCAGAAATCCTTTCCAACCTTAACTACTCAAATAATTCTGATGTCTTCTGTCCATTTCAGAACAAGTTTGTCTGTTGTTCTTCTGTGGACAAATGTTTCAGAGTATTGGAAAAAGAACATTTTTTTCCCAGTGACTGGGTCACAGAAGAAGTGGCAGATCCTGGTTCTGTTGTGTTTTGGTTGTTGGGGGTTTTTTGTTTGGTTGCTTTTTTGGTTATTTGTGTTTTGTTTGCTTTTTGTTTTGGTTTGGGGTTTTGTTTTTGTGGGTTTTTTGTTTTTTGCTGGGTTTCATGGGATCTCAGTCACTTCTGTGCTCTGGGTCCTGACTGCCAGGACAAAGAGCATGGTATGTGAAAGTTTTCATCTGTCCTGAGCCCCTGTGCAACAGGGAACGAAAGGCTGCCAGATTGTTCTTTCCAGTGAGCCTGTATTCTGTAATAAACCATCAGCAGCCCCATTCAATCAGCCCTTCTTATGGGGAGCTTGATGTTGGATCTCCCATCAATCATTAAATGTGTGCCCTAGCCACCTGGCTGAGGAGGAAGTCAGCAGAATTATCACTGTTTCTGCTTCTCAGGAATTGTGATCCCCACCACATCTGACTTTTGCAGTTCTTCAAGAGAACTCTTGTAGACTTCAGGTGCTTAATCACATCTACTTAGAGAGCTGTAGAGTGCTAAACCAAAGACAGGTGTTTATCTACTCAGAATATGTGTTGTGTGCACAGCTGGGGGAGTGAAGTTGACTCTCTAGGAACTTCTAAGGCTCACCTGGGGCCTGTGCAGTGTACTTGGATATCTGCCTACATTCTGTGACTTTTTTTATGCTACAAACTAAATTGCTGGTCAAAATTTAGGTGGGATAAGGTGAATTAGCAAAAGGTTTAGTATTAACTCCCTACCATAAAGTTATCTGTTTTATTAGTGTCAAAACTTTGTTTTATCATCACATCCCATGGATGTGAGTAATTCACTAAACTGGAATATTAGACTCTAGTTTAATTTCCAAGGATAAGTGATGATAACTCTCTAATTTAATTTATATTTGTACTAAAATACTAAACTTCAGTTCATACAACTATGCTGTTCTGTATACCACAAATGCTACAAAGACTATTCATAAAATAAAGAAAAAGCCCCAAACCAGGTCTACTATGTGAGTCCTGGTTTGGATGCTGCATTTGCGATTAGAAGACATTGATTTGATGTCACAAGTATTTTTAACAGGATTTACAAAATGCAAATAGCATTATGTAAGACAGATTACCTATGGCTTTAATACAGGATTGTTTTTAAGCCAGAGGCTACATTTTGCTGGGTTATGTATGTTTAAAACCAAGCACATTAGGATTAGGCTTGGCAGAATACCATTTTCCAAATCCTTGATATTTTCAGGTTAGATTACTTCAAGTTTTTAATTTAAAATATGAATTGAAAATCTGAATTTAGATTGTTTTTTTAAGTAACTTTCAAGGTGGATATCATCTTGAGTCAGGATTGTTACAAACAATCTAATTTGTGTTGGTAAAATCAGAAATTGCTGTAGTCCATCATACCCCCATAAAGTTTTTTTCTAAGTCAGGGAGCTACTTGGTTCTAAAACCAGCAGAAAAGACCAAATGCATTTCCTGCATAGCAGAACATATGTGGATAACATGTCACATTGCTAAGCAAGTCAGTCAAGTGTTGGCTTTGCAATGAATCATGAGGAAAATCTTACAGGCACTTGAACTCCAAATAATTTCTCAAAGGCCTCATATGTACAGTATCAAAAGTTCTTGACCTTTAGGTGAATGAGATTTCAGGAAACTTACACAGCTGGCGTGGAACAACTTCATGTGACTCTGCATTGTTGTCATTGCTTTATGCTCTGAATGCCTGAAATATGGCACTCCCTAACAGAGAGGCTAAGAAAGTTTCTGACAGTGGTAATGTTTCCTGCTGGAAAGCTGAATTGTTGGATGTACTCAGCAGCCAAGGTTCCTTATTAACAGACTTAACTGGAAGGTTGCCTTTTTGTCCCCCCAGAGTAATTTCAGTTTTTCTGTTTCACATATCTTATGCCTGGTTTCATGCAAATGTGTTGATATCTGGTTTGTTCACCAGATTTCTTCCAAACTTTTATTACCCTAATGTTTTTCCCAGGGAAACATTTGGCAGCATTTCCTGCATTGCAAGGAATTGTATATACAATTTAATATATAGATGCCAAGGAAGAAAAAGTAGAAACTTAAGAGGGAAAAAAAAAATTAGCACTTGTCAAGTGCTAGTATTGCACTTAAATATGCAAGAAAAAAACCTCAACTTGTACTTTGCATGTAGATAGTTTGTTATTTCTACTTTAAATAATAAAAGTTCTTGTATTCTGTGACATGTATTTGTATCTCTTAGTACAACTAGATGGTTTGCCCATCAGCTTAGTTGTCATTTCTGTGGAACACTGTACTCCGAGCACCAAACTACAGCTCCCAAATGCCACAGGCCATAAGAACTTTAAATGTTAGGGAAATAATCAGAGCCTGTCCTTTTAGAAGATAAATTCCTGTAGTATTCTCCCTCTGCCATTTCTAGGGAGCATTCAGATAGATGCTCATGTGCTCTTCAGTGGGGGAATGATGATTGTTTCTGAGACCTGAAAAGTGGATTCTGACTTGCAGAATTTTAGGATGGTAATAATTTCTGGTAAAAATTGGCTGGAAACGACCTTAAGAAAAGCTCCTTTTAAGTGATTACCAACAATTTACGTTCAAAGAGATAAAAAAAACAATGGAGTATGAAGCTTGATGTTTCTTAAATACCAAGGAAGCAGCTGGAAAAGCCAATGGCTTCCTGCAAAGCTCAGCTTTCCCTGTAGCCCTCAGTTTTAAGCAGGCAGGAATTAATCCTGGAGATATTGTGCTCTCAGCTCTTAGATGACAGCCTGGTCAAGGACACAGTGGTGTTTTGCATGGCTTTTAAACCTCTGCTCTTGAATAGGTGGGATTAGTGGGGGTTCTTGGATTTTACGGTAGGAGGGGAATGGGTGTGGAACAGCACTGAGATGGAGCAGCAGTGATTGCTGCCTAGAGTGACAGTGCTGCTGGAAGAGATGCTCCTTTCTCTTCTGCCTGTTGAGCTACAGGTATTGGCTTGGCTGTTTTTCTTCAGTAGGTTCCTTGTTACCCTCTGTGCTGCCTTTTGGTCAAGCTGAGCAGTCTGCAGAGCACATGTGCCACAGGCAAGCCTAGGACAAAGCAAGATGCAAAGGGGAGGTTTCATGTCCTCCTGTCAGAAACTATTTCCTTTTTTTTGGACTGATACAGGGAAGGGGTAAACATATACCTGTGTAATAGATACACCTTCAGAGTGACACCTGCTAGCCTCCACCATGTGGTAACCTTACCCCATAAACTCATTTAAATGAAAAAGAACTCTTTTCATGGGTGAAATTGCCAGGGAATTGTTAAGCAGTGAGTTAGCAGAGCTGAGTAAATACAGCAGATGACTAGCAAGTTCTCTACTGTCACCATCTCACACTAGTCCATAAACTGAGCTGTTTCATCTGAAAGCAGGAGAGTGCCAGTCCACCTGGAGAGGCAGAACCACTGCTCTGGCAGCTCTGGAAAGCTTAAGTCCCAATGCTGAGTCTGATCCTCCTGGATGCTGTCCTTCCTTGGAGAGGCTGACACAGCACTGAGGAAAAGGACACAGGTTTGTTTTATGCTGGGGATGTGAGCAGGATGATGATCTAGCCTTCTGTTTTCCAAAGCTGTGTTAAACCAGTGTGGCCCAGCCAATGTTACTGCTTGCTCAGCCTGTTCTAGGGATCCAAACAATTAGCTATAGATAATATCACCTAATTCCACTGTGAAATAAAAGAGAATGGGTGGTCAAAAACCTCCTGACAAGAGCTGTTTTGCTTCGAATAATGCAAATTAAGCTTCCTAGCCCAGTGAGCAGGGAGCTTTTTGCCTGTAGCCACAGGTCTTTGTTCCCTTTTCTGACAGACTGCGTATCCATTCATCTCTCTGATTAGAAGAGCTGCTGCTACAGTCAGTCAGGAATGGTAAGTGTGTGTCTGGCTGATCTTGGTCTCTCTTGCATTTAGGAAGTCTGCACAAGCACATTGAGCTGTCTTTATGTTTGGGCTTGTTAATGGTGACAACTTAATATAAATTAATTTCCAGATTAATGCTTACTCCAGTCCCTTTGTCAGACATGTGAGCAAAAATTGGTATCTCTGCATAATAGAAGTGCTAAATGTATTGCAAGAGAGGGAATACTTAACAGAAAATACTTCTTTTCTTTTTTTCCTGGAATGTGGTATCTTTAATATGATCTCTTCCATAATCATTTTGAGAAAACAGAAGTTGGACTCTATATTAATTCATCATGACTTTTGGTGAGTCTTAGTAAGAAAATATTTATATCCTAAAGCCAGTTTTTTAGACCTCTGTCTGTTTAGAAAGCCATCTATTAAAATTATATGCTTTGTTTATAATCAGAGAAGTAACAATTTCTATACACAAGAAAAAAGAGGCAACTGGAAGATTGTTTTCAAAACTGTTTCCCAATGTGGCTGTAGACTTTTTTTCTGAGATTTGGGGGAGAAAAGAGGTTTTTGAAGGAGAAAAAATATTACACACCAGATGCAGGTGCAGCTGAATTATACTGTAAATATCAGATATGTATGTAAAATAAACATTTTAAAAAATCCTCTTCTGTTTCTGTGTTGTTTTCCCAGTTCTTGGTTTGGTTTTTTTTTTCACCCAGTGATGAGTGTTGCACTGGCTTAGATCTAATCATAAACTTAAATACTGAACATAAATTCAGTATTTAATTCTAGATATTTTTTGACAATGAATTCACAATTCATTATGTAGCTATTTTTTGTTTGACTTTTGGGTTTGCTATTTAATTGTCTTCTGTTTTACTGCAAGGCCCTTCTTCAGCTGTAGCCAGCCTTTATAGTTACGAGGATTTTGGAGCTCTTGAAGGCTCAGAGTTTACTCCTTTTCCAGGTCATTTCTGAATCCACTGAGCAGCATAAGCCTGAGCATGGATCCCTGCAGGACTCAGGATAGCCTCCCTTCCCTCCAACGTGATTTCCTAGTTAGAATTTTAGAGCTGTCCCTCTCAAAATAAGCAGAATCTCTAATGAGGGCTCCAAGCTTGTACTTTTTCCTCTCCCATGCTTAATGCCTGGTCTGCATTTAGCAACCAGTGTTGAGTAGCAGTGCTGATAGATAATTTCTCTTCCTACTTGTTGCTATGGTTTTAACCTGCTTTGGTGTCCTAAAATACAGACTTATACTGTGGGACACCACTAACTCTAAGCTGCTGAAACTTGGAATAGGGAACAGGGAGAACAGTGTGTAAGGGAGGGCACATTTTAGATCTGTTTTATGCACTAGCTCATTGGAAATAGTTGGGAAGAAGTTCATAGCTGATTACAAATCCATGTCCTTTTCTTCAAGGTGTAGTACTCTGCTATGTGTTAGGATTTAAAATTATTTTAAAATAAAGTAAATGAAAGCCTGATAATGGATTTTTCCATCTTCAACAGCAAAACATAAATTCTGCTTTTGAATTTCTGCTTTTTATAAAATGGATATGGATACTCAGACTGAATTACAATTATTGTTTTAATTGCTTATGGTATAAATGCAGAAATCAAAAACACGCGACTTCTCTCTCCCAGAGATATAATCATTTAATGATAGTCACAATTTTGCATAATTCTTCATACAAACACTTGTCCCTCTTCAGTTGCTGAGTCAATATATGGTGACAGTTGAAGATGAGGTCATTCTGAGTTCAATCCATTATCAAATGTTACTTACCTTTGCATCATAAAAGCAGAACTAAAATGTACCAAATTTGCAAAATGGCAAGCTGTCTGTGGCATGATGGGGTATTGTTCTGGGTGTGGGAGCAGCTGCCAGGTCCCAAAACCAGGCTGTAGAGGTGGGGAAAGTGGCAGCAGAGCTTCTTGCCAGTGAGAGGGTGGTATGACTCAGTGCTCTCAATGGGCATGCTTGACTTCTGAGTGCCTTTTCTTGGATCAGAATAGCTGTAACTTTGGGGCAGCCTGACAACATTGCCTTTCTGTGTAGTCATGTTGAGAAAGCTGACTGATTCAGACTTCTTTTTAAATAGTTGCATGTGTAGTGGCTTTTCTGGTTTTGCAGTGCGTTGGTTGTTATGTGCTGAGTTGGACTAGCAGTGATTCCTGGCTATAATATACTCTTTTGCATGTGTATTTTTTTCTTCTGATTCAAGTTTCCAGTAAATTGGAAATAGCCTTCTTTGTTCTGTATTTCTCCCCTCCTTTTACTAGTCAGTGTCAGTGTAAGGGTTTCATTGGGCAGGACAGTAAGAAAGGACAGACAGTTGGAGGAGACAAGAAAATGAAACCTCAGAGTTCTCAAGGGATGAGAAGTGACTGGTGGCAAGATAGAAAAGATTTCTTTAAAAGAGCTCTATGGAAGAAGCAGAGAACTAAAAATATTTTCAGCTATATTGAGTAAAGAAACAGACAGCAGACTAGAAAACTAGGGAAAAAATGGCAGGAAAACCACATGGAGAGGACTATGTTGTCTTGATGGCAAAATTCAAATTGAGAACAAGAAAATAACTTTACACTGTAGCATCATAGAGGGCCATCAAATTTCTCAGGCAAAATTTGCTCCTAGTGAAGCCATGCTGGCTGTCAAAAATCACCCTCTTATTTTCCATGTGCCTAAGCATAGTTTCCAAGAGTATTCGCCCCATGATCCTGCCAGGCACAGCAAGATTGGCCTGTATTTCTGTGGGTCTTCCTTTTTTCCCTCTTTTAATTATGGCTGTTATGTTTCCCCTTTTCCAGTCGGTGGGAACTTCATGGGACTGCCATGACTTCTCAAATATGATGGCCAGCTTAGCAACTCCATCTGCTGGTTCCCTAAGGGCCTGTACATTGATTTCATCAGGTCCCATGGCCTTGTGCACCTTCAGGTGCCTCAGATGGTCTCAAACCCCATCTCCTACAGTGGGTGGTTCTCCACTGTCCCACTCCCTGCCTTTGCTCTCTGTGATGTGGGTGATGTGCTTGGAGCAGTTGCCACTGAAGACTGAGCTCACTGAGTGCCTCAGCCTTCTCCATATCCCAGGTAACCAGGTTTCCTTCTGGAGAGAGCCCACATTTTTCCTAATTTTCCTTTTATTGTGGATGTACTTGTAAAAGCTTTTTTGTTGCTCTGGACAGATGTAGTTCTGTCTGGGCTTCAATTTTCCTAACATGGTCCCTGGTTGCTTGCACAATCGTTCTGTATTCCTCAGAGGGCTCCCTGTCCCTGCTTCCACAATCTGTAGTCTTCCTTTTTGAGTGCTTGAGTGTGTCCAGGAGCTCCTTACTCATCCATGCAGGCCTCTGGGTGGTTTTACCCTCTTTTTTGGGATACATTATTGCTGAGCTTTGAGGAAGAGATCCTTGGATACTAACCAGCCTTCTTAGGCCCCTCTTCCCTCTAGGGCTTTATCCCATGGTACCCTACCAAGCAGATCCCTGAAGAGGCCAAAATCTGCTCTCCTGAGGTTTAGGGCAGTGAGTTTGCTGTGTGCATCCCTTGTTGCCCCAAGGATCTTGAAGTCAGGATAATCTGAAGTGGCTGGTGTTGCCCCTGTGGCATCTTTCACTCCCTGTTGCACTGTTGCTCTCAGGCTCATGTTTATATACTTTGAAAGGGAATATAAAGAGTCAACATTGTCTCTAGGGCAGGAGCCTCATGTGGAAGAGGTTTTCCCTCTGTCTTTTTCTTATCAAAGAAATATGCAATTAAAACACAACAGTAAATCCTCCCATACTCTTTTCCTGGGCTGGATTCATTAAATAAATAACAGGCTGTTGTAGCACCGTCTCTGTGATCACAGACATGCTGGTACAGAATTGAGCTGACAGATGAAGGCAGCACGAGGCACTACTGAAGAGGAGTCTGTCCCAGCTCTTTTTTACCCCAGAGTCCCTGAGGCAGTTCATCTCAGCACAGTAACCTATTTCAGTCTTACTGGGCTGTGCTGCAAATTTCATTAAAATACAAGTAAAATGATATTCAAAAAGTATTATAAGACAGGCTTGATTAGGAGATGAACTATAAAATTCATATTACCCCTAGGTGTTATTTGATCATTATAATTTTTATTTGAATTTGAGAGCAATTATCTGTTCTAACTGAATCTTGATTTCTAAAAAAAACAGGGATTAAAAAAATAGAATGTTTTAGTAGACATAAAAATCTTAATTTTTGTAGCTGATTTGTGTCTGTTAGAGCCAGAGTTTTTTACTTTTTTTTTTTTTTTAAAAGTCAAACTGTGTGTAATGTTCATCTTCTGAATTGAGATGTCTTGGATAAAGTTAGAAATAATGTTGAATCTTCAGTTTATCCTTGAGGTCAGTCTTACACCCTTGTAATGATAGTAAATTTTGGGGTTGATTGACTCAAATGGGCTTGTGTGTTCATTGAAAAGGGTTCAATTATTCTACCCCTTGGCTTCTGAAGAAGCATAAATGCATAAGATGGATGTGAAACTCCCATGTTTATTTGGGATATGTTCTAGAAAGCATTTGTGGACAGAGAGGAATCAGCCATCTGGAGATGCAGAAGTTGAGGCATGAGGAAGTGGCACTTTGTTTTGGTTCTGCCCCAGAAAACCAGGCTTGTGACCTTTCCCCTTTATTTCTTTCTCACACATTGTGGGTTCCCACCTACGTCATGTGTTACATCACAAATTCAGGTTAGACAAGACCTGTTTTGTCAGACAGAGCCCTAATTCACCATCTAGGAGGAGAGACTTGGCCTGTGCAAGGGCAGCAGAGCTCATGTGAGTCTGAAGTGGGCAAAGAGCCACCCAGACTCCAGTGGGTGAACATTAAACACTACTCTTGTGTAGATCTACAGTGAGGCTCCATTCCTTTCCTGGTGAGATACCTACTTGTTTTCGTGGATTTCCATGGACTGGATTATTCCTTTTCAGCAAAGCTTGGTGTTCACAGAAGGTGAAGATGATACTTATTTTAGACTGATTTTAGTCATTCTCACAAATTCCCTCATATTTGTCAGTTGCTCTTTCCATATGCACTCACCAGTGCCAAGATTTTTATGTACATTCCCAGGTGTTTGCATGTAGAGACACTTACATTAATACTTAGTCTATTACTTGTCTTAATGCTTGTTCAGTTTGGCTGGAATAAAGTCACCTGACAATCATACTGTGATCTATACCTGCCTGTGATTCACTACATTGTGGAATTCTGAGAAAACTTGCTCATAGATTATGGATGTGCATGTGTTAAAGGTCATAGTGTTATCCACACACTGTGGGAGTTTACTTACAATTAACTTCACCAAAACATTTATTTGTTTTCTGCTGAAAACATTTGGTTATCAGTGTATACTCTTACCTGTTTTGTTCTGGCTTGACCTTTAATACAGAAATCTACTATTCCCCAGTGCTGGTGATTTCAGAGAAGGAAAGCAATTCAGTGACTCATGAACATGCTCCCATAAGCATTTGTGGCTTCTTAAACAAGGCTTCATTTTAGTGATACTCAATTTTGATATGTAATACTGTGTTTCAGAATAAACCTAAATGGTTATTTTTCAGCTCTTTTTTTGTTTGGTTGGTATTGGGTGGGGTTTTCTTTCTTTCTTTTAGTTGTTTGTTTAACAATGTTAATGTTTAACCATTAATCTAGGAAAAACATGAAGGTGTTTATCTAGGAAAGTGCTAATCACTGGGAAGTAGTTTTACTGCTCCTAGTATTATACCAGGAAAACCTGCTCTCTGTCATTCACAGTGGAAAACTAAATTATGTCTGTTCTTGTATGGTTAAATCTTAACATTGCATAATGACCAAAGGTTACTACTCTCTGAAAATTCTGCACACCTTGGCATTTTCTGTTTTTAAGATCATAGCAGCTGCTCCTGGAGTGGAAGAGTGTTAGTCTGGACAGTGGAGAGGCTCAAGTACCCACCTGAAGTGGGAGGCTGCATAAGCTCAGTCAGGGAGGCACAAAAAGTTCCCACTCAGTGCTTGGCACTGGCCCTGCCTGGACTTGGGCTGTCTCCTGCTCTCTCCAAATAAGGCTTTTTTGCTCTGCCATCCTCAGCAGGTGCCAGCAGTTTGGCTTAGGTGTTCAGTATTAGATCTAAGCCAGCCATATGCATTCATGCATTAAATGGGAAGCTGACAAGCTCTCTTGGAGTTCAGGGTGCTGGGTGTGTCTAAACTCTCTCCAGTAAGCAGCCTGAGATCCCAGCATGAGGTTGAGAGACCCAGTCTGACTGCTCACAGCCTTCCCTCCCAGGCTTGGCAGGGTTTAC
Source organism: Agelaius phoeniceus (assembly GCF_051311805.1). Lineage (NCBI taxonomy): Eukaryota > Metazoa > Chordata > Aves > Passeriformes > Icteridae > Agelaius > Agelaius phoeniceus. The sequence goes on along the minus strand of NC_135269.1, from coordinate 45,720,934 downwards.
TAGCCCAAGGCCAGTGTGGAGAGCCTGAGTGTGCTGTTCCTCACAGGGTATCTGAAGCTGGTTCTATGCAAATTTTCATACAGAGCTGCTTTACATGGCTGTGGTGTTGCTGAGCCACCTGTGCCATGCTGCCTCTGGTACTGTGACCAGCAGCACAGACCTCAAAGAGGCCAGCCCATCCCTGTCATCACCGTGGGAGCCAGTGCTGGGTCCCACACTGCCCTGGAGATGGAGGTTTGGAGCACCTGAGCTGTGTCAGGTGTAGCTGTGCTGTGCCACGGTGTCAGTGCAGACCCACGGGCAGAGATAAAGCCTTTGCTTGAGACAGGCTGAGGCTGTCTCAGTGTTAATGTTCAGCAGGAAAGTAACTATGGATAGCTTGTAATGAGTGAAGGTGGAGGATAAAAATGAGAGCTAAGGAAAGAGAAAAAGTCTGTCAAAAGTGCATCTTCACTTGTGAGAGAGGGAAGTTTCTCTAGTGCAGGAGGAGAGGATGTGAATAATGAGGTTTTCCAGTTGTGAAACCCGGACTGTTTCTTGTGTTTCCTGTTGATAGTGGTTTGCTAGAAATGATTCAGGGGCTAAACTGTGTGGTCTCTCCTTTGAGACAAATATCTTAGCCCAGCCCAATGTCCTAGGCAGCAATAAATGCCACCTTCTGGTCCTGCTGAGTGCTGTAAGGAGGAATATCTGCCTCCTTCTGTACTAGTGACTATGTGCTGGAGCATGCAGAGACCCACCTACAGCAAAGGAGTTGACACTTCTCTCATACTGGCTTCGTGTGGCTGGGATCAGTGCCCTGAGAACAAGAACAGGGTGGGTTATGTTCTGTCAGGGAGGAGTGGGTGTTGAACCAGGGATGCAATGGTCTTAACATGCATAAGATAATTGTGGTTTCCAACAGGTTTGGATCCCAGATGATCCCTGCTATCCCATTGTCCAGCACCAACTCAAATAAAGTGATAATAAAGTGCTACTTCACTGGGCATATGAAGTAGGAAGATCCTTCCCCTCCTATGAAGTATTTACCTGAAATCTAGGGCAGAAGTTTCTTCTCTGGTCTTCTTGGAATTAGACTTTTGAATTTCACACAGAAGTGGTTAAACACTTGGTTGCCTAAACGAAACAGGGAGAGAGAAAAATCCCAATTGGTTTTTGCAGTTCACACCAAAGGCTAAGTTTGTCTAGACTTTCCCATTCTACTTAGCTTTAAGAGGAGGAGTTGCAATGTAATGCTTTGTTTGTTTCAGGCTTTTTTCATTTCTGTTGTTTCATTATTGTTCATGCAATTAGGTCTAATAAACAAAAAACTCCAAGAAGGAAAGGGTTTTTAGATGGAGAAAAGTGATAAAATATATATTTTAAAATATTTTTTAAAGCTTTAAAGTATGCATTTGTAGTTAAACAGTGGAATAATTTTTATGCTATGAGAGGAAGGTGTGGTGTTTCAGGGTGGGCTTCTTTGCCGTAGAGAAATGTAAAACTTTCATTTCATGTTTATTGAAGTATGGAAAGATGTGGAAAGCAGAACTTGGGTGTCAGGCTCAACAGGGATTCTTATGACTTGTTTTCATGTTCCCCTCCTGCTTAATCTCTTGTAAATCAAGAGAAATACCTTGTTACACTTTCATATAATGTCATAGTTTTCAGTCATGATTAGTGTGCTTGATAGGCATTCTTATTTCTTCAGTAATTAATAATGAGTGTTTAAAAAGTGTTGGATTTTTTCCTCTGCTGCATTTCATATGCTGCTTGTTAGGGAAAGCTAAATGACTTCACTGCTTTTGGCCTATTTCAGTTGCCATCATTGTTCTGTAATTAATTCTAGGATGCAATATTGTCATTCATTTAAGTCCTTTCTCTTCTCTGTGAAGGCAGCCAAAGATGCCTGTGTATCAGAAGCACCTTTGTTGAAATAATCAGTGAGGTTCAAGGTGATTTATAGAAACCAGTGGGCGATCCCCCTTTGTTGGAGCGTCCTTAGTAATCCTAAGGACGGCACGTCAGCGTGGTGTGGCAGTGAGTGGGCTCTAAAGAGCAAGGGTGCATGTGGGGTGATTCATGGACTACTGAATCAGGATGATTTCAAGTCAGGCTTTTCTAAGTTCAAATGCAAAATGCAGAGAAATGTTTTCTATGAGTACAAACACCTTTTGGGAATATGTGAAATAGTCATTATTTTGCATTTCATTTAACGTATTAAACCAGCCCGAGACAGTTGTTGAGTTTGTCTGTGCTTTCCCTGCTGTTGGTAAGTGTACTGCCTCATTAACTTCCTGGCCTAACAATAAAGACCTTGCAAAGACTTTTGTCTATCGCCAGACAGATGATGCAAGGCATAAATACAGCCTTGGGAACATCTTTAGTGTCTTTCTTAGTGAAACCTGAACATAAAGGTTGGTGTTTTTAACTGGCAGGATTTCAGTAGACTTGCATCACTGTTAGAGCCTAAGTAAATTTTTTTTTTCTTTCTGTGCTCTTCAGATGTGTAATGGGGGAAAAAAATTACAGCATTTCACAAGGCAAGAAAGAAAATCCTATCTGAGTGATGGTTTTGGCACTTTTTAGTAGGAAGGAGAATGATGACAATAACCTCCAGTTCAGATAATAATTCCCAGTTATAATTATTTGTGAGAATGTGCTATATTAAGAATTCTATGCTTTCCTGACATAATTTTCAATTAACTTAATAGCTGTTAAATTTGACTCAATCTCTCTATGCCCTGCTTAACATGTCTTGCTTTGGAAGGCCTTCTTTTCCTCATTAGCTGTCTGTATCCTCAATTATATTATTTCTGCCTTCAGTGGGATTGTAATTTAGTTTATTAGATTTCTAGCATAGAGTGATACCTAGTCAACTGTCAGATGTTATTTGACAAACTTAGCACTATTTCCCCAGATGACCTCTCAAGGAACTATGAAGCTGTGTTGCCTTCTAGAACTGGACCCATAAACTATTTTTCAAGCAGAGTGAAAAGAAGAATTTAGTCATGGTGTAAGAAGAAGCATAACCAGTTTCCTTTTTACACAAAATACTTGCAAGGTTTTTACTGGAGAAAATACTTTGCTTTTTTTTTCTTTTATATAGGATCAATTTACACTGGCTAGTACCAGTGTTATTCAGACGTCACTAGAAAATGATAACCCAGAAAAATGAAAAATGCAAGAAATTATGTACCAGGCAACATTTATTTATTTCTTTAACTTGAAGGCTATCTTTGTGTTAGACCAATAATTCTTGATGAAGAAGTTTTTGCTCAAATGACCATGGTGTTAAAGACAAGATTTAGTTACACAGTGGAAGGTGCTCATCCTGAAGGAAAGTGAATTACTGTTGTCTGTTCTCCTCATTTGTACGGAATGAGGGATATTCTATGGAAATTCTGTGGAACTGTTTCTCAGTTGGGTTTTTTTAAGTGTAATTTAAAAAATGTTTTGCAGTTTTTAATTATTTAACATTTTTTAAAGTTAGTATCTTTATGTCAGCAGATAACCTGGGAAACCTAGTCACCCTAGTGTTCTCTATTAGGGGGTTAAATGTTTTAAAATAGAAAAGTAGATGGAAATGCTTGATTTCTAGAGTGTTTTGTTAGCCCTCACATTGGAAATTTCCTTTTGAGGTGGCGATGGTGGTCGGGAAATTAGCAACAATTATTTAAAATACAAATCTCTGCCCACCATGCTTAAACCATCAAATATTCAAGTACCCTTTTTGAAGGTTTATTGCATAATTGAAGCAGTAATATACTTTTGTTTCTAATAATTGATGGATTTTGTTTATTGTTAAATGAGCTCAGACAGAATGTGCCCAGCTGTCTGACTTGTATGGTTGTGCTGATCAGTGTGTACTGCAGTGTTCCTTATGCTTAAAAATATTGTATTGTAGGTATGTGGTGGAGGTTTGCTTTTGTTAAGGTCAGCCACTTGGGAGTTCTTCATTTGGTGAATCATGTAGGATGGTGCAGTGATTAGATGCCAAGTCACGATCCAGTGCTTTGAGCTAATTTTACTTCCAGTGTGCTGCTTTTGAATTAAAAGCTCTTCCTACTGGCACTGTTATGTTTCAGGCAGGAAAGGAGCTGTGCTTTAGCTGCTCCTTGGAGCAGGGTTCCTGTCAAGGGTGTGTGCCTCGCAGTGCAGGCTGCTGGCTCTGTGCTCAGGCTCTAAGGATCCCAGCTGCTCCACACTTCTGTTAGAGGATGGCATGTGTTTGTGTGTATAGGAGGATGCTTCTGCTTTTGCAGTCCTGAATACAGAGTACGCTTCTAAAAATGTGGGAACACAGAGCCAAAAGTCAAGTGTTGCTCTGAGCAGACCAGATGCTTCTGAGCCATCTGAGTAAGCCGTGTGTTGCACCTGATCTAGATGCAGCTTTTCTTCCAGTTGCTTTTAAAAGTGGTTGAGAACAACTTCCTAATTTAAACACTTGGAAGGAAATTATACCTGAGAAAACTGTTACACAATACTGAGCTAAAATTAGAGCTCTGTTCAAATCTGGAAATTAGTTTTTGTTATGTATTCATTCCTGGTTTGAGTCATTTTAGTTCATACATATGGGTACAGTGCTACCAAATTGCATGAAATAAATATAACTTGTAACAGTTGATCATGTCTCACCCTTTATCTGAAGGGAGGAATTGTTAGTGCTATCTGGTTTTTAAGCTGTCTGACATTAGTGTTTGCTGCAAGCTAGTTTTGTTTGAAACATTTCAGCCGAAGTAATTCAGTCACTTCTGAGATGGTGACAGAGTAGAAACTATTGAAATAAAAAAAGCCACAGTTTTTACTTAGAAACCTTCCTGTGTAGGATTGGTATTTTGTAATTGCTATGACTAATTACTGGCTGAATTAAAGAACCTTTGATAAATTTCAGCTTGTCTGTTTTCAGTACTAAAGCATAAACTGTAACAAATACTGTAACTATACTGAGTGCATCCCAAATTATACCTGGAGGTGTCTGACAAGGCTTTGTATTTATAGTAATAAGCTATTGAAGCTGGCCAAGTTTGGGGCTTGGCAAAAGAGCCAGTGGCTTAGGGGGAAAAGGAAGTTTGCCCTTTGGTTAATAATATTTCTTGTCAGTTTTGAGGAATGAGTAGCTGGTAATGTGGAAGAGCAAGGAGAGTCAGCAAGAGGGTGAATAGTTAGGCTCAGACTCTGTGAGAAGTTGTGAAACTGGTGAAGCTGGGGCTTGGAATTGCTAGGCAGTAAACAGATCCTTCCCTGCTAAGTAACTGGGGTAGGGTGTCTGTCTTGACACTGGTAAGAACTGGTAAATGCTGCATCCTCTAATGGTCTGGGCACTCCCACACTGTGTGCTGTCTCCTTCAAGTCCTATATGGTAATCCTGTGCCTTTAATCAAATGGTGGTTTTGGAAGGCTCAGTTCAGTGTCTGATATAATGCCAGGACTGCCAGGATCTTCTTTTACGTAGCATGGTCTTGGTTATGTGTGTTGTGTGTCCTGGGGAACATAGGACCATACAAGAGCCAGGAGCTGCCTAGGAAGGTCTTGGAGCACTGCTGGCTAAAATAGAAATGGTGCTCTCCACTGCCAACAGCCCCCAAGTGAGGTGATAATTTGAAAAGCCAGCTGAGGGAACCAAACACTGCGGATGGTCATGCACATCAGTGCTTAAGCTCCTGCACAGGCCTTTTTTGTACTCACGTGTTGTCATGATGAATATGGCAGAGATTAGGCCTCTGAAGTTGGGGGACTGGGAGAAACAGACTGATCTAAAAACCTATAAGCTTGTTTTTATGCATGCATTTGGAGTACAGAAAGGATGAGTGCAGTAGGTAAGAGTAACAGCTGGGCAGTGAGGAGATATCAGGAAAAACCTGAGGGAAAAGCTGAAGCTTGGATAGCAGAGAGCATGAGATGAGGTCAAGGTGCAGCAGTATAAGAAGAGGTGGGATACAGATGCACAAAAGGTTCATCTAGGCTGTAATGTGCTTGTGAACAGTATCCATTGCACAGCTTCAAAGGTTGACTCCAAAATTTTGGGGTCATCTTTCTGTTGCTGTGTATTCCACTGCAAAAGCCTATGATATCTCTTCTGCTGGTGGCGTTTTGTGAAGAAGTTTCCTTTTTTTATTTTTCGTCTTTTTAGATCACTTGAAACAGATCTGAAGTTCCAGTTCTGCTTTTAAGCTACGTCATTATTTATAATGAGGAATAGATAGAATCTATATTCCCAAAAATTTCTCTGAAGATCTGCTATGAAAGGTTTGCTGAGAGAAATAAAAAAAAAATACACAATAAAGGATTCAATAAAAACACTAGAATAATTTTGCAAATGTGGTAGGAACTTTAGTCTTATCGTACATGTGCATTATAATTATTACATGATAAGGCATGCTGAAATTGATGTAAATAATAATCTGCTTATATAAGGGGTAGGGCTGAAATTGTTGCTGGAAAATTTAATTGTTGTTATGGTTATAGAGATCAGTCTAAAGATAACAGTTCATCCTATCATGTAGGGTTTATGAAATATACATGGAGTTGGATGAGGGGGGAAGCACACGTAGAAAGGATCAACAGGCCACTCCCAGAGAGTTAAATATCAAACTTTTCTGGAGAGACATTTTGCAGAAGCTCCCCCATTCCGTAGGACCGAATTCCCAATTACTTCTAGCATGGACAACTTGAGTTGTCTATTTTCAGAGACCTACTAATAGTCTTAGGGATCTTTTTCTCACTCTCTTCTCCTGGAGCTGGTGCTTGCAGCGTGGCTGAAGCCCCAGCTTCCAGGCTTAGTGGCAGTGCTGTCTTTGTGGTGCTGGCAGGTGATCTGTGAGCTCTTCTGCTGCCAGGCAGGGGGGGTTTGCAGCACACAAACCCCAGCTCCTGCTGCCCCTTGGGAGAGCACAGAACTTGGAGGCTTTAATCATTTGCCAGCTGACAAAAATACTTTGGGTTTTCCAGCCTTGTAGCTAAGATCAAAATCATCTCTGGTGAAGTTCAGTTTTTCTAGTGTTCCTAGCCTCTCTTCCTGGGGCAAAAGCAATTCCTAGGTATTGTAGGGAAAGAGATATGGGGTTTATTTTCTTCATTATCTTAGTTTTGCTGCTTCTTAGAGGAGTCAGGTGGTTTCTGTGGATTGCTCACCTTCTCAGCAGGTGGTGAAAATCAGTTTGACACCCTGTAGTTTTGACAGGTGTTACCAGTATATGTACTGGGTGCAAAATGAAAACAGCTTGCTATCATTCTAGACTGTGTTATCAGTTGTCATTGTAGTTCTGTTTCCTGTGTTTCAATACCCAGGTGCCTGAACTACCTTCTTAAATATAAATGCACCTTCCACTTGCCTCTGATATATAAAAAGGGTAAGGACATATTCCACAGGGAATGAAGCAGAGCTTACTTGAATGGGAGGCTGATTTAGACTGTAAGGTACATTTAGCTGAAAGTGAAACATACCATTAATGCAGGTACATTACAGTGTTTGCTGAAAAAGGGAGCATGATTTGTGAAGATTCTGGCCACTGCTGACACTTGTAACACTGCAATTTGAATTGGATTGGGAGCTGGGGTCAGGAAGATTGGGGTGGGGAGAGGGTGCAGAGTGTGGTAGCTGCAGAGTGAGAAGGAGACAAAAAGCACAACCAGGTAAGTCTGGGAGGCCCATACAGAACACAATGAAGAATTAGTATCTCTTACTGTGATCTTGTCATCACCAAAGTTCTTTGTTTTCTGAAGCTTGTGTGATTGTCACACTGGTGCATATCATCTGCTCTGTAGCCCTGAGTCATATCTGCTCTTAATAGACAGCAGCCAACTCGACTGTGCCATATTAAGTAGTGATATGCGGCTTGTAGAATTCTCTGTAGAACAGTCTTACATTTAAATCTATATTAAAAAAGATTTTTTTAAGCTTTCATTTTCAGAATAAGTGAAGGTTCTTGTACTTCACTTTATTTGTGGCCATCTGAATTTTATTAGCTTTTGTATTAACACAGGAGGGATGAGGGACTGTCTCATTTCTTCTACTGACAGGTCCTGTTACTCTGCTGTTGGCCACCTAAGTTAATCCCAGTTCAACATCATTTATCAGGTTACATGGAGGATGTCATGCCTTTGCAAGGCTGGCAGAAAAGTGAGCTCTTTTAACAGAACTGCCCTTAGCATGAGGCTTAGGTGGGTTTAGTTCTTGTTCAATTTAAACATAAAACCAGAATGACATTCTGAACTTATCAAAAGCCATTGTTATTTTATCAATATTTTTTTTCAAAATAGGTTTTGATTTTGACTTACAGTTTTATTTTTTTAATGCAGATACCATCATTGAGTTGGTAGTGTTGTAATTGGCATGAAGACACATTTCTTCAAATGTCCTCAGGAGCTGAGGAAGCTGAAAGTTTTTCACTCCATGCTTTAAACCTGAATCTCTATCTCAAAAGAGTTCTTTAATGAATTTTTTATTTTGGTAAAATAGACATCTTGTCACTGTTTAAAGTCAAAACAACATTAAATGTTAATAATGCCACAGCTTTAACTTGCTGTGTGTTTTAAAACTACCTTAGTGCTTTGAAGTCATTTGGTAGCGCCCCGTGTGAACCTCAATCAATATATGCCTGTAAATCCTTTTAAAGAACCTGCAGTGCCTATTTTTTTTCTTATACTCTTTGTTTGCTTGGTTTTGTTCTTCCTTTAACCTGTTTGAATTCCAGTTCCCATCTTGAATTTAGCTTTGTCAATAGTATACACTTACTCTCTTGCTGTTTGTAGTGTTTGGAGAGTAAAAGTATGTTTTTAAAGTTGTTCTTTGTGGTCCTTGCCCAAGTTTTTTTCCTTTTTTAATAAGGGTGAGCTGTACACATATACCACTACTGGCTGATGTGATGGATTATCCTAGACAGACTATGACATTGTGGCAGCTGCAGAAAATAAAAACAATCTGATTTGTAATTGGAAAACAGTTCTACAGCAACAGCAGAATAAAATACACTTTTTATTTTATTTCCTGGTTTACTTAATATGTCTTCAAGTCTCTAGTCTTTGTTTTCCATAACCATCCTTTAGGTATTTATTTGTTTTATGTACATCCTAATAAAATTTATTGTTCTTTAAAGGAAAATGGAATAGTAGCTAAAGTAATTAATATGTTAACTAGTTAATTTTAGGTTTAAGTATATTTTCAAATAAACCCCCCCAAAGCTTAGCAAAGTGAAAACATATTTTTATTTCTGTGTTTGTAGAAAATAATTGCTAAAAGCTTATTTACAAAGTCAAGAGGCCTGCTTGAATAATCTCTTAAGATGAAAAAGAAATGCTTTCAGTGTTTTGAGACTAAATCATAATTTTTAATAGGCTGTGTTTGCTAAGGTAATTTCCAAATATGTTTTGCAGAATTTCAGTAGGACTTGGGTTTATCATAAGTTGGCATTTCACCCATCACAGATCCTGAGCCAAAATATTTCTAGTTTAAAAATGAGGTAACATCTTTATCATCATGCTTTCAGGAAAGACTAATAATGTAACTTGTTATTTACAGACCATAATAGTATAACTAAAACAATAAGGTAAGGTTAAAGGTTTTATTTTATCTATTTACTGGTTTTTCCAGTAAATAGTGAAGTTAGAGAAATACTTGAAGATTGCTGGGAAGAAATGTAACTTATTGGAACCAGGGGTTTTCTTAATATGGAGAGGTGGTACTGAGAGAGAAGTGAATTAGGACACCATGTGACCAGGGTATTCACAGATCCCTTCTATACCATAATTTTTCTTTGTGTGTTGAAATACTGACTAATATTAGTATACTGAATAAAACAGCATCAGTTTTAGTCATGGCCTGTGGAAGCATAGAATGGAAGAAAATAAAGATAGTGCAGAAGGCAGTCTCACACCTGAGGAGTTGCAGCTGCACTAATCACCAAAGATGAGGAACAGGCCTGCCCTTAACAGGCCACAGCTGTGTCCAATAAGGACAAGTGCTACAAAAGAGTGGGTTAGCTGGGTGAGGAGAGAGAGGGAGTTTGTTGGTTGTGCTGTGAAGAAGGAGTCAGTGCTGTGAGGAGCTGCCCATGAGAGTTTGCCAAGGTATGGGAACTTGGCAATAAGATGTCAACAATGGCTATAGAAGCCCCTCAAAGACAAGCTCCTTACTTTGTGAGTTCACATTTGATTACTGTGTATGTTGTAAACTCATCACCCTTTGAGGCATGAGACTGTGTTTGTTTGGTGCATGTGCTATCTATATTTTTGGAAGAGAACACAGCACATTTACCTCAAGCACCTGCATTGTAAGTGCATTGGTTTCCTGGGTAGAGCAATTTGGAAAATAGAGCTGCAGGCTCTTATGTAAGTAAAACCTGTCCTATGGATGGAGATTTCCATTGAGTTTGTAAAACAGGTAGCTATTTTGCAATTCTGTGTATGGCATACAATTTGGTAAGCAAAAAAGGGCTTTAAATGGACTACATTTAAATATAGAAATTATATGTAAATTGTATTCCTCCTTCTACAATTGAAAAGTAAAATAATTTGATACCTTTAGACTTGTGTCATACACTCCTAATGAAAGGAGGAGATGGTGTTATGGCAGAGGGACCACATGGCCTCAGGAGCTAATCTGTCATAACTGTACCTGCTGGTGTCACAGCTGCTGCAGTTACAGCTGTGCCATTTCCCCACTGCTCTGTCTGAGCAGCACTTCTGGCTGCTGCCAACCAGGTTTGCTCTACAAAAGGCAGTTAGTAAACAACTGAACTGGATGGTTGGCAACTCCAGCAGCCTCCTATGTGCAAAAATGATTCCAAACACCTTTGCTATCTAAGCTGCTAGTGAAGGAGAGGTACATCTGCTGCTCATCAGGTTGTGTGATAACTGCAAAGCAGGCTTCTGCAAAGTTCAGGTTCTTGTAGAGATTTCTAGCTTTTTTTTTTTTTTTTTGAGTCCTGTAGGAAGTCATTTGACATATGTGTGAAGTAAGGAAAAACCTATAAAGGGCACAGCTTCTTTGGGGTTTTTAAGCAGTGATAAAGCCAGTTTCTATATGTGTGTGAATATTTAATCCCTTACTGCAGAGAAGACAAAATCATGCGATGCATGCAAATCAAAACCTGGACCTGCTGTGAGTTTGGATTTGTGGTAATTTGGCTGTAATGAATATGATGTTAATTATTTTATTAAAATTTCCATATTATAATATTTAATAATGACTTTATTTCTTTATTTCTAAATGAATCCAACCCTTCTTTTTTGGTCTTTTTGGATACTATATGCAACCTGCTACTTTCTTCCTCCACTGCCAGTATTTGTATAGTGTATTTTCTTGCTGAAACTATCTTTTGAATGTATGATTTTATTGCTTAGTTTACCCCTGTTGCTATATAGTTTTACTGTCTTTAAAGGAAATACAAATAGTTCGTTTTTTTTTTTTGTAGAGGTGAAAAAGCTATCATGCTTGTGTGGCTCCTGCTTAATATTCCTGCAGTGGCTACTATAAAAATGAAATATTTATTCTATTCATGCAAGCCAAATTCAGCAGTTAGTTGCTACACTAAAGCATTTGACAACTTACAGAATATTAATGATACAGAGTCTTTGTGAAGATGTGAAAGGCACATCTAGAGACAATACTGTGAAATCACAAGTATAATTGCAAAAAGAAAATCAAATGTCCTATTTCCATAAGTAATGCCAGATTATTCAAATGTATTTAAAATCAAAGGTGGTTCTAACTGGACTGCAGCAAGGAATGGTTTCAAGCCTTTGAGTATTTTTTTTTTTTTTTATATCCAGGTCCATAGTTAAAATTCATTCTAGATCAGTAGTCATGAAAATTAATTTGCCTACCAGCAGATTGACAAAAAAATCTTTTTAAAATTGAGACCTTGAAGTCTTAATTGTATAGTATAAAAGGGCTCTGCTGCAGTGAAAAACATGCCATGTTTAAGAAGTTAAACCTGAAAGCAGTTTAATGTTTGTTTTTGGTATAATGTTCATGTTTTAGTCTCAGAAATAGAAACCAGGTTTAAAGTGAAAGTTTGTGGAAGATGAAGCCCAGAAATGAAGTCATGTTCAACTTTTCCCTTTTGAAAATTGTCAGATTTATCAAAATGGGGGGTTCCACTCTGCAGCAGCAGTTCCCAGTGTGGGTGTGCATGTTCCCACAGGTATCCTGGGGAGCTGCTCAGTTTTTAACACTCCCTTCCCTTCCCTTCCCCACTTTGTATTGCTCCAGTTGTGCACGGCAGTGGTGCCTCCAGGGCTCTCCTCTGGGGCCAGCAGTGGGCACTGGGAAGAGCTGGGACACAGCCAAACTGGCACAGAATCAGGAGGTCAGGTTTTTTTTTTTTTTTTTAATTAAGACTGCTTTACTGCTGAGTGCTGGTTTTTTTTGAATGAAGATCTTGTATTTGGAACTTACTGGAAGAATTGTTATGGATTTGTGCCTTTTCCAAAAAACAGGCTTGACTGGAAGAGAGACTGGAGAGAAAATCTACTTTTTTGCGAAGTAGATGCAAGCCCCTATGGTTTGTCTCTGAGGAAAATCCCTATTCATCGTGTTTCAGGATCTTTGGATAGCAAGGACAAAGGGGGTAGAAAAGAGTCTTTTTTTTTTTTTTTCCCCTCAGATATGATCTGTGAGGGGAAGAGATTTTCTTCCCTGTCTCTGAACAAGCTGTGCCACTGAAGGCAAGTGCTAAAAACTGGGTGAGCCACAGCCAGTGCTGCTCAGTGCAAAGGAGAAAGCACTGCCACACCTCAAATTCCTCTCACTCTTATTTAAAAGCAAATTACAGCTGTCTGTGCCAGTGCTTTGGGGGGCCCAGTTCTTTTGTATGCTTGGCATGCTGTGTGTGTGTACAGTCCCTAAGGAGTTTCAGGTGGCTAAACTTAGTTTCAAGGTATCAGTCAAGTTATTGACACAATTCAAGCAGACAGCTTCTAAATTTTATCAAAATGATGCAGAGAATAAAAGGTAGATAGCTAGAGAGCATTCAAGGAAAGTTCAAGGTGCTGATAATTTGGATGTTTCTATGTGTGATTATAGATGAGGGTGGACAGAGGAACGTCAGCAGCTGAATGTGGCCTCCATTCTAGCCAAATTCTCTTTGGGTAGTGAGTGCAGGCTTAGGTACATATAGCACATGCAGAAGTTCAAACAACATGTGCCTTACCAAGAAAAAGAAAAATCTTGGACCCCTGCATCATCCCAAAAATATTTCTACATCCAAAGACTCAATTTCATTAATTTTTTTCCTTTCCTTGAGAACAGACAGACTCTTGATTCTGTCCTATTGGGATTTTTTGTTTGCCTGTTAGAATGGTACTATTTGAATGGTGCTTTTTCTTTTGTGTTCCTGTTTGGTTGGTTTGGGTTTTTTTTACAGAATCAAGATTGTAACCTCACTTCATAGCTGTCATCCTCTTCCATTTCTTTCATGGGCTTGATTCTGTTTATTTTTTTTTTTAATGTGTAGTTGATGCAAATTCATTTTGGCTATGCACTTGATGTCTTTAGTTTCAGTAACTTCCAGTTAGCTACAGGCACTGCAGCACCAGCAGATCTCTTTTGTTCCTGAAGCTGCAATTGCTTTTCTAGCTGCTGATAAATCTCCTCATCCTGAGGTTGGGAAGTGCACATTTGTCTACACTTACACTGTGTTTCTTTATATTTACATGGCTTTAGGCATCCAGTAGTCAAGGGCACTCATTGTGCCCAAAGAGGAAAGGCAAAGCATTTGTTCCACTATGAAAAGGGATGGAGAACAGTACTAGAGAAAATCTTAGTATAATTAAAGTTAATGCTGTGAATCTTATTATGGTGCTTCCTCATTAAAAAGTAACATGAAAATATAGAGAAAGCCTATGTACAATACTTAACTGGATGTGCTGATAAAATAATTAAGTGAATAAACCTTGAGTTATTTGAAGAGGACTCTTCTCAGTGCTGGAATCACTTCAGGGAAATCTCACACTCCTTGGCAACTTCTCTGTGTGATAAACAGCTTATGTGCCTTATGTATGTGAACAAAGGCTCTCCCTGTAAAGAACTAAGAGAAATGGGACCTGCATGAGTCTGCATCCCCAGAGTGTGTGAGAAGGGATTTTCTGTAGCTGGCAGATAGTCTGCTTTGGCTGGTACCATGAACTTCAGGAAAATGTAGAAAGGAGACAAAAGTCTAAAAATTGTGATCAGGACATATAGGCTACAATTATTTTGGAACAAAGAATAATTACTCAGGTCTAGTTAAAAATTACTTTACCTGCTTTCCCTACCATGTGTTGGTGACTGGTAAGAAGTAATTGGCCATGTTCTTGTATAGAGCCTCCTGATGTTTGTAGGAAAAAAAAAAGCAAAAGGAATAAATGATTGCTGAAAGAGCAATAGCAATGTCCATATAGCAATGTCCATGAAATTTCAGTGGTAACAGCTTAAAACCAGTACAAGTGGTTATGATGAAGTTTTAAATAAATAAATTCTGTTATCCTTAGAGGATCCTACTCTTCACAATTTTTGCTTTGTAATATCCTAGACTTACTAGATACTCTTTAAAATTCACCTCCCAACCCAAGTACTTGGGTTGAATTTTTGGGATAAGGATATGCAGGTGGCAGTGAATCATCACCTTGGATATCTTGTTATCCCTGTGAAACTGTCCTTTTGAATGTCATCTCCATTTTAAAGTATTTTAAGACTCCACAATCATAAAGGTGTCTTTCATAAAGAAACTCAAAATTTTTGCACACAAAATTATAATTGCTGAAGGCTTTACTGGTAAAGTAAAGGAAATTGAAGCTGGAAAATTAACAAAAAAAAAAATCAAGTTTGTGTATGCAAAGCATGGCAAAGAGAAAATGAATCTATGAAAACATGTACCAGGAACAAAGCAAGACTATGCATTTAAGTCTTATGTAGGAAATGGAAACATTTTGCCTCTTGATTTTCAAACAAACAATAGTAGTAGTAATAGTAGTATGATCCAGGATGCCTAATCCTGGTCCTGGTGTAATCATCAAATTGAAATACCATCTTACCATTTGTCATGTGGACATAAATGGTGTACATTTCAATACTGAAGTCTGTACTCTAAAAATTATGCTATTGACATGACTTCAGTTGTAATTGTTAGGCATGTAGAAGCTTTAAAAACATTCAGTGTGCAAAGTAACAGGTAAAAGAAGCAGCCCATTTTATTATCATACTATGATTGTGAGCCTTTGATCTTCTTCATTGCCCTAACCTAACTGCAGGAGCAGCTTTTATTTTGGGTCTTCCTTTGCCCTGTTCCTGGGTAATTGTGAGCTATGCTGCATTTTAGAGTTACAGATCCCATATGTGTTTGCCCAGTCCAACCTCCCAGAGTCCGAAGCCTATCCCTGGGGTTAAGCTGCACCATGAGGTTAGCTCTTCAGGAGGTCTCAGATGAGTATTGCCCTAACTAAATTTTGATGGGAATATGACTTGGACCTCAGCATAAGTGATTTGTTTCTTTTCCTGAGTGTTATCATATATCTGGAAAGAGTTGAGGACATTTGGAAAAGAAAGCCAAAAATCTGTTCGAAATGTCTTAGATGTATCGACAGTTCCTAGATATTTCTCAGAATCTTTTTTTTACATTTTCTAACAAGCAGATCTCAAAGTAGGGAATTGTATGCTGTATGTGCATATCACAGGTTTTTTTCTGCTTAAACAGTTCAAAAAATGGTTTTGTTAATAAGTAAATTGTGCACTAAGTCATTCCTAGTGGTTATATTAGTTTATAGCTTCCTTAGGCTAAAATGGTACTAAAATTTAAAAGGGTAATATTATGATTACCAAAAAAAAAAGTGCCTATCTCAGTGAACATTTCTGGAGGCAGACATGATTATTTCTGTTGAAGAATAAAAGCTATTTTGACTGAAAATCTTTTCCTAATAGAAATGTATTGGAAAGTAAGGGAACCATATCAAAGGCTTCTTTTTAAGTCTCCACCACAAAGAGCCTGTTTTATTATGATAGCTGCTGTCTTAGCATTCAAGTGACAGATTTTGCTATGGGTTTTGAGCTGTCCATTAAATATAACACCTCCATTTTTTGAATGTTGTGAGTAGCCCACAGAGTAGCTACTGTCTGAAAAGTGGGAGTCACAGTGGGAAGCTGGAGGGGACTGGGCCGCTGGAACATTTAGTGTTTAATGGATCTACAGCTGTAGTGAAGCAGTGTGCAGAAATAATTCTGATTAGGCTTGGTCAATCAGATGACAAAATAAGCCCTGCCCCTCCATCATTCACTTCTAAAATTCAGAGGCTGATTCCTGCTTAAACACAAAAACTCTGGTCAACCAGTTATATATGAGCTGATTTCTTGCTATAATATGCTGTCAAAGGCAGAGGGGAGCAAATAGTTAAAGCTACTGCCTTACCCAAATTGTTTACTTCTGGGACTTCATTTTGGAAGGAATGACTGAAACCATGAAAATAACTATTTTGAGAATTGAGCTTTTCCAAGAATTAAATGTTACTAAGCAAAAATAGATGAATACTGTGCCATGCTTGTGGCATGGTAAGTAGCTTCTTATTTACAGTTTAATGTCTGCTGTTGTTGTTTGAATGTACAGCTGTAAATGTGCAGTTAAAGATTAGTAACTGAATGGCAGAGGCTTTGCCTAATCGACACCATACTATTTGATGATAAATTTCCATGTAAAAAAATTAATGACCTGTAATGGTAATTAAACTCTATTTTTTTATCCTTCTCAGTGAAGTGTTTGCAGCTCTAGAATTAAGACACGTATGTGAAGGGAGAGCTCAAATTACATACTCAGGTTCTATTTTGTCAAGTTTAAGAGTTCAGGTGGATGCAGTCATTACTGAACCTCACTGGCAATCTGCTTTGAAGTATATTCTTAAGTCCAGCTCATGCTTTTGTGAGGAAAAACATTGTTCTAAGAAGCCTTAAAAATGGAATCGATTTCAAAAGGACCAGATGAATTTATTGTACTGAACTGGTTTTGTTGCTAATAGAGACTGACAGAATTCATCCTGCTAGCTATAAAAAGGTGCAAAACCCTTAAAGTTAGACATGTTTTTACTGGACTTAAAACCCAAACAAACAAAAAATCCAAACAAACAACCCCCTCAAACAAACAAAAAGAAAAATACAAACAAAACCAAACCAAAACAAGAAAATCAATCAAACAAGCAAAAAACCACCAAACCAACCAAAAAAAAAAAACACCAAAAAAACACAAAGGGAAAAACCTGGATTTGTAACAGAACAAACCAGAAAGAAACTGTTTAAAAACTTTCTTTAGGAGTTGAAAAAAATGTTACTTTTCTGTACCAGTGTTACTTCAAGGTAGTTCTTTGGAAAGGAGGGGTGGTCTAGAGGCTCATGTGGTGTATGAGATGAGTGTCTTTAGGAATTTGACTCTTTTGCAAGCACATTTGACTCTTTAAAATATTTTCCTTTATTTCTCAGTACATTTTTACATTCTTACACTGGAATTTCACCACTGAGTACAGATTGTAGTTTTTGCAGTGATCTGTCTCTTAGACACCCTGTTGGAGATGGGGGGTTGTCCCAGTAGCAAGTCGTCAAGGAGAATAAATGTAAAGGAGAAATTAAACTATATCTCTGAGTAAATAGGCAGGTCTCAGGTAACTGAATGTTCCTTCTGTTTTTTATAATTTTTAGTTTCTCTTAAAAAACCAAACAAATGGAAAAATGCCCTAATAGTGTGAGTGTAATTTTATTAAAAGGTTCATGCGGCTAAGCAGATTTAGCTCTGCTTTTCTGTAAATACAGGGAAATGTTTAACCCCTATTGTATGGCCACAAAGGCTGTGCTGATCACACAGAAGGGCTGAGGACAAAGCGACGGGTGGCTGGAAAGGGCCCCTCTTGTGTGTGCCCCTGTCCACAGGCCAGCAGCAGCAGGGCTTAGCACCAGAGTTTTGTCAAGCTTGCAACATGGAGGGGAGCATGGTACAGATTCTTACCACTTACTAAAAGGAGGAAAAGAAAAAGTAACCCACCAAAAAAAAGGAAGAGGACCATGACAGCTGTATAGCTACATGCACAAGGTAATGGCCGAGTTTCTTTCTCTACCCTGGTACTTCCCGCTCACCCAAATAGTTGAGATTGATGTACCTTAGTGTTAGTTAATTTGATTTATTGGAATGAATTGTCATGAAAAAATTCAGGTGACTTTGAACAGGAGAACAAACCTATGCTATGTAACTTACTGAAACAGTCAACTTTGATTTATAGTCTAGGAATTGACAGAATGAGGTTAGCATTTGTATCCATGAAGGAAGGGCATGGCTTTGCAACATATTAAAAATCAGATGAAATCTGTGTTCTGTGTTGATTAGTATATTATGAGTAAAATTTGGGCTTTTTCCTCACGGCTGCTAATATAATCTAGGCTGGACTACCCACTCTACGAAGTGTCTTCATGAGGGTGTGTGTATCAGAAATGAAAAAAAAGCTAAAAGCTACTTTTGTTGTATTTCCAGTGTATTTTTTTTCCATTATTACTTTGGCAGAATCATCTGGGGTTGGGCACACCCAGAAGTAAGATAGATATGACAGCAAGATGGATCACCGCCCTCATCAACCAACCCGGGTGGTTTCTCCTTTTCTGAGAACTCCTCATTAATCCTTAGCTCTGAAAGAAGAAATTACACAAGGCTGAACAATGGAGCTCTGCAGTACTGGATTGCATAGAACTGTGCTTAAACACATCAAATATCACAAAGCAAATATTTTATATTAAAGAACTTTGCACAGTATTGTAAAGTAAACAGAAATTGAATTAAATATATGTGTATATAGATACATGATTACTTTTATGAGAAAGCTGCATATTGTCTCACTATTGCTTTTTAAGGTTGCATTAAAAATATTAAAGTGTCTTGATATTTTAAAGAGTATTTTTGAATACATTTTATGTAAAACCATTTAGCCAGTCAGATTATGAAAAAAAAAAAAGGATTTTTTTATTTTGGATTTTTCACATTTGAACTTTTTGCATATTTACCTATTGGTATCTGTGTATTATTTCTTTTTCTAAATTTAGCTTCCCTGCAGTCTATCAACACTTTTGCAAGAAAAGCAACAATACTAAGTTATAGTTATTTCATGAATATCTGAAAAAATAAGCATGTAGTAAGTATAATGTGAGGTGCAGAAAATTTAAAAGTGTGCTTTACATTTCCACAATATGCTAGTTACCAAGCTAATAGTAAGACTCCCAAATACATCTCATAAATTTTAAAACATATTTCATCTAATCTATGGACTTGTTTTAGAACCATCATTTTTACCCTCCTTCTTGATTTTTATTTCCTACTCATTTTTTCCCCTTCTTTTAGTGAATCTTAGAAGTCTTGGAAAGATTACCCATAATGTCAACAGAGCTGTGGTTTTCTGCTGTATACGAGGTCTTATGCAAGTCATCCCTGGGTTTCAGAACATGCCTAACTTTTAAACAATGCCTTTGAGGCTACAAATGTTGTTAAATGGCAAAAACAAGAGGACAGGGACAAATACCTGTCATTGACTTAGGCTGGTTGGTAAGGGCTGGGCTACATCTGCATTTTAATGCTTTAGAAAATGAGTCTCTTAAAAAAGAAGGCTGGCCATAATCAGAGTGTGGTCTGGGTGCTGTGGTGTTCCTGCAGCCCTGATAAGCAGCTGGTGTCTTTTAGTTCAGAGTATCTGGGATGGTGGGAGCTGTGTTCCAGCCCACCGAAGTCGTGATGTTACAGGCTAACACTTGTAAATCCTGGGGTTTGCTCCAGTGAGTCCCATGGAGGCAGGCAGAGGCTGCAAATGAGGATGCAGTGCCTGGCAGGAGAGAATTGCAGGGCTGTCTGCCAAGAGTGGAGAATCAAAACTTAAGGCAGCCTTACCCATGCTGTTGCTTGGAAGGATTCTCCAGGCTGGAACACTCCCTAAAGCATGCTCAGTTTTTGTCTTGGAGACAGTTTGTTGGGGCATGGAGCCAGCCAGGAAGCAGCTTGAATGGCAGGGTGGATGTAGCTGGTACCTTGGTGTCATGGGAGCTGTGTGATCACTGTCAGGCTGTGCTGTGGTCAGTTTGGAGCTGCACACAAGTTCTCTGTTGGCTTTGGCTCATCCAGGTCCTGCTGGTTTGCAGGCAGCTTTTCCAGCTGAGCATAGAGGCAGGGGGTTGGAAGTGATTTGAGTGCCTGAATAAAGATTAGGGCAATGAAGTGAATCTCCTAAGAGAATGTCACCCCAGTGAAATAAATTATGTATGTATGCCAAAACTCCTGATTTTACAAAGATAATGTATTGTTTCCAATGTTTTATTATGTAAGAGCAACAAGTTGTTTTGGAAGAGCATGATAAAAAGCAATTTATGAGAAGCATTGCTTGTTACTGAAAGAAATAGCTACAAGGGAGTTCTAGTCAACATTTAAGGTTTGACCAACTTGCAGGCCAATCTAACAATAAAAAGGCTTTTAAAAGCATATGGAAAGAAATTGTATGACTGAATTATGAATTTGATGAGAAATGAAACTGATATTCCTGTATCGCCATTGTAAGCTGAGATGTTGCAGTCTCCTGGTTTACTTTACAAAACAGCACCAATCTGCAGTTAAGACTAAACAAGGAACTTTAATTACTTTCCTGAAAATAAAATGTATATGCTTTTATGTACAGGACACAAAATAACAGGTGCTGCAGCGATGCTAATTTGTTGCTGTTTGCTACAGTTCATCACCAGTTCACTGAAATAAGGACAGCATATTGTGGCAAGCTAAAAGATGATAAGGGGACTCCTCAGAAAGTTTTTGAAGCTCACTTTCAAAATTCCTGGTCCTTCTTGAACCTTGCTTACTTGAAAGTTTGACTCCTCATGTGCACTACTATGGAAAGATAGGCAACTTGTTTTCAACAAAACATTAAATGTGTTTAAGATAGGTTAAAGTAACAAAAAGTGAGAGATAAGAGGACCTGACTGCAGAATTCTTGTCAATAAGTGAAGAAGGTAGCAGCTGAATTCAAAACGAGCCTCTCCTGCTGTCTTCTTTTTCTTTGATTTGTGCTTTTAAACTGGGGGAGGAGGGGAGCAGGGGATGTGAGTCCCATCCATCCACTGGAATTTAGGATGTTCTCCTAGAAAGCAGGAGTTCAGACAAATTACGAATTTCCCTTCCCAGCCCTCTCTTTCTGGGCAAGTGCTGTTTGTGACCAAACATTTCCATTTTGCATCCACCTCTTCCAGTGCATGTCTTTAGAATTCTGGGCACCCATAGCACAAAGAGCACTGAAGTGTTTACTCCTGAGGTACCCAGTGTGCCTTACTGGGTGTGTGGGTTACTGAACACTGGAAAAAAGTAGTTAAGCTTCCTAATTGTCTTGCTCAAGCTTTGTGAAGCACTGACTGGTTTTCACCCATGGTGCAGAGAACCTGGATAAACCATGGTTGCTCTAGTTTGATCTAAGTGGCTGTTTTGGAGAGCTAAATACAAAACACAACTTTGAAACCTAGGGAGCTGCTTTTCTTTCTACTGCTTCTTGTTTTTTCTTTGGACCAACATATATTAATTAGCTATTATTAAAATACAATTTCACTTGACTTAACTGAATTTAGTATTGCAGCTTTATAAAGATATATATGAAGTATTTGTTGTAATTTAAGAGTGAATGTAATTATTTTCCTCTATAAATATTTCATGTTGTGTGTTATTTTTTTCAGGCAAGGCAGTAAAATAAAGAGCTGTCATACAGGAGATAAGAAAAGAAGGAAAAGTAAAGAGAGAGACCAACTTTCTCAGAAGTTATTTGTACAAAGGTAAGATAATTTTTCCCTCTAAATTTTATTTTCCCATGCTAAGTGGGGAAAAAGCCCTAAACTACTGGCATTGATTTTCTATCTCTTAGGTTTCCAAGATAGTCATATAACGTGTTATGTATTTACCTACATTTTCATGTTTGTTTGAGTTAACAGTCTGTGATTTATGTTAGGTTGTTTTATGTTTTGTTTTTTTTTAAATTTCAGCTCAGATTTTAACTGAAGGGCATATCAAAGTACGTTAAATAGAAAAGCAGCTAAAAATATTTCATGGTTTCATATAATTGCAGGTAGTTTCAGTCATCTTTAATGTTCCTTACTGGAGAGAATAGGTGTCAGGGCAACTCAACTAGTGAAAGAGTGAGTAAGGAAAAATGGACTTAGAATGAACATGAAATATTGTACCCAAAAAATTCTAAGTTTTTTTCTTCTAGCATAGACCACAAATTTAGAGATGGGAACATTCTGAAATCTTTGCTCAAATGGTTTGGGTTGTAACACCTTTTTCCCAGCCCCCCTTGAACTCTTCCCTGCTCTCTCAGCATAAGATGATAGATATCATTACTTGAAGTGAGTAGTAGCTGCTGAATAGTCATCTGTGGTTTAGTATCTGATTTTCTTTAAACTAAAAATCTTATTTGGGGATCTTGAATGTCGTACAGTATGTAGTTCAGTAGAACAGAACTTTTATATCTTTTACACTATGTAGTTGTGGATGGTTGTAAAGCATTTTATCTCTCATTTATGCAGTCAGGCAAACAGAGCAAGTGAAAGCATCAGTAATATATTTAAAACAGAGAAGGTAGGAGATGGTCACTGAAGCATTTTGACTTCTGAATTACTTGCTGGCAGTGTTTCTGAAAGTAACATCTAAAGCATCTCTCTCTGCAATGAAGATACTTTGCTTGTTTGTTTTTTACCTCTTCTGAAATGGTTCTTGTTGTAGTCACTCAGGAGTTAAATGCATTATTGGATAAAGAGAACTGTTACTGTAAGGTTTTTAAACTAGACTGCTCTGGAAAAAAAAAAGACCATTGAAGACTCTGAAAGGCTTTTTGGACGATAAACAAGTTTAGGAAGCTCTGAAGTTCTTTGGCTTTGCTACTGGCTGCTCTCTCTCACCAGGATCCTGGCACCCTATCACTGTGCCTCCATTGCTCCAGTTCTCCTGTCAGGGAATGCCACCATACAATACATCCCCTGGGGCTAATTGGGTGAGTGACAACCAGCCAGCTCCAAAGTGACAAGTGTTTGAATGCCTAATTGGGTCAGTGCACAGGTGCCTGCTCTTCATGAATGAGATGTTCTAGCTTTCCTCTGTGACATTCTCTTGGTTCCTCTCATTTTTCCTGCAGTTGTGGAACAAAAGTGTCAATACTTTGATGTGAGAGAAAAGGCTTTATCAAAGGAGAAGGATGATTTCCCATTGCCCTGCTTTGGTTAAAGTAGCTTTACTGCTTGAGTACTAGCTGGAGGAGACACACAGAAATTCTTTACAGTGATGGAAGTTTGCTGATACAAATGGACATTTCAGTAGACAATAAGGTGAATAATTTGACTGGTAATGACAAATACATTTCCTTAATCTCTATGTTAGATGGTTCTCATACTGTTTAGACCTATGGGCTTGGGCATCAGAAAAAGTATGGGAGAGAAAAAGAACTTATTTTGTTGTATTTGCACAATGAGGCTTTTCCTTAGTCAAATAAACAACTTGCCTTCATATAATGAAGTCAGACACAGACAACTGTTTTCTCTTATTGAAGGCTTGGTGTGTGCATAGAACACAACCAACATTAAGCCCATAGTCTATAATACTTAGATGTATTTGCCTTCCTTTTGTCTCTTCCACAAAGAACCTTAGGATACCTGGTTAGAAAGGGTGTCTGGAGGTTTTCTTGTCCAACACCAACACTTGTCCACCTGATCAAGTAAAGGAGCTTGCTGCTTGGACAGCTATTGATCAGGCATAGAGTAGAAAAGGGCTTTATTTTGTTTAGGTGGAATTTCATCTGTTTTAGTTTGTGGCTATTGCCTTTTACCCTGTTGCTGGGCACCACTGAGAAGTGTTGTTTACCCGTGTCCCCCTGAGGTATTTATACATGTTGATAAGATCCCTTGCAGTCTTCTCCAGGCTGGAGTCTCAGTGCTTTCAGGCTCACCATGTCAGATGCTCCAACCCCTTAATCATCTTGGCAGTCCTACCCTGGACTGCATTCTGGGATGTTTATGTTTGCTTTACTGGGCAGCCCATCAGTGGACACAGCCCTTCAGGCACGTCTCAGCAGTGCTGAGTGGAGCAGAATGATCTTGATCCTGACATGCTGACAATATATTTTCCTAATGTAGCACAAGATGCTTTTGGCCTTCCCTGCTGCAAGGGTACCCTGCTGGCTTATGGTCTTGCTTGGAGCCCATGAGGACCCCCAGGTGTTTTTTCTGCAGAGCCTTTTTCCAGCTGATCATCCCTCTTCCTGTTCTGTTTCTTGGGGTTACTTCTCCCTAGATGCAGGACTTTGTATTTCCCTTTGTTGGACATCATCAAATTCCTGCTGGTTTATGGCTGAGCTTTTCAAGGTCCCTCTGAGAGCAACCAGCTGGTCTGTGAGCTGGAAACTTGCTGAGAGCACACTGTATCCCATCATCCAGGGCATTAATGAGCTAGATAAATGGAACTGGCCTTAGTACTGATCCCTGGAGTACACAAGCAGACTTTTCTCTAGCTAGATTTCATGCTGATCACAACCCTTTGAGCCCAGCAGTTCAGCCAGATTTCAGTCTATCTCACTGTCCATTTCTGTAGTCTGTACTTTATCAGTTTGTCCATGGGGAATTTATGGGACACCATGTCAAAAGCCTTGCAAAAGTCAATATAAACAACATCTGCTGCTCTCCTGTCACTCAGAGCCTGCCATTAGCTGGTTTGTTCTGCCCAGAGTGTCTCTGTCCCAGCAGGTGCTGCTGGCAGGGTGGCTCCAGGAAATCAGTGTTTCCCCAGTTCAAGGTTTGTTTAAAACAATATTCTCACTTTTGCTTTGGCTGACTTGAATGTGTATTTCTAAAGTAATGCTTTTTCATTGGTGTATATTTAAAAGTGTGAAGAGAGCTATTTAAATATTGTCAAGTTTGAAAATACTCTTTAGTGGTGTGAAGCTAGGTAGCTACTGTCAACACTGTTTACACAGCAACTGTTTATGTTCCTCACTGTCCTTACTAATAAAAATACCTGCTGACAGAAGTGGAAAATAAAGAGAAGAAAAGGCTTGACATGGCATCTCACAGCTGTTTAAGACAGACTGAAGAAAGGGTGCTTTTAATTGGTAGGAGTCAGAGGAATTGTTTATAATATCAGAAGTACAATTTTTCAAGTTTACATTATTCCTCATAAAATTTTATTGTGAAAAATGCCCTCATGCTAACAAGGCTGGCATATTATCTAGTTAAATTTAAGAAACTTGATAGGAGAAATTGTCTGGAAAAGAGAAGCATATTTCAATAATCTGTAGTTTCCTAACATCAGCAAAGAAAGGATGAAGAGAGCTTCATATTCTAGAATCAAAATGTAAGCATTTTACAGAAATTATCCCTAGAAGTCAGGGATGCTTTCAACAGATTGGAAAATGGAAGGGTCTAGAAAGAGAACTATTCTATTTTGATTTTTGGAATTTATACATGTTAAAAAATACCTCACAAGGCTTTCATTTATTGTTAATAAACTGATATGTTTCATAAATGTGTTTACAGCTAAAAAGAGTTTAAACAGAAGAAGCTGTAAATCATGTAGGGATCACAGCCACTCTAGTTCTACTGCAGCCTGGTCAAATGTAGTAAGTGTATGGTGTCTAGGATAATTTTGGTGTTCATATAGAACATTAGGTTTTGCCCAGCTTTTTTTCTCACTTCATATAGATTAAATTAAGTGGACCTCTTTAAGCACTTGTTCTTTATTTAGATGTCTTGCTATGTGTTTTTTCAATATACTAAAAAAGGACAGTGTTTAAGCTGTGAGTTTCCTGAGTTTCTCAGCTACTGGTGCATGCTCAAGAACTTTGGGTGATGACTTCTGTGGGATAAAAGTGATACTCCTACATCACTGCAAATTTGAGTCTGTTCCTGTGGTAACTGTGCATGCAACCACTGATGCCATAAAAAAACATTTTATAACTTTTTTTTTTAGCATAATGTTAAAAAAGTAGGGGGGGTAAAGAAAATAAAAGAAACATTAAACCAAGTTTTATTCGTTTGAAACTTTCTGGATCACTAACAGCAGCAATTAAAAGCATTTTAAATGTTATGAAGTCTGTTACATGCTTCTAAATATACAATCAAGCATTTTCTGAGTGTGTCACTAGTAAGGAAGAGAACCAAAAGCAAGTTGCAAGTTTCCCAAGTTGACAGTACTCTCTGTAGCTGATTCTGCTTTAATTATAGGACAACTGCTAGATTGCATCTAGTTCTTGCTTAGTTAATACTTCAATAGCTTGGTTGTATCTTTGTTTTATAAAGAAGCATGGAGGGGGGAATAGAGGAGAGGTATTGAAAAAGTAAAATTTCTAAATCTGCCACAATTTAGACACAGATACTGTATGACACAAAAGATGAGCTTACAAAATCATTTAGGAAAAGACCACTGGAAGGGATTACAGCAAAACATAAAGGACAAAGGGTAACAGTTCAACATAGAGAGGGATAAATTGTTTCTTAAATCACTGTTGAGTGTAAATCGCTATTTTTTATTACTGTCTATGATAAAGGAAAAAAGACACAGTTTTTTGTTTTTATCGTAAATTTATAGAAGAGTTAGAAAACATAATCAGCATACATAGTATTATGAGATAATCTGGACATATTTATGCATCAGAAAAATGTAATGGATGTAATGAAGGCAGAAAATGTTGTGCATTTTAATATCTGGAAGGCTTCAGCATTTGCTGAAGGCTGATGTTGTGCAGAGTCTAAATGACCCTATAATTATCTGAATATTCTTCTAGTGTTTTGCAGCAGGACTGTATTATGTCTAAAGGTATGTGAATATTTAAGTGACTGATACAATGTAGATCTTCATTTTAATTTTGTACTATTTCTATCAAGGAATTAATATTCTAAAAGCGTTAAGACAGCAAAGTCCTTTGTGTGTTATTGATTTAGCTACATGTTCATCTCTGCAGCAAGATGTTCATGTTATCAGTGTTACAGATTGGTAGTACATGGAGAGCTATCTGGAATGTGTGGATTTATTTCTAAAAATGTAATATGCTAGCAAATCTAAATCTGTGCTTTAGATAGAATGAGTAAGGCAAGTATTGTGTTGCAACTAATTTCTCCCTTCTCCTAATTTCCCAATACATTTTTATGTCAGTTAGTTCTCCTGTATCACAACCATATAGTAGCACCAGGGAAAGGCACAGAATAGATAGAAAGTAATTTTCTTCTGAAAATAATAGTAATTGCTCCACTCAATGGGCTTTAATCATGATTTTGCTGCAGTCTTCAAATTCTGAACTATGTTTTGTTGATCAATCTCTAGGAAAAAATACCAGTCCCTTCCCTGGGATCAGAATTGCTTATGATTTCAGAGCCTCAGTTTCTTTTGAGTGAACTGAAACAACCTTCTGAAACTTGCAGAATCGTTCAGAGTAGCCAGGTAGAAGCTGCATTTATTCCTTATGGCCCTCACTGCTCCCAGCAGAACACTGTGTGTACGTCACCCAGAATTAATTCCTCAGTGACCCCTATTGTCTTCAGAAGAGGATGAGGCTGGGGCTGACCTCAGGACAGTTTTCCATGAGGCTCTTTGCCTCTTCAGTAGAGGAATTTGGCCTATTTGCAATTCAGAAGCTCAGCAGGGACAGAGGAGAAGCACCTCTAGTATCCCTGGCTTGTTTTTGTGAACAGAGGGAGCACTGTTGGTGCGCTCCAAATATGCATCTTATGTTCTTCTGCAAGCAGGTCAGACCAAGCTTATAATAGCAATTTAGCTTCACTACAATTCTTAAGGGTTATTTTTAATGAAAACTGAAATAATGCCATTAAAGTTAACCCTTCATGATGATGTATTCCAGCACCATTAACTGGCCTGAGTATCTTGTGTGTAAAAGTCTTGATTTTTCTGAATTGAAAAATTAAAGAATATTTAGTAAAATATTAATAGTTAAATGTGTCATGAGTGATTAACAGCCTGTAGTCTAGTATAAACTTTTTTTTTGTAGAGGACTTGTTTCCAAACAACCAACCCTAATATTATATAATTCGTATATAATTCATTCTATGCTAGGCATTGTTGCATCTCAGTGGTAGCTCAGTTTACATTTTCCTGACCGGTAACAGTTTCCAGAACTGCATGAGCTATATAATTTACAGTGTTGTGAAATTAAGTTTAAGTCAGCACTTTTAGGATTTTTGCTGAAGTTATTTGGCACTTTCTTTTAAAATAACTGATTCTGGTTTAACCTCCATATTTTCTGTCTTGTGAGAGAGTATTTTTGTTTCACTATTGACAATTATTTATTTTGAGAAGGGTTGAATGTGAGACTCTACAATTGTTTCAGTTACTAAAAAAATTTTTTTTGCTAACTCCATGTTCTTCTTCACTGTATTTCTTATGTTGTGTCATCATTTGAACTTTGCTGACTTGAAATGTGTGGTACACAGTCAATTTGGAGGATCTGCCGAGAATGGAAGAACTGTATAAGGGGGCTGAATAACTGCAGAAGTTTAAATTTCTAAGACAAATATTCAAACAGGAAACACTGTAGTTGTATTGCCAATGTAGTTAGACACTAATTATCTGAATATCCCAGTTCTCAAAAGTATTGTTCCAGTGGAATGTCAGATTCCACTGAGAATGGTGAGAGCTTCTGCCTCCTGTATATGGCTGTATTTAGCTCAGTAAATTTCATCCAGTCAAATATTGATTTTTATGACTAAAGGGCAACTCTGCCCTCCCTGCTGACTGTGGAAAGATGAATTTCAGGCTGTTTCCCAGGAGTCTCTCAGGGCTGATCTACGCCTTGGAAATTTGTTGGCAATTTACTGGGCAATTAAATTCCCAGGAAGTACTTCAAAGGAAAATGGATCTTTGGCTTGCAGGAGTGGATGTTTTCCAGACAAAGAAAAGAGAAAAATGTTGCAAGAAGACTTAAACCCTCTAGGTATATATTAGATAACCTACTGCTAACTGTCAGGTCTTTCTGCTAGCTCAGGTGAGTTGAGACAGATTTCTCCAGCAGCTCTCAGGCCACACAGGTTTGGAAGGCATTGAATCCTTCACATCTAGAACAGCAGACTGCAGAAGGATGATCTGCTTCCACCCATTAATGTTGTTCAAGTAGTTGTAAAAGTTATGAAGTAGAACCCTATGTTGAATGATGGTGTGGAATAAAGCAACCATTCATCCAAACAGTATTAGTTGCCTTGGACTGCTTGCAGAGCCCTGAAGAATCTGACAGCTTCAGTTCATGCAAATTAAATGGATTAAGTTTCCTACCATTTATTTTATTTATTTATTTTTTTTTCCACATTACTTTTCCATATCTCATTGATTCAGGTAGTAGAGTGTTTGGTGTTGAGAGAGTAGACAGTAGTTTGTGGTCTTTGGGCCTCCGGGATCCTTTCCAGAACAATGAGGTGGTTCAGGAATGTGGAAAATTGATATATTCATGAATTGTATTACTTGATATAAAACACTGGAAAGACACAAAATATTAATGCAGCCTGCAGATATTAAAGTGGTTATGGGATTTAATGGGAACCATAAAATAGTTATTTCTCTACATTAACATTTGAAGCTTGCTTCTTTCCTTACAGAGTTCCCACAAAACACTACCTGGTGTAAAATACTATTGGGATTCTCAACATTTTCACATGAATGCTGCTATCAGCTTTTAACTTAGTTTATAAGTAAGCTTTTAATCTGAACATTTTGTAAAACCAATTTGCTCACTACAGAAGTATCCTTTCTTTGGGCAGTTGAAAATTAACACAAGTCTAGAAAAGCTGATGGAGCATTTTTTGACTCCTTTTTGGAATCAATGCAGGAAAGTGATGAATAGCTTATGCCTAAACTATAAGGAAATTGGATCCATGCCTGTTCTTTTTAAAACCAAAGTAGTTCTTCCAAGGTGTTTGATGCTTATTTGCTGGTATCAAAGAAGTAAATTATGATGAGGATTTTGAGAGTTGATGCTTCATACTGCTATTCCAAAAATTGTGCAGAAAACCTGTATGAAGTTGCAGGAAGATTTGTCATTGATGCAAGGTATTTTTCATTGGTGTAACCTTTTCCCTTAGAGGTCCAAGAAAAATTCTTAGTTTTATTTTTCTCACAAGCACCTTGTAACACAGTCTGCCCTTTAGCAAGTGGGACAGAGCACTCATAAGGACCAGGAACAGCTTCCACAAAACAGAAACTGATGTATCAGAGGTTCCTGTTAGAGGGCAGCCCTACACAAGATGATACCTGGAGTTTGACACACAGTGCACTCCTTATTACTAATACTTCTTTGCTATACTTCATACAAGCAGTTAGGTTTTTCTTGAGTGCAGAGTCCCAGCTTATGGAGTAATGGAAACTCCCAAGAGTCTCATGTTTAGGGCCTTTTGCTAGCTTAAACATGAAATGCTAAAGGCCTACTATACAGGTTTCCTCCTACTCTGTTGTTATATGAGCACTGGAACAGGCTCCCTATGGAGGTGGTCACAGCACCAGCCTGTCAGAGCTCAAGAAGCATTTAAAAAACACTTCCAAGCCACTTGTGGGATTCTTGGGGCTGTCCTGTGCAAGGCCAGGAGTTGGACTTGATGATCCTAATGGGTGCCTTTCAACTCAGCATATTCTATGATTTTTGGTGTGATTCTACCACACTAATGTGCCAAGTGTTGCTGCATCCTTTTTCCATATTCAAAGTCATTATATGTTCTCATCACTGCACAAAAGGTTTGCAGTTCTCTTTTCTGGTTCTATGCTGATATAATAGTATTTTAAACTCAGGAGAAAGAATTTAAAAACTTCCATTAATTTCTGTTGTCTAGGTAGATATTTCCTCACTAAGTAACTGTTAGAATACTGTGCAAAAATGTCTTTTGTGTTCAGTATAATAGGGGACATAGATGCCCAAACCAACAATGTGAATTACTCTTCCTATGGTGTTCAGGGCTTGAAAACATGTGTCTGGTTTTTCTGGGTTTGGTCCAAAGTGTTCAAGTAGGATCTTGTCTTGTGTATACAGTATTTAATCTTCTCAGCTTGTTCATTGTCAAGTTATTACATATCCCTGAGTTCCATAGGGTCCAGCATTGAATGACCTAACCAGCCAAGAACAAGGTTTTCTTCCCTGGAAAAGTAAAAATAAACAAATGCATGAACACTGAGTTGCAGATTGTAGCAGCAAATGTTCCTGCACCTGTGATTGTTCTTGCAGCTGCAGTAGCACATCTTCTCTTGGCAAGGTTCAGCTCTTCTCCTGCACCTGTTGTTCAGTGGAGGGCTCCACTGTTGGTCTTGCCTTCAGGAGAGCTTCAAGAAGAGGTATTGTACAAGAAGTGAGCCTGTGAGAGAAAGGTTACAAAGAGCACAGGCTGAGGGCCCAAACAGGCTGCAGGGCAATATGTTGTGTGTGCACTGCACCTTGACAGGCGTCAGCAGTTATCTCTGTTATGTGTGCAGTTACCATCCTTGTCTGCTTGGTACAATGACTGCCTGTGACATGCTCTGTCTGACAGTGGCTTCTGTGAGATATGGTTGGCACAGCACCTTTGATCTCAGGCACTCTGTTGCACCCTGCTTTCTTCTCACAGACCTCAGGAAAGCTAATTACTTGACCTGTACTCCACTCCTAAATTTAAACCACATTGGTTCAGCACACCTTCCATTTTATCTCCAGGAGGAACCCATTTTGTACCAGGTTATGTAGCTCCTTTGTTACTTGTACTCATCTGGGAGATAACCTTATTTGTTTTGGACGCATTCATGTCTAATTGAACTTAGCAGCAGAATTCCTATTGACATTACTAAGTTAGGATATTATTCATTACCTTTGGGTGTCTGTGGTGAGGTTGCATTCCTGGTGATATAGGAAAACTGATAGAATTAGGCTCAGAATATTTGATTTACTTCTCTAGTTGATTTCTTGGAGCTCTTTTCATCTGTACTAGTCTACACAAGTAGGTAGATCCATACAAAGATGATAATGCTTTTTTCAGCGTAATTAATTTGAAAGGAGAGTGGCCATGATGGGATGTGGAAAGCTTTCTGTGACACATTGTGCTCTGATTTGGCTTGGAGAGAGTTCATTTTTTTCACAGAGGTGGTATGGGGCTGTCTTTTGGATTTCTGCTGAATGCAGTGATGGTAATATAGAGATGTTTTTGTTACTGTTGAGCAAGGCTTACACAGACCCAAGGCCTTTTCTGCTTCTTGTTCTGCCAGGAAATTGGATCTTGCTAGGAGGTTGGGAGGAGACACAGCCAGGACAGGTGACCCCAGCTGACCAAAGGGAGATTCCATATGACACCATGCTCAGTATGTGCAGAGGAGGAACAGGGGGAATATTTGGAATGATGGTGTTTGTTTTCCCCAGTAACCATTACACATAATGGGGCCCTGCCCTCCTGGGGATGGCTGAACATTGCATGCAGAGCAGTGAATTAATTCCTTTTTTGTGCTTTGCATGGGTTTTACTTTTCCTTTTGAGCTCTCTTATCATGTGTACATCTCAGGATAGAAAACTGAATGTTCTGGCCATAAACTCGTTAGACAGAGGCAGGAAGAAGGATCTCAGCTTTCAGCAGGACTGAGGTAAAATCTCACTGACCCTATGATGTAGCTGTGTGGGCACTATCATCAGAGGGGAAAAGTGCTTACAGTATCACTTGGCATTCACTTGGGATCAGTATTAGAATAGTACAAAGTAGTAGGTGATTTCAGACTTCTAATTAAACACCAGGGATTGCATTCCCTCTGTTGCAAAAGGAGAAGTCTAATATTTGTGATATGAAAATTCTCTAGTTATGGTTTTTTCTGCAACCCTTGTAAGTCTTTTGTGAAACAGAAAAAACTGCTACATTGCAAAAGAATCTGTGGAGCATCTACATTTTCAGGCTTTTATTAAATGGTTAATCTATATGGGATTTGTGGAATCCAAAGCAGAAACATTGTTAAATAATGCATGCTGGGGAAAACATAATCTCATGTATCCCACAGAGGCTTTTGGTTTTGTTTTGGGATTCATGAACTCTCGTGGGCCTTCTAAAATTTAGCAGATCTGAGTACTGTAACAGCTCAATAATGTAATCTGTCTGGCATCAGGAACCCTCTTTTGCAGAAGCTAAGTGTCTTTTGATATGTGATGTGGTCTGATAATGTTTTAAAGCTCTCTGGCTTCACCAGAGAGTAAATGACTGAGAATCAGCAGTTTGTAAAGCCTTTTAATACTGCTGAAAGAATAGATAATGACAGTGTACAGTTCTAGAACAAAACAATAAAGACTGGGATATACAAAAGTTGACGGCCACTTGGATTCTAAAATAATTACAGTTCATGTAGTTTTGGCTTTTACAGCTTTTCAGTATAAATACTTTTTCTTTTTGTTGAATTTCTATGAAGTGTTATTCAGGAAACCCATTTCTGCAAGAAAACCATCAAATGTTTATCCACAGAAAGCAAAAACAGTTCTTTGAAATCTGTTGTCTAGTCATCTGTCTGTATATTCATTAGGTTTTGAAATGCCACCAAAGCAGACATGAATTAAAAAGGAAAAAATTGTTTTGAAATGATATATTCTTCTCATGTTAAAATTTTTACTCAAGTTTTGTAAGGAAAATACTGACCTAATCTAATGGCAAGATAACAGAAGAAATTGAAGATTCTGCCTGCCAAAATACAAAAAAAAATTAATCCATTAATTACTCACCAAAAACTTTTGTTTTGTAATTCCTTTAAACCAAATCATGATAGTGTAGAAAAAAGGATGGGCAGACTCTCTGGGAACAGTAGCAAGTCTCTTTTGTGTCTACCTACTGCACTGCACTCTGTCAAATGGCAAGGCTCTACCTACTGTCACTGCCAGTACCTCTGTACAAAAAATGTGCTTTCTTCCATCAAGAAACATTAACGTGCTTTTCATTGCATTCTGTAGTCAGTAAGATCATGTATAAATTAATTTGGGATTTTGGAGTACAGCACCTTTAAACCTACAACTGGCTTAGTAGAAAACTTCCTGTGAAAGTTCTTGTGCCCATTGACATCCTTCTAGTATTGTTAATAACGCATGTGGTACTTTTTTCATGTCTAAAGTACCTGTGTACCTTTAGAGAACAAAATAAATGGTTATTTATTGTTATGAGAGAGCTTCCTGATGCTGATAGACTGACTCAGCTACTGCAGTTTTTCTTGACAGAGCTAAACTGAGCTAAATGCTTTTCCACTCAGAAACATTTCTCTACAGA
Source organism: Agelaius phoeniceus (assembly GCF_051311805.1). Classification (NCBI taxonomy): domain Eukaryota; kingdom Metazoa; phylum Chordata; class Aves; order Passeriformes; family Icteridae; genus Agelaius; species Agelaius phoeniceus. The sequence continues at coordinate 45,686,721 of NC_135269.1, read as the reverse complement.
GAAACTTCCTAACAAATAAAGGATTCCTACAGATTTGAAGAGATGACAGCTGGCATGTGTGTTCACACTGACAATGCTGAAAGAGAGGGAGAAGCTTAAACAGAACCTGAAAAGTGTCAATGGCCTGGGCAAAGTGGAGGCAGTGAGCTGCTCCATCAGGGTGCTGCCTGAAAAGACCATGAAGCTTTGAGCACAAAAATAGCACTGGCTTAATTTTTGAAAGAATGCTACATTGGACTCTCATAGATGAATTAAATATGTTTTTAAAATATCCTTTTTGGAATAACCTACACAGTGGGATGCCTCTTGGCTAGCATTCATGCCAAAAGAAGTATTTGTCTTCTTTTACTGTATTGACAGTGTTTTGAAAGTTCTTTTTTTCTTTTTTTTTCTTCCTAAAAGGATACCAACAGTTGAAATGAAATTAGTAGCCAGAACCTTCTGCAAATCTTTATTCTCCTATGAGCTTTTCTTTTACATGGCACACAGTTTAGTTTTTTGACAAAAATAGATTTTAAATTCTGATATTACCTCAATGAGTTCTGATGGAGAATGTTGGGTTAATTCTCCCTCTTTGTCACATTCCAGAATAATATATTAACCTAACTAATTTTCTGTCAATGATCTGTCTTTGTTTGCACCCCTTTTCCATAAATACCTTAAATATAATTTTTCATATTCCTTTTCAATAGCTGATTTGATTATTGGGTAGCAATGATATAATTTGCAAACTAGTGTGCAAATGGAAAAGCTGTGTTGTGCCAGAAGTATTTAAGACTCAGTGAGCACAGAAATTGCAGTGAGGGTGGTTTTTTAAAGTGTACTCATCAGAGCAACAAATTCTCATTGTGTTGAGAAATATAGCTCTAATTTGTGACAGGATGGACTAAATATCATTTTGATATGTATACGTGTGCATATATATATACACATATATATTATTAATTTTATAAGTATATAATGTTAGTAACTTTATCACTTAAAGCATAATTTTTATAGAAAAATAGAATGGTTTAGGTTGGAAAGGTCCATGTGCAGGGACATTTTACACTAGACCAGATTGCTCAAAGCCCCATCCAGCCTCTCCCTGAACACCTAAGGGATGGGGACATCCACTCCCCCTTGTCCTGTCAATACTTGCCCTTATAGAGTCCCTCTCCAGCTTTCTTTTAGGCCCCTTTAGGGGAACTTATAAGTCTCCCCAAAGCCTTCTCTTCTTCAGGTTGAACAATCCCAGTTCTCTCAGCCTGTCCTCATAGGAGAGGTGCTCCAGCCCTCTGATCATCTTAGTTACCATCCTCTGGACTTGTTCCAACAGAGACACATCTTTTTTGTGTTGGGGACACCAGACCTGCATGTAGCACTCCAGGAGGGGTCTCATGAGGGCGGAGTAATAGGGGGGAATCACTTCCCTTGCCCTGCTGCCCACGCTACTTTCATGCAGCCCAGGACACGTTTGGCTTTCTGGGCTGCAGGTGCTCATTGCCAGGTCACGTTGAGCTTTTCAGCACACCCAAGACCTCTTCAGGCCTGCTCTCAGTCTGTTCTCTGCCCAGCCTGTACTTGTGCTTGGCCTGACCCAGGGCCTTGCCCTTGGCCTTGTGGAAGTTCATGAGGTTTGCACAGACCCCCCCACTCAATCCTGTGCAGGTCCCTCTGGGTATCAGCCCTTCCCTCCAGCATGTTGACTGTGGCATTCACATTTTCTGGAAAAATCCCTTCGCTCAGGATTTTTCCAGAAAATGTGAATGCCACAGTTGACCACACCACACAGCTTGGTGTCACCAGCAGACCTGCTGAGGTGCACTCAATGGCAGCGTCTGTGTCACTGACAAAGATGTGACACAGTCCTGGTCCCAGAACTGACCCCTGAGGTACACCACTGGTCTCTACTTGGATATCAAGTCATTGACTACATCTCTCTGAATGTGGCCATCCAGCCAATTCCTTATCCACTGAGTGGTCCATCCATCAATCCATTTATCTCCAGTTTAGGGACAAGGATGCAGGACAGTGCAAGGACAGTGTCAAATGCTTCACAAAATCCAGGGAGATGATGTCAGTTGCTCTTCCCTTATCCATTGATGCTGTCATCCTATTGTTTGTGAGGCAGTTTTCTCTTAGTGAAACTGTGTTGACTGTCACCAATCACCTCCTTACCATCCATGTCTCTCAATATTCTTTCCTGGAGATTCTGCTCTCCACGGTCTTGGCAAGCACTGAGTGAGACTGACTGGCCTGTGGTTCCTTGGGTTTTCCTTTGTTTCCTTTTGTAAAAATGAGGTTTAAATCTCCTCCTTTCCAGTGAGTGGGAACTTAACTGGGCTGCCACAGCTTCTCAGATATGATCGAGTGTCTTAGTCATAATTTTCCTATCTTTAGAAATAAAAGCCTTCAGATACAAAATTTATGCTGTTTATAAAATGCATTCTGTTAAATGTATATGAAGGATGATACTATTTTAGAATTATTTTGCAGAAAACTGCATACATTGGTGTATGGTAGTTGCCTACCCTTTCTTGAATTATTTTATTCCTGATAAACCAAATGCACTAATTTATTCAAGTACGATTTAAAAGGTTGGTGGATATAAAACTCAGGGAAATCCAATAAAGGTTTGACATTTCTTTTTACATGACTTATGGAGTCTGCAGAATATATTGCTTCTCTTCAGAATTAAAAATTCACATATCTAACAGCCTACACTAGGAGCAATGCTGCAACTCATTAGAAAGAAATACAAAGACATGCTTTGAATCATAAAGATGGGGAAAATAAAATGTCAGTGTTTTTTAATAAAAATGTACAGTGAAATTTATGGCATCTTATGAAAAGTGTCTGAGGCATGGTGAGAGAAAAATCTGTACAGACTTTAGGGATTGCTCTGCTGTTGTAATACAGACATGTCACAAAGTATGTAAAGGCAGGAGATCCAATTCTGTTCTTTTCTTCCCTGTGTGCTTTAGAAGAAATTCTGCTGAGGATAGTACAATTCTGTGCATGTGAAGTGATATAAATAAAGTAGAACTCAGTCCAAGTTAGTGCTCTTTTTAGCCAACTTGTTACAACTGAAGTCAGTTTTCTATGAGGTAGAAATTTTAGTGCAGGATTTTTCATGTTAGGATTACTGTAGGATTGTTTGTTACATCCAGCAGTTGAATGTATTTAAACCTGAAAGTTTTACAATCTGGAAGGAAATGGAATGCTATAGTGAAAAGTAGTTTAAAAAGAAAGTATGGCTGTGAATCCCAGACACTGGAGAAACTGTGTCCTTGCTGAAGGTCATGGAAAAGAATGTCTGAATGAAAGTCATTCAGAATAATCAGCAGTTCAAAATACTGGATGGCTGATTAGTCTGAATGAAAAAGCCAAGCATAAACAAAATTTGAAGACTGTGACAGAATTCCTTGGGAAAGTAGTAAGTCTGCAATTCTGAGAAGTTCTTGCCATAGCAAAGTAGGTGAAAAGAAAGCCTATTTGCAAGGCTGTCTTTGAGGAACATATTTGAACTTTTATGTACTTGGTAGTGATTTGAAAAATCAGTGGATGTTACTGACTCACTGTTCACTGAGTCAAATGGATTAAGTCAGAGGTACTAGGATCTTTATTTGATTTTTTAATTAATATTGCATATCAGTTTTCAGATGTTTGACTCTACTTCAGAAGGAATTGTCCTTGGCTTTGCAGAGTATTCCTTGCCAATGCTTAAGTAGGAAGGAACAGAGTCAGCGTAGAGCGATGGGAATATGTCATTATTGCATTCACCTCACATCCATGGTGACTTAGGCTGGGAATACAGTTTCACATCCTGCTTTACCCTGTTTAATTTCAGGCTGTTATCCCAAAGAGGTAGTTCCTTTGAGGAAATCCCTGTCATGTCAAAACCTAATCTTTTCTTGCAGAGGTTTGCTGTCTCTTGGATCAATGAACTGACGTAGCTCTCTCGGGATGCTACAATTCTTAAATGTGAAGGGAGAGGGCGGGAGCTTGCAGTGAGGAGCAGAAGAGCTCAGGACCTCTTCATGTCTTCTTGACAGCTACTTCTCTTTAGATCAGAGCAAGTCTAGTGGGAAAATCCACCCTTAAATAAAGTATCAGCTTTTTCATTTAAGTAAAAGGAAAAGCTGGAGAGACCACTAAGGTCTATTGTTGCAAAAAGAAGGGAGTATAGCCAGTGAATGCGTGGCCCTAATTCTACCCCTTCACACACACACACACACACACACAGACAAAGGTTCTGTTTTAATTTGTGGAAATAACTTCCCTACATAATTCCGTGACTCCACCCAGCCACCCAAAGAAGAAAAGTCATTTTTCAATCTCTGTGAAGCTTCCTTTTTTCATACTGGGAGTTCTTTAGGGTATATGAAAGATTTAAGTACTGAAAAGTACCTTCTGATAAAGTACTTCAATGATCAAGAGATTACAGCGATTGCTGGCAAATAAAGGGGAAACTACTTTTCTAACCTGGTCCTTAATGCTTTTATAGTAGCAAAGCCAGTTGTATAGATGAGTTCATTTATAGACCCAGCACTCAAGTTTGTTCAGGTTTAATTTTATTTGTTTTTATTTTATTTGAACTCAGATTTTTGAAGGGGGGGAGTTTTTTTGGTGCAGGTGTCTTGACTCAAGTACACTGAAGTGATTCATTTTGTTAAAAAATAGTTTAACTACACTTCTGTCCATTTTAAATATTTGAGACTTTCCTTCCTCTTTCTGTTTTCCCCGTGACATTCAATATCTCTGCCAAACCAGTGTAACGACTTAAGGTAAACTTTCTCTGATTAAATATGTGAGAAAGCTTATGTGTGAAGTTCAGAGAGTCCTGGTCGTGCCAATCTTGATTTTACATCTGGAAATACTGGTTTTTGACATTAAATAAAAGGTGTATCATACTTTTCCCAGCATGTACTGATGTGAATACATCTTGCAGCATTGAAAATAGCCAAGATTATCAGCTGCTGTGGAAAAAAAAGGAATGTGGTTTAATTAAGCAGAAATTTATGATCTTACCTGGCAACAACCCAGCAGCAAGCATTATATGTGAAAATTCATTTAAACTGTTGGACCCAGTCTTATGCTGGGAACTCACCATCAAGATTAAAGAAGAGTGAGAAAAGATCTTATTTTATCTTTACCCTCTCCATGATTTCATGGACAATGCTTCCAAGTGACTCCTTTTTAAAGAAACCAGTTCCTGTTACAGAATGAGTTGTGAAGTTAAAAATGCGACATGAGTCGCATGAACACAGAGATCCCTGTGATGCGCTGTGAAAACTTGTACACATTTTTAAAACAATGATATGGGGTACAAAAAGCCTTGTTGCCTTTGGGTTCCATTTGCATTTCAAATGTGAGAAAACCAAAACTCTTTAAGATATGACTCTTAAAGAAGGCACAGATTTTTTCCTTTTTCTGCTATTCAGGTTTATAGGAAAAGTATTCATATGCTGAAAATCCCTAAATATGTTGATGCCTGTTTTCTGGTTTTTTCCTCCAGGAAGAGGAATCTTGCAATGGTTTCTTTTCTCATTGCTGTCTAGTTACTGCTGCACAGGCAGCCAACATGATATAACCACTTTCAAAATTTGATTCATTTCTGCATAAAACTCGGTGCAAAACCCCAACAAATGAAAGAAAACCCCAACCAAACCCACAAATGTAGAAAACCTCAATGCATTCCCCACACATCCTTAGAACTTTTTAATGTGTCTTGAATGAGAAACACTGTTTTCATGCATTAAGAGATGAAAGTTGATTTGCTGCCTTAAATTTGACTCTGACAGGAAAGTGAAGCTTTTAATTTCAAGTTAAGTGTTGCCTGGAAAATTTGAACCTAACTGAATTGTAGAGTATAGTTATGAATTTAATTTGTTGTTTAGGCTAGAAACTGGTCAACTACTTCTCAAATTATTACAGTGAAACAGCTTGAGTCAAGTTCCTGTAAGGAAAGAAGGAGGACTAGGAGAGGGGCGGCCCTAATTTTGCAGCCTGGATTTGCCAGCCATTCTTAGCTATTGTAACTGATTTCTGTGTGAGTGTATTATTGATTTATTATTTTATTATTCTGACTGTAAGAAAAGCCATGTCTCAAACCCTCTTCTTCAGTATGAGGTAGACTGTTCTTATTCAAGGTCTGGTTGAGTTTTTTTCCCCTGATGGGCTTTATCTCCCATCACCCTTTCTTGTCATAGGTGGCTGCACTCAGCAGTGTGGAGAATAGCTTTTCTATCAGTCTGGTGGTGCTGGCTAGCTTACAGGTTTTGTGAAGGAAGGAAAGACAGCCCCTCTCTGTTTTCTAGAAGGAATGGTGCTTAGGAGAAATCAGGATTGGGGAAGGAGGGATGCAGTCCATTCACAACTGCTTGTCTAAGGAAGGTCTCGTCTTGATTTCTTGCTCCTTTTTGGAAGGAGGGCCTCCAGTTCTGTAATGTGCTCATATGGTGGCACTTTCATAAACATCAGGAACCTACCTGGTGGGTAGGGCTGCCTTTTTGTTTGTGCTATGTCCACGTGGTCTGTGAAGCATTTCCCAGGAGCCCTACCTTAGGTTTTGACTTCTTCCCATAGATCATATGGAAAACTTGGTAAGATATCCCCATTTCCATATGTTTTGATTTGATTTCCAGAAGTACTGCTTTGAGACACATTATTCTTTTGAGCAAATCTCAACTGGGAATTGAAGCTGTGGAATCCTAGGGTACAATGCCTGAAGGGAAGTTAAAGGTGAGACTGCAAACCAGGCTGGTTTCAGAGATGTAAGAATAGAAGATCAAAAATTACTTTCTTCCCTATGGTGCAGTAGTTTCTACATGTCCTTACAGACCCAATTAAAATAACATTTGATTAAAATGAATACAACAAAGCACAGTTTTTAGAGGTACTATATCTCTGGATAAATTGAAAAACCACCAAGATTTAATTATATATTAAAGATTAAAGAGTACTTTCTGGTTTTAGTTAAATACAGTTTCTCTGGTGTATAAGCAGTAAGACAATTTAATGTAAAATTAAAAATCCTGGGACAACAGCTTCTCCTCTCAATTCAAATTAGCATGTCTGAGAAAATAATTTTGGCCTTTAATGTTGATTCATAGCAATTTTTCTTTCTTTATGTGTTGAAATCCAAAATAGTGTTATGTTAATATGGTTGTATTACCTGCAGGTGTTGCTGGAGAGTTGAGTGAACAGTCCTTTGTATTTTCTTTGAAGGATCAATATTTCAAGATGTGTGAAGGAGAAGGGTCTAACTGACAAGCTGCCTTGATGCACTGTTATTCTGACTATGACTGGATTGACTGAAAATTGCCTCAAAGAGTAAGGTAATTTATAAAACTATAAAGCATAGCAAAGTGTTTGAAGTAATCAAAGTTAATGAGGAGCGATTTATTTTCACTTTTACGATGCCTTCACTGTTATAGTTTCTTGAGTTTTTCTTTCTGAAATGTTCATATTTGATACTGCTTTTGCACGAAAAAGGTGCATTAGATGTTACAACTGCAAAAAAGGTTAGAGCTGGCAAAATTGAATGAAATAATTTTTAATAGTTGTGCTGTGAGAAATTGCTCTTAGTGTATCTGGGTAATTGAAGAGAAATTAGATTTTAATTTTTTGTGTATGTCTAGAAATTGAGCAAATAACCTGGCTTGGGAAAAAATGGCAGTTTGGAAAGAAGATGTATACATAGTTATAAACCAGTGCCTTTTAATGAAATAGGAATTCAATTCATTTCAGTGCTACTTCATTACTCTGCCTAGACATACTGTCATAACGAGCAGGTATTACTTTGGAAGCCTCATTGTGCAATACAAATATTATATATGTAAATAAGCTCTTTTTATTTTTGAACCATTAAATGTACTCATTCTCTATTGTGGATAAAACAATATGCTTATCAGTCTACTAGTACTGATTTACAGTCTGGTTTACAAGTTGTGTAGTGAAGTGCTTTTGCAGTACTAAATACAGAATTTCAAGAGGTTTTTTTTTGTTATTTTTGGATTTTGTATTGTGTTTTCCTCTTGCAATGTTCTTTTTCCTTCACCTTGAAGAATCTTTCTGTAATTCAATATCTAGTATTTTGTGGAAGGATATCATATATGCTTAGAATAGTATTTACACAAAAAAAATACTGTTCTTGCAATGTGTGCTGTTTGCATTTGAGATTTTGATGTAAAGAATAAATCAGTTTTAAAACGGTCAAAGAAAATAGTAGTGAACACGGCAATATGAAAGAAATTCCCTTTATCTCCTCAGTGGTAATATGAATGTGAAATTCAAATGATTCTGTGAACAATGTAAATTTTTACATCAAAATGTAATGTTTACTGACATAATAGATCTGAAGTCCTGGGTGAATTATTTTTTTGTTTCATTAATGAATAGCATAGACATACAAAAAAAAGAAAAAAAAATGTTCCTAGTTAGGGAACAAACTGGATTAACTTCTTGATGAATAAATGAGCTTTTTTTACCCTTAAGGTTTAAATTAATGATTTTATAAAAAGGCATACTCAGGCTCAGTTACTTGCTTTGTTCTATTCTGCTTGCTTAAATTGCACCTGAAATTACGTTATTTCAGTGGTGTTAAATGCCTTCTCTGATTCTTTTAAATGAGAAATTGAAAATATTCCTAATGTATAAAATGTATTTCAAATGAAAGAGCAACAGCATGGAAATGTAGGTTAGCACATCCCATTTAGGTTTCAGGCTTTTAATGATGCTTTTAAACTCTATTAGAGAGGTAAGATTTATTGTGAGAATTAAGCCGCCGGGTTTTATTTTTGATACATTAAACTAAAAAATACATTCATTTAAAAGCCATACTAATCCTTTAACATCATATTAACAGAGAAATTGTTCATATTTACATAAATGTGAAATGCATAAAAATAGACCTTCATTTATATTTTTGAATAAATTCTCTTTTCTCGGCCTTTGATAATGAAGATACAAGAAAATGGCTAGAGAACAGAAAGTTAGCAGAATCAGCTGCAGCGAAGATAGAACACATCTCAATCAAACCAAGATTCAATTACGCCAGATGAAGCCAGTCACAGATTTAATTGAATAACCCTGGCAAAAGGAAGGATAAATACTAAAAATATGAATTCTAGTAAACTATATCTGTTATTTGAAGTCTTTCCACTGAAATAACATAACAACAGGGGTCTATCCATTTGAACAGATGTGGTTTAATAGTGTCAGTAAAACCTACTAAAATCACATAGTTTCTTCTAAACAAGAAGAAAAGTATAGTAATAAATGGAAAGCTTTCTGGATAGCAGTAGACTGTGGGGGGAAGTAATAACAAGTGCAGTGCTGGTTCATCCAAAATGTCATCTGTGCTTCCAAAGTTTTGATCCAAGGTACTTACCCTGCTGTGAAATGAAAATGTTCATTTTTACAAAATAATAGTATCATGGAATGGGTTAGGTTGGAAAAGACCGCTAAGATCATCACATCCAGCCATTAATGCAGCACTGTCAAGTCCACCACTAAACTATGTCCCAAAGTGCCACGTGTACACATCTTTTAAATACCTCCAGGCATGGTGACTAAACCACTTCCCTCCCTAGGCAATCTGTTCCAGTGCTTGACTGCCCTTGAAGTGAAGAAATTTTTTCTAATATCCAATCTAAACCTCCCCTGGTACAACTTGAGGCAATTTCCTCTTGTCCTATCTCATGTTCCTTGGGTGAGTAGGCCAACCTCCAACTTGTTACAACCTTCTTTCATAAGGTTCCACTTCAGCCTGCTTTTCTCCAGCCAAAACAGCCCCAGCTCCCTCAGCTCCTCATCAGATCTGTGCTCAGACCCTTCACCAGCCTCATTGCCCTTCTCTGGATACACTCCAGCCCCTCAATGTCTTGCTTGTAGTTAGGGGCCCAAAACTGAGCACAGGATTCAAGGTACAGCTTCACCAGTGCTGAATACAGGGGAACAATTGCTGCCCTGGTGCTGCTGGCCACACAATTGCTGATACAGGCCGGGTGCCACTGGCCTTCTTGGCCACCTGAGCACACACTGGATCCTGTTCAAATGGCTGCTGGCCAAAACTCCCAGATCCTTTTCCACGGGGCCCCTTTGCAGCCACTCTTCCCCCAGCCTGTAGTGCTGTCTGGGGTTGTTGTGACCCAGGGGCAGGACCTGGCGCTTGGCCTTGTTGAACCTCATGCAATTGGCCTCAGCCCATCGATCCAGCCTGTCCAGATCCCTCTGCAGGGCCTTCCTTCCTTGCAGCAGATCAATGCTCCCACCCAGCTTGGTGTCACCTGCAAACTCACGGAGGGTGCACTTGATCCCTTTGTACAGATCATTGATAAAGGCACTGAACAGGATGAGCCCCAGTACTGAGCCCTGGGGAGCACCACTGGTGGCTGCCTGCCAATTCACTGCATTCACCACCACTCTGAGCCCAGCCATCCAGCCAAGCTTTTACTCAGCAAAGAGTATGCCCATCCAAGCTGTGGGAAGCCAGTTTCTCCAGGATAATGCTGTGGGAAACAGTAATCAAAGGCCGTACTGAAGTCTAGTAGACAACATTCACAGCCTTTCCGTCATCCACTAAGTGGGTCACCTTGTTGTACAAGGAGCTCAGGTTGCTCAAGCAGGACCTGCTTTTCCTAAATCCCTGTTGGCTGGCCCTGAACCCCTGGGGTTGTCCTGTATGTGACACATGATGGCACTCAAGATGATCTGCTCCATCAACTTCCAGTGCTCCATGAACATTAATGCTCTCAGTTGTCCCTTCTCGACGCTGAACAGGCCCAGCTCCCTCAGCCTTGACACATAAGAGAGATGCTCTAGCCCTTTAACCATCTTTGTCTCCCTCTGTGGCACCTGTTTCAGAGATCCCATGTCTCTCTTGTTTTGAGTAGCCCAGAACTGGACACAGCATTCCAGATGTGGCCTCACTAGAGCTGGAGGAGGTTCAAGAAAAAAAAAGAAAAACAAAGGCAGCAGAGAAAAAAAAAACTGAATTCCAATCTTCCCTGCTTAATTTTATCTATAGAATTGAGGTGTCTAGCTGCAGCAGGTAGGTTTTCTAAAAGTGATGAAGTTAATCAGAAGTTTCTGAGTTGTTATGAATTATTTGAGAGTGAGGAGAAATTAGAGTTGCTCATTTAAACATGTGGTAAAAATAACTTCAGAAATCACTTTCAGAAAGTCTTGAAATAGGCAAATTCTTTCTAACCATTGTTAGGACACTATTCACCCCTTCACATATGGTGCTCAGCAGCATTCCTGAGTGTAGCGACCTGGTTATGAAATGTACCACAACACTGGTGATATCTGCAAACAAATTATAAGTTGGTTCATTTACATAGGTCTCACATAATTCTGTTGGGAGCAGTGGCAGTATGAATTAGTGCTGTATAAAGCAGGAACAGGCTTGATTTGCATAGCTATAATAAATGTGAAGATTATCAAGTCTCACTTTTAGAGAGAAAGCTAAGAAAATTTCTATAGTGTTGAAGTGCTTGGATCACAGTTCTCTGTTCATTTCAGTTTTTAATGGTGGGCAGATAACAGGTGTAATTGTAACTAATTTAACAGAATTATTTAAAATTAAATGAGCAAACAGGCTAACTTTTACCTGTTAAATAGGTGTTGCACGTAGGTGGCTAGTTCCCAATGCCCATCACCAAAAATTGTACCCAGGGCAGCTGGCTGGAGTTGGTACAGTTTATTCCTTCTGCACTGTTTACCCTCCTTTGTTCATGTACTTGTTAAGGTTTTATATCTGACAGAATGCCTTAGTCCTCCTTTTCTGGCAATGTCCCTATTCTGAGTGACCTCCTCTTTAGCATAACTATTCCAGCATTTCATGCCAGTATTAGTGGTTTCTGCTCTACTTCCCCAAGGGAGGAGTTGCCCAGTCTGTGAATCAGATCCTGCTCTTTTGCACAGCATGGTTTTCTCAAGAGTATCTCCAGGATTGCAGGAATACTTCTGGACGGTCAGTGCTTTTGGGGTTAGCTGTCAGGATCCAAAGAAGATAATAAAACCAGTGTAATACAGCATGTATTACCTTCTCCTTAGGTAGCTCTCTGAAACCCCTGCACTTAATTTTGATGGGTAGAAAAAAATTAGGAAAATAGAAAAAAAAGTCCATTTTATCACATCTCTCAGGTAAAGCAATTAATATTTCAGGGACTATTTCAGCTGAGCATCCTCTTTGCATAGTTACAAGGAACTGAACTGGGAGTCCTCACTCAGGGTATGGCTCCACTCACCACTTCACTATGGTATGGATGTGAAAGCAGGCTGATGATACATTGATATTTTTTCTTATAAGCACTGTTTTATTCTATTGCAAAACCTTTCAGAGGGAAAGAGATGGGCTTCTTGAAAATGTTTTCCTTGTTGAAGTTTCTGCTGAATTATTTGTACTTAAAGAGCGACGAGATCATTTGCATGCTCTAAAAGTGTCAAAGCATGAAGAACTATCCTAATGATAGCATCATCTAGGTACCTGCTTTTACCATCCACAAGCTGTGAAAATGTGTTTTCTTAGTTTATTTTCTCTCACTTACTCTGAATTCTTTCTAACTTACTGAGAATTTTAATGATTAAGCAGAAATCTTTCCCCTCCTTGATCTCCATATTTAGTGATTTACTTCAAGCCAAACTAGCTCCCTAAATTTATGCAAGTTACATTTTCACACCCTCCTTTGTAAACTCATGGTCTTCAGCATGAGTAGATCATCATCAGCAGCAGATTTGCAAAATTACACTCAACTCCAACATCTCAACCAAGTCTTAGAAAGACAGTAAAGTATGTACACATGCACAAGAGATGATGTGTATTTGTTCAGGCTGTAATGACTCTAAAGGACTGCTGAAATAGGTGTCACTATACCATTAGTTCTATGCTCTATTCCATCATTTTTACATGAGGGGATTAAAAAGGTAAGAGAATCTGAATCCAGTCAAGTATTTAGGACACCAGAAAGGACCCAAGCAAGACCTAGACATCTGTTTAAATTTGCAATACAAAAGTGCTGTTCAGATGCTGATTTGATTCTGGGAGCATCTAAACATGTCAGGCTTACTAGGCTTACCTACCTATTTGAGGGCTATCCACAGCTTTGCTTGGCCATGTCTATAGTCACCCCAGCCAAAGCAGTTTATCATTTAAGCTGAGCAGGACCTAAAAAGTAAGTGCTGCTCTGTTTAAATCCTCAAAAGGGCCAAATCCAATATAGCCCTTAAGGGAATATGTAAGACAACTGTAAAAGCACAGATTAGCCTTGCTCCAGTGTTTTAAAAGTCAACTCTAAGTGGCTGCTTTAAGGATTCAAGTCTGTCACACATGACTGAATTTACAGGCTTACCTGTTGCCCTTAATTAGATATTTGACCTCTGTGCTTAGTTGTTTGGAGGTTTTTTCCCTGCTTTTTTTTTTTTGTGCTCATAGATTGTGTTTCTTGACCAGACAGTTGAAATAAGAGTGAAATTTTTAAGGACCCCTGTCTCTGCTTTTTTATCTGCATCCCAGTGTTCATAGTGATCTACCAAAGAGATCCAGTTAGCAGCTATGAAATTTTAGGCATTTTCTCATGGCAGATGTGTTGGTCATTTCCATGGTGGAGACAAGCAGGCAAATATTTGGGTTTTTTTAATAGGACCAAGTCTTAGAAACACTGTTTTCTGGTGTTGTTATATTATTATAAGTAACATGATTAATTGGAAGAAAAATTATGATGCATCATATTAGGATGGAAAGCCTCTTTAGTCATAGTAACCATTAGTAGATATTGAATGCTATGTGTTGAAGATACATAATTTTATGTAATTTAGCAAGTCTAGGTGTCATGGGCCTACCTGTGAGCTCCACAGGAGCCAGTGGGGAAGATATCTGGTTCACAGGTTTTCGTTTTTAATATGTTCCTTAAGACTGGGAGATAGCTGGTGTTCTGCCCAGATTCAGAATAGACAAGCAGATTGAGCAGGGTAAGTATAGCCTGATATAAATCACAGTGAACATATGGAAAAAGCTGATTGGGGACTCAGCTGATAGGGAATTAAAAGCCTTGAGTAAAATTGATTCTGCTCAGAGTTTTATGGAAAGTAGAGCTTGTAAAACAAATGATTTACAAAAACTTGATTTTAATCTTTTAATATCTGGTAAAATTATGCATTTGGTAAGATGATGGTAAGATGACTTTGAAAAGCATTTGGCTTACTGCCACGTGAAACCAATTAATAAAAAGATGAATAGAACTATGTAACGAAACAGACCAGACTTTGATGAATAACAAACCAGTTGGCAGGTCTTTATATAGGATTGTCAGTAAAGAAGTTTCATGGACTAAGTGGCTTTCCCATAGTTGAAAATAGAGTCACAGTAGAGAGACTGTAAATTATGTCTGGATTGTGGAAAGTAAGGAGACCACTGTGAATGCTTAAGTACATTCTCAGAGCCAAAACAGTAATGCTGAGTGTAGAGGCAGTTCAGGAGTGTAACCAGGCTGATGATTTTTTTGCTGTATATAGAACTGCTGAGAACATTTAGAGTGTGGCACACAAGGCCATCTGCCTTTGTCAAAATAGCTTGAAAATGGCTAAGTACCATTTTCAAGCATCTAACCCTAACAAGTAGCTAAAGCATCTGAATTAGTCCTGAGGAGAGCTTGTTGAATTCAGGAGTTCTGTCTGTGTAGTTTATTTTTCATCCAGTTCTCTTTAAATGGCTATCCCTATAATATTTACAGTGTAGCCAAATCCAAAGCAATGGGCTTAAGCTTCATAAAGAGGAGATCACAGAAAATGATTTAGTATTTCCTGATGACTTTAAAGGATAGATTTATAGTAGATTGTGACAAATTAAAAACTCGGAGGAAAGCAGTGTGGTGTTTTCCAGGGTTCTAAAGAATGAGAAATAGTTCTAATGCGGTGTGCTTTTAGAAAGTTTAAAAAATTATTTCTATTTATTGACACCTCTATTCAGACACTCTAAAGCTATGTGTCCTGTGCTAAGTAGATTAAGACCAGCTATGTAGAAATAGACCATAACTTGGATAATTTACATCTAATAGGTAAGAGATGGATGGGAGCAAACCAGTTGGGACTGAATTGACTACAAGGTTATTCAAGAGCAGAATTTTGACTACTACTTGGGTCTGTCAGCACAGACCTGGGTGTTTAGTCTATTATGTCGTACTACCTCCATAAAAACAGTTAGAATTATTCTTGTTATAAAGCATTATTGTTTCTAGTAGTGCTGTGTCTGTGCCACTTATGTAGTGTAACACTAAGTGCATTGTTATCTATTTCTGTTTGAAATATTTTAATTAAATATTTGTTTATAATTAGTGGTTTTTATGTGGCCTATTATTGCAAATATTAGATAACCTAAAAAGAAGGGTGAAATTTGAAACCATTGGTTCAAAAATATTTTAAATAATCTTATTAATACTTGCATAGCTAGCATAGTTGTGTAAACCACGTAAGTCCTGTAAAGACCTTCCATTAAGTGACAAGGGTATTGCTGTTGTCCTCAAAAGCGAGCATTTTGTGCTTTTTTATTATAATCTTCAACACTTCTTTTTAATGTACAAATCATTAAATACATTTATGCCATTTAAAATTGCTTTTCACGTTTCTGCGGATATAAGACTGCTATGAAACAAATTTCCTTGAAAACTATTTATTTTTCCTATATTCTAATTATGTCTCTCTTTCACTATAGAGGCATTAGACAAATGAAGCAGAGGGAGTTTTTTGCTAAGTAATAATTTTTCTCTAATCTCCAGTGTCTAACTTGTACTGCATTAATTTAATCATGTTTATATAGAAGATAATGCTTTTTTCCCCTAATGTGTATGAAATATTCCAGTTGTTCTATCTTGCAATTTAATTACCTTTTCACATTTCTTACACTGACCTTGGTTTCCATTCACATTTCTAAAGAACTTTTTGTCTTAAAAATAATATAATTGAGTAGATATGCATAATCAGTGATGCATCAAATCTCTGTGAAACAATATTACGTTTAGAAAATGCTGTCTAACTTTGGAGTAGATCGAATTTCAGTAAACACACTTCCTTACACTCTTACATCCTAAAAAAGAAATATTCCAGCAGCACTTACAAGGAAATTAAACATGTTGTATGCTTCTGTTGAAGACAGCCAGAGGAAAAATGTGTCCTTTCTGGCATTTGGAGCCTCAATTGACTCACCTTTGAGGTGTCAATTGGTAGTGTGTCAGTCTGTATTAATATTCCAATCAGAAATCAGTATTACTCAGTACTGGTATAGTATAGTAAAATATCCTCTGTGTGTGGGTGTTTGCTCTACAGTCGTGGATACTGTTCAGCTGATAGCACTCTCTTTGGCAAATACTGACCTGACCAATTGTCCTTCTATGGTGCCTGGACACAATTCAGGGAGTGTCAGTGAGTAGGTAGGATGGATGCTTCTTCAGTAGAAGGGAAGGATGTAACCCATGATGTACCAGTGTCTTCTCCCAAGCAGCAAGCAAAAGGACAAGAGGGAACAGTCTCAAATTGCTCCAGAGAAGGTTTAGATTAAATATTAAGAAAAGTTTCTTTACTGAAATAATTATGAAGCACTGGAAGAGGCTTCTCAGAGAAGTGGTTGAGCTCTCCTCCCTGGAGGTAATTAAACACATGTAGCTGTGGCACTTAGAAACACAGTGAAGTGTTGAACTTGGCAGTGCTGGGCTGATAGTTAGGCTTGATGATCTAAAGGTCTTTTCCAAACTTAACAATTCTGTAATTCATTTGCTCTTGAGCTCTTAAAATTGAGGAGATCCTTGTCCCTTTTGATTTACAAAAGGAGTCTTGAATTCTGCCTTCCAAATTATCCCTTCCATATACATGTTGTTTTTCCTAGCTCTTCAGTGTTTTGCTGTTTATAGCCAAATGGTCCCAGTGAAGAGACCACTGGGGACCAACTGTGTCTTGACCTTCTGCCATATAGTCTACCTCAGGCTCACCTCAGGTGCCTTCATTCTTCTAATTGTGTCTTTCTGTGGGTCATTTTTAAAAAGTAATTCCTTGTTTGGTTTTTTTTCCCCCAAGTGAAAAAAAGGTTGATGTCTCTCACTTGATCCTGGTTCTTTTGTAATACGTACATAAAACCCTTGCCTTCTGAAATTATACTTTATGATGAAATACTATTGCACTTTGCTTATGCATTTTTATTTAACTGGACTCCTGTTTGCTATCCCATAGCTTCAACCCTTAGTCCATGTTGTTAGTCACAATCAGCATCTCATCAAGAAGCACATTAGACATAACAAGTGACATTTTGTTAGGTACATAAGAGGTATGCAAGTGTAGAAAATCATATTTTGTACAAATTGGTGAGCAAACTCCTGACCAAACTGTGACAATATATTTGTTTTCCTATGAAAAGGGTAGGAAAAAAATGTCTCAGTTACAAGAGATCGTAAATAAATTATCTGGAGGAAAAGGCAATCTGCTGTATAAATATTTCAAGTTTTGCAATTGAAGCCTTTACATTGATCTGTGCTTAGAGGCCTGTCCTTATTTTGTAGCAGATAATGTTATGTCAAAGCAATGTTTAGTTCTACATAGCAGCTGTTGTATTCATACTAAATTATGCCAGATTTAATCTTGACTACATTCAACAAGAGCACCCAGTTGTGCTGACAAACCTAAAATCATTTTCAGTAATATTCTGTCGCAAACCTTTGGGCTCTCTGAGGTTGAATTCCCATATTATACCCAAACATCCCAGCAGCAGATTCAATTGGTATCCAACTGGAACTTTGCAGCAGCAGAGGTAGACAATATGAGACAATTTCTCAAGAGTATTACTTTCCCAATCATTTTAATTGCCCCTGCCTGATTCACCAGTGCTTGTGTATTCATTTGTACTTGTTCAAAGCAAATGCAATTTGATTTTACAATACTCTCAAATCACTGCAATACTCATTTTACATGTCGAAAGAACAATAAAGTGGATAATCAGGTTTTCAGGGTTTCAGAAGGAGAACTGAAATGTTGCATGGAGAAGAAACAATAGAAGTCAAGGTTCTCTTGTGCAGTACTTCAAAGAGTATCCTGTAAATCCCAGGTCATGGCATAGAGAGGGCACCTTGATAATTGCAGTGATACTGTAATGAGGAGATGGCATATTAATCAGGAGAACAGAGGGTGAGAACCTAGTTTAACTGAGAAGAGCAGACAGCTGTGGTTGCTGGAATAAAATCAGCTTTTTTGGAGAGCACTTCGTTGCAGGAAACATGCTGGAGTGTTCTCAGGCACTCTTGACAGAAGCTCTACTCCTTCTCCTTGCTCACTTCAGCAGGAGCGTAGAAAACTGTATGTGCCAAAATGGGATGAGGAAAGCACTTCTCACCTTTCCCACCTCAACCCCAGTAATTTAGGGTGCTTATTTAAAATGTAGCAAATTTCAGTTTGTTTTTCTAGAAAAGTCTGAGTATTTTTCATGCTTTCCTGCTACGTGTCTGAACCCCTTCCTGAATGTTTTGTAGATTAGCATGCCACCTTGACTGCTTGTGAAGTTCCAGTTTATATTTATATAAATAATTATGCTAAAGCCTGAACTATGGTGTCCTCTCTTCTGATGTGTTTTATAATTTTTCTCATTTGCCATGATAAGTAATTAGTCATTACATTACAGTATGCAGTCCTAGAGATAGTTTGGAATGTCAATAAGCAACTTGCCCTGTCCAATCAGTAGTTCCCAGCAACTCCAAATAGTACATGTCTAGAACTTTAACCTACTGGAATATTCTTATTTTGATATCTAACAGATTTCCAAGAACTTAAGTTTCATTACTGGCAGTTTGTCACATAGGAAAGGAGGAGAAGGGTGTTTGAGAATATGCTGACAGTTAATTATATCTTGGTTTCAGGCTAGAAATGACAAAGCATTTTGATGTTACCTATTTTGAGAGGAATCAGATATCCAGAAGTAGGAGCCTAGGTACAGAACTCAGGATAGCACCTTAGCACCTTAATCAAGTCATGTGTATTCAGTCCACAGCTGCCTTATTAGAAAGAGTTCCGAAGTGGGGAGAAGCTGGGACACCTAACTCAAAGCTGCAGAAAGATTCCACAGTTTACTTAGCAAATTCATGGCTTGACATATTTTCATTGGAGTAGATGCCTAAAATGCCTCTTTCCAAGAATGGTACAGGGTGCTTGAAAGAGAGACTAGGTGGGCCTTCAGAGCTGTAATCCTCTAAATCTACTTCAGAGGACTGTTATCTTTAGTATATACTCTTTTTTTAACTAGATGGACTGACTGATGCTTTATCCTTCTTAGGAGAGGTATTTGTATTTCCGTTCAATAAGGTTGTGGGATTTCTTCATTAGCTTCTTTAGGAAAGTGTTATGATCTAGATGACCTTGTGAATTTCTTGGATTTCAGTAGAATACATGGTGTAACCCTTATCTTTAGATATAGTATTTAGACTGCTTGTATTTCATAATATTTTTAAGATGCATGTGACCATTTAACTCTCCATTATATCTGCATATCATTCTTTTGTTTTTTTATTTATCAGGTTTTTGTCTATATTTACATAACTACCACAAGCTATCTAGTCTTACGAAGTTGAACTTCATTCTTCAAGTGTGATTTACTCAGTACAGCTTAAAATCATGATGAAAAAGATGAGCATGTCTACAAGCAAAACTTCCCTGGTCCTCTTTCTGTGCCAAATTATTTCTGCACTGGATGTACCTCTTGACTGTAAGTATTAACCTGATAAATAAGTGCAGAATAATGGAAGAGTAATTAAATAATTTCTGTAGGAAACTGAAGATAACTCCAACACGGAGCTAAAAATAGAGTGTGTTTGGTCACTTCAATCAGGACATTATAATTATGAATATTTACACTGACTTACTGAAGATTTTCAAAACCTGTGCATATAAAATGAGTTACATTGTTCAGTTGAGGAGATTCTCGCAGAATCCTAGTTACATTTCAGTGTGCCTTTGTTTGATCAAACTGAAGAAAGCCAGAAAAGCCCTGCTAAATGTTAATTATTTGTGAAATTAAGATCACATTGATATTTTTCTAAAAATCCCAGGACAGTTCCTAGTGGCTGTAAACAATCAAATCACCCTTACCTTCAGAGAAGAGGTTCCCCGGAGCTGGTATGAGAGCTAGTAAAAAATTCAAATACCTAAAATTCAGGCACTCAGAGCATCTTATTTTTTTGATGCCAAAGGGTAAGTAAGGCTCTTAGATTTCTTGAGTAGTGCCTGAAAACAGTTAAGAATTTTTTCTTAAAAACATGTTAGAAATGTGCTGGGCAGGGAAGTCCAGCGTTAACACATGAGGAAAGGCCTGGAGGAGGGGAAATCCCATTATCTGAAGTTCTTGTCTAATACAAGACTCTGGTAGTGGGGAACCTTGAAGATAGCACTCCATGTTGAAAAGGGAGCAATGGTAGCTTCTGTGTTTTACATTCTCAATAGCTAATTTTTATTAAATTACTCATGTTTTATGTTGCTGTTTTCTTTCTAAGATAAACATGATCACATTTTCAGAATTCAGTGAGCCATGTTGCACCTCTCAGTGATGATTCATTTGTTAAACTAATTTCCAGGGAAGAGAACATTAGGGCTGGTGTTTAATTGATGGATTAATACATCAGTAAATTTGCCTGTGATTCTAATCTGCATGTTTTTCTTTACCCTGTGGTTTTGATACCTTCCTCCCTTCCAGAAATGCATGTTTTTCTTTAATAATCATTGACATACATTGCAAGTGCTTTGGTGTTTTTTTTTTTCCCATGCATTTTACAAGCCTATCAAACCAATGACCTGTATTTCTGTAACAAAATCAATATATCTGAATGACATCCAACTTGTTGTGTTGCAAATGCTTTTAGAGGAATAAGCTGTGGGTTAAGGAAGGCTTTGAAAGTTTGATGAATAAATGAATGTGTTACTTTCAACACTTAATTTTTCTCCTTAAACATCTTTGCAGGCTATAAATAGTCTTTTAAACCTATCTTGTAGTTTAGCAACTAATATAGATTCTGCACCTCTTTAATATTGTTATCTTAAGAGCAAGATTTTAGGTTAAATTTACCAGAAATTCATCAATAGACAAAAAATAATAGCCCTTTTGGATGTATCATTTTAATTCTGTACTGAGAATTTGATTCCCTTCTTCTTCATGCTTATTAATTTTGTGAGGTCTGATAAAGTCACATACTTGAATTTTTAGCCAGAAATTACATCTGGAATAATGGTATCGCTTTCATAAATAATGATGAGAATGGTCTCTGGGAGAGCACCACAAGGGAAGGACTTGGATTTTTTGTGGGTCTTCCCTGAATATCAACCATAGAGACCTGGTGGTGAGAACCTACTTGATTAGTTGAATATTTAGGTTTTATCCAGCTTAAAAATTTCTATTCATAGCAAGTTCACTAGTTCCTAGTCAGTGTCTCCTCAAAGCAGGCCAGGAATGACTGAAAATGTAGGGACTCAGGGACATTTGGCCTATTGATAAAGGGAGGTGTTTATGCAAATCATTGGAATTAAGCAATAATTCCAATTAGTTTAGATGATTTTTTTTTTGTTTAGTTATTTTTCAAGCCAGAAAGCGTTGCAAGTCTGTTGAGTAGGATTAGGTGCTTTTGTCTTTACAAGAGTAATTTTAGCCTGAAGCATTCTCTTTGTTCTTCCATGTGATCATATGGGTGGATTGATTTTGACTGCAGCATGAGCATAGTACAGTCCATTAATTCTGATTTGCTGCTGTCACCTCAGTATTTGTGTTTTATGTCCTTGCAAGGCCAAAATCACATAGCATGGTTGCCATTAAAAAGTCAACACTTCAGGAAAGTTTCTCATGCCAAGAGCTTTAAGATAAATGTAGTAAGATCTAACACAATGGAAATTGTGGTTGGAATTTCAGGCTTTGCTGCATGGGTTGCAGTGCTGGATGTTTTAAAAGTTTTCTTTTTAATGGTGACCAATGTACTTGTCAGAGATACTTATCTTCCCTCTCAAAATTGCTAATTTTCTCTTCACTAACAAATGTTTCTCTTTAATCTCCATTTGTCCATTCAACTGCTGATTCTGATGTGGGAATAAAAGCAAAACTTCTAGAAGAATGTAAGTTACTCTTCACCTAAAAATAGGCTGCGTGCTGCTGAAAATTAATACAGATTGTGCTGCAAATTGAATTTGTTGCCAAAAATGTGTGATTCTGACATCTTGTTGATAATTTTGTTTGCTGTATCTAGATGTTTTGTGCATGCAGTGTTCAGAAAATACTAATGTACATAAAACAACATTCTGATATTCTGAATAAATTAATTGTGTGATTTTTGATGGTGTGCTATTTGAACATTAAAATCTTCACTCAATATCAGCATGTGCAGTGTCTTATTACTACTTTCAGGAGTAAATATATTTGATTAAAAATTAATGGAATATATGTACTTTTGTACTATGTTACATATCTGATGTGGACATATTTTTATATTCACAGTGGATATAGCTATTTAAGTAGACCTCATATTTTATGGGTTCTAACTTAGCTTTAGTTTTATGGTTAATTTAATCAGTTTTAAGTGCAGTCCATAACATGGGAGTGGAGATTTCAGGTCTTTTATGTGCATCAGATGGAATATCCTGTAGGCTGGGCCGTGTTTGTGTCATATCCTTTTTCAGAGTGAATTTGCCATCTGATACATACATACATACCCTGAGAGATGCCTCTGAGAGGGAGAAGGACCACCTTCAAGTACTCCTAAAGAAATGCACACAAAGGCATCATGTAAGAATGTTGCCTTCCTCTTTCAAGGATTCTCCCCTGTGCAGTGAGGAGCAGAACCCAGTTCTCCATGGCCTGTTCTGCTTAGCTCATGTGTTGGGTTATGATTCCATGATCTGATTTCTTTTCACTGCTGTTTCTTGCAGCTAGGGTTTTACAGACAGCTACCTCCATCTGTGCAAAGGAGTACTTAATGTGTAATGCTATCCTTAAGGAAGACTTAAATAAAAATCCCAGTTGTAGAATTTTAACTGTCTGGAGTGAGGCATGAGAACCAAACTAACTCTAATGATTGAAATATTTTGTTCCAGTGGCTGGAAATTACCCCAAAGCACAAGCAAAGGGTACTGCTGGACAGGTGATTTACAGCACTTAGACAGGGATGTTTATGGGCATGTTATTAAACAAGTTTATTTAGGTGACACTAAACTATAAATATATGAATAATGTTGATGACAACACCTTTCTCACTATCTTAATATCACAAACAGTGTTTTTTAATGCAAAAATGGGCATAGATAATGGTAATAGGTTATAAATTACCATAGGTAGACACCAACTACTTTGTCAGGTGAATCAATTTTTTTTATTCTGTGCTATTTGTTTTATAGTACTTGAAAAATTACAAATGTTAAATGATTACATCTCCTGGACAGTTCATGTGACTATATTTTTTATGGATATCTTAAGGGGAATTGGCGCTTTACTTTTCCTGCATGTTTACTTTATTTGGAAGCTAGATACTATTTTTGTCATTTTTAACAGTGTCTTTTGCTTATAACACATTTTTTACTCCTGAAAAGTAGTTCTTAAAAGCATGCTTTATAGATTAAGGCAATATCTTAAACAAAATAAATGTGTGGACATGCAAAGAATTTGAAAATATACAAAATGTTTAGAAGCACAGAGCAATGTATATTTTTTCCTTCTGTGTGGTACAAAACCATTTTGTGGAGGTTTATGTCTTGCATCTCTTGATTTCAGATTGTTGGACTTAGAATTTGAGTGTCCTTTGGTTTTGTAAAAATCTATTGAAATCTAAGGTATAGAAATTATATTTTCATTAAACGTTTTGGCCAAGATCTTCATCCACTGTAAATCAGGATAGCTCAGTTGGAAGTTAGCATAGCTACACTGATTTACAAGGGTAAAGAACTTCAGCCTCCTGATACAAATGATACTTTAATCCCACTCTTCTGTCAATGATGTGGTTGCTAACTGCAGTTCTTCTTTCTCTGCTTACAAAAGTGTCTTGATGGTACTTTGAAAACATTGTTGAAATCCTCTCTCTTTGTTGTATTTCATAATGAAGTGTCACAACCTCCTACGATAACTCAGCAATCTCCAAAAGATTACATTGTTGACCCTCGAGAGAATATTGTAATACAGTGTGAAGCCAAAGGAAAGCCACCTCCTAGGTTAGTAGCTTTTTTTTTTTTTTGCTTTTATTGGCCTAGGAGTATGGAAGAACTAGGAGAACATACTGTAATTTTTGTAAACTAACAAGATCAAGATTACATGTATGAATGTGCTTGCACATGCAAGAACATGCACACATCTGTACCTCTGTAAATTACACAGCTACTAGATATCAGCACAGTTTTGACTCTTATCACACTTGACATTTAAATGTTTCTAGAGTCATCAAGCAATTGTAGCATTTTTTTCTTCTCAAAACTCTTAACAGTAAAATAATCCTTGATTATTACAGATAGGTAAATGCCCATGGAACACACTAGGAGACATTCTGTACTATGAGCTGGATCATGTGCCAAGTTCAGGCATAGTCTTTAAGAAGAACTGACAGTGAATAAAGTCAGGCTAACACTAATGCATTCAAATGTAATGTTTTGTAAATAATTCCATTTTATGAGGCTGGTCTTGAAATACAATTTGTCAGAAGTTATGTAGTCTGTATCAGTCTTATTGATCATGTGTATTTAATGTATTTAATGTATTTAATTTAAATCTTGTGTATTTAATAGCCTCAAGTTTTGGTTTTGGCAGAAATGGATTAGATTCCTGTTTGTTGTCCATTTTAAGATTATCTTTCAGCATCTTGAAATATTTGACAGCTACTCCTTTCAAGTTACTGAGTACCTGCACTGGAAACATCAGTAGCCGTGATACACTCTGGCATTGTTAGTAACTGCTGCTGATTGCAGAGACTGTGAACATAAAAATGCCCTTTTCTCTACTCTAGCAGTGTTATGCTACACCTTACTAGCAAGGTCCCTGTTAAACTGCTCATTCAGACACAGACAGAGCTTGTTAGATGTATTTCTTCTGAATAATCAGTTTTATTTCTGCATTACTCCTGCTGGTTGCCTTGGCATCACAGTCATTATCATGCTGGGCAATAGAATGGAGAAGATGGAGATTATCTGGGATATTCTCACACTTTCTTGTGTTCCATTAAGGACAGGAGTTCCACAGAGCTGCTTTGTTTGACAGCATTTCAATTTTGCTGGCCCAATACCATTTTTAATAGTCTAGGTGTTTACCTAAAGGATCAGATTATTATTGTCCACTTTGGGACAACAGTATTGCTTCTGCAGATGTTTCTCTTGAACACTTCTGGTTGGAATTACCTGAGAGAACAAGAGTGCTGCCTGTGAGACTGAGATACCTGAGCCATGTGCCTAGGCTTTCTGCTGCACATCCTCATCTTCCCCATCAAACATGGCTTTGTTTCCATGCTACAGAGGGAGGGACAGGTTTTAAGTAAAGAAATTTCTAATGAGTTTTCTAAGCTTATGCTTAGTCTTGCTGTTTTCTTAAGATATGAAATTTATTTAATTTTTATCAATAGTTAGTCTGCTTGGTCCATCACTCTTGGTAACCTGCAAATGTATTTTGGAACTTGAACTGCTCCAGAGCTCTGAAGTCAAAGGTGGACTTTCTCAGCCCACAGTGTGAATTGTGTGATATCAGTGTGATAACTTCTTATTGGTGAGAGCACCTGGCATAAAGGTTTGTGGATGTGCTGCTACCTATAGCTAGAGCAGCAAAGACTCTGACTGTTGCTCATCTCAAATTCAGGGGTTTGTACCACTTTTTCCACCTCTCATTTGAATCTACATTACACTTTCTTGCATTTTTAATATTATTGGTAACAGAAACCCCACATTCTGAAACTTCACCTGCAAAGTTGTAAGATGGGGGTTCACTATTAATACACTATGCTTGGTAGTCCTCCCAAGCACTGCTGCAGGTCCAGTTCTTCTCTCCCCCAACACAAGGTGCAAATATCATGTCCAGTCCTGCTGCAGAGGGTCAGGGCACAATTTAAGTCAGTTAGAATTTGAGCTTTTCCAGTACCATATATATTTATACATTTATACCAGCACAAAAAGTGTTTGTGCTTAAGATTCTGAAGCTGAAATGTAACAAGTATGAAAACTGCTGTTCACAGTGTTTGAAGCTGTGAGTGCTCAGCACTTCATAGGTGTTGGTCAAGCTCTCTGTGACTATACTTCTGACCATAAACAGAGCATAAGTAAGAAAGTGGTGTTTATGGTCTAAAGTGTAGACTGTGAATCTCTGCTTCTTGACAAGTTTTTTATGAGTTCTATCAGTCTTCATTTTTAAGGACTACCTTTCAAAATATCTCTTGTTTTGAGTAGTATTGGTATAAATTTACTAGGTGAAATAAAGGCTCTCAGACTATATAATTTCTATTAGGGAATTATGTTTGCATTAGAATAGTGAAAAGGACTCAAACTCACCACAATCTTTAATTCACTTGCATAACTTCAAAATCAACAAACCAATTAAAAGAAATGGTCTCCTGCTGGGGCCTGAGATGACACATTTCAGCCCTGAGCAAGTTTTTAAAGACAGGTTTATAAACCCTTTCAACAATAGGTTTTATAATGGAAATGCTAATGAGGCTTTAGCAATATCAGTTCTTGCAGATGTTACTGCATAATTTTTAATAGAAAGGAAATCAGTTCTTTTCCATGTATGATTAACTTCAGAAATTTTTAATGTATTTTTTTAAAAAATAATTGACTTTGAAATAGCTCCTGTTAATATGTTCAGCCAAATCTTTTATCTTAAAATATTGCAAGATTTCTTATAGTAAAATTTTTGTATTGCTTTATTAGTTAATTCAGTTTGGGAACTAGTCCTACTTATCTGCTAATGAAAACATAATATGTATTTTTGGTAATTGTTTTTTCTTCTTATTCTTCATACAATCTACAAAAAGCAGCTAAGAATAAACTTTACTTCTTATTTTTATTGTTTTAGCTTCTCCTGGACACGCAATGGAACTCATTTTGATATAGATAAAGATGCCCAGGTAACAATGAAACCAAATTCAGGGACTCTTGTCATAAATATTATGAATGGTGGGAAAGCAGAAGCATATGAGGGAGTTTACCAGTGTACAGCAAGGAATGAACGAGGAGCAGCCGTTTCCAACAATATCGTTATAAGGCCTTCTAGTAAGTAAAGCTCTTAATGTTCATAAAGTGTGAAACACTTGGGTTTTCTTATTTGCTTATGAACATTTTGCCTTTTTGTTTTCCTGTCTTAAAACTTCAGTCATCCAAATGACCATGCTAGAAGTTATTGCCTATTTTCTAACAATCAGGTATAATACTGTATTACAGGTTCTCTCAAATATGGGGTTTTTTTACAAAAAAAAAAATTATTTTTAAAATGTAATTTTTAATTTAATTTTTTTCTTGATACATCTGGATAACCTTATAATGTTTAAAACTGAGTTGTATGTATGACACTACTGCTAAAATAAAATATTTGCATCTTTAAGACTTTAAGGATAATTTGTTGACATTGATGGCATAATTGATGACCACAATTTTTATTCTGTTTATTAGTCTGTACTCCATAGTTTTTGTAATAGCTTTAAAACATAATAGATTTGAACTAAAAAGAAGCTAAAATTTTTTGATTGTAGGTAGATTGTTTCTACAGCTTTTTATGTGCTTTATCTCAGTTTAGTTTTCAAGCTTCTCAGCTTAATATGTGCTGTTCTCACATCTTAGAGTGCCTGTATAATACTGCTTCAGGAATGTCTATCCCTTTTTCTATTTTAGCACATCACCTTTTTTTTCAGTATAGTTAAAAATTTGCAAGATGCTGCTATAAAACCTTTAGTGAGTAGACAAATTAATTTGAATCAGTTGATCATCCTTTTAATAAATCATTGGTGAACTTTTCCAAGAAAACATAAAAAAGGACAAAAATAAAAGCTTTAGTAAACATGTAAGGACTTAACACTCTGGTGGATGTAGTTCTTTCATTTCTATGGAGTACTTTGTGCATTTTCCCTTTAAATTTTTGAGATTTTTGCCAATCCAAAGGTTGTGTGTGTGTGTCAAATTCACTTTCTGCAGGATCGCCTTTGTGGACGAAAGAAAAGCTCGAACCAAATCATGTTCGCGAGGGTGATTCCCTAGTGCTGCACTGCAGACCTCCTGTTGGCTTGCCACCACCTATCATATTTTGGATGGATAATGGTGAGTTTGTTTTTTATGCAGTTGACTTCTTGCAGTTTTTCTGTGTAGTAGATCATTGCTTACCAAAACCACAGATGGTGAAGTTTCCCTCTAAGTTAAAATTCAGTGAATTTCCATTTCTGTAGAATAGAGGAAACAAGCAGATATACAGCCCAAAAGCACGAAGCCAAAAGCAGCTGGAGATCTTAATGTAAGTTGTAGATTAACCCACTGGGGAAGAATGAGTAGACAAGGGTCTCATCAGGAAGCTTAGAAATGTCTGTACATGTACCAAGACACAAACAAGTGTAAATGAATTAAAGTGGAGTCTGCAGATCATAATAATAGAGTGTGTCAATTATATTTAACATAAATGTGTGCTTTCTTTCCTTCAGCTTTCCAAAGGCTGCCTCAAAGTGAAAGAGTTTCCCAAGGTCTAAATGGAGATCTTTATTTTTCTAATGTACAACCAGAGGACACCCGGGAGGACTATATCTGCTACGCAAGATTTAATCACACACAAACTATACAGCAGAAACAACCCATATCTGTAAAAGTCTTTTCAAGTAGGTATTGCATCACCAAATTACATACTTACACAGTATTTATCCAGAGTTCTCAAGTTACATGTTAATGTTAAGTAGTGTTGTGCTAGGGAATTTTTTCATTTCAATTTTAAATAAGAAATTACATTACTGTATGAACTTGAAAAGTAATCTCCACTTTTCTTGATAGATAATTTATTTTAAAAGCTATAATTTTTCACTTTATAAGGCTTTGTGTTTTGAAAAAATGTTTAAGATTTGATATATACTGTGTAATAACAGTTTTCAAATGTTTTTCCAGTGCAAGAATATGAAGTTATTATGATTATTGTAACTATTGAAGCAAATTAATCAATCACTTGATTAACTCACCGTGGCCATGTCATCACCTTTTGATTCCCAGAACTTTAATTTATCCCTTTTTTATGCTTTCTTCATGATATTCTGTTTATTTCAGTGGATTCATTGAATGACACTATAGCTGCTAATTTGAGTGACACTGATATTTATGGTGGTGAGTTACACTGGTCCCCACTGATACTCCTTGTTTTACAGTAGCATTTAGTTAACTAACTTCACCTCCATGGCTACTTAATCTTTTGCTCCTTTTTCAGTTTCTAATAAAGGTATCAATTAGTGCTGGTGATAATACATACTTTACAAAGGGACTGCACAGTGTGATCCTTTCAAATATTTAATTTTTCAATACTCTTGTAACACATGACTCATAGAAAATATAAACGCTTATAATAAAAGACTGCTTTCACACTGGTGCAGATTTTAAAAACTACTTCTATACTGTGTTGATTTTTTTTTATATTTTTCTTCCAATTTACCTAGTAGTTTCAATATGTTCATTATCACTAGGACTATGCAATGTCATGTGCTGCATAATCAATAACAACAGTTAAGCACCTAACAGATCCACTTCACATTTAATAACTTACTGAATGTACCAATAAATTCATAGTGGTAGGATAAGTTTTGTTTGTTTGATGTTTAAGCTGGTCTTTCTATTAATCTATGTTGAATGGTCTTTTGTATGTTCTGAATTAAATCCTCCTGAAAAGATGTATGTGTGTTTAGCAAGGCTGACTGTGGAGCACCACTGATTCTAGACTCTCCACTTGATATTGGGTGACATAGAAAGTACTTGATATTTATTCTATTTTTTTGTCTTTCTCTTTGTGAAATGGGGCTTTGTGCATATTGAACCATAACTTACATTATCCTAAAATAAAACATGGGCACAGAAGATATTACTTCTCTACATAAAAATTGCATGTTATTCAGGAGGGACAAACAAGAAATGAGTATCTGAACATAAAGCGATGTATTAGCTACAATTAGTGAGGAAAACACTGTTGGGTTGGCTCCCAGCTCAGAACCACCCTGGGTAATTGTTCTGAGCACTCACAGTCTGGCCAAGTGAGCCTGCAGCCCCTGGGTTGGTGAGTTGTTGCTGTGACTGTCGGCCGCATTCTTGACTCTGTACTGCTCTGTTCTCCCACAACTTTGAGTTGATTGTGTACAGGTTATTAAGAAATTCACAGCACATACTGGATTAAAATGAAGTGTTGTATTTATGCTAATGTATCAGTAAATCATGTACCCTAACAAGCTTCGAGTTTATTATGTTTCTAATCCCATTTTAAAAAACAAAACTATTTATTGTAATGGTTCAGACTCTTACAGCTATTCAGAGCCATTTAATTCTATATATGAATATTGTTACAAGAAAACATTAGACTGCTCACAGAAAACACTCTATAATTACAGAAAACTCTTATTCTGAATTCCATGAAGACATAGGAAATACCATATTCTTCAAAAGCCAACATAGTATCAAAAATGAATCTTATATTTATAGCTGCCTGTTTACTGTGCTTATTGCTTACAGGTTAATCAAGGTTCTATATTGCAAGACTGGGGAACAGCTTAAGTTAAAGTTAAATATATAGTAAGAGGAAAATACCGGGATTACTTTCTGAAACAATGCCTCACATGGTCTAGAAAATATTAAAACACATTTTAAAGCAGACTGTACCTTCCACTCCCTTGGTTTATATTTCTGATTAAAAATAACTTTGCTTTATTTTTATTTTGATGGAAGCCCAGGAATTTTCAGTAACATTCAGTCTTGCACTGTGCCTCACACCAGTGTCCTTATTCTCCATTATAGTTCCATTGAATGAAACAGTGGCTATTTAGGATAAGACTGCACAGTTGCCTATGTAAAAGCTTTGTATCAATTGTTCCTGTCTTTTAATAATAACATTTCTCTTCTATGTGTTCAACATTGTGGCATTTAACAGATCTGTTACGTCTGTCAAAAAACTAATGTATTCAGCTTTGTAGTTGTGCTGCACAATGATTTTTAATCAAATGGCCAATGTGGAGCAAAATCTCTGTTCAAAATGTGAAAATGGATGTATGCACTTGATTGGTATCAGAATAAAATTTAGGAATTAATTATTTTACTACTTCTTGTTCCAGCAAAGCCAGTTACAGAAAGGCAGCCAGTTCTTCTAACACCAACAGGTAGCACAAGTACCAAAGTGGAACTCAGAGGAAATGTGCTTTTGTTGGAGTGCATCGCAGCAGGATTGTGAGTAACTTTTGAGACATTTTTTTTTTTTCTAAATAGAAATACAGAAACAGAGGGAAACATTTCAGACATGCTTAAAAACGTGACTGCTGTATAAGCTTATGTGTTTCAAAGAAGCAGAAGTGTAAAATGGAAAGAGGTTTTTTAAGGAACTCCACCATTTACTTGGACATCAGCAGACTTTGAAACTGGCTGTGAATGTGTATGGCCTCTGCCTTCTCTTATCCCCAAGCCCTATGCACAGGCTATAGGTTGGGCCATTGTTTGTAAAGGACACAGGCAAGAAATCCTATGGACTAATCTTAGGCATGTATCCACAGATTTGCAGTCAGGAATAAAGCTTCTGTTGTTTTCCTAAGTTTACAGTCATTAGGTTCTCAAATTATATAAAAATAGATAAGAATTTGCTGGTCTAATCCAAGAAAACTGCTTATATGTGGTAATAATTGCTTAGTAGTTCTAGGTGGGAATTGTTAAAACAAATTCGCAGGTCCTTACATCTAATTTCTCATTGTAATTGAGCTTAATTGGTATTTGTTTCTTCAGTGCAATGCAAGTTTGCTTTTGCTGGTTATTGTGCAAGAAGAAAATTACTAAGAGCAATTTAACTTCATGAGTTAGGTTGACCTTTAAATCAATTTCATTCTCAGGAAGAAATCTGAGAATAGATTGGTTATAGAATAGAAGCAGAAAACCTTTAGTACCTATTTCAAGAACTGTATATATGTTTGCAGTGCACAAAGGCAGAGTGCTCTCAGGGAGCCATGAGGAATGCCAATAATTGCAAATCATGCACCACAGCACCACACACATGTTTATTTGCATGAGCTCCAGAGGGTGTGCTCAGCCCAGCTTGATCTGAGCCTCAGTGCAGTATTTCTCTCTCAGCTGTGGCCTGCTCAGGTGCCTGCCCCAGCAGCACCAGCAAAACCACCCCTGTGAGTGGAATTAGCACCAGCCCAGGTAATCTCCATCTGCAATATAGTTATATGCCTTTTGACAACCCTGCAATAAAAGTATTAGGTGATCCAAATTCCAGTAAAATGGCTGGATAAAACCTGTGAAAAAAATAGACTGTAATATATTATATGGCTTTGTGTTTTTAGCTATCATGTAATTAAAAACCACAAATAATCAGTGAGGGAATACTTGTCTACAAAGGGCCAGATGCAGATTTTATTTGAAACAACTGTTCCTAATCACTGACACCATAATTAAAAGTCATCTTTCCTAGCTGTCTGTGGTATAAAATATGTGGTATTAGACTGCTAAGGGAACATTTGCTTAGAGCCATTACTATTTGAGAGAGCACATTCTATTCAGTAAGCAACAAATTGCAATTTCTTGTAATTTTCAAAGTATATCTCCACATGTTTGAACAACTTTCAACTTCTGTGGACAACATGGGGCATAGCCAAGATTTAGACTCAGTGCAGTGACAAGAAGTTATACTTGGCTCAATACTGATGATTTTTCTTGATTTCGCACAAGAAATGTTTCTGTCTCCTTACAGGTCTTTTGTGAAGTGTATGATGTTCATGAAGTATTAGGATGTTGCTCACACAAAGAACAATTATAAACTTGTCATTTTATCAAAGCTACCTTTACAAGCACCATGAGCATCAATTTGATAGTAGAAGCTTGTCTTCATTTATTAACCATCAGGTTTTTAGGTCAATCAGCAGACAAATGTATTCTGTAATTATTAATCCTATGAACAGATGGCCATTGACAATGTTAGTGAGACTTGTCATTTCCTAGAAACAAATGCTGGCATATTTTCATATTTGTTGGATGTGGCCCAGAATCTGGGTAGAGGCTTTTAAAATAATTATTTATAAAACATATATTAAAAATATTAACATTCTGAACTCTTACCTCCCTTTTCTTCAGTCCTTAAATTGGATCTGTGCTTTTACTTCTCCAGACCCACACCAGTAATCCGCTGGATCAAGGAGGGTGGGGAACTGCCAGCCAACAGAACATTTTTTGAAAACTTTAAGAAAACTCTCAAGATTATAGATGTTTCAGAAGCTGACTCTGGGAACTACAAATGTATAGCAAGAAATGCATTAGGTTCAGTTCATCATGTGATTTCAGTAACTGTGAAAGGTAATACTAAAATTATCCTTAATGGAATGTTGTCAAGGTCCAGAATGCAGGATGGAAGCAGGCTTTCTAGGATGAAGTATAGCTAAAAGGATGAATGATAATGGTTAAAGATCACCCTGAGGAAACATTCAACTATCTGAATTCTAGCACTGGAAGAGCTTTACTATCTATAATAGCTTTTTCATCTTTTAATGTTATTTGGTAAAGCATCAGGCTAAACTGTTACTGATTTTACTGTAACAGTGGTAAGATAATGCCTTGGTTTGCACAAATACTACATTTATTTTAGATCCTTTGATTATCTGTCATTAGAGTGCTTCTTTCTCTTGCTTCTCTACCTTCCTCCTTATCTCTCTTCATCATTTCATCCTCATTTTCTCCATTTTTTTTCATTCATATAGCCCAGATTATTTCTTTCTTCTATTTTACTATTGTCTTACACTCTTATGTTTTTCTTCCTTTTTCTCTTTTACTGTTATTTCTGTTCCTATCTTCTTCATGTTTTTACCAAAGATGATGCCTTATAGTTCTAAAAACATTTACAACATGTTTGTCTAAATAGGAATTGTAAGTATGCTGTGAATGCCATGAAACAAAAAACTGTAATGACAGTTAATTAGTCATTGAAATCATCAGCTGTATTGCTTACTTTGCATGCTAAATAGTCACTTATTTTGTTGTAGATCAGCATCTTTTTATGATCACATTTAACTTCCTTTCTAAGAACAGAAGTTTAATTTTCTGTTTGCATCTGTCCATCAATCCAAAATCTGAAAATTAATTGCAAGATGTGATAATATATGCTGTTTGTGGTTATTTATTGTATAAAAGGATGGAGAAACATGTGAATATCTTCTAGTAAGGACAGTGTTTCACCCTTTTTGATCTCTGTGTTTTTATCTGTCTCAGGTACACATCTGACCCCACTGCAATCAGCCTTTGAATTAAGTGAGGTCAAGGATTTTGCCATTTAAAAATTTCACCCTTGATGTGAAATCTCTTTTTTGCAATCAAACCTAAATTAATTCCTAACATCCTAACTACTAAGAGCATGGATATCTCTGAAATTAATCAGAAGACCACTGTCGTGTCTGCAAATGCCATACACGGATAAATTTTGCTTTCTTTAGGAAAGGCAAATTGGATTCAAAGCAGGCAACCCTAAATAAAACAAAGGTCCTCTTGTTGTTTTTCTCAGAATTTTAATGCAGTGGGTGACCAGGAGGTCAGTTTGGCCAATGTATGATCTACCACTTAATTGAGTATCACATAAACACACACACACACACATATATATATATATATATATATATATATATATATATATATACATATATATGTACCTATACAGTAACAGTATAGCTGTAAGTCTATATCTACACATAGCTTGTTTGATTTATCTTCTGATTACTATGCCTGAGCCTTATGGTTTTCTGTACATAATTTTGGAAAATAATTGCTGTCTTTCTTTTCTTAAACCCAGCTGCTCCATACTGGATAACAGCACCCAGAAACTTGGTTTTGTCTCCTGGAGAAGATGGAACATTGATCTGCAGAGCTAATGGCAGCCCGAAGCCTAGTATAAGCTGGTTAGCAAATGGTGTTCCCATAGCAAGTAAGATTCTTAATTACCTTACAGGAGCATGAGTAAGAAAATATGAGGAGTCTCAGGGTGGTTTTTGTCAAATAGGTGTGAAGAGCCTGTATTTGTGTAGTTTTTTCCTGACAGGTAATGCTAAATCATAAAAGATGTGATAAAATACTGTGGTTTGTAAAAGCTGAACAACAAAATGTGCCTTTGAGAGAACTGAAATGTGTAATTCTGCTCCTGGTTCTTCTGTCTGGCATTCTGCTGGTAGCATCTTTGTGGCTATTGGATGGTGCCTCTCAGAGGGTCATTGCTGGGATGTCACTGTTACCCCTGTGTTTCTGTGGCAGTCATGTCTGCTAGCTCTCTCCTTTGCTGCCTCACTGCAACTCTAATGTTGCCTAGGAATCCTAAATGTGACATAAAAAGTGAACTTCCCACATGTGTGGATATACAGAGCACTTGTAGGATTTTCAGGATTTGCAATACACTGCAGGATTTGCAGCTTAGTGTATATTTGAGCCTTCCAGGCTTCATCTCTAAGAAGCTGCAGCAGCAAAATTGTCTGAATGTGTCAGCAGCTACCTGGCAAACAGTTTGTGCCAAGTCAGTGTCAAAGAAAAGGAACCCCTGAGGCAGTGGAACAGTTGTTTCAGTGTGCATGGGTAAGAAAAGCAGCCCTGAACTGGTGATTGAGCCACTTAATTGCTGCAGTGTTAGGACTGGCAATGCTGTATGACAGACACAAGGTAGCTGCTATATATAGTACAGCTTGCCTTGGAAAGAACTTTCTGGAGGACACTGCAGTGTGTTGTCAGCTGGGTTTGCACTGAGCATACCCTGTACTCTAAAGTCACACTTGGTTCTTCTACCTTTATCGTTCCCCTTTCTCAAAACAATAATAAAAAACCAGTCTCACCTGTTGGCTCATGAGAGATAAGGTACTCTAAAATACTGGTCTGTTTAAAGTATGACAGTGTCCCTTCTGTCACTTTCAGAAGTTTAGGAGTTGTTTAAGTCTGTTGACAAAATAAAATTCACCAGGTTTGGGACATGGAGAAGGATTGTCTAGGGTCAGAATCTTGGTAATAGCAAGAAGTAAACAAGAACCCTCATTAGATAGATTTGAACTATTTGGTATACAAAAGAGAGTAAACTTATTTGTAGGGGAAAAAATGCAAAATAAGGGTATATATTGAAACAAATAGAAATACTTAGCAAATTACCTATTTCAGGAATCCTAATTAAATGGAAGGTGAGATCTACAGCCTGAAATTTAAATTGAGAAGTTTCCATTGGTAAATAAGTTATATAAACTGACATTAATCACCTCATCAAATAATGGTAAGACAGGAAAACAGGAAAATATCAATGTAATTTTGTATAGTATATATTTATAAATAAATATATCATAATGCATTTTATCATCAAAGTTTGGTACCTGTCCTTCACTTTCCATTCTGGGTTTTTGGTGGTCTCATCTTCCTTTGTTGTTTTCTGTATACTCACCATTCTCTTTTTGTTTATTTGTTTGGAGGGGATTATTATCCTCCAGTTCTTGTAGGTTAACTATTATTTCAGTCCTCCTGACCAGTAAAATCTTTTTCATCTGGCTATGAGAGTCAGCTTTGCCTTGCTCTTCTTCCTTATCAAAGCTGTGGGATGAGCTGTTCAAAGGACCAACAAGCACATTTTCCAGAAAAGCAGTGATGTGTTCTGCTTTCTTTCACAGTAACAGTAAAACATTACGAAACAGAGTTTCCAGAAGCAGCTGCAGGATGCCATGAAATTTCCTAAATACAAGGAAGCATATATTGGACAGGCCTTGAGGAATTGGTACACAAAGTCTTGTTGAGGGTATTCAGTAAAAATTAAAAGACTTTAATTAAATTACCCACTCAAACTCTGTAGGGGAAAAAAAAAAGAACACAGGAAATAAGTAAAGCTCAGCTTTATATTAAAGGTCACTTTCACTGCTGAGAAAAGCTGAAGTCTTATCCACATTAAATATTTAAGTGAAAGCTCATTGGATGCTCATTGGATGCTCTAGTACACTGCATCTGTCAGGACATGAGAGGCATCATGATCACAGAAAGTGCAGTTCTTAAGATTCTTGTGATTTTTTATTATTCTGAGTTATCAAAAGCTGTTCTGGAAATTACCAAGTACACTGTGCCTTTTTGTTCACTTGTTACTAAATTATAGAATTGAGCCCCTCATCTTCCAACTGAATGATTAGGAAATCACTGTAAAAGGAAACTAAAGCAGCTGTTTCTGCTTCAGGGCAGTGCTGAGAGAGCTACACCCATGGCAGGATTTCAAAGAAAAAGAGCTACATTTGAATTTCAAAGCCCTGCTGTCATCATATATCCCACAATGTGCCTCTTGTGGCCTAGTAATCTGTTTGCAATACTTTAATTTTCTGTTGGAAAGCACAACTGGGAGATACTTAATTCTTCTGGTTTTGTTTTTCCATAATAGAGTCAGACAAGGAAGAGGGAATGTTGGAGAAAGAACCATTCGTCCATATCTCAGTCAAAGGCTGAGCTTTAAATATCTATAGGGAAAAGGCAAAAAAAAATAGATAAAAATGTAGTGTGTGTTAGCAACTATAAAATAAAATTGCAATGGTGTGAATTTTGTTCAATATTCCAATAATCTGAGTAAAAAATATTTTTTAAGTCAGATTCTAGGTTTCCCTGAAATATTTTAATTAGTTTTCTTCAACAGTCGTGCTGAAAACACCAGCATTTCTAAAAAAAAAAGCTGTTTTAGTCATGTTGGAATAATAAGGACCTAACCTAACCTCCTAATGTTTACTCACAGGAGTATGTTGAACTTATGTGCCCAGTCCTGCTAAGGTCAATTAGAATTACTTTGGCAAGTAGCTGTTGAAAGTTCAGGCCATGACTCTGTGTTGCCTTGTGCTTCAATTAACACTCAAGATCTGCATTATTTATATCACTGCATAATCCATTGTGTCTTACTGCTTAGATATTCAACATGGTTTTACAAAAGAGAAGCCATGCATAAAGTGTCTCAACTTTTAAGAAAGTAACAACCCAAATTAATTGGGAAGGGGAAACACTTTCATAATTGGAGTTCAGAAAGGCATTGCAAATACTGTACAAAAGACTGGTTTTTTTGGTCCAGTGGTTTATACTTCATGGTGAGCTATTAAATATTAGATACAGACACTTAGATTTATACAAAGTAGTGCAAAAGTGCTGTTTATCTTCTTTCAACACATTGTTCTCTTCTTATATTACATTCCACATTGAATCTTTAGGTTTGAGTTAGTCTCCTGTGGTACTCACACTGAATTTAAGGGAGAAACATTAGTCCTTAGGTTTCTTTCATGAAAGGCCTTGATATGCCCTGGCTGAGAGATTCATCATCCTTCATTTTCTCTGAGAGTAAAAACCAGAAGTTGTTCACTGCAGCTATGGGAGGGTGGGGAGAAGTTTGCTGACCCTAATGCCCTCATTATTTCAGTCTCGGAGAGAAGACTGCATGGGAAGATGTTTATCCAGTGCTTGTTTTGTTGGAACTTTGCATCTGGCCTAGGAACTTCAGCAGATGAAAAACCTTTGATTATCAGTTTTTTTTCCAATTCTTCACAAAATAGGCAAGGGTGGTTATAGTTAGTGCAGGTAATGCTGTGCCTTTGGAGGCAACAGAACTGTCAGAATCAGAAACTCAGCAAGAAAAGGATTTCAGTGATCAGAGGAAAATAATATGCTGAGGAGCAAGTGAGATTGGTAAAACAAGGAAAAATATATTCTTTACCATTTCAGTTATCCATGTTTTTTAATCCAGATTTTTCCCCTTCCAGTTTTAAGTGTAACAGTATGTTTGAACTACTTCTGTTCAGAGAGCACGTCATTCTGTCATTTTTTTCAAGAAAAAAAAGTAATAATGCTGCCATTGTGGTTATTTGAGCATACTAGCAAAAGTAATTGCTTAGGCTGTCAAAAGTTTATGAAACAGATGGAAGTATGCAATCAAATGAACAGAAGTTATTCACAGTGCTGATCTCTAACTACAACAAGAATATCTGATGGAGGCCCTGCCTTTTCTGTTTAGGAATATGCTGAACATGGCTAGAGTCAAGAAGCTGTATCATTGTACAATGTGAGGAAAAAATCAAGTGAAACCAGGTATTTGTTCAGAAAGGACCAAAACAAGGATAAGCTGAGATTCCATGTTATTGGGAGCAGATGTTGGCTGTTAGATGGCACATGTTCACCTGTCTTGTTGCAGCTGCAGAACTCCTATAGCAAATCCTTATAATTCATCATCCTATTTGTACAAGCTCATTTTAACTATTATATAGGTTTTTGCTATTTTGCCTATCAGTCCAAATTCAGATTTGTCTAATGTGTCAAAAGCATTTTCTCCTTCTTATGCCACTATCATGTAATGTGACCAGAATATTCATATATACAAACAAGCAGTGCTTGACTGGCCCTGCCATCACTCCTTTTCCCCAGAAAAGGATTTTAAAAGATATTTTTTTTTAGGTGGTAGACTGGTATATGGAATGGGTTGAAGTACTGCATGCTACTTTTCCTCAAGTTTTACTAGCAAGACTGACCTTCAGGAATCCCAGGTGCCAAAGACCGGGGAAAAGACTAGAATGAGATGTAGCCTTGCTGGAAAAGGATTAGGTCAGGAGCAAGCTGAACATACCTAAGTGTGTGGCCCCTGATGGGATGCAGCCACAAGTGCTGACTGAGCTGGCATATGTCATTGCAAGAACAGTCTCAATCTTTGCTTGATCATGGTAACTGGGAGAAGTGCCTAAAGATGGAGAGAAAGCAAATGCTACTCCCGTCTTCAAAGAGCCAGAAGGAGAAACCAGGGAACTGCAATCACCTTTATCCCTGTGAAGGTGATGGAATAGCTAATTCTGCAAACCATTTCAAGGCACATTAAGGACAAGAAAACTTTCAGGAGTAGTTTTCATGGCTTCACCAAGAGGTGACCAACTTCATAATTTCTATGATCAAATGACTGGCCAGATAGATGAGGGCAAGAGGAGTGGATAATGTCTGCCTGGACTGCAAGTGAGGCCTTCAACACTGTCTCCCATTAGATCCTCATGGACAAGCTGTTGATGTAGGGGCTGGATAAACAGCAGAGATGTGGATAGAAAAATGGTTGAATGGCCAAACCCAGAGAGGGTGATTGGTGGAACAAAGTTCTGCACCTGAGGAGAAACAGCCTTAGTGCCAGTACATGCTGGGGGCCATCCAGATGGATAGTGCCTTAGCAGAACAGGACCTGAGCATCCTGGTGGATGCCAAGTTGACCATGAGCCAGCAATGTGCCCTTGTGGCAAAGAGGCTAGCATTATCCTGGGCTACATGAGACAAAAGTGTAGCCAGCAGGTAGAGGAAAGTGATCCTTCCCCCATCTGGACACAGTTCTGGATAACTGGATCTGAGTGGCCCTGCTTGAGCAGGGGGTTGGACCAGATGACCTCCAAAAGTCCCTTCCAAGTTCAATGTTTCTGTGTCTGTGAGTGCAGCAGTGCGTGCTGCAGACCATTAAAGAAGCTGTATTCAGCAGACAGTTAAATAGATGTCTGTCTTAACAGGGAGCTTTTGAATCAGTGCCCTTCAGCATCCAATTGGCTTGACCAATTAACAGAAAGCACCAGCTAACCTGACACTTCTGCCTTCTTTTCTCTTGGGACCCCAGTTTGAAGCCCTTTTTAGAGAACAGGCACCTCCTTTCCTTCAGATACCTGAAAGGGGTTATCTCCTTTTTTCTGTCAGTACGGCAGAGGGAAGGGAAGACGCTGCCTCTCTTTTTCTATAGTAATTTAGTGGTTAGATCATTCTTTTCAATGCAGTTCCTTCAGCCATAGAAGATTGAATTAATGGCTTCCATCTCTTAGGAGGGGCCTGCCATCATCCTGTAAGGGATTATGTGTTGGAGTGTGTGTGAGGGGGGCAGTCTGTGCACCCATTAATGACCCAGCTGGGTGCAGAAAGTGCTGCAGGCTTCAGAGGGCATGAGTGGAGGGAAGCCCAGAGCCCAGGGCTGGAAGCAGCCGTGCTTGGAGTGGCTGTGGGCAGTTCTCCTTCCTCGTGGGAGAGCAGTTGTGCCTGTCTTCTGTTGAACTGTGATTTGTATGCAGAAACAGACTGCTTCCCGCAGCTGACTGGCCTGCCTGCTGGGCTGCTCACCTGCTCCGGCTATTTTCAGCCCATGAATCTTTTAATGAAAATGGCATTTACGTAGAAAAGGAGGCAATGTGAAACATGGAACACAATAGGAAGTAAAGCAAAAGAGAGAAAAATATGCGCCAGCAATCCAGAAGTCCAGAGACTAAGCATTTAAAATCTCAGTAGTACCTTTTTCTTCCTTCCCAAAATTTTTCTATTTGTGATGTTTATTTGAACTCAGAGTGATGGAAGATGAGAAAAAACAGAAAGGGAAATCTGTTCTTGAGGCAGCTGTTTGGATATTGAGGTATTCACATGAAAAATGGTCTTAGATTTCATCCAATCTGGAAATACCCTTAAGCAGAAACACAGAACTGTGGTCCCCTTCATCTGGTTTCTTTTGTAGAGAATTCAGTAATACATACTTTAAGAAAATGCAGGAGAAATGTCTCCATTTTCTTTACAGATGAGAACTAAGGTATTGTCTGAATCAAAAGGTTCCTGTCACAGAAAATGGATGTTAATTTACTTGATTGATCTTTTTTTATGAATTAAAATAAGAATTTCCTTGGATGATAATGTGTTCCACAAATATTCTTTTTCAAGCTTCAATAAGGGTGTCAATTTTGATGATGCAGCCAAACTATGATGCATTTATTTCTGCATAAATACATCTATTTTTCATATTAGTAGATCAGTAATTTTACCATTAATTTTCATTATTAATAATACTTGTGCTTTTTAATACAATAATAATATATCTGGTCTTATTTAGTATGTTCATAAAATATTAAACTATAGATTTTGCGTTTTTATGCAGTGTGGTGTTACAAGCTGTTTTTTTTCATTATACTTCTTTAATGCCATTCAGTTGTATCAGAACTGACAGCTATTACTCTTCTTCAGTATTTTCTTAGAATTTTATTTTCAGTTATGTTCTTGGGTGCTTCTGTGATGCAGAAGCTGTTTGATTCAGCTCAGGCCACTCCAGAGCAGTTGAGGAAATGGCATTGTATAATTCTTACATAAGGGAAAGAGTGCCACCTACTGAAGAACTAACTCTGCTCTTGAGAAGATTGTTTCTTGACTTGGTTAGAAGGAATGCTTATTCTTTACTCTGAGATAATTTTCAACTGAGTATGGCTAATTTTATATTTGGAAAATTATTTATGGTATAACAATCAATTTGAAACTTTAAAGACACAGAGGACTATGTCATTGTATCATTGTATCATGACATTCAGAAATATTTCTGCAATTTTCTAGATATTGACTGTATTTGCCTGGATCTTGTAATATTGGTATTTTTCCTCTGTATTCTGTGCAAAATGCAATCTTAACTTCACTCCCTTAGAAAACAAACAAAAAAACCTCTCAAAAAATGGGAAATCTACCATCCTGACTTAATACCTGTAGAATGAGAAGAACTTTTTAAACTGCATTAAAATTCACATTTTTACTAGTGATCAGTTACCCGGGGAAAAAAAACCAACTTAAAGGGTATTGGTTTTTCACATTCTTCCTTCTTTTCAGAAGTATGAAACTTGCAATCCAATAGCAGTTTAGGAAAGGCAATAACTCTTTTTCTTTACACCAACAGTTGCCCCAGAAGATCCTAGCAGAAAGGTGGATGGTGACACCATTATTTTCTCACACGTGCAAGAAAGGTCAAGTGCTGTCTATCAGTGCAATGCTTCCAATGAATATGGATACTTGCTAGCAAATGCTTTTGTGAATGTTCTGGGTAAGCAAAAGACTTCATATTTTTCTGTTTTCTTGGGTATTCAGTTGTCTCCTGCTAACACACAGACTCTCTGCTCAAGCCTTGCTTGAGGTCTTCGTTGGGAATTGGTTTATTTCCTGACCTCTGTAAAGAGCAAGGGTATACATAGCTTTTTTTTTTTTTTTAGGATATTTCTGAATTTCACTTTCACTGTTCCAAAGTGAGAAGGATAGATGTGAAAGCTGGGAAAAATCGGAAGAAATTTTATCTTTCTTTTGTTTTGTTTTTTTTTTTTGTTTGTGTAAGTCAGTCAAACAGAAGCCCAACAAAGCAGGCAGGAATTAGTGTTGCTTAAGTTAGTACATTTCAATACAGTTTCATTGAGTCTGGATGTTTTGGATTAGTGGAATGGATGATCTCCAAGTTACTGCTGCAAGGGGACATGATTATGCATTTGTCTCTAAGGCTTCCCTGGCATGTGTTTCTGATTACAATACAATATGTTGTGGTCCCTCTAATTCTTTTCACTGAATTTAAAAAAAGCTAGTAGCATAATCCTAGGCAGAATGGCCTCTAGTGACTCTCTTGCAGGAGCTGACAGATGTGTTGATTGACACTGTCCTTTAAAAGACAGAAAATGTAGGTGTTACACCAAAAATGCATCCTAGCTTCTTTCTGCCTGCAGGTTTGTTTGGAATTAGATAGTTTGGTCTGTACCCAGGAGATTATCTTCTTGAAGTACATACTGATTTAAATTTTCCAATTGAAATCATTGCCTTTGGTGCCCATCACTATTACTAGTAAATAGGCATGAAACAGTTGTTTTTCACAAGATAATTTCCCTGCATTAACTTTTCCTCAGGCTAGTACCAGTAGTAGAATGTATTTGAGCCCAGACTGAGACCCAAAATCATCCCAGGGAAAAATGTTTTTATGTAATTTTTTAGGCCATTCTTGATGTCTTTGTATTTTGTATTTGTAGTTATACTTTTTACTATGTATTTGCTATTTGTAACTTTGTAACTATATGCAGATCTCTTTGTCTTTTCA
Source organism: Agelaius phoeniceus (assembly GCF_051311805.1). NCBI lineage: Eukaryota > Metazoa > Chordata > Aves > Passeriformes > Icteridae > Agelaius > Agelaius phoeniceus. Next base: position 45,642,680 of record NC_135269.1, on the reverse strand, counting down.
GCTGAGCCACCAAGAATTCTAACTCCTGCTAATAAACTGTATCAAGTTATTGCAGACAGCCCTGCATTGCTAGACTGTGCTTATTTTGGGTCACCTAAGCCTGAAATTGAATGGTAAGCTCCAGCTGTGCTTATGTTACAGAAGATGAGCCACTTATATCTATGGAAGTAAACACTTGAAGCTTTAGAATTCTTCTAAATCTATTTGCAATTTCAAAATAATGTTTTTAAAATATATGCTGTTTGTAATTTGCTAATACAATATTGCATGTACTTAATGAACCAGCAGTAAAGTTACACCTACAGAGTCAAGTTTAAATTTCTTTGAGTGCTTCTGTCTCTATTTTCTAATGTGGCAGTCCTAAGTTTGTATTTTATTGGCAATAAAACCATTCAGAATTTAACTGTGATGCTGGCTAATGATATTACTTCTTGTACAAAGGTTTAAGGGAGTGAAAGGTAGCATCCTGCGTGGAAATGAGTACGTTTTCCATGATAATGGAACCTTGGAAATTCCAGTGGCTCAGAAGAGTAATGCCGGTACATACACATGTGTAGCAAGGAATGAATTAGGAAAGATACAAAATGAGGTGCAGTTGGAAATTAAAGGTGAGAAATTAGTCATTCTTTCATCACCGATTTTCAGAATTTTACAGAATTTCAGACTTTCTGGATATCTAATTTTAATTTTAAATTTCAGATCCAACGATGATCATTAAACAGCCAGAATACAAAGTGATTCAGAGATATGGCCAGGTTTCTTTTGAGTGTATAATAAAACATGATTCTACCTTACTACCAACAGTTACATGGTTGAAGGACAATGATGAACTGCCAGATGATGAAAGGTAAGGACCGCATAGTTTTCCTTTATTTTTAATTTTCTAGGTCCTTTTGTCTGCTCCTTTTCCTGATCTTTGAAAGGAACATACTGACCTATTGACATATTTTCCAAAGACTGATAAACATCATGGCTATCCAATATTTGGTGACTAAAGGACCTACCTAGTGCGATGAAAATATCAAGATAGAATTAAAAATAAAATGAGATGTAAACATTTATACAAACTATGCACACTGGCCTTATAGGTTAAGTGTAAGGTAAAGATAATTGACTTAAGAAGCTAGACAAATAACATAAAACTATTTTGCTCTGGATCACAAATATTTAAAATTTGTTTGAATATATTTGAAAAGAAAAGTGCATTAGAATAAAAATCACTGTGGGAAGATGGTCAAGAGCAATGAAGAAAAAAAAAAAGATTATGTTGTCCCACAGCTTTACTTGGGTAAACATAGCTGTTTAGGTATGTACAAGTATATGGGATTTGATAATGTTTTATGCAAGTTTCTTATTACAGTACCAGTTATTGAAAAATCAGTGGCTGAATTTATTGTATTTACAGGTTTCTAGTTGGTAAAGACAACTTGACCATTATGAATGTAACTGATAAAGATGATGGAACATACACTTGCATAGTTAATACTACTCTGGACAGTGTTTCAGCAAGTGCTGTGCTTACTGTTGTTGGTAAGAATGCTCTCAAACTTCTACTGTTAAGTATGAAAACAGCATTAGATTTAAAGTGAAAAGCACAAAGAGAGTTTTGATTTTTAGGACAGGATAACAGAAATGCCACCTAAGTGTCAATGTGTTTCAGTTTTTAAAAAATGTAGTCTCACCTTACAGTTTGCATTTGAGTCAGCTGCTTACAAGATGACTGAGTAGCTACAGGGCAGATTCATGCTGTATAGCTTTTTATTTTGACCACATCTGAGCTACTACAGGAAATTTAATTTTGGAGGGTATTTGAACATGACCCTGGTAGAGTCACAGAATGGCTGTGGTTGGAAGGTACCTTTAAGGTAATTTAGTTCTAACCCCCCTGCCTTGGGCAGGGACACCTTCCACACAACCTGTCTGGGCAACCTGTTCCCGTGCCTCACCATAAAAAATGTCTTCCTAATACATAACATAAACCCACTCTGCTTTAGCTGAAGCCATTCCCCCTTGTCTTACCACTACATGCCCCTGTGAAAGTCCCTCTGCAGCTCTCTTGGATCCTGTGTATGAGCTGGGGGCTGCTCTAAGGTGTCCCCAGAGCCTTCTCTTCTTTGGGCTGAACAGCCCCAACTCTCAGCCTGTCTTCATAGGAGAGGTGCCCCAGCTCTGTTGTCACCTTGGTGGCTCTCCTCTGGACTCCTTCCAACAGGAACATGTCTTTGTTGTGTTGGGAGAGTGTTATCTCAGGAATCTCTTCAACAACTAAATTATGCTTCAGAAAGACTGAGCAGACTTGGCTGTATGACTTCTCATGGATTGTATTTTTAGCTTAGTTCTCTTTTAAGTTTTATGATTGCAGATTCTTGCCAAATATATTAGTTTGCCCCTTCTCCAATTTGTAAGAAAGTTTTAAGTAGATTTCCTGAATGATTCTTACATGAGTTCAATCTGAGACTCAGAGCAAGTATGTTTGTGTTTTAAAATTCTGCTGTGATCTTAAGCCTATCCAGGAATGATCTAAGCCAAAAGCCTAGCACTCATTTAGGAATTTTTATAGGATTGCTTACTTTATTTATTTTCTTGATCTGTCATTTTAAAAATGAATAAAGTATTCAAGAATGCCTTTTAGCTCTTCAGTGAAAAATTATAATCTATTTTTTTTAAATTAAGCATTTAATAAGTTTACTTTTCTTTGTCTCTAATAACTATAGTCTTTAACTACCTACAGTATTCTGTTTCTTTGGCTACTAACTGATTAAATCCTTTATATTAATGTTCTTTTCAGCTGCTCCCCCAACACCAGCTATCATTTACGGTAAACTAAAACAAAGTTCTCTTTCTACATCATCAGGCAGATATATTGCTCATTTGCCTGTTGCAATTTCTTTTTGCCTTTTTCTTTCCCATTTTCCTCTGTGTGTGTCTGTGTCTGTGTGGTTTCATCCCATTTTACTGACTACTCCATTACTGTAGCACAGAACTTTGGAATGTTACAATGCAGGCTGCTTTATATTTAGGGAATAATTGGTTTTCAGAGATAATTTTAATTAAGATTGGGTATAGGATGGCAATGTTTTTCTCATAGACCACGCTGTAACACAAGTTAGTTATATAGAAAATGAAATATCTAAAATGTAAATCCAGTTCTTTGGTGAAAGGTAATTCACTATTAAAGACTTTGTACCAACCAAATTATGTTGTATGTTAACATTAGTTTTGCAGCCTTGTAGTCCTGCTCTATTTTATTTCATAGTTTATCTTAATTTTACTCCACTCATAAGATGAATATGCTCATAATGATCAGTTTAACTTATAATTGATGAAATCACCAAAATTTTAAAATTTAAGTTAAAACTTAAAAAAAAAATCTGTTAGTCAGGCATAGACTTATATTTGATTATACAGAGCCTTAAATAGTGGTATGTTTTCTGAATTTGGGGGTTCAAGTGCAATATAATAAGCTAAAATACTTTAAGTTGTAAGGGTTTTAAGCACTTTTATGTAAATCCTATCAGTGAAAATGCTTATGTATTCTTACATGAACCTACTTATTAGTTGTGATTTTTGTGTAAAAAATCATGTAATAAATTACCTTCATGAATTTGGAACAGACAATTACATCTTTGTGTATTATAAGGATTTATAATAACAGCTTGCATGGTATTTCTGAGTCTTTTTAAAAGAACGACAAAAAATAATTTAGTAACTTGCAATTAGTTTCTGTTTGAAGTATACTTGTTTTGAATTCATATGAAAATATTTGTAATGGTTCTAGAAAAGCTTCTTTTATATGAATGTTTCTTTATTTTCCATGTTGTATGAGGTATGTCTGTTGCAATAGATAACCACCCATAATCATTGAAAGATAAACTAAAGAGGCATTTCATAATTCCTTGCATCTTGTCACATCACATTTTTATATCACAGTGCACTCAGACATAGCTAAAAATAAATACCAATTCTTGGTAAGGTATAGAAGTTTCCAGGTTACATCAGTTCTCCATTTTTGTCTGTTTTGTAATAATTGCATGCTATTAGTCTTTAAGTCATGCTTACATAAGTGAGTAGACCTGCCCTGCTGTATTTGTGGAGTTCTTTAATTGGAATGTAAGGATTTTTTTCAAATATTAAAGTACATCTTCTGGTTTGGTTACTTACTTTGTGTTCATTTGATTTACAGCTCGGCCAAACCCACCCTTTGACTTGGAGTTGACAGGTCAGCTAGAAAGAAGCATTGATCTCTCATGGATACCAGGGGATGAAAACAACAGTCCCATTACAAGTATGTTTGTTTGTATCTACTACGCTACATTGAAGGTTTTGTTCTAACTGTTCTCAAATTCCAAAAATTTCTGGAATAAATGTTGTGTACAGCGTGGGGAAATGATAAATTAATTCTCTACATCTGCCATTTATTTACATAACATACCCTTAATAACTACTGTACAGCCAAGCAGGAAGACCAGAGGAGCTGGGCTTTTTTATTCAAAACCTTGTACTAGATGATATAGAAGTAATATTTACTGATATGAGGTCTGTCTGACAAAGTCCAATTTTATGAATATGTAGAGAGCAGTCTTGTACGTTGCTTGTATGCTTCTGAAGGAGAGAGCTACTAACATCTTGCATTAACTCTTTTGTAATTCTGTGAATTTGAAATAGTATCAGTACCACCATTGTCAGTGATTATCCATTTCTACTGGTGCAGAAGTTTATTTTTCATGAAAATATAAAGTAGATAGTTTTTCTGGGTTTTTTTCTAATCCAGACCATTATAAGAATAAACCACATCCATAAAACTAAACAATTAAATATCTATACAGTTTTCAGACAGTAAATTGATATTAAATGCTGTTATTCTTCCCATTAAAACATAATGAAAAGTCTTGCTTATATTGAGCAGAGAGGACAAAGGGGGAATTTAGGAGCAAGGAATAAAGATATTAATGTTTGTTTTCCAAAAAATCATGGGATCAGAAAGACTTTTTGGCATTACTTTTTCCCTATGAGCAACTTAATTCAATTATTTCATTATTTATGCAGTGTGTTTTTAGATGATAAGAGCCACAAGTTGCTAAGACCGGTGTGGATGTTATGTTTGGAACAAATTAGAGTGACTTACTGGGTGTTGCTGTCCAGGGTTTGATGGTGGGCTGGTATCAACACTGAAAACAAACCATAAGGATCAGATATCTGGAAAGGAAAATTTGTAAAAGACAGAGTTTCACAAGTTTCTGAACACATGAACGATTTGGGCTGCATTTTAGTGAAACTCTAAGTGATTTTTCTGAAATTTTATGGTCTCAGGCATCTCTAATGGATATCAACTAGCAATATACCTTAAAATATAATATATAGAGATCAATGTAAACAGTTGAATAGTGGTTTATTCATATACATAAACTTTCATTAGTATTCTCATTGTTTTCCATGCCAGAAGTGTTGTCTTTCTGTAGGAATGAGATCACACTGTTGCAAAAGAGTTAATGCTAGGCAGTGTTGTCTCTTGTAGGTTTTTCTAGAACTATATACTGCATGCACTCTCATATTGGAAACTGAACTCTTCTAACTAAATAATGCTGGGTTTAATTATAAAACAATTTATATTCCTGCATGGTCTTCTTAGAGCATGCAAAATAAGGCATTTGCTTTCTAAGTAAGCCTATTTCTTTTGCTGCTGCTATCACTTCAAAGTGCAGTTGAAGACTCAAGGATTGCACTTCATTAGGAGTGATCTGTTTGCACAGTATGACAGACATGCTAGAATCTCTCTGAAAGCTCAGATAGTTTTTTTTCCCTTGAAGTTGCCTATAAATTATTCTACTGGAGTTGCAGGCAGAAGGCTAGTGGACAGGGAAGCAAAAAGCAGTAGTGAACACCTTATTTGGCATATAATATTCTCACCTTTTCAGCAAGACTTTATCCAGGAGGCATCCCATCCCAAGACCTGTATCACTGAGCACACAAATGCAGCAGTAGCTCAGACAGTAATTTGGGGTCAATTCTCCCTCTTACTACTTAGGTCAGAATTAAATCTGCCAGCCAGAAGGCTATGATTAGTACTACTTACCTCTTTTACATCTTGCTCCTGAAATTGTGCATTTTTCTATGTGGTGCTTGCTGTAAGTATTCTTCTAAAAGAAATTTCTAGATGCCGCTCTGATTTTTTTAGTAGTTCAAACAGGATCAATCTTGAGTCACATTCTGTCTCCACCCAGACATGAAATAGAGGAAATTCTTGTTACACAACACACAAATATTTGATGCTCCAGGTAAATATTTGATGCTCCAGGTTCTGTGGAATGTACTCAGACTGTACATTCTTTTCCCATTTTTTTTATTGAGTCCTAAAAATTCCTCCTAAGTCTTTCAGAATTCATGTCTCATATCTTACAGCAAGGTTTTTTGGCTGTTTCACATCTGTAAAAAACGTCCTTTTGTCTTTCATAATGAATATAATTTTCTTTTTGGAATTTTACAAAATTATTTACCCCTGAGGTTGTATGCTTTGTAAGGTCTTAACACCAATCATCATAATGTTCACACAGAGTAGTCTCAAAAAATTTAGTTTCTGAACATACATTCCCTGATTTAATTTGAAGATAATGAAAAGTGCTCTCAAAAACTTTCCCTCAAGTATAGGTTCTTGACTTTAAATAGATTTTCATTATACCAGTTTCACTGTGGAAAATGAAATATTCAGGGAGTTTTAAATTTATACAGGTATTGCCTGCTGTCTGCTTGATACAACTAAGAACAATGTATTTGGCAGTCAAATTCTACTTCCTTGCTGTGATAGTTCAAGGGCTCCCATTAAATTAAAATCCGGTACCTGACAGAGAGCTCTTGTAATAATGTGTTACCTGAGGGATGGCTGCATTAATGACAGTAGCAAAGGATAAAAGTAAGGGTTTATTTTTATATTTCACCTTTATTTCTACTTTTGATATCCACATTATAGATTTGTGTTAGATTTATGTATTTACATGTCAGGTTCCGTGATTTTTGAAAGCGCTGGTTGGAGCAATCCCTTCTGGCTAGCTCATTCAGAAGCGCCTGTACTTGTCTGGGAGGCTGTTTTGAGTTTTGACATGAGGTTGGATTCAATTCCTGCTTGCAGGCTTTGTGGTCGAGTTTGAAGACGCGCTGCACGAGCCGGGCGTGTGGCGCTACCAGACGGAGGTGCCTGGCACCCAGACAATGGCGCAGCTGAAGCTGTCTCCCTACGTCAACTACTCCTTCCGAGTGATCGCCGTCAATAGGATTGGCAGGAGCCAGCCCAGCGAGCCATCTGAGCAGTACCTGACAAAATCTGCAAGTAAATAATTATTCCCACTTCCCAGGGATTGATTCCTGCTATGAATAGCGTTGAGTTTGCTTGGAATCACACAACAGCCACTCTTGTTCACGTGTAAATATTTTATTTTTAGGCCCTGATGAAAATCCTGCTAATGTACAGGGGATAGGCTCAGAACCTGATAATTTGGTAATAACATGGGAGGTAAGATGGGTCTTTTTTCAAGGTTTCGTGTGTTTTCAGGTTTGTGAGTAGCTTTTTTTTAGAACCATACCCAACTGCCTGCTTAAAATATTATTGAAAAAGGGCTAAATTCATACATTTCCCATCTTCATTTTCATGAAAAAAAAGATTTTTTTTTTTTAAATATGAAAATAAGTTAAAGGTGGAGGGCAGATTTCCTTGCGTAATTTGTCAAGATAAGCCAATAATTAGGTAATACAGGATGTTTTGCTGCCAGTTTAGGAAAACTTCAAAATATAAATGGAGGTTTATGTCAAGGAGAGTCTAACTTTTAGAGTGAATACTAATGTGAATGTTACTTCTACTGTCACCTTTTATGATAAACTAATCATTGTGCACTTTCTCAGTAGAAAACTTTGGTTGAAGTTTTTTTCATCATGCCCTTACCATCATGACAGGAGCTGAAGGAGAGCCATGTATAATCAATTTGCCCTCTCAGGCAAGAAGTATTGCCTAGGGTACACTCTTCATAAGGAGGTGGTGCAAGTCTGGTTTTCTCTCTTCCACTTCTTAGGAAATATTTGAAAACAAAATATATATACAGAAATCATAATGTGCTATTTGTGTAAGAATTAGCCACCAACATCATTCAATGTACTTTTTACCAAAAAGTGAAAACTGAAAAAAATGGTCAATTGAAGTGACCTTCTGTAAAAACTAAATTGCATAACTTTCACCACTGCTTCTCTGTTGCAGAGTACAGATGTAAATTTTCAGTGACATTCTATAAAAGAATCAATGTACTTCTTTCTAAGTTGTGATTTTTCAGATGCTTCAGAATATTTTAAAAAATATTTCTTTTCATTTCAGCCTTTAAAAGGTTTTCAGTCTAATGGACCAGGGCTTCAGTACAAAGTCAGCTGGCGCCAGAAAGACGTTGACGATGAATGGACATCTGTTATAGTTGCAAATGTATCTAAATATATTGTGTCTGGTACACCAACTTTTGTTCCATATGAAGTAAAAGTGCAAGCTTTAAATGACTTGGGGTATGCACCAGAGCCATCAGAGGTGATTGGACATTCAGGGGAAGACTGTAAGTTTTGTAGTTTGACTCAGTTATCCTAATTAAAAGGAGATAAATGTGTAGCCTGAATGGTTATTTAAAATACTGAAATATTGATATGGGGAATAGTAGTTATTTTTTTAATTGAAAGGAAGCAATTCAGAGATAGCAAAGGCTTCATGCTACTCTGTAGTATCAATACTGAAAACATAGGAACATTTTAACCTGTTCCATGAGTACAATGCAAAGACTCATTCTAAAAAACTGTTTGTGTGGTTTTTAATTCTAACTAGGTGCTTGTTGCATCCTTTCCACACAGTGCCAATGGTTGCTCCAGGCAATGTGCAGGTTCATGTTATTAACAGCACATTAGCAAAGGTGCATTGGGACCCAGTTCCACTAAAAAGTGTCCGAGGACACCTTCAAGGGTACAAAGTAAGTACGGTCATTCTCTTCCTTCTTTATTACAATAGATCAGTCTCCCTGTATGAGATTTTATCCAGACTGAAGTAACTGACATGGAGGAGGCTCATGCTTTTCCCAAGTTCTGCTGACAAGAGCAAGCTTTGATACAATTCATACAGAGTTCAGCAATGTTCCAGCCTTGTAGCACTAGCTTCCTGTGACATTGTCCTTGAAGAAAAATGGCATGTGTTTGCAATCAAGCTTGCACATGTTAAACAGGCTAAGAAATGGTAACAGTTTTACAGATCTTTTTCCACAGTAATTGAGAGTATGTGAAGAACTAGTTTTGGGAGGACTCTCTTCTAGGTGTAATGCTAAGGTTACTCATTTTCTGCTTCAATATGATCAATCATGTCTTTAATTCAGAGTAACTGGCACTTAGTAGCATATGCTGGGTTCTGTGTCTTTTCGGAGGCCAGGAAAAAGCTCAGTGTAAAAGCTCAACTTAAGGACATATGAAATGGCAGAAGATTCAGAGTGCCCATATAATGGAAGGAAACTTATTCTAAGGTAGTGTTCTGCCTTTGGTCATAACTGAAAAGGCTGTGCTGGAGAAAAAAGACTGCAACTTAATAGAGAAGGGGAGACAGAATGACTTCAAGATTTGAAACTGATGTCCCTGGAGGACAGGGAGAAGTTGCTTCAGTGAGGGTATACTGACATCCTATGTAACAATAGAAGAAAATCAAAGTAATTCCTTCTTTGCTTCTCTGTAAGTATTCTCATAAGGGTGTTCTAACAAAACAGATTACTTAGCCCAAATTAGATTAAGACTAATTTGAACTACTTCTTTTTAAGTGAAAGGAGGTAAAATAAATATTTGAAAAATTAAACCAGTAAAGAGTATTTGGAGAAGATTAAATGTACACCATACTTATAAAATGGAGCAGTCAAGAACATTGAAACTGAACTTCAGTTGGTTACCACATGAATGTGAGTTCCTGGTATGTAGATATCTCTTTCCTGGCAGAAAATACCACCATACAGGGAGACTTAGACTGTCTGATATGTAAGTTCTGTATGACATAGTATGAATGTTTGTAGCTTGTGTACTACTTTGCCACACTAACACAATAAACTCAGTTGAGAAACAGGACTTCACTAGTCTCTTAAATGTTTATCTATTAGATGACAGCTTTACATCGACCTGGTATTTCATGCAGAAATGGGCAATCAAAAGAAAATGTCTGTTATATGAGGATTAAAGAGTTGGAATCTAGTGAAATTAGTGGTAGTTATTAATCAAGTTACAGCAACACTAAAGCTCTTAATCCAAATCACAAAATTTCTGTTAAAGATTGATAATGATACCAAAACCAAAATCCATAGACACACTTCTGCCTGTACAGCAGGTGTTAAGTTCAACAGCATGGTTACAGTGAATTGGCATCATCCAAAGTTTTTTTCCTCTCACTTTCAGCATCTGAGGGTTATCTTCTGTCCTGTGATCACTAATGGGATCACTTTCCTTTCCACGTGATCCAGGGGGTTAGTCATGTCATGAACACTTCTATTTAATTTGTTATGCTTTCTCTATATAGGATATAATTTTTTTTCTGTGGGGAGGAGAGCCACACAATTACACACACTAAGCAAAACTGAAGGTCAAATAAGTTACTTGATAATAATAAGTAAAACAAGCTCACAACCACAGGATTGACAGCAGACCAGAGCACTGAATAGTTTTGCTGTTCTGGCTAGGACAGATGTGACAATGATATATCCCTGAATAAGTTGCAGATGCAGGAAGAATACCTTAAATAATTTTTGCAAATACAGCTAAATCAAGCTAAAATAGGTTAAAGATTAGACAAGGCATGAGAAATAATAAGACCTGGTGGGTAGCTGTTATTAAAAAGCTTTCTCTCAATACAAACTGAAAACTTTTCATGGATGAAGTATCTTCATCATTGACGTAGCTTACAAAGCACATGATGAGCTCTTTGTAAACACAGAAGCAAAACCCTACCAGCACACTCATTCTTTCCTAATTAATAAAATTCTTTGTCAGTAGCCCAATATACAGTGTTGCACTGGGGGCAGATTTCTTAACAAAGAGAGAACTAAGAGAGTGACTCAAGAGTCACGTCTTGAAGGCAGATGTCTGAACAAAGCAGAAAGATGTGTAACAAAGCCGTCTACAGCACATAATTCATATTTTGCTCTTGTATTAATCTAGCTATTACTTAATATACTGCAGTACTATAAAGCTTTTCAAACTTAGGAAGAAATTATGGAAAATGTGATGCACTCTATTTTATTATAGCTTTCAGTACCAATAGTACCAACACTTCAATTTTTGTTAGTTTGTAAATGATTTTCTACACTAGCTGATAGGATGAGAGCTATAGGATGACAGCTGGTGATATTGAAAAACATTAACTCAAACCATGTAAAACATAGTGGCATTTAAAAGTGAATGGAGTGAAATGGTATGTTGAAAGCTGATGTAAGTGCAACATTGCTTTATAGCTATCTAGCTGGGCTTTGCAAGTCTTAACAGCCCCTTTTTTTTTAAATTCCTATGTGAAATCCCAGCTTCCTAAATTTAAGAGATGTTTTGCAGTTGGTCTGAATAGGAATAGATTTTTTATTCATTTAGATTTCTTAATGATCTTTAGCTTGTGATCTTATTCACATGATAATGATGCTGTGAAAAATAAACAATTATGTATTTGAGGCTGACAGTCTCAGGAGTAACACAAGTCTTTTGGAGGGGCAGCTATTAATATCTTTCAAGTTACCATGGTAGAGAGACTGTGTAGTAAAGAGGGTGCAGGGAAAGCACCTCTAAGGCTCATATGTGGTTTCTTAGAAACTCAGTCAGCTCAATGGACACCAGAATCAGCTTTCTCATCTGATCAAATTGCCACATAATTGGAGGGACAGTGTTCCCATCCCTGGGTGGAGATCATTCCAGTACTGTAACCTTAGAGTAATGTCAGAACTTGTGTGTTTTTCCAGCCAAGTCAAAACTTTTGATTTCTTCCCCATTGATAGGTAATCTGACATCAAGGAATAGCATGGTCAGGGATGTGATCTAACAAGGAGCCAAAGTCCAAATCTGCTTGGAAAGGCCTGTAGACGTCTTACTGAAAGAATGGATAACTTCTGCCTCTCAGATAGACTGGATAGCAGGAGAATGATCACAGACCAAAGTAGTTCCCAGCCAGAACTTGTAGAAAACTGGTTTTGAGCATTGGCAGGACTGGCAGGTGGTAGTGTGTACCCAGTTGTGTAGACTGTTTCTGGACAAGGTCTGTTTCTGGAGCAGGAAAGCTCTATGCTGTGTCTAATCCGAGTTTATTAAAATTGAAGTTATTTCTACCTATAATTCATGGACACTTATGGAAAAGCTCAGAGTTTAGAAAATCAGAGAAGCTAAGCAGTCACTGTAAATTTTTTTCTTTTTTTTGTCTTTAGGTTTACTACTGGAAAGTGCAGAGTCTATCCAGAAGGAGTAGACGACATATAGAAAAAAAGATCTTGACTTTCAGGGGAAACAAGACTTTTGGAATGTTACCAGGGCTAGAGCCCTATAGTTCCTACAAGCTGAATGTTAGAGTTGTTAATGGTAAAGGAGAAGGACCAGCAAGCCCAGACAAAATATTTAAGACCCCTGAAGGAGGTATGAAATGAAAACCCTAGATATTAAACTTAAATGGGGTTTACTTGGACTTCATAAAATAATAATCTTTCTCAATACAGTAATATTCTTAAGAATTCATAATTAATGACCTGTTTTAAGTTAATCTACTTTGTATTTACTCTATGTTCTTTTTAAAAGTTCCTAGTTCACCTTCCTTTCTGAAGATTACTAACCCAACATTGGACTCTTTGACTCTGGAGTGGGGTTCACCCACCCATCCAAATGGTGTTTTGACATCATATACACTGAAGTTTCAGCCAAGTAAGTTAAATATTATTATATTTTGGGGGTTGGACTTCTGATCTTTCAAGTCCTTTCCAACCCGAATCATTATTTGATTCTGCAATACAACTCTAACTTAGGCAATGTATCTACCAAATGATAATCCGTTTATGAAGAAAATATTATGTTAAATTTATAATGTACAAAAGATATGATTGCATTGCAAATGTCAAGTTTGAAAAAGACTAATACATTTTGATAATATTGATGACTGTACTTGGAAACCTTTTCTTGAGGTAGTACAAGGTTAACATTTTTATTACTTTCATTACTTCAAACTGTAATTCACAGACAAATGAAGGTGAGATCCTACATATAAGTGGCATTGAAGTCAGATGCAAGATACTACTACTTAAAAATTCTGTATTCTAACTGCAGAGAAAATGTCATTAGAAGTAAACCAAAGTATGCCAAATTATATTGTTGTCTGCTTTTTCAATTTTCATGGTATAATAATCTTAAAAATAAAAATTCATAAATGTGCCATTTACTCATCTCAGAGCTATTAAATCACTTCTTCTATATCCCAGCTGTTTACTTAGCCCAGAAGTTTCTCAGCAGTGACATTTGTAAGGAAAGAGTTTCATATGCATGGAACAGATAAAGGAAATTTACTTTCTTCCACTTACCAAGTCCCACTGTTCTTTGGCATTAGATACAAAGAGCTTCAATGTTTTCTTTTCCTAAGCATACTGAGCTTAGAGTTTCAGAATTTTTCAATTGTCAGGGAGGGCTTCAATGCTGCATAAATTCAGGTGATTTGAACTGAACTCATTTGCCTTGGATTCAGAGATTTATGAGAATGAAACCTGATCTTAAAAAACTTGCTGGTGTTTCCTATCTCCCAGTTGGATTTTGGCACCTTTATACAAAGATGACTTTCTTTTGAAAGTGTAGATGCAGAGACAAGCAAAAAAAAATACATACAAACCAAAAACCTTTTAAAATACAATGACAGTGTATACAAGTTTCCTAATTTTTTTGTTTTTCTTTTTTTTTGTAACAACAGTCAACAACACACATGAATTGGGTCCCTTGGTAGAGATAAGAATTCCTGCCAATGAGAGCAGCTTGATATTAAAAAATTTAAATTACAGCACCCGGTACAAGTTTTACTTTAACGCACAGACTTCAGTTGGATCAGGAAGTCAGATAACTGAGGAAGCAGTAACAATTATGGATGAAGGTAAGATATATACGTATGTGGAAATTCCTTTGAGTTTAAAAACCACTTCAGATTATATTAAACATCTGTATCTAAATATTTCTATTGCTTCCTTCCACTAAGGAAATAGGGCCAAGTGATTTTTTTTTTTCCTAGAGCTTTCTTAAATGTGTCATATACTAATAAAGTATTTTAAATATTTTTAAAGAAAATACATGTAAAGGCCTTCTGCTGTAGTGGGAACCCCCAAGAAGGTATAAAGCCTCTTCTTTTAGTATCAACTCACAACTTCTAAGACAGTCATTGGCCTTTCTGTGCTTCAAGTTTCATGTAACTTTACATTTTTAGTGGTTATTGTCTATTCACCTATTTTGCATCGTTGACCAGCTTTGGTTACAGAGAAAAGTGCTGGAATAATGCAGGTTTGTGATTAGAGGAAGTTATTTACTTTTTTTTAGTATGCAAAAAAATCTAAATTGCTTTCACAGAACTGGCAAAAAACTGTGAAACTGTTGAAATACATTTGTCATCTATGGCCTCAAGTAACTGTATAGTATTTAAAAACTACCAAGTGTATAGTCAAATCCTGTCACAATTGATTTTTATATTTGTAGCCATTCTAGACCTTTGTTAAAGTTGTTTGTAAATTAAATATTGATGCTTAACAAAATAAGAATAATTGAAAGCCAACAGGAAATTTGGAACTTTTTTATCATTTTGATCATCTTAATATTAATAAGTGTATTTTGGTACCATGTTTTTACATCTTTTTATGCTCATTAAAATTATGGTTTATTGGAAATGCCATAGATGAGTTGCTATTCAATGCAATTTCTCTGTCAGGGTATTAAGTTTGCATATGAACCATATTTATTTTAAATCTTGCACTCTAACAAGCATGACCAATAAAATTTTGTAAATGCATGTACAGTCATTTTGTCTTGTAGTCTGTCAGGGTTCAGCATAGATGGATTGTTTCTAATTTATTTGAATTAATACATTTTATCTAGTCTGCATGCTTTGTATAGTGAAATTATATGTGTATGTTTCCTTTGGTGTTGTATCTAATTATGTAGTGTTCCTATTCTTGTTTTCCTCCACTAAAGCTGGTATTCTCCATCCTGCTGTAGATGCAGGCAAAGGTAAAATGAAACTGCATGATTTATTAATGTGTGGATTTTGCAGTGTTGCAAAGGGGGAAATTGCAGTGGTAAGGACAGAAAATCTTGGACTACACATTTCTGTACAAAGTATAATCAGGGCTGGAAGAAAAAAGTGTGGAGGTTTTTTGTTTGGGTTTGTTGGGTTTTTTCTTTTTAAGGAATCCAGAATGCTTATTAATACCTTTCATCTGTTTATTTTGCCACAGAGTTTCAGGGGAATTCATTAGCTTTGCTTTAGCAAAGTCTAATTATTTCTGAACATTTAACAGCTATATATCACTGTCATAAATATTCAGGATCCAGGTGCACTAGCACTGATTAGCTGGAGTAGAAAAAACATCACTTTTGTGGAGGAGATTCATTTACTGCTTGGGCCATGTGCATTTTTTTGTTTTAAAAAACTATCTGCAATCTTGTTCTCACTGTGGATTACTGCTTCCCACTTGAACACATTTACTTCATTTGCAAGCCAACTGTGCATAGGAGACAGATGACTGACAATACCCTCTGTCTACTTCTCAGTTTGAGTATCAGATTGAATAGACAGGCAAATGTCTTCCGGCTGTTTTAGGTTCACAGATCTTGTGAGTGAGTACTTGAGGATATTTCAGTGAGTATAAGCTAGTATCATTCTTATTCATTAATTTTGGTAATATTTAGTTGTTTATGATGCAGTTTTGCATACAGTTTTAATGAATTTTGATGCTTTCATTGTCAGAAGCAAAGGTTGTCCTGAGGTAGTTCAAACTCAGGAATATCTCTCTGTACAGAGGTGTCATTGAATAACAGGTGTCATTAACACTAATGAGCACCTGTGCCTCAGATTCTCAGACCATAAACATCACAAGTCAAAATCTGTACATGAAGTACCCAACATTTTTAATAAACTTAGAAGAGACAGCATAAATTATTTTACATATAGTTTCTTTTCACTTGATTATCAGGTGTTGTGAATGATAGCCATAAGAAAGAAATTCATTCACCCAGTCTGGTATAAATCAGACAATATATAAATATATGTATGCCTGCATTTGGGCATATATATATATGTTTTTATATGTATAGATATAAGTGTATTCTGATATCAGATGTGTTTCTGGCAAGTGTGTGAAGTTGTGGAATTATTTTGATGTCAAGTCTTTTTTACTTTTTTACTCTAGTCGTTGCTGAAAAGTCAGCACAGACTGGAACAATCAAACTGGCTTTAGTCCTGGACATGCACAGCAGAAATGTAAATTAAGCTTTCATTATTTATAGCTGACTCTAAAAACTCATGCAAGGAAAAATGGATTCTCTGTGTGAAACTGGGGTCTAATTATAGCTGTATGTGGCTATCAGAAAGCATCTTATTTGTAAGATTAGCTGGAGCAGCTCACATTTCAGAGCTGTCATCTCAAATTCTCTGAAAACTAAGCAGATGTCTTTGTTTGGTTCCATGTTGTTTATGGTTTCAAAGTTTTCACATATTCCTGTAGCATGTAGCTCTTGCAGTTACAAAGAAGACTTTGGACCTGCAAACAGCCCAGAACTAAAGCCATGACATCTGTTAGGACATCTGAGTTGCTGCAGGTCTGAGATGAATGTTCTCAGTGGTTACTACAATAGCATGTTAACTGCTTTGCCACTGGTCAGGGACCACGAGTAAGGAAAAGGAGGATCATATTATCAAGATCAAGCACCAAGTTAGTTTGTCTCATGAGTGGGTGGATTTGGAAGATAGAAGTTCTCAGCCCACTCAAAAAGTAGCTGTACCCAGCAGTGAACTTTCCTTTTTCTGTTAAGTGCAGGAGAGCCTACATGTCTATACAGTTCTTATTAATTTGGACCCAAAGCCAGAACAAATTTAGACCACAGCCATTTTGTGGTCTATCAAAAAACACATTGGGTTTTTAATTTTGAAGAGCAGAACCTACCAGAAAAATGAAATTATTCTTTTTTCTTTTGATTTGAGCACACTGATCCTGGAATTTAAGTAGACAGTAGTTTCCAGATTCAGCTGGCCTAAACTGCTGAACTGAAATTTCTGCATTTGGTGTTTTCTACTGGATAGCTGCCTGTGAAGACCTGCAGCTTGGCCAGCCATATACATTAGACACATGGTCCTGGAGGAATTAAAATAATTTAAACCTTAGTGAGCTGTGCCACTTGGGACATATTTCATTTCTTACAGTAAAACTATAAAGTGCAGAATGATATATTGTTGTGGTAAATCTAAGGATCTTTATAATAGAGTCAATATTTTTAGTGTCCCAAGTCTACACTAGTAAGTCATTAGATGTTATGAAAAAGCTATCATATTACAGTTGATAATCCTATTTGACTTGCACTGTCATTTTTCCTTTCTAATACTGTGATGTTATGAATTGCTTAAAATTGATCAAATAAATGGTACTACAAAGAATAAAGAAAGGATTTTTCTTAGCAAGCTATATTCTAAATGTGTCTGAAAACTTCATATGTAAAACAGAATTTATTATACCTAATGTTAGATACTAAGCATGCCCTGGTATTGCCATTTATATATTGGCAGCTAACCACAGGCATGAGGTAACACAGATGTGAGAAAAATGGGGGAATAACCCAATTACATATAAAATAATTATAGTACCACCTGAAAGGTGACTCAGGAGATCACAGGAGTCAAGTCTTTTTCCATAAGTTTCAAATACCTGCCCTATAGAGGAAGGAAGAGAATTCCAATTTGACCAGTGGCAGAAATAAAAGTTGCTGGTTAAAGTAGAGTCATAGGGATGCATGTTTTTTGTAAGCTGAAGTATAGGGAGTCATGGCATGGCATGTCAGCCTCATTCCACAAGCCTTCTCGTTTCACTTTTTACTTTCTCTTTGATTTAGTCAACATTTACACTTGAAAGCAAGGACTTTCAATCTGCATGCATACCAACACTGGTAACTGGTAGTCTTGAAATGGAATCAAAATAAGTTTGTGAGATCACAGTAACCTTTAATTGTAGCTAGTGCCTCCTGTCACTGGTACTCAGTCTGGTCTGCCTTCTTCTACTGAACTCCATATCTCACGTACCAGTGACAAATAGTACTCCCTTTTGTTACACAGGGGATAAGTAAGTAGTCTGTCCTCTGGGTTTGAAGCTATTCTTTTGGGGTTTTTGAATGAATCACCAGCATGTAACTCCTCACTGTGGGCTGGAAATCAGTCTCAACTGAATTTGTATCTCTGATCTCTTTGTAGAAGATCATCTCAGTTTTCTTTGTTCTGTACAAAATGCAGTTCTTTAAATAATTTTCTCTGCCCACCATCTGTTTTCCCTCTCTCTTGAATAATTTCACATAATATGTCCATGTCTTTTGCTAACAATTTCAAGCTGCTTTTACAGTCAAGTGAAGTGTAGTATTTTTGTATTGCTCCTTCAGCCACTCTCCCCCTGTGGACTTCTCCATTATGTATTTGTGTGATTCTTTCAGTACAGCCTGCTATGCAGAACCACTTTTTTGTCCTCTTTTAAGTTCACTGGGAACAATGCTGATGCTTTGCATGCTAGACTAGAGAAAATGATTATTATCACTGTGCAAAAATTCCTGGAAATGCCTTTAGCTTTGTAGATGTCATTCTACATGCTCATCAGTGACATAATTTTTTGCATTTCTTCTTTGGCTTCTGTATTTCTTACACTATAGAAATGCTCTTGCAATTGATCTAAATAATCCCAGAAGTGACTGATGCCCATTTCTCACTGCTAGAAATGGAATTCACTCCTACTGTTATACTAAAGCTTGAATTTCATACTACAAATGTTAAAAAGGCAGAGGAAAATAAACCACTTTCCTGTGTCTGACAGGCTCTGGCAGAATCTATTACCTTTGTCCTTCATTTTTTTCTTGTGTGGGTGTGGGTTTTTTCCTTTAAATAAACTTTTCTCTTAATATATGCATTTTAACTTAATTGTCTATAATATATTGCTTTGTGGCTTTTTTTTCCCCATTTGACACTAGTCTTCAAATTTGTGCTTTGCACTCACCCAACATTTTTTCCTGAATATCAGGTGAATTCCAAGAAATTCCTAAACTTTAGTCACTTTGGGGATTATTTGATGTATTGTTCTTCTGGACAAAATCTTGAGAAAGAGTACCATTTCATTGTTAAAATACCTTCCAGTCTCAAGTCCTGTCTTATTAAGTCCTATTGATTCTGCAGCCTGGCTATAACTGTTATTTGTAGGAACTGTGTTCCTGAAATGCTGAAAAATTAAATAAAACTCTACCAAACAACTATAGTAAAAAAGCACTGGAATTAATTTGAAAATAGAAGAAAATTTAGCTTCAAGCCTGGGCCTCTTTCTCAACAATTGGCAAATGCTTTTATATGGTGCTTTTATATTTTATACTACATGAATGAAACCATACTTGGAAATGCCAGCTGAATGTTGCATGGTATCAAGGCAGGAATGAAATAGCTTAATTAAGGTAGATGAATAAGAGTGGGTCTGTAACTTACTGGTGAAACCTGTAACTTACTGGCAGTCCTTTCCCATGTTTTTCAGAGTGATGCTTTTGCCAGCACTGCTGCACAGTGTGGGGCATGGTTACAGATGAGAGAGCACAGTGCTCTGCTCTCCAGGACAGAGTTTCTTGCCCGCCCCTCTCCCCCCCTTTTTCCCAACTGGCACTTGCACATGCTGGGAGCTTCTGCCAGCTGACAATTACACATGTGCCATTTGTGAACAGTGCTGGGAAACATATTGAAGAACTGAGAGGTTAATTATAATTAGAGGTGTGGTGATTGAGAAGACAAAAGAGTCTGGGTGGATTGACTGCAAGATTTAAATGTTGTAAGCAATTCACCTCCAGGTTTTCATCACCTCAGGATCCATCAGCCTTCTTTTATGTTCTTCTGTGTGTACTCCTGTTGCAAATATGGCACATTTAACAGACTTAAGTAAAACTTGGCAGGCCTGATGGCAAATGAGATCAAGCAATAATGCAAAAGAATTGCAAAAATAATAACTTTGCAAAGAAGCACACTACTGAACAAATTTCCTGGTGCACCTTATTCAGTAGTTAAACCCCACAGAATTTCAATCTGACCAAATACTACATGTGGGTAAATATAGCTATATGTTCATATAGCTATTGGTAAGAATCAGATATGACTACATTCGATAAATATAAGCATAAATTAGTCACTTGAGAGAATTTAGAAGTAAGAAATTACGGTAACTTCTGGAGCAAACTTGATTGATCATATGAACACATGATCAATCATATGAACAGAAAGACTTTTACCAGATACTTTAATCTAGCAGGCAACTCTTTAATGAGAGCAGAAACTGGAAATTGGAGATGGAAAAATACCCCACAAGATAAGATGGAGCGATTATTGAATTTGCTTTGTAATTTAGAAACTCTCCATTATCTGGAGTCTTTCACAGAAGATGAGACCATTTCCTTCATCCCCAAGTGCTCGGGCATGAGAAGGGAGAAGTTAGGGGTAATGCTGTGGCATCTGTTTGCAGGAGAACAAAACAGATTATTGCTAACAGTTTTTTCTGTCCTTAATATTGTGACAAATATCAGTTGTACGGTTGGGTTGCTAATTAGACATCTTCCATGGAAGACCAAAATCCAGGAGAATATGGCTTTGAGAAAATACAATTCAATGAAACAAAGCAAAGTCATATTTCAAATACAAGCCACTTGTTTTCTTGGCACAGCACAAACGCTGAGATTGTTATTGAAATAAACACCTGTTCCTATGTCTAAATCAGGAAGGAAGTTTATACATCCTGTCTGCAATCTCAGACTCTGCACCCTCCTAAATTTAGAGACTGCTTTTCTTTCCTCTTGCTACCTCTACAAGTGGCACAGAGAAACAGAACCTAATCCCCTTGCATTACCATAGTGTATATTGTTACATGCTAGATTTCCCATAGACAGCTCTGGCTTTGGTATTTCTTAGGGTGGTTGTTGTGACTTAGAGACCTAAATGGCTCTTCTTTTTTTTTTTTTTAATCTAGTGCTTTTTCAATTATTGTGTTCAGGTGGTTTTGGTTTTAACAAGAAATTAATCTATTCTTTATTATTTAAATAATATATTCCTTATTATTTTGTTTGGTGATAAAAAAAATTATTTTGTAAAACATTGTAATAATCAGAATACATTATCAGAAGAACCAATGGAATTTGCCTAATTTAGGCATTTAAAAAATACTCAAAAGCTACAGTTTTCTAGACATGGTATACATATTATTTCATCTAGGGGCCGAAGTAAGCCATTTTGTCTGTGCATATAGCTGAACTTTTTCCAGATGGCCATATGGACAAAGCCAGGCTGTTAGAAGAAGAAAGTAATTTAAGTGGATAGATAAATTCTGTGTAGCCTCTTTTGCCTTGATAAAAGGCTTTTTCTCATTTTATTTTCTTGTGTAGATGAAGCCATTGGAATTCTGTCATTTGTCTTAACTGAGACTAGATTTTTAGCTCTGATGTTGCATGGTCCTTTAGGAAGCATTTTTAATGCTCCTAATAGAAAAGCTATTTTTAGCAGGATAGAAAAGTTAGTGGCAAAGTGAAGCATTTTCAGTTAAAGCTAATTTCATGCCTCTAAGGAGCATCCTCTTTGTATCTGCCCTATTACAGCATTAGAACTATTAAAATCTATTTTTTCATTAGTCTTAGGCAAGCAGAGACACTGATCTATATGTTCATTTGTAGCAAGCATTACTAGCTCGTTGCAAAGAGCGAAGGAATGAGCAGAGAAGTGGCTAATTTCAGAATGCTGAAGAGAGAAGCTCTTCTTCTCACAGATGTGGGCATTCTGCATGTCTGTGAGAAGTGCTGTTGTCTGACTGGAATGGCAGCGGGGAGACGCAGCACCTTACAATGGGCAGCTCCTTGCATCCCAGTCCTTCGTGTCCTTCACTCCAGACTACTCTGATATTGGCTTTCCAATATCTGATATCTAGTTTTCTGGTGTCTAAAGGTGCCATGAATGCATAGTATTAACAAAAGCTGATTTCAGGAATGTCCTGTGAAAGCAAAGCTGCCACTACATACATACTTCAGTTTGTTTTCAAATACATGTGTATCACTTAGCTGTTTCATCTTTTAACAAGTAAAACTATTTGAAACCTGCATGATCTTAGAATGTGCATGTGTTATTTATTTAACAGGTAAGGTTTTACTGTATTAGTTAATTGCTACTTTTTGATGCAAAATGTTTTTACTCTTTATTTTTTCTTTCCTACTATCTCTGATGGTGAAGGATATTCAGAAATCCTTTTTGCAACTTCCCCAGTCATGCATACTGTCCGTCCAACATTCTATAAGGGTATTGTCTTCCTTTTTTATCGCTATCCATGCAATAGAGCCAAAATCCTTTAAGGGCTTACACTTGGGGCATTTGCAGTCCATTCACTGCCACATGCCATAAAGGGAGGAGCTTACCACCTTCATGCCTCCCTTCTGTCCTACCATTTCCCATTACCCTGACAGTGTTCTCATCTCTTTCCAGCTGTCTGCATTTTACTTCCAGATGGATAGAAATAATGTTTTTCAGAATTTTGGTACTTAGGTACTTTTTAAGTATTTGGCAGTTTTTGTGGTACAGAGCATGCTCAGTAAAGTACATAGATTTTACTTTCTAATTTCTTAGTGTAGTAACTGCCTGGGATTAAATTTCAAAATACAGTACTTTAGAAACTAATTTCCAGTAATGGAACCAATGAAAAATGTGCTATACTTTCCCTCTATATGGTCTAAATTAACATAGTAACTTCTTTTAATACTTTTTTAAAATGTATGAAGTCACAACTGCATATTCTGCTTTGTTTTTCTATTGTGTATTTAGTTCAACCACTTTATCCAAGGATCAGAAATGTTACAACAGCTGCTGCTGAGACCTATGCCAATATCAGTTGGGAGTATGAGGGACCAGATCATGCCAACTTTTATGTTGAATATGGTGTAGCAGGCAGTAAGAAGTCATTTCATTAAATTCTGATAAAGTTTTGAGATGTATTTTGGATTTTTATAGTAAATGGGGTCTTAAATTGACCCAGTGTTAATGATAGCTCTTAAATGTCTTAAATTATTTTATAATTTGATCGGGAAGATCAAATAATTTTCATTTTAATAAACATCAATGCTTAGCATGTTTTTGATGAATAGATAAACGTGAACCTTTGTTCCTTTGTATTATTTTATAAATTCTTTTGAACGCAAACTTCTAAAAACGTAGTTTGCATGAAGTTGTTTATCATGAAGCGATTACACGTGTAAAAATACGATTACTTGCATTAAAGTAGGATACAAGGATTTTCCTAAATTATGCCTAATTCAGGGAAAAAAAGATTAAATAAGATATCCTTTATTAAATTAAACCTTAAAATAAGATATGAAACAGTTTATGTGCCCTTATTGCCTAAAACCAGGTTTAAAACTTTGATAAACTTTGGTAATAATTAGAACAAAGTTAGCTAATAAAAGCAAGATACTCCTTTTCAAATACCTCATCCTTCTAAAGTTATGTCAAAAGGTGACTAATCTGAAAATTGGAATAGAAATGCATTTTTCTGGATATTGGCCAAGAAATAGCTGAGACTGTCCTAGAAAAAAGATACAAGAGAGATTCAGATTTTGAAGTAGAACTTCTTGACCAAAATAAATATGGACTGAAACTGCAAGTGTCATTTAAAAAAATGTCTAAAATCTATTTTAATGTCTCTCATAATTACAGGTTCAATAAGCATTTTAAAAATAAATTAAATTTTTATTTCTTTAGTACAATGGAACAAATGTTTAAAATAGTTTCATAATTACTGTACAACGAATTCTTTAATATGTTGCATGCAATTTATTACTCATAATTTTATATAATTATTTTTGAGACAACAGCTGTTTTTCTCAGATGATCCATAGATTAGTCAAGTAACTGTCAGTAGCATTTTGTCTAGAAACTTTCAGTAATACAGATAAAATTAAAATACCGATTTGTTGTTTTCCTAAAATTTTTATAGGCAAAGAAGATTGGAAAAAAGAAATTGTAAATGGTTCTCGAAGCTTCTTTGTCTTAAAGGGTTTAACACCAGGAACAGCATATAAAGTCCGGGTTGGTGCTGAGGGCCTGTCTGGTTTTAGGAGTTCAGAGGATGTGTTTGAGACAGGTCCAGGTGAGGCACACTGTACCGTAGTACATTTCTGTATCCTAGCCAGAACCGTGTTAGACCAATGCTGAAATGCTTCTAGCAAGAGATGCTGCAGCTAGAATCTTTGCATGTTCCTTTCATAGAGCAATGTTAAATTATTTTATAAACACCTAAATGATGCCAGTTTATTTATGTTTGAATTATGAATGTTACAATCCTTTCAAATCACTCTACTTGACTCATGTTTGTACTAGGGGCAATATATGCCCTGCCCTTACTCCATCTGCGTGCTGTGCACTGAAGATGACCTATTTCTAATATTTCCAATTAGTATAATTACAGGGCTGTATTTAAATAATGCTGCTTTTTATAGGGCTAAAATATTTGCATAATCAGAAAATGCAGATTCAGTTTGATGTCTCATGTAATCTATTTATACCAGTGTTAAGACATTCCTACTTGTAAATCTCTCTTTTCCTGCCATATACTAGTTTAATATGGATTTTGATGTCACACATATATCCTGGGAATCAGTAAGGCTGTTTAAGTTTCTTATGTTCATACTGCAGTCCTATTTCTCTGTAAGCAAATCAGCAATGCCTGCCAGTTGCTCTCAGGAAAAAGGGTCTATTGGAAGGTTCTTTGATGTTGTGCTGAATATTGTATTGCCATCACATGCCATGCCATCATCATGTTCTTGGTCAGCTGTTATTTTTTTTGTCTTTGCCAGCCACTTCTGCTCATTCTAAGCATTTTAGCCAGTGCATAGTTATACAGCAGTAGCCCCACCAACTCCAGAATGTTATGTTATAAGAAAGTATTTAAAATACGAAAGTACCCTTGAACATTATGTTATATTTATCAGGCAACAATATAGATAATGGGTATGCCAGTTTGAAAGTGAGCACTTTCTAAAATCATCATTTTTTCCTTTGATCGTTCAATTTCTGTTCACAGTTTATCATGTTGCAGGAAGGTTTGAAAACATAGTGCTGAATAACAGTGCCAGGCAAATATGTACAGGCTGAATACAGAGCCAGGAACAGCTAGTGGTACAAAAGCCTACCTGTGAAATGCTATGCATGTACACATCTGAAGCCTAAAGGAGCAGAAAAAAAGGACCAAGATTGTAATATAATTCAAAACAAGTTGCATGGAAACCTTCCCAAAAGCATCTCCCTGCATAAAAAGTACTGAGCCAGTAGATAAGGATTCCTGTACTTACCCAGTCATGTTAACTCATGCCCCTGTGTAGTTAAGGAAGAAGGGACTTTAGACACTCCATTCTCCTTTCTAGTGGCAAGTTTCAATGTTCAGCATGAAATTGTAAACAGCCTATGTCTTACAGAAAAATCTTCTGTCACACTGTCTTCAGTCTTGGTCCTTTTTTAAACACTGCAAAAAGATGGAGTGGACAGAGAGGAAAACACTGGAGTATGTCCTTATTAGGAATGAAACTTTGATATTTCAAATATGAGGCTTTTCCCACATTTTTTTCTTTGACAAGCATTCCTATAGAGCATCTTCATAGTGTGCAGGTTTATCCTTTTGGGCATTCCTGGTAGAGTGTTCTGCATTGACTCCTGCATCAGTGGTTCACCAAGATGCAAGATTGTTCTGCCTGAAGCAAATAATTTGCTTAGCATAGGCAGGAAATGTGCCATTTTTAAAGATGCACAGAGATCTAGAAACCCTTTCCTACTGGAAATGCAGTAAGTTAATACAGGAAGCTGCATAAGTAAGTTTTCATCTTCCCATCTACCTTGCATATTTTTATGCATGAGTTTTTGGCTTGATTCTGTTTCTTACTACATTTGAATGTGAATTGTGCTTTTGCATTTTGTTACAGTACGTATTTTACAACATCTAATGTCCTATTATGAATGCAGATGCACAAAACTCAAAATAATTTTACTCTTAAGATGAAAACAAAATTTTCTTTTATTTTCACATGTAGTTCAGAGGAAGATTCCTTTTGTGAATTTTTTAATTGCCACTTTTTAATATTTTATGTATATGTATTTACGTATATTTATATGTGGCATAAAGAGTAGAAATATTTAGGTATATAAAGTATATATGAGATGTAGAGCCTTTGATGCAAAAATAGTTTAAATTCTTGTGCATATAAGAGTCACTTTCTAAAATATCAGAAAATATAAACAAGGACTGAGGAATCTTCTGAGTGTATCTCCAAAATAACCGAGCACATTAACTCACTGAATTATTTAGATGAAAATCAAGTCATAGTCCAGTGAGACCAAATATAAGCATTTAAAGAAAAAGTACTTCTAAAGTGGAATACACACTGGTCTTCTGTATGGAGTGGACTGGAGATACTGTACATCAGAAGAACTTTGTGTTTCCATGGAATCTGTCAGGAATGTGAGACCATTGCTGCTTTTCTAAGATACCTGTCTCACACTCCTTAACTAGAAAATGACACTGAGACATTGGCTTGAATTCTGTCAGTTGAGCAGCTCTTCACAGAGTTTCATACTTGGGTTTTGGGTCTGGAGAAGAAGTTGAAGAATGAATAAGACAGGTTTGGATAGATGTTCATCTTCCTTCACTTCATATTTTTTTTATTTGGAGCATGTATCCCTAACTCCTCTCACTCTTCCACCTTCTCCCAGCAGCTAATCCTAAATCAAGTTGCCTGTAGTGTATTTCCAGCAATAGAGGAGAAAATAAGCTTCACCAGAATAATCCTCCTACTGTGTTGGAGACCAGTAGATCCAGACTCTAGAACACATAGTTAATTCCTGTTCTTATTAGTGCCTGTAGTGTTTTCTTTGTAGTTTGCTTATTATTTACATTATCTTCCAGCTAGAGTTAGCATTTGGAGAGAAATAGTGCCAAGGGAAGGCTTCCCACCTCACTAATGCTAAATCATGGTAATCATGATAAATTAATTGTAGGATGAGGTATGGGTTTGAGGAAAGGAAGAAAACCTGATGCTTAAGAAAGTTTTAAAGGATGCTTTATTGTTGATTTTTAGTTGAAATTTAATGCTAGGTTCCTTGAATGATCCATCTGTTTCCCCATTTCAGAATGATGAAATACATTAGCTTACCAGTATTGGCTTTTTATTCATCTTGAGAATGCAGTCGATATATTTGTATGAACTACAATTTGCAATTTTATATCAGGAGTTTAATTAATTCAAAATGGTTGAGAATAGTTTTGAGGTTTGTAGAAAGTAATGTAGTATGTGTGTAGATTTTGCAAAGTAGTTGCTAAGCTTAAATGTTAGCAGACTTTTTATATACTGAAAACTAATTTCTATGCGTAGGTACTTGGAAATATTCTGAATAATGGAAATACAAAATACAGAATTGCTGTTTTTCTTAATGCTATCTATTTTTCACAGTGAATGTTATTATTTGATGAACATTATATTGTCTATTATTTATCTGAATTAGCATAGCATTTAAATGCAGCAAAACATAATTTTTCTTCTTTTATCTCTAGCAATGGCAAGCCGGCAGGTAGACATCGCTACTCAAGGATGGTTCATTGGTCTAATGTGTGCTGTTGCTCTTCTGATCTTGATTTTACTCATTGTTTGCTTCATAAGGAGGAATAAGGGTGGCAAGTATCCAGGTAAGCTATTTAACCAGGGTAGTAAAATTCATCTGTTGGTAACCCACTAAGATCTCAGGCTTACTGGAAAATTACATTTGCTGCTGGTTTACATTTACACTGTGTATATGGCAAATCAGTCTGATCATTTGGTGGGCTTGGCAGGAGCCATCTGCCTTCTGGTAGGAAACCTACATGTATTTCAGCATAGGAGAAGGACCTTCTTCATTCCCAGAGGGTCCTATCAGTGCATGACCTCTCTAGAGAAGTTGAGCTTTGTTTGGAACGTCACCACTAGTGCACATTCCACTTTCTGAAGTCCAATGCAGAGGAGTTTAGTCCACTAACATGAGTTGAGTTAGAATTTATTTGGTCAGAAAGTCCTAATCATAGCTACTGGTTACTTTAAAGTATGGGGAATGCATGCCATAGGACAAATCTCTTCATATGTTATATTGTTTCCAATACCTTGAGTTCCCTCCCAGAATCTGTGTCATCTTCGGCCTCTGCAGTTTTTCAGCTAAGTTTAAAGTTACCATCCTTCAGTTAGGCTGGGGGTTTTTTCTATATTTTTTTCTTTCTAAGAGGAGGTGTAAAATAAATGGCTTTTTCTACTATGTCTAGGAATGGCCAAGTATGTTTTATAATTTTTCGTTAAAAATTGGAGCTAGACAATGTATGTCTTCTATCAAAACACTCATCCCTCCTGGTGTATTTTACAGAAGGCATGTATGTGTATGTATGTATGTATGTATGTGGACATACAGGTATCATATATATCTTTCCCTAGTATTATATTTCTTTCTATGGAGTAGCTCCATAGACCAAAGCTCTCTTGAAAAGGGCAGTGACAACCACTGTACCTTGCACAGTACTGCTGGATAGGATCTCAGAGCAGCTGTTGAGGTATGAGTGACTATGAATGAACTTCAAGTGAGCATCCAAGGATAATTTGATTTTTCATTCTCCTATTCTAGCTGCAATAGAAAGTACAGTTGCTAAGTTTCTTGTAAAATCTTGATTTAATGAAAAAATATTTTCTCCTAAGGTTTGAGAATAAATATCTAGACTCTAGAATGCTTATTTAAATTCAACTCAAACTTCTTGAAGTTCATACTGTTAATTTGGGCATGAAAAATATGGATGCATTTAGAAAAGTATTAAATAAAATCCACACTTTGTTTTATTTTCTTCTGCTTATTTTGATCAGTGCACTTCTAAAAACATAGTGTCAGGGACCACTAAGAACTTCAGTTCTTCATAGGGAAATCTGCTGGAATAGAATAGCAGATTATTTTTATGAGACAATCACGTTATTAAGTACAAGAATTCTATTCTGCCCAATCTGTTAGATTGTTTTACAGAGAGAACAAAGATTTCTAGTGACAGCAAAAATTAGGTAAGAGAAGTTTCTGTGCCAGCTGCCTATGCCTATGAAAAACCAGATGATTAGGGAACACATAGTAGTACATAGAGAAGTATGGCAGGCCAAAGACATCATCTTGGGGTTTTTTTCCTAATATTTGGATTTTTTTAAGGAGAAAATGAGATAACAGAGGACATAGAAAAAGTGATTCAGGTGACTGAAACAATGAAGTGATGAAACTAAAAAGAGTAAGGAGGACATAGAGTGAGCCACCATCTAGAGGAGAGTAAAACAGAAGTTTTACATAAAAGTGTAGAGGGCAGTTGGATGCTAAGATTGTAATTGCTTTGTGGATCCTTGATATTCTGTCCTTTTTGCTGCTTCTGCAGAATTATTAGTTGCAAGGTATACATTTCTTCATGCACAGATACCTATGTATATACAGACTCATACATAAAGGTGGACCTAGACTAGAATCAGTTTGTACTAGTGTTTATAGCAGTGACTTTGTATTTCCTGGGTCATTGCAAATGTACTTTTCCACAGGTAGTGAGAAATTGAAGTTATGAAATGTAAGTTATGAAATCTATGAAAATTTAAGTTATGAACTCTTTTTCATCATAATTTTTTGCATGTTATCTTGAGGTTGTCTGTGGTATGTGGAAGGAAATTCATTACTTCAGTATGAAATTGTAACAGCCTGATATGTCTCAAGGCCATATGTGTTACTGCAATTATGGACTTAGTAAATACTGTCAAGAATAATTAATATCCTCTTAAATAATGGCACATAAATCAGTGATGTACAAATAAAGTGTGGAGATTACCAGAGTAAAAGACAAGAGATTGTGTATTGGATTGTACAACTGTATCTGCTAGACAAGGGAAAGATTTGAATAGATTCCAGAAAAACAGAAATGAAAAGGCAAAGGGAAGAACCATAAATAGAATTCTCAAAGTCAGTATATTGTTTTATCCTGTCCACAATCTTAACTCATAGGAATATATGTCATCTCTAAATATCTGACTTCTCAGGTGCTAGTGGGTTTCTGTGTCAATGTGCTACATTTATTATGTTATAGGGACAAGTTATATGCCTAGATTTATTCCCACTAGTGAACAAGGATTAAACCTAAAACCAGAATGTGCAAGAAATACAATTGTGTAAAATTTAGGTTCCAGTGTATGTGACTTTGCATTGAGTTTGATCACGTTGTAGAAAAGAAGAAACATTTTGAGAATTATTAATAATGGAAAAAAAATCTAAAATTGTTTGGAGGCTTACTACATGAAGTTAAAGCAGAAAATGTTCAAACTGACAGTGAAAAAAAGTGAATCTGATTCAGTTTTATCTATCATTATGAGAAGAACATCAAGAAGAAATAGAGAGCATTGTTAAGTAGAACTAAATAATTCAAATTTGATTAGGCAATAACTCTATTAATCATCTAAGTAAATAAGTTATTTTAGTAGGATTTTTAACAATTTTCTCTCTTTTTGCTAGAAATAAAAGAAAGAAAAAGTTCTGCTAATACAAAATGACTTGCAGTCATGGTTGAATGGAAATAAAATCCTATCACTAATTAGCAGATCTTTTTCCTCTGGAAAAAAAAAGCCTACGGACCCATTTAAAAATAGTTTTTATTCAAAAGACATTCCTGCCAAGTGTGATCAGTTTGAGAAATTAAGGTCTTAGATTTTCTCATCTTGCAGTTTCATGATAAAATTACTATTTCAAATATTTTAGTGAAGGAAAAGGAGGATGCACATGCTGATCCAGAAATACAACCTATGAAGGAAGATGATGGAACATTTGGTGAATACAGGTGAGCAGCTGATGTGGTTTGTCATGTTCACTGTTAATATCACACTTGTACTGTATATAGTATCACACTTATTAATTTAAGACTAACTTTTTTTTCCATGTCAAAGATTTTGTATCCTGTGTTATTTAGAACTAAAAATAACATTTCAACCACACCATTAGAAAAAAAAAATTATCCAAGCTTAGTATAAGCCATTTGCTAATGCAAGGTGAAAACCACATTCAAACACCATTGTGTGTGTTTGAAAGTCAAAGTGTGGAATCTTTATTTACGAAGCCATCTTTCAGAGATTTCAAATGCCAGATGCAGTGTCCTTTAGTTGGGGCACTATGTTGAGCATTACAATTTTTGAAAATAAATTTCTAACTGAAGCCTAACAAAGACAATCTGGAAAGCTGACTGGTAAACAAATGTGTTTAAAATAGCTGCCAGTACTAACACCTAATCCAATAACAAAGAAGTGATGTTATACACAGAGGTGAAGGAATGTCCTACAAAGAAAGCAAATCTCCCTTTCATGTATTTCAGTACAAGATCTATAGCAAGCAGCTTCAAAGCATGCAACACAGCTCTTATTCCTGACACTCTTCTTTATACTAGCCAAATCTGGCATTACCAAAAGCATGCCTTGGCAAGACTATTCATACAACAATTATGAATATGGCTTATTAAATAAGCAGTTTATTTGTTTTTTGATTAGTACAAAAAATAATGTTACTATTTTCTAAATAGGTCAATATGATTATATTTTACGTGGGCATGAAATAGTTTTTGTGGTGCATTCCTGTGTCAAAAGCAGTGTAGAAGTTCTTTATTATTGCAAAGATTTGGCATTTACAAATGTACATAGAAAAAGCAGATTTTTTTCAAGAAGGATCTACTTTGTTGCCATAGCTTCTTCATAGAGGGAAAAGGTACATCCTGATCTGACAGGACTAGATGTACAGTTCTGAAAGCTAAGGAGCAGTTTCTGTTTATTCTTCTCTGATTAAAAACAATATACTCCATTCTTAGGTTAATGAGTTCAGAATAGTATTTTATTACAGCTGTAAGGTCATATGAATTACCTAAATTCAACAGATAAAAAAGGAAGTATGGAGCAATCTTTGGAAGGAGAGTTTAAGAAGTACTGTATAAGTTTTCCTGGGAAGCCTAGTTTGCATACTCCTTTATTGCTCCACTGGTTCTTGATTCTTGGAACTTCCAGCAGCAGAAACTGACCTTTGTACAGAATTGTACAAATTATGTGACCTCAATGCATGTTTTCTCAGGCCTGGAATAAGTATTCAAGCCTGCTTTCATGTGTGACCTGTAGCAAGATTTTAATTTATGTCTCCATGTTTAAGTGGCTTGAGTTAATCTAAAGAATGATCTAGAGGTTTATTAAATTATTTTGTAATGCATTCATTCATTCATGTCTAGTGAATATGGGCAGATGCATGCCAAGCTTTCACACTTATTCAATGGGAGAGTTCTATGTACCCTGCAAAACCTCCTTTTAAAAATGTATTTCTGTATAATTAGTCTATATTGGGCTTTCCTCTTTTTTCCTTAGAGACAGGGCAGGAGCAGCAACCAGTCAGATTACAGAAGATACCTTGTCATCCTCTCTGCAGCCCAGCATCACTGCAGTCACTCAGTTCCCAGTTTGTCTGCCTCACATGATGCGGTGCTTCTTTGAGGAAAAAGGGTATAGGGTTTCCCTTGGAAAAAAATGTAATTTTTGAAAGATCTAGGAATTCGAGTATTTTGAACTTTTTTCATCACTTCAGGTCCATGTCTGCTTGGACAGGAAAGAAACTGGACAAGGAAAAGAAAACAAAAGGTAGCTGTGCCAATTCTCCTGAAGCAAACCCTGTCTTTACCAAAGCAAAGTCTGTGAGATCTGACAGATCCAACTTCTTCAGAAGGTCAGGGGATCAATACTCCAGCACCAGATCAGAGACCTCCTACACCAGGAGGAGGGCTAGGCAGTCTTCAGAGCTTACAAGGGTTAGTTCTGTCTCTGCTTCCCTCTGCCAAGAGGAAAAGAGGTCAGACAAATGGAAGTACAGGCATGGCTCTAGACATCATGCTTCTGAGCAACACATTATGGGGTTGGAGGAGGGCTCAGATTCTCAGGCAGGACAGCCATCCCCTTTCCAGCAACCCCTCAGCTGCAACTCAATTGGTGGCTTACTGGCAAGGCAGCATTCTTCTCTCCAGCACTGGTGCAGCCAGACCCCAGACTGCAGCTCAGATTCAGACGACACGCAGAGCTCCTGCCACAGGAAGGTAAGACCTTCTACTGCTACTCACTTCTCCGAATCTGAAAAGAATTCACTAATGAAATCTGTAATCTTGCCTGAGCTGGCCACTGTCTTAAAGGATGCTTTGACAGCAGCCAGACAAAGCATAGCATCTGTGGCACAGGCTAGGTCCCATTCAGTGAAGCATCCCAGGGTACCAATTACAGAAGTTCCACTGGTTCCTTTAGAAGCATCTGGGAGCAGTTCCCAGACTTCTGAGTTTGATCATATGGACAGCTTAAAAGATCAAACAGCTTCTGGGAAGGAGAAACCTGAGGCTGACAAGGCCTTGGAGGTTGAATCAGCCCCTGAAGATGGAGAGGTGGCATCTGAGTCCCCTACAGAAGATCCAGAGGGACCAGATCCTTTGCGTAAATTTGACATGGAGAATCAGAATTATCTTTTTGAACACATAAAGAGGGTGCTAATGCTAAAATCTTCCAAATCTGAATGTGCCTCTGAAGAACTACTTATCCCCTCTGAAGAAGGCAAGGTAGATAATGCACTTC
Source organism: Agelaius phoeniceus (assembly GCF_051311805.1). NCBI lineage: Eukaryota > Metazoa > Chordata > Aves > Passeriformes > Icteridae > Agelaius > Agelaius phoeniceus. The sequence goes on along the minus strand of NC_135269.1, from coordinate 45,608,714 downwards.
CTATCCATTCAGCTGTGGAAGATCTTGTCTGCAGAATTTGGGGAAATCCCGAAGGCAAGCATGAAGCCCCACCAGTCCTACGTAAGCTCTATCCTTTTCCAGCAGACAAAGCTGCTTTGTGGGGAACCTTGCCTGAGGTAGACAGAGTATTGGTTACTGGTAATTCTGTACTGTCAGTGCCTGATAATGCAGATGCTCTCCCTAAAGATCCTACTGACAGAAAGATTGAGGAAGCAATTAAAAGATCTTTCAAGCTAGTTGCAGCCCAGCTTGGAGTATCTATCTACTGCACTTATGCTTCTAAAGCTTTACTAATATGGTTAGAGGAAGAACAAGCTAGATTCAAAAAGAAATGGGTCCCATCTGGTGCCATGCAGAGAAAACGCAGGCTGTGTAAAATTGCAGCTAATTTTATCCATGATGCAGCTGAGGATTCTCTCAGACTCACTGTTAAAAATGTGGCATGCCTCACTGTAGCCTGGAGAGCTCTCTGGCTGCGTCCTTGGAGCTCATCACTAGATCTGAAATGTAAACTGCTGTCCTTGCCATACACAGGGGGCAAGCTGTTTGGTGAATCCTTAGTCCAGATCATGAAGGATGTCTCAGAACACAAGCACTACTTACGTCAGAGGAAAAAAAAGAGCTCTGCTGGAAGCTCTTCCTGTTCTCCTCACAAGTGTGTGAGTTCCTTGCGTTCTCCTCCAAAGTTCAAAGGAGGGAAGGGAAAGTATAAGGTCTCACAGTCATTTCATGCCAAGTATGAAAAGACATCTCACTTTCAGAGAGATATCAGACCATCAAGAGGAACTTTCTAAGAACATAAACTTGCTTCCTAGTTTCTCAGGAACTGGGAAGAGTGAAAGACATGGAAATGTTTCAGTATTTCTGGACAAATAAACCCAGTGCTTAGAAAATTAGGCGTTTCCAAGTAAGATTTAAATTATGAAGTTACTTAAATCTTAATGACTAATTAAGCTAGAGAAATCATAGCTCTCAAATCCTCTCTCTTTAGGGGAGGGTTTTTTCCCATTCTATTTCTAGGCTTCCTAGTGGTCTTGGGATGCTTTGGATTTGTTTGAAGTTTTGCACTCCTCAGCTTCAACTAAGAGAATACTTTCTGTGTGAGAGTTGGCTGGTCTGCAGGACCAGACAACAATCAGATTTTTCTGCCATATTGATCTAGTGAAGGAAATAATGCTTTAGGAAATGCAGGTGTTTTGGGAACTATGGAATGACTATGGATGCTATGTTCCTGTGACTGGCTGGATTCCTTCATTTTTACATAATAAGGGAAAACAGTGCCTCTGTAGCAATCTTCTCTGCACTTTCAGTGGTTTTCTGAGTTGTAGAAGACTGAGACAATAAATTGTGGACAGTCATTGTCTACACCAAGAACCTGCAAGAAACAGAATAAGTACCACAGATGTGTGTTGAGGTCAGTGTAGGTGTATAAAACAGCCTAAATTTTCCTCTTGGTCCATAAATGGAGAGAAATTATGACAGCTACAGACCCATGAGTTCATGGGTAGGAAGACTGGAAGCAAGCAACTACAAGGGAAGGATGAAAGTCCAGTGGTCTGAAGAATGTTCTTAAGAAGATGAAACAGGACAAGGCAACTACAGTGGTTGGATTGATAGTGTGGTAACGCAGGATATTTGCACATTTTGGTGAATTATTTGCCTCTTTTCTTCAATATTTTGACACAGTATTTTTCCTAGAAATTCTAGGATATGCTGTGAGACACTGTGGCAGAGAGTTCTGGGATTGCTAGATAATATATTACTCTTCCTTCTTCTGAGCTAACTAACAATGAAAATAAAGTTTGTAACCACAATTGTGGGGTTTTTCTCTTGTAGTTACTTAACTTGCAGCTTAGGTGTGTTTCCCTAGGGACCTAGCCATGATTTGTGCCTCAAGACTGTAATTCTAAGCTTGGTCCATTCCAGAACAAGAGGTTATCTCAGTGGGCTGCCTGAAGAACTGAACAGTCCAATTGGATTTGGCAGTGGTCTCACTGTGTTCTAATTTACGCACATGTACTTTCTTTGACAATTCTTGTTTTAATTCTTAATACTTGTGTGATTAACAACTTTTTCAGCACATTGTTTTTTAAAGCCAAGGCTTCATTACCCAGTTTTTCCAGCTTCTGTCAGGATTGAAGATTGAATATTAGAGAGATGTTAATGAAAAACTACTCAGAAGACTAATATAGGTGTGCTTAAATAAGAAATAGTAAAATGCTTTGAAGTCTGGATTGACTGTAATAATATTAGGACTCACAGTCCTAATAATTTAAGAGTGTCAGCAGAAACCTCTTAGGTATAGGGACAGATTCTCCTGGAGTATGCAGGGAAGCCATAGAGGAAGGGATTTCTGTGGCTTTACCTCATTGCTTTTACTTAAACAGTTCTGGGCTATTGACCTGAGGTCACAGAAAAAGGAATTTACTGCTAACAGTTTTCATCTTCTGCATCCACTTTCTGTGTCTCATTGCCCAGAATGTTTTACCCACTTTGTTTCATGTTGCCTTTCACCTGACAGTTCTGCTGTGAGGAAAAGTAGTATATTGCTAACCATATATTGAGTCTTTTTGCATGTCTGTGAATGTGGCAAAGTTTAGTTGGGAACTAGTTGCCTGCTGGACTGCAGAGGCATCGTAAAAGTGTCTTCCCCATTCTGACTGGTTGCTGCATGTACCCATATCTAAGGAAGAAAAATTGAAAAGTTGAAAGAAGAAAGGAGATTTCAAGGTACATATTTCTTTCAATAATTGATAAGCTTGTGAAATGGAATTACTTTTTTTAAACAAATAAATTTGTACTTTGCACTTATGTTATTGTTACCTTCATACTTCTTATATCTCTTAATAATTAACTTCAAGTTTGAGATGTGTTTCATTAAACTAAGAAGAAAGAGAAACATATTCATATAATAGAAATCATTAATGATTAATATTTAAATCATGCTTTTAGAATATGCTTTAATATTAAACACTTTTCTTACTGAAAAGAAGTGTATATGGTACATATAGGTACTTATCAAAATGATTGGTACATATGAGTCTTCTTTGAGAAATTTGCATCCCTAAAAAGATACTAGTATGGAATTTATTTTTACAGCAAAAAATAGTAAAAGTATGGCAACACTTAACTTCCATGGCTCTAAATAAAGCATACCCATTCTCACCTCATGTTTGGATCCCATCAAGTGCCATCAAGTATTGTTTTCTGACTATTAATTATATGCACTGCATAAATGACACTTTAAAAAACTACTTCAATTTACCACTGTAATTTTAGTCAACCCAATTTGCACTTTATTTTTTAATATCACAGTATTACACTAGGTATGTAATAGAAGTCAGCAAGCAAAACCCCAAACAGAAACAGAAAGAAAATATGATTTATCCTGATTGCACTTTGGAATAGTTTTATGAACAGTTGTAAGCAAGGTTGGCAAACCTTGTGGGTACAGTATCAAAATTTATGGTTTTACCATGTTTTGGCAATATAATATTATATATTCTACTGTCTAAAGTGTTCTATAGCTCTTCCTAATGTAATTCAGCAGTTTTTGTAGTTTGCTTCTTGGCAGGAAACAGATAATAGACTCATTTTGCCAGACCACCAGAGAGCCCCTCCTCTGTTTTGAATCCCCAGGGTAGCAAAAGTGTTGTCCAAAACATTGATGTGTTCACTTTTTTCTCCTTTTCTTATTTGTTTGGGGTTTTTTTCCCAATTTCTTTCTCTTCCACCCAAAACACTGTGTTCATTTTAAGAGTCATAATCCAGTTTGATACAGAAAAAATGGTACCATGGCATATGTTATCTTTTCTGAACCAGGAATGTAAAGCATCTTGGATAATCCCACTTGTTTTTCCCACTGCCAGAGTCCTGACAGAACCTCTCTCTAGACTTACATAGTGCAACAAGTGAAGGAATCCCTGGGTTCAGATTTGATTTTTGCAGTTTCTGTGCTCTCACACCAGTACCCACCTCCATGTAGTTGCACTCCTGGGTAAATCTGCAGTTTTGTTTGCTTTCAATTATAGAGATTGTGGATTTCACATCTTGACTAAAATATAGAAAAAAACCTTATACTGAATGCAACTCTGTAAGTATTTCTTCATTGTTTGTCTATAAATAAACTTCATTTGCAAAAATATAAATAAGAAAACCAGAAGAGCAACAGAAAGCAGACATTCTCATACTCAGATTTTTCTAAATTGTAATGGCAAATCAAGCTTTTCATTGGATTAAACACAAAAATGTTGGTGTATTTATACAGAAGTGGCATAGTGTTTATATATGTATATTCCAACCTAGTGAATTACACTGGCTTAGAGTCATACTTTAGAATATTTGCACAGAGATTCATGACCAATCGGAATATGATACAACTGCAATTTTAATTTATTTTAATTTCTGCATATTATGGTGTAAAGAACTATGAAGCTATTCACCTGAAATTAAACAGCAAACCATATACCAGTGCCCTTTCCTTAACAGACTAACCCAGAAAGCAGATCTTCCCTGGGAGAAGGACTGGTTACAATTTCAGCAGGAGCGCCTGGCCTTCTTTTGACTCCTGTAGTCTGTTTTAATAACTGTTAATACCTTCTGATGGGGGCATTGGAGTATGAGTATTATGTATGAGTATATGTATGAGTATTAAATACTCAATTCCATCTTCAACATTTAAATATGGGGTCCTTCCAAAATGAACTCTCTTCAGTAATGTCTCTGTAATCTGCTTGTGTTCATAGTGTTACAAACATTTTCACTTTGCTGCTGGATTCTTGAAATTTTGGAGTACAGTCTTCTAAATGTTATTTGCCTGTATGTTTGTAGCACCAGTGAGCACAGATGAATGACATTTATCCTCGTGCCTTGTACACCACAATAAGTAAAACATCAAGCCTGATACAGTCACATTTGGAGGTTTTTCTTTTGTGTGCTTTGAGCATGAGGATTTTCTTACATGTAAATAAGAGAGATATTCCTACCACTTTTTTTCTGGTGTATATGCAGAATGATAAAATCTCTGGTATGCTTTTCTGTAAGTATGTGTATATTAGAGGTGGCCTTCTTTTAGAATTTAATAACTTAGTGTTTTCCAAAACAAACAAAAGAAAAAGGTGATGAGGAGAAACAGCTTGATGGAAAATGGCAGTAATGGTTTTCTAGCAACAGTTTCTCAACAGGGCTTTTGTTGGCTAACTATATGATCTGATGTGGCCTTGTACATCCTGTGTTTGTGTTTTACGTACATATGTATGCAAACACACACCCATATATATATATATATGGTTTCTCTGGGTGCTTAAAGGTATTAGTTAGAAAAAAAATGCATTATTTTATAAGAATAAAGGTTTTAGGAATAAGAGGGTTAAAATAATTTGCTGAGTATATATTCAGCCTAGTGTTCTAGAAATTGCAAAATGTAATTTTGTTTCTTTAATATTTTGTATGTGTTTCTTTATATTTCCCATAAGCTGTGAATCTAAATAAAAACCCCAAACCACTTCATTTTTTTGTACCCTATATGCAAATCAAGTCACATGTTCTGTTTAAGACAAGGTATATAATTGCACCCAAAAGTGCAGCTGGCAATGGTGGGTTTCAATTCAAAATGCTTTGGAGCTGCTGCTGAAATCCTCATCTTGACACTGAAGTGCAACATAAAGGATTCTGAAAAGAGCCCAACTATATCTATTTCATGAAATACAAGCCTACCACAGCTGCAAATTTATTTGAGGATGTTGATGGTGCTGCAGCTTTTCACTGACAAAGGAAAGACCACAGTACTTTGCTACCGGGATCTCCTCTACTGGCCTTTCTTTCCTTTCCTTTTTCTGTTGTCCTCCAAATCACCATCACCATTGTCAGAACATTATCAGTCATGGAGTAGGGTAGGGAGATGGATCTGATAAGAAATGAAAAAGACTAAGCATGCTCTCAACTCCTCAATTCTAGCTACTGTAAGCTAAATTGTTGCTTTACCTGTAATACAGTAAATATTGTAGAAATTTTAAGAGCAACTTATTATTGATACAATACTGATCACTATCAGGATATGGACTTTGCTTTTCTTCTTAGGCTATTTTCATTTGTTTCTTCTGCACCCATTTAATGGAATATGTAGGTCTCTTGAAAGGTAAGGTTAAAAATTGCAAGTCTGGCCTGCATTATGTAACAAATTATTTGAAATGCAGCTCTTTTATTTTCTTTATACTAGTAAAGAAAATCAGTATATTTCATTTAACCAAATTCATTCCTCATTCATTTTCAAGGAGTCAAAGAAATTAAGAAGTTTAACAGACTAACTTCACGGCACATCATGAGCTTGTTACTTTGGAGAACAAACAAATTATTTTTTTTATAGCTTTACAACCCACTTCTTAATGCTTGCAGTTGCATCTACATGACCTCCAAGCCAAGGGCCCAGGTCTTACCACTGAAAAGTCATGCACGATGGGGGAAAAAAATAAAAGAAACCACAACTCCCCCCCCGCCACTGAAGACATTCTCTGTTTAAACCATTCTTACACCATGTTTCCATGTGAACTGCATCATATTGATTTGTCTCTACAATGTGATGTGGGTTTACTAAAGGATTATAGGGCTGCACACATGCTTTTCATAAAATCTGCATGCATGGCTGATTTTGTCTTAATAAACAGTACATCCATTAATCCCATGTTTGTTTGTTTGTGTCTGCAGCGATGCAGAGGACCATAAACCTCTAAAAAAAGGAAGCCGGACACCCTCAGACAGAACTGTGAAAAAAGAAGACAGTGATGATAGTTTAGTTGACTATGGAGAAGGTGTAAATGGTCAGTTCAATGAGGATGGCTCCTTTATTGGACAATATAGTGGTAAAAAAGAGAAAGAACCTGCAGAAGGCAATGAAAGCTCTGAGGCTCCTTCTCCTGTAAATGCCATGAATTCATTTGTGTAACCACAGAACTTGATCCCCTTGTATCTCCAGTTTGCTTAAAGCACTTGTACATCCTCCTTCTCATACTATGAACACGCAGGTATCGGAGCTCCTCACCACCAGAAGTTAATGCTATGAGAACATGCAGGTTAACACCAGTACACAGCATAATGACACAGTAAGTGGTATGTTACTATGAGTCAAAATAGAAAATTCAAATTTTGTTCAAAACTTGGGTATTTTTACTTTTTTTTAAAGGAACTGACACAAACAGTAACATCAGCTTGTAATTTTGTTTCCTGTTGAAAATACAGTAAAATGCATGGAAAAAAACCCCCTACACAACTCACAGATAATCTCGTGTACACTATAAAGACATGGTTTGACAATTTGTTATGCAGTCCTCAGCTGAATCCCTGGATATGAATTCCGTTCTCAATGTCAGAGTGTTATAGTAGTATTATATAGAACTTCAATGTCTTTGTGGACATTGTTGTGAAATTGGTGACTTAATGTCTAGCTATCATATGTCTTTTTGCAAGACAGTTAGGAACAGTATGTACAGTATATAAATGCTAAATGATTTAAGTATGACACTTGCATTTGCTGATGCTTAATGAGACCCTATTATCTGCTCTTTGCTCCTATTACTTTATAGCCTTTTTAATCTGTCAAGTATTACGGCAGTACAGTGTTCTATTTTTACATCAAAACATATTGAATTGATTTTAGGGCATAAAAGATATGCATTGCAATGCATTTTGGAATTTTTACAGTCACTGAAAGAAAAACTTTAAAAATTAAGGAAAATATTCCAGAAAACACAGGGCAAATTACATTCAGTGCCTTTATACAATATGCATTCCGTAATGTGCTGTACTACTAAATCAGTTGGTGCAGTAAACTGTGATTAGCAGACTACTGTCATTGCCAAATAAAGGAAAAATGTGAAGAAAAAGAAGTGTTATGAAACTGTTGTGCTAAAAATGGAAAGTTTAAAATATTTTAAATTACATAAAGAAGAGTATGATTTTTTTTTTCCCTTTAGAAAAAGCTTTCTACACAGTTACAGCACAGCATGTTTTCATGGCCTTAGAATACTTAAAACAAAAATGAAAACAAACAAAACAAACAAAAATCCCAAAACACAACCAGAGTTAAATTATTTACTAACACAGCAAGGAATAAGCTCTTGTAAAATAAATCATTAAAAACCCAAAGCAGCTGACTCCATCATTTGGTGAGAGTGCATTTCTCTCTGTGTCCCAGCCTGATCAGTGTGGCAGCTTTGTAATTATCTCCAGCCTGAAGCAGTGTGGGGGTTACGCTCGGACCACAGCATTCCGTCTGACAAGTGCTAATATGGTTTATTGGTAAAGGATTTCCCTTATCGGTTAAAAAATTATTTTCTTGCATACTATATCAATCAAATGTTTACCTCCAAATATAAATTTTTATAACAACCTATGGTTGAAGGAATGCTCAGTTTCATTTGCCAATAAATTGGTTTTTCATAACTTGCATCAAGTTTAATTTTAAGTAAGCTTTTTATATGTAGATATTTTGTTGAATTTGTAAATACACTTAAAGCGTAGATGCTATATGCTTCTAGGTGTTACAGACAAATAAACCAAGAAAGCTTATGTTGTACTGTGTAAGAAGTACTATAGCCACTGGTGTGCATGGTATTTTAAAGCATCTACTTAATTTTTTTTTCCTTTTTCTTTTTTTTTTTTTTTCTGTGAAAATAAAATAGTTATCTGCTCATTTACTGCAGATTCCAACTGAACCATTCAGAGCTTTTGCCAGTGCACTACATTAGCCCATAGGACATCTTGCAGCTTTCATGTATATATTGTAGGTAAAGCACAACTGAAGTAATCCCAAATGTAACCCAGCTGTAATAAGCTTCTTTCGCACCTTTGAGCTTTCCATTGGTCAGTTTTTTTAATGGGAACTGAAATACAAAATGAATTCTATGAACACTGATTACAAAGCACAAAGAGAACATTTCTTCACAGGATTTGCCAATGGTTTTGGTAAAAAAATATCATTTTACTCTTATTTAATTGTAGATGCTGAATTATCTGTGCATGTGGGGGTAAACATACAGGCTCACTTCTGTAATAGTGCAACGGATTTTGTATTAAAAATAAATGTGGTTTTAAAATTTCACTGTTTGTTCTGTTTACACTAGCAGTAAAAATCACATCAGATTAGTCTTGTAATTAAGACTTCAAAGTAGTAAAACAGCAAGAAAGAGCCCTGACAGAAGTTGTTCCCATGATGTCACAGAACTTCCATTACTGCCACCAAATTATTTACAGAAACTTGCATACCTTTACATGCTACCAATTGAAAAAATGGTAAATTTGTCTGACCGTTTCCAATTGAAATCTGTGATTTACATTTTACTTCCATGAATGTTTTTTATTATTTATTTAGTCATATTACTGCAAAGAAAAGAACTGAAACAGTCATGTTCCATACCTGTAAGAGTGAATAAGAGAAAGTAATGTTGATTTGAAATCAAGAGCCCTCAGATAGGATCCCAAATAAGGATTTTGTGTCCTAAAGGAATTGTCTGACATAAAAACTTATGGTTATCTGTTTTTAAATATGAAGTGAGGAATTTTTAGTCATCATCTTTTACAGTACACAAAATCCATTGGAATGCTCTTTTCATATCTTGTTTATCCTATATATGAATGGAAACAGACTGGGCAGGAGGGCAGCTGTTCTGCGTAGAAGACTGCAGGAGAGCCATGGATTCCAAGAGATGCAGGTGCTTCAGGAGATGTATCCAAAGCTGATGAGTGGGCATGATACTTGAAAGAGGGATCTTATCACTGAATCAGAAGCCATTCTGCCAGCCTTCCCATATTAACTGGAACCCCCTGGATATTTCTGCTCCTGTCACCTGCACAGACTCAGTTCTGGCACTTTTATCTTCAAATATCTTCGCAATATCTTCAGATATCGGCTGCCTTGGTTTTTGTACAGGTATCTGTTGATTTTTGCAGCAATGTAGACTGTCTGGGAGATATGAAATACAGCTGTTTCTGTTTCAATTAAAGAATACTTCCTGAAAAGAGAGGTCTGAGTTCCCTAGGCATAGTTGGGGAGAAGGATTTCATACAGTAACAATTTTTGGAGACACACATACATTATCTATGCATGTTCCCCAAAGTGTACTAATACGTATCGTTGCTACACTTTTCTTTTACTGATATACCTTTGCTTTTGATTTTATTCTCACTGAAGTGATTGTATAAATCCTGAGGGAATTAAAGAGGATACCCCAATCGTAATTTTTCTTGTAATCTATTCTCACATTGTTCCTAGGAAAATGCAATTTCCTCTTAGCAGAGGCAAAGTGGCAAAAGATTTGGGAACCAAATTCTCTTTTCATGATGTCTGGTCTATGTTAAAACAGAAATCCTAGGAATTATATATGAAGAAATATTAGCTACCTTCTGGAAGTGTCTTCTTTTCTGAAAAAAAAAATGGGGGGGGGGGGGGGGAGAAAATCAGAAAGAGAATGAGATTCCAATAATTTCTGAAAAGCAATTGCCCTCTGTTATGTTTCTGTCCCACTCCCTCTCTTTTTTCCCCCCTTCATCTACCTTAGGAAAGAACATTTCAGAGACTTGGCAGAAGCAGGAACTGGTTTTGTGGGAAGATGGAAATAACTGAATGTACTACTTGTAGGAATCTACCCCCAAATGATGCCCCTAGAGTGAAAGTAAATCCAACTGGCCATCATGTTTTAATCTCTGGCTGCTCTTTGCACATGAGAAGTGGAAACTTTAGATCAAACTGTCAAGATAAATACATGTCAGCAGGACTATGATCGACAGTAGATGTGATCTGTTGTGACTGTAAGCAAGGAGAAAAATGGTTATCCCAGTGTTCTCATGAGTTTTGGCAGCAAAAATATCCACGACATTCCTTACTGTGCTCACATGTAAATGAGCTGGTAAAAAATTGTGATCATGTTCAATACCTGAAGGATGATTCTTCATTTGGGTTTGGAGGAGTTTGTGCTATTTTGTATTTGGCAGCACTGGCTTCGTCCCTCCGGATAAATCTGAAGCCAGCTGGCAAGTAATAGGTTTGCACATGTTTAAATTGGAGAGAGGCAGGGTAGGAGACAGCTCCTGTCACCTGGACCCAGCCAGCCTTTTGACCTGTTTTGTCTTGCCCTAAGGTGCTCAACTAAAATAAAGAAGTTTAGAAGGTAGTGTGGTTTCCCTGCCAGCTGAAAAAAACCCAACGGCATCATGTCAGAAATCTAAGCCACTGCTTAGATTTAATTCTGCCTGGCTTTCTGTCACATTTTGGATATAAGCGATGAGGAGGAAACATACCTGGTCCATGCTGTACAAATATGGGTTTCAGACCAGACCTGAGCTTTCTAACAGGGAAAGTTTAGTCAGTCCAGTTCTGGTGCCAAACTTTTTAAAAATTACCAGGTCTTGCGCTACATTGAGGAATGAACTACATTGACCTTTGACAGTAAACTGTGCTTGATATGTATCTTCCAGAGGGTGCTGCTACATTTCCCATGTTCCCAAGAATTCAGAAGAGGGATACTTTGGTTTTGAAACCCCACATCTTACCTGAGAGAGGATAGCAGCCCACTCCTCTGTCATGTGTTTGCAAAGATCTAAAGGGTTTCAAGACTTCACAGGACTAAGGGAAGAAATGAAGTTTTCCAAATTGCTGTGTTCAGAATATATTTTGAATAGATATTCTGCAATATATGTACTGTAATGAAAGAGAGTTATGGCATGAAAAGTTTACCTTCTGGTGCGGCAAGAAGAGGTAGTGAAAATGAAACTTCTGGGACAGAGAAAATGCAAGAACAAAAGTATAATATCTGAGGTTTCTTGGAAAGAGTTGACCAACAGATAGTAGGATAGCTGGCCTGAATGGTGAAAAGAGAAAAACAAACAAATGGCAGAGGCAGCAGGAGCCCTTGCTTGTGTGGAGCAGCACAGCCTGCTGGGTGCAGACCAGACTGTCTGTTGGTGACAAACAGCATAAAATAGATCAATAGGACATCACTCTCCTTCCTGATTTTTTAAATTATTATTTATTTTGTTATTTTTCCAGGAGACTTAGAAAGATGTAAGACAATCTTAAGACATCTTTAAGACAATCTTAAAAATGTCAGTCAAACAATTGAGAATTGCCAGGAAGTTTGTAGGTTTGGCGTAGGGGAAGTAGTAACCAGCTGGCCAATCAAACACACAAGGCTGTTGCTTTAATTTCCTTACTTTTTGAAGTAAGCTAAAACTATCTCCTGGAAAGCACCCGCTTTCTGCAGGTATAGGACAAGGCAATCTGAAGTGATACTTTTCCCTGTTCTTAGGAATTTGACTAATAGTGTTCCAGTAATATGAGGAAAGTGGGCATTCTCCTAGCTGTTGAGATAAGGAAGATACAAGGAAGCCATACAAACTGTTTGATAGGTGAAGAACCTACACAATGAGGTCTCCAAACATGGAATACCAGAATTAATGTTTTTAAAGACATTCTTCAAGAATAAAACTGAAGAGAGGGAAAAAAAGACAGCTAATTGCAACAGTTTCTGGACAAGTCAGAGGACAGATGAATGTAAAAGAATGCTGGCATGGACAGGAAGAGTTTGATTTCCAGCAAGGAGAAGGAAAATGGCCTTTGCTAGGCTATATGATGGCCTGTAGGCACAAATACCACATGAAAAGCACAAGAAAACTGGTTACCCTGCCTATAAGTGAATACTATAGCTTTTATTTTCTAGCAGTACAAACCACAATTTTTTGGTATACTTACATCACTTGAACAATTACCCAGCAAGAATTTCTATTTAACTGAGATTGTTTTTCCTTCCTGTCCTTTTCACTACAGGTGCTTGGTTCCAAAGTTTTGCTTGAATAAGGAAACAGCCTGTGCTGTTCTACTACAATTAGGCAATGACCATAAACTTTATCAAAATGGAAACTCGGATATATTTTTCTAAAATAAGCTGATTTATCTTTTTTATAATGAGAGGCAGACAGGTCTTCACTCACTAGCATTTAAGCAACAATTGGCCACTAGAGGGAAGTTACAATTGTTGGTTAGCAGAAGCCCAAAGCGTCTGAAGTTCACATCCCGTATTAATGGATAAAAATGTGTGTGTATGTGTGTGTGTATGTGTGTGTGTGTGTGTATCTATAGATATAAAGGCACTATAAAATAGTGGTTAAAAAGAATAAGACACAAGTTCATAATAATTTGCTTGTTTTGCATAACTCATTGATTCTGGTTTTCTATGCAACAATAACCTCATTCTAATTCAACCATTTGTTATCATGATTTTCAATTGCAGGGACATTTGGGGCAGAAGTGCTGTTTGAGAAGTAAACTGGCAAGAACTATGGGACAGGGATGCTTGGTCTGAGATTCGGCAGAGAGCCGTGTCCCAAAGGCTTTTTCAAGGCAGGATCAGAAGCCAGACAAATGTCTTGTTAGGCTGTCAGTTCCCAGATATGTGTCTGTAGGTATGTGTGCCTGGAAGCTGAACAATAATAAAGATTTTTTAAATGCTGTTGACCTGGTTGGTGTGTAGCCAACTAGCTCAGCTTTTGCAATTCATGTGAAGCCTACACTGCCACAATGGGTTTGGAAAAGGCGCTGCCTGGGGCTGCTGAACCTGTGCAACTGGAGGGGACAGGTTCCTATGAGAAGTCCAGGAGTGCAGCCTGGCTGGGCAATTTGTAGGACAGCGGTTCATCTCACTGAGGTACCATACTTGATCCAGTTTTGAATTTGTCAGGATTGCCCTTAATCTCTGTGTCCAAGAAGAAAAGCTTAAGGTTTTGATGCAGGGGATGGGAGCATCTCGTCAGGCAGCAGATTGCTCTCCGGCAGGAGCGGGGCTCGGCGCGGCGCCCCTGGCTCTGACAGTCCTTGGGCTGCCCCTGTGTGAGCGTGTCCAGGGCGGTGACCACCGTTGAGTGTTTTGATCAGGATGGGTAACACACGGCACATTTTCAGTGTCGCAGCCCCAGGAGTCCTGCTGCTCTGAAATGAGATAAAGAAATGCTGGATTGATTCCCGTTGTCAGACAGCATCATCTTCAGAGGCACTCTGCCTGCGGGAACCAGCTCAGCACGTCAGGGCCCATTCGTGTGAGGAGGACAGAAGCTCTGCCCTCTGGGATTGGCATCACATCAGCCTTGTGGTGACAGTGAGGCTGGAAGGGGGAGGCATCTGCAGGGTGCACAGGCTGTGCATGGTTTTGTAGCTGGAGACTTGTTGCATGGATCGAGGCAGCAGAATAAAATAAGAAAGCCTGAGGTGTTAAGAAAATAACAGAAGCTTTCAAAACACTACTATAGAAAAATCATCATATATCAGCATCATACCAAACAAATAGGTGCATGCTGCTTTAGAGATGAAAATGCAGCCAGAGGTTAATGATTAACAATGAAGAAAATTTAGCAAGTTTTTCTTTTTGCTGGTGGTGAGAGCAGAGATGCTGAAAACGGGAACCCAGGACAGATGTTTTAGATGGAGATGCAGTCTCCACCCTGACAAAGCCACTGAAGCTGCTTTCATTTACACCAGCTGAGACTAGTGCTTGTGGCATTTTAGGCAGGTCTTCAGGCAGAGTTTTGAATATAATGAATATTTTTTAGTGAGTAACTGTCTAATAGAGTGTCAAGGTCTCTCCACTAATGACAGCAGCCTCAGCCTCCAGGGGGGACATCACAGCCACAGCCAGCTTATGTGTTGGAGATAGTCATCTATCAGAACTGTGATCTGTTTTTTCTAAATCACATTTTCTAAATTCAGCCTCCAACTGAAAAACATTCCACTAAAAAAGCAAAACATTAATTATGAACCTAATTTTGGTGAAATTATTGCTCATCGCTTGTTCACTAGCAATTTGTAATAATGAAAATAATGCAACAGGCCCATTGCAGAAGCTTAGTCCATTTTTATGGACTTAGTCTATTTTTATGAGGCTTGCTCTCAGGGTGTACATTTTAATTCTACACATAAAAGCTTGGAGAGAATCACTGCAATATCCTTTTTACTTGTAGATAAAAGTTTCTATTTTAATGGCTGGCATTTGATATTCCATGTAAAAAATAGAAGAAACAGGATAAATTTCACTATCACTCATTAGCTTTTCTGCAGGTTTAGTTCTGGCTTTTGTTGTGTGTCAGGTTTGTTTTTTTTTTTAATATGTCTAGTAGAATAGATTTCAAGAGTGATTTGCATCTATTCATCACCTCATGATGAGGTTTTCAGTAAGATGTTTGGAGAAAGATTATTGTATACCATAATGTCTATCAAAAATCTGATCTGACAATCAGTGCAACCTAGTCCTGCATTTAGCAAGTCTTTCCCTGTAACTCAGATTTTAATGTCAAAGCAGCTTTACATGTCAGACTTGAATCCGTATAAAAATACACAGATACTGAATTTGAAATGTTCAGCTACTTCAAGTGGCAAAATAAAAGCTAATGTATGAAACACATGGATTGCTCTAGATCAAGACAAATTACAAACCAGTAAATTATGGGGGGGGTTAGGGGGTTGATTTCTATTGAAGATAACATAAAATGAAGCATATAGGAGCAGAAATTATAGCCTTGCTAAAAGTCTTGCCATTAGTTTATGTTCTGGTCTCACATCAAGAACTACAATTCCTCCACCCCACACGCAGCCTTAAGGAACCAGCTCTGCTCTGAGGCAGGGCTCTCACCCAGCTTCAAATCCTACCACCATCACAGAGAGGAAGAGTTATGGGGGAGAGAGGTCACTTAAGGAAGGCTCATCCTTGGAGAACATTTGATTTTCCCCTCCTTCAAAGTGCTAGGTGAACATCTCACACAGTAACCACTGGAAACAGTTCCTGCAAACAGGGTGGCTGTGGCCACTTGGTTTAACTTTGTCTTAACAAGTGTTTCATTATGTATTTTGAATTTAACTTTATAAAGAACTGACACATCCGGAGTTATTTATAAAAAAGAAAAGGAAAGGAATACAGAGTAAACCAAGGCTTTGTGCACCTTTAATTCAGTCCAGCAAATACAAATAGACCAGTGTGTTACCATGTAGAAGATCAAAGACAAATGAAGATGCCCACCTGAGTCAGCAAGATCACCCGTTTTCCTTACACAGGGCAGAGACTTGCACTGGCACAGAGATGAACATTTACCAAGGTTAGGAGAGACCAGCCTACCAGTGTCATGAGGTTCACTGTCATGGGAATGGCCCCAAGACACTTTTGCACACTCAAAGAAAGTGTGCAGAAAGAATAAGTTAATGTGTTTCCTTTGCCAGCATAGGAAGAGCCTGCCTGTGTGGTCGTGTTTGCAGGGGTCCCAGGATAAGGGAAGAGATGAGAATCTTGACACCATGTTTCAGAAGGCTGATTTATTATTTTATTTTATATATTATATGAAAAGAAAATGATATATTAAAACTATTCTAAAAGAATAGAAGAAAGGATTTCATCAGAAGGCTAGCAAGGAAATGAATGGAATGATAATAAAATCTTGTGACTGACCAGAGTCCCAACACAGCTGGACCCATGATTGGTCATCAAGTAGAAACAACTCACATGGACCAATCAAAGATGCATCTGTTGCATTCCACAGCAGCAGATAATTATTGTTTACATTTAGTTTCTGAGGCCTCGCAGGAGAAAAAATCCTGGCAAAAGGATTTTTCATAAAATATATCTGTGACATGCCTGGTCAGAGAAAAAGGGGAAACCAATGTCCAGGTCTTTCTGAGCCAGTGTGATGTTGGTGCTGTCATTCAAGCTATCTCCACAGCAAGCATCTACAAACCCTGCTGCAGGGGAAAAACAGAGACAGAGCAGGACTTGGAGGTATGTGCCTGAACCCCTCCTGAATTACTCTGCCTGGAATTGCTACTGATCACAAGTAAACTGTGCTAGTGCCAAAACAAGGTATCATGGTTGCTGAGGAAGGGCATGCTTTGGTGTGGAGAGCCATGTGTCATTCTCAGGTTCTCTTGTCTTGCCGTAGTGGTTGACTCCCAAGATAAGCTGTGACTTATGTAAAATCAAGTGGCCAGATATTGTGCTTTTCTGTTAATTCACATTGTTACATGTATTAAGTGTTGATGCAGCATCTGTGCATAGGACAGACTAAGTACTGAAAATGAACTCCTGAATATACTGTGAATAGAGCACCTGTTAGTGCTCTTTATTGACCTCATGATAAACAGGATATTTACTCCATGTTACACTGTTGTGCTCTTACCTTGCATGCTGGTCAACAGAACACTTGGAACTATTCTGTTGACTTTTGGCTTCTTAGTTTAGATAGAGATACTTGAGACCCATGTAAAGGAGCTGGAATTCAGAATCAGCATGGATTTCCTAAGCACATTAACTTTACAGTAGATCTTCACCTCCAAAAAGCCTTTCAGAAATGAGTACACACATAGACACACACAGACACACACACACAATTTTCCTGTACAAAACAAAAAACCATTTGCCCTCACTGCATGAAACACTCAGAGAGTAAATCCAGAGAGAGCGTGTGTCATGCAAAATGAGTTTGTTCCTGAGATGCTGCAAGTTGGTGGCTGTGAATCACAATGCTGCTCAGATCTGTAAGTCTCTCCAGGTTTCATTGCTCCTGAAGCAACAGGTAACAAACTAAAAATGCTTTCAACTCTTCTAAAACTGAGTGTCTTTAGGTTTAACCCCAGCTGGCAACTAAGTACCACACAGCTGCTCACTCCAAATGGTTTAGGTAAATATGTTTGTTGAAAGGTTACTGGCCAGATTGAATAGCCCCAGGCATCCTGCTTCAGTTTTGGCATGGGTCCATGCACCACCCTTGCAAGAAAGGTTGTCAACTTCATGAATCTATCCACTACTTTTTTTTTCACCTTCTAACATAATAATAAGCTGAAAATATGCCTCACCTTGAAGTGATAAAATCAAAATATATACTGATTAAAATAAATTGTACATACCTGAGCTGCATGTGGCCAAGTGTTAGTAATGTGATATTATAATTACCAATTGCACCCCTACATTTTCAACAGGTATGCTCAAACCACATTCAGCATATATACATATTTCTACTGAAATATACTTATATCCAGGTATTTTCAGTCATAATTCCTTAGAACATTCAAACCAGTGCTGAAGCCTCCCCTTGTTCCTAAGGTTCAGTGGAGCTTTGGAACATGTTAGTTTGCATCATTCTACATTAAAGCAAACAGCTGAAGTTAAGCCCTAATGAAAGCATGCTTTTGGAGTGCTGTTGACTCTGCACTGCCCTCAGTGGATTTGTCTCCACTGTTAATTAGAAGCATCCCTGGTCCAGGCTCTGTTCTGGGGCCCCAACCAGCCCCACAGCACTGCTGTCAGCTCATTACCAGGCTGTCTTGAAGGGCTCTGCAAGTGCTCTGTGGGGTCTCAGAGGTACCTGCTCCCAGCTGGCAATGGAGACAGGACTATGTGAGCTCTGGCTCCCTTCAGTGCTGTCTCAGCACGTTCCATATGCCAAACAGTTAGGATGTACTACAGCCATGCTGCAGGAAAAACATAATCCTGTACCACTACCACAGCTTTAGGCTTGGGGAGGGGGAAGGAGGGTCAGGCTGAGCCTCAGTGGGGGCAGCTCATCCCCTGCAAAGTGGGGTCTACACAGGGTTGTCAAGACCAGGTCTGTGCTCCTTGGTCTTGTGGTTACCACCTCATCCTACACCTTCTTTAATTTGAGAACATACACCTGTATGCACATTTGTCTCAGCACTTCTCTGGTTCTGAGACAAATGTGTCACCCTGAAAAGGGAGATAAAGGGGGAGAGGGAAGGGATCCTTCAACTTTAAATAACACTCCCTAAAATTACCCAATCATATTTTCTGAGGAAATAAATAGTTAGTTTAGAAAACCAGCTCTGCATGTGTACTTTTGCAAGCAGAGCAGTGACCATGCCTACCAGAAAGCAAAATCCCACAGAGTTCACTGGACTGTGAAATAAAATCCAAAGTGGCTAGTAGGGAGAACATTCCACTCTTCTGTGAGGTTGAAGACTCTCTCCAACTAATGACACTATAGAGTAATTGATCTTGTGTGGCTGCTGTATTTTCTTGCAGTGCTCAGCTTTTGCTCTGTGATCACAGATGAGTTTTACAACAGGTTGGTTTTCCAAGGCTGCTTTCTTTTCTCTCTCATATGGCATGATCTATTTCTTAAGATAATATAATTAAATTAATTAAATTCCATAGTTTGCTTGAGACACAAGAAATCATCACTATTAAAGATGTCCTTTTAAAGTGTGTTTTTAAAATATTTGAGTTTTTAAGGACATGAACTAACAGCAAAAATGAACAGGACCAAGTGCACAGATCAAAGAACATGCAGGTATGGTATACATAGGGTGGCCAGCATATATGATGTAGGTGTACCCAGTTGAAGGTACATTTCACATATACACTGATTCAAGCATTAACACCCCAACAGAATTCAGAGGTAAGTGCCAAAGAAGAGAGCATAGGAGGGGTGAGGATGGTGAGGAAATAGGTAAGCAACAGACCAGAGAAAAAAGGCAGAGATAAAAGCAGTGTGAGTGACCAAAACAAAACTTTTCTGCCACAGATGTGTTTACTTCTGCAGCTTTGAAAGAAATTAATCTCTAAGATCTTCACATTGGTTTTCTATAAATAGGCAAGAATAAATCCACTTAGAAACACTTTATTGCCACTATGACATGAAGGAAGCATTAACCTTGGAACAAAAAGCAAGAGATGAATGGCTGACTGCCCAAGCCTAAAAGGAAACTGCCTGCCCATTGCTGCATGCATATTTGTGTGATGCCTTAAAATGTTTGTTTTTTTTTTTTTTGGTTTTTTTTTTTTGAGGGAAAAGAACAATTTTAGACCCAAGTAATAGCCACTCTTCTACCAAATAGTAGTTAATAAGACATCCATGGAGAATTGAGTTGATTTAAATACTTTATTCTAAAGGGTATTTAGCAATCATGTTCCCACTAACTGGATAATTAAATAAGTCACACTCTTCATTTAGAAATGCAGTTCATTGTTAATGACCTAATATCTGGGTGCACAGTTTTTTTCTCAGAATCCAGCCCCCCTTGGGGCCTCACACTGCACTAAAACCACTGAGCTGAGTAAACACTGCTTTATGTTTTGGATAGTCAAACCACAAGTGATAGACTACAGACATGTATGTTATCAGCTTCAAAATTAGTAACTTCCTGTGGGTAATAGCCTTAAGGGCAAATTGAAATTTATGTGGTGAAGTTAATGGAAATAAGATCAGTTTTCACTGTTCATACCATATACTTTCCCAGTGGGTTCAGCTTGCTGTTGTGCTGCCCTGACTACCAGGTGCCCTTCTGGTAGTGAAAGAGAACAGAGTCCCTCCTCAGTCCAAACTGCTCCCACTGAGTAGGACTGAACAGGTTGGAAACAGACACTGGGACTGGCAGAATTCAGTCACTGTGGAAAAGAGATCTCAATTAAATAAGTCTCTTTTTTCTACTCTTATGTCTGTGATTTTCCTCCATGAGACCAGATCCATTACCAGAAGGAATCTGTTATGGTTGTTATTATTCATGTTACAAAAGTACAGTGAGGCTTTTAGAGATCCCAATATGTTAAGTGATACTAAAAATGTGATTGGGCCCTTTGCATCCAATTTAAGTTGCTTAAAAAAAACCTTAGCTTTTGACTTTAAATTAATCTTTATCCTCTCACAAGACACACTGATAAGATATTTCTCTATTTTGCAAATTCTCTTAAATAGCAGCCAACTGTAAATCTCAGGTCCAAGTTTTAAATCCTTCTGCTAAGAGTAAAAATGCACATTATGGACTGGGAGAGGAAATGGAGACACAGCAGGACCCATGAGACTTGCCACTATCCACTTACTTCTCTAAGATGTTTATTTAACAGAAGGAACCAGCTTAACTTTTTTCTTCCCCAAGAACTGAAAGGGTGTTGCTTAAGGGACAGATTCTTATAAAAAGTATACTCACCTCCAGCTAAAAGCAGAAGTTAAGGCACACGAATTTATTCAGTAATATTGCTTGGAGATTCCTGAGCAAGCTGACATAGAATGTACTTGTCACTGCAGGAACTGTGTGAGGGCTGGTGGAGAAAGGGAATGGTGGGGATGGTGGGGAGCTTTTAGTGGTCAAGGGAAAGGCTCCTGTGTTCTTCTGCCACCATCCTCAGATCTCTTCTCCTTCCCCAGACCCAGGGGAGCCCCGTTGCAGGCTTTCTATTCAATGTGAAAGCTTTTTTGACTAAAAATTCATTGCTGCAGATTTACTGCCTAATCTCAGTGGAATTTAATTTGTTAGTTTTGAAATGGGAGTGTCCCTTCAGTGTATTTTGAGGATACAGCCACAGCTTTACCTTGGTGAAGGCTGGGTGTGATATGGATTTGTCCTGTGACTGCTCATAAGCTCTTGGCCTTAGACCTTACTTTGTACAATCAATAATGTTTGGGAATCTGAATATTAAACATAAGCAGATGATATAGCAGTTCAGGTAAACAAACTAAAATGTTAGTCTGGAAAATTAATGCAGGAAAACAGGAACAACAAATTCTAGGTAATTTACCTTTTCAATAGGGACAGAAATCATAGAACTTATAGGTTGTAAATCTTTATAGAGTCTTGCTGTAGGTGCAATTAATTATCAATTTGGAATCAGAAAAACTCAAAATACAGGCAAGTACATTAAAACAGGAGAATAAATGGGGAACTGTGCAAAAAACCCACTTGTCCTTAAATCACAGATTCTTTAGGAAATCAGATCTCTGCCCTTGAAGAAAGATATCTCAGTCTGTTAAATCCTGGCATGGGTGATTTGAATCCATCATGTCAGAAGTATAGTCCTCCTGCTGGAAGAACTCCAGAAATGAGATTAGCAGTTGTTCAAGCAGGAAGTAATAAAAGCAATTCAGCCTCCTTTGGGGAAAGGTAACACCACAACAATGTGATTTTCCTGGGATAATGCAGCATTAGGCTGGTGAATGAGTTGATGTCATTGATAAAAGGTAGACTGGAAACTGTGATTACTCCAGTGAAATAAGTTTCAGTCTAAGAGAAAGGGCATAAATCATGATATGTACCTGAAAAATAGCCTGACATTTTGCCCAAGAAGATAAAATGGCTACAAACACACATGGGTATCATACAAAAATTTTCAAGATTATATTGATGGCAATAATCCATCACACAGCATTTTAGTTATCAATTGTGAATGTCTAGATATCATCCAAAACCCAAAAATGGACAAAATAATACTTCACAAAACTTCTAGTTTTGCCCATACGGCTGAAGAAAGAAGCTGAACCCTGACTCTTTGGAGCCCTTGGAGCCTGGTTCTGTTTTGAATTGACATGGCAAAGAGGTGAGGTCCCACAGCCCTGTCCTGTGGTGGGTCCACAGCTATCAGTGATGGGATTTCACAGGCTTGAACTGCAGTGAAGATGCATCTCTGTAGGAGATGATGTGCAAGTCAGCACCCTGGCCTGCAGCTGGAGAAAATACCTTTGCTCAGCCACTGAGAAAAGGTATTATTTCAAATAAATGCATGGTATCTTTTTTAATTATCATTCCTGAAAGAACACAGAACACAAGAAGAAGCTGAGCCAGTGGGACAGGAAGATACATACAAACTAAGAGTGAAAGCACTGATGGCAATTTGGCAGCCTAAGGAGTACTAGAGGGATGATAATGAATGGGAACTGTTTTTTCAGGCACTGAATACAGCTACTGTGATTCAGATTTGGAAGCTGTATAAAGGTCTGTAAAGAGTAGGAAAAAACCATTATTGAGACTCCAGTTCTGAGCAGATCCTATGTAACCCCAGGGGTCAGAGCTTGGTGCTATGATAACACATCTGACTGCTTAACTGGGATGTTTTCATAGCTATGTATAAAGTGATTTCTGGGAAGACAGATCTGCAGCTGAACTGTTTATCATTGTTTATGGGCTGGCTGGGTACAGACCATGTCTCAGGAGCTCAGATGCTTCCTGTGGCTCTACCTTAAGTGTACATATCAGAGTAGACATCCTTTATTCCACAGACTGGCACTCTTTCTCTGCATTGGAAACTAAACAAATCTGGACTCTGCAGCATCAAAGGAGCCCTTAAACGCTCTTATTGGTCCAAAATAGTCCCTTTCCAATTTCATGAGCTGTACATTACCAAGTGCAGAAAATGTATGGGTCTCAAAAAGACTCCCTTTCTACTGTAACAAAGACCACTTTCCTTTTCCAAGAGACAAAGAAATAGAGATTTGCCAGAACTACTAATATTGGGAGAGAGAAAAAAAATAGGAAGCAGAGGAGTGCAGCTACTATCTGGAGCTGTTACTCTGATTCAGACAAGGGTGAGACAAGATGAGACCCAAATTTGAATAGAAAGAGGCATAAAAACTCACATAGGATGTGATACCAAGAAAATATATAATGGTTGACATGCTGAAAGCAGAGAGAAATTGAGTTGGATGACACAATATTTCTTCTTCCATAAATGTTGTGAAATCTCTGTGCAGAGAAGTCTCACAAAGCAAGGAAAAATGTGGGCAGAAGGGCTTTTGGAGGCAGTCACAGACAGCTCACTTGGTAGAAATGCAGAGGTAAGGATGAAAAGGGGAGCTACACAGAACAGGCTGAGAACTCTCTTTTGGAAAGGAGACATTAGATACCAAAATGGTAAGTAGACCTTGGTGTTTCTGTTCCATACACACACAATGAAAATTCTTTGTGAGTTTATGTGATAAGACTGGCAAAACCCCATTTATTTCTGAATTATTCACTTAATAGGAGTTTCTGCATTTTGCCAGTATGAAAAAGGCAATGTAATTAAATGGGTGTATAAACTGAGTAGATATCATGGTCAAGCAGACATAACCTATTGCAGGGAAATGCCATTGAACTTGCCCCATGTAATTAACAAACAATCATCAGCTTGATCAGGCCCTGCAGAGATGTGCTTTCATTAGCCTGAGCTGGCTATTGATAGCTTCCTGCATTTCCATCACCCCCTGGAGCACGAGGCAGCACTTCACATGTGTCTGTATTCAGGACTGGTTGGTCAGACATGGGGAAAGACTGCTCTGGGCCAGCTGGGATAATGATTTTTAACAGCTGAACTACAGGGTCCTAGGCAATTATATAAAGTTAATTCAGTTTGTAAATCCAATTAAAAATAAATTTTAGCACCATGAAAAGCAAAGCTTTTTAATGTAATTATAGAAATATGCTTAGGCTAATTATTTTTCTTATCAGAATGCAAAACAATGTTTGATGAGTATAGTTCTGTATTATCAGCAGTTTACAAATATCACAGAAATTGTGCAGGTTTGAAAGCTTGGCTCTGGTTATGTGAGAAATGAAGCAAGTCTAAGCAAGTTCCCACACAGAATCAGGAATTGTGTCAGGCTTTTGATTTAGTGGCATCAGAAGTTACCGAAGGTCTGCAGCCAGCAAGATTCTCACAACTGAAGAAGCAGCTCCTTGTTTGATAAGTTTAGGCTGCCCATGTACACTGGCTCACAGCCACAAGTTTGAAAGTAAATGAGTGCAGCTTTTGTGGGAGCACAGGAGAAGCTCCTAGTGACTGCATGATTACTGGGTTTTGGCATTCATCTGATATACATGATCATGTATTCTAATGAGCATGGTAATGTTATAAAAATGTGATAAAATAAGCCTTCAGTAGGCCACCTGTGTAATAATGGCTTCTGTTGTTATTGTAAGTGATATTGCATATTGTTCAGATTATCAACATGGCAGAAAAAAAGATCTAAAACCTTTAAAATAATATAATTCAAAATTGCTATGAAACATCCCATTCCCCAAATTCTACGGGAATAAATACAAATTTATCATCCAAATCCACAGACAATCTCGGCAATCTCAATTTGTATATATTTTTCTTCAAGTGTAAGGATAAGGATTTCAAAAAGAGGGATGCTCCTGAAATATGATATATTTTATTTTCAGGTAGCATGAGCAATATACACTGATGCTGACCTGCCTTTCTTGAGGACCTCTCTATCTAGGTAGAAAAGATAGAATAAATGAAGTACAGTTTCGAACTTTTCAGTGTTGTGACTACATGTTAAATACATTTAAAATACATTGAAAAGATCCAGGTACTCTCTCTGGCATTTAATTCCCCATCTTTATTCATCTGGGGAGATTTATGGCTTTTTCTGCCTTTTTCAACATGGCCACAGTTGCTACACTCAAGATACCAATCAGGTGGAAGACTCAGGTAGCCTTGGCTCCTCATCTTCACTGACTTTTTTCTTCTTCTAGATGTCTTTTTATTATTGGCCTTTTCTAAAATCACTAAAAATTTTGTATAACAACCCATTATCTTCCAAGTGTTTTTCACTGTATCTTCAAAGTTCTTACTAACCTTCACAGCCTTGTCCCAGTACTTAACCCACAAGATTCAAACTGCTTCTATCCAAGCAAATAAAAAAAATATTTGACAATGCAGAAAAAGTGTTGCCAAGCACTTGGTAGCTGAAAATCTGTAAGGACTCATAGGAGGATTTGAGGAATGTGACACCTCTTGGGAGGATCATTGCATAGGTTGTGTGCTAATTCTGAAAACTGAAGATTTCAAACCTGGGTTATTTTTTTTTATGCAGCTGTCTAAAATGGAATTTGAGGTCAGCAGAGGGACTTACTTTTCTCTTGAGTGTTTTCAGAGCTCATTGTTCCCCCCTGTGCCCAGGAACCATTTGGGAGTTTTGCCTCTGGGACTCCTGGAGGGACAGAGATGGAAAGACTCTAACATCTGCATGTGGGCTGCCTTCAGCTTTGTAAGATTTGCTGAAAACGGTGGTGGCATCTCAACCCTTCCAGATCTGGCCAATTTCAGCCCTACTCTTCTTTCAGTGTGCTGCAGTAATTATCAGATGATGAGAAACTCTCCACAGCCTGCCTCCCCTGGCAGCAAGGCTGCCAGCTTCAGACAAATCTTGGCTGTCTCCCAGTGCAGGGCAGTGAGCCCAGACACCAATGAATGACCCTCTTCTGCCATATAGACACAGGACACACACTCCTTTTGAAGGAAACTGCTGTGAGGTGCGTTGTTCAGCTGTCCTTGCATTTAGTATGCTAAAATAATGTCCTTGTGTTTTAAGGAGGATGTGTTATGGAGATACCAGACATGTTCAAGATAGGTTCAAAGAAGCCAGGAATTTTGGGAAATCAAGGAAGGCAGGGCTGTGTATCTCTCTCATCTAAAGTGTTTGATAAAAACCCCAAAACTCACAGTTATTTCACTTTTCTACCTATTCACTGATAAAAACACTTTGCAGCTCCTTGACAAGCATTATGTTAATGAGAACAAGGTGACTATGAGGCATAAGGGGTGCTCAAATAGTTCTGAAATATCTCCGTCCAAATTGTTGACAATATCCCTCTTACTCCATTAATTTAAATCACACTGAATTCACAATAGAGGTAACTGAGAGAGGGATAAATGTATGCAAAAAAATAATCTACTTGGTTCGCATTTTCTAACCCTCTTTCCTCTAAATTGAACGTGTATCAATAGATATTTGAAATATCAAACATACAGCCATCTATGGTTTTTACTTTGGCTGACAGAGGGGGAAGTGCCAATTTTTTTAAATCCTGGTGTAGACCCTTACTCATGTTTGGATGGTACTTTGTGGGCATCCAATACTGTCAGTTCTGACTCTGCTGCAGCTCTGCTTGCCACTGTGTCCTCCTCTGACTTTACTAAGTGTAAGGCTTGGGCTAGGTCAGCCTGCTGAGATGAGGGAATACCTAGTTTTATGTGTCACTGGCATTTATGGGTTACTGGGATGGGAAAGAAGCTCATTTATGTAATACAGCCTGCACATTGCTATGTGCCCCAAGGGGAGATATTTGCTGCAAAGCACTGCCAAAAATACATGCTTAAAAAATTAGTAGCTTTGGGGGATAAAAATTGAACTTGAGCAGCTATAAGGATGATTAGCTCCTTAAATCTCTTCTGTGAATCCTATTAAATTCAACTTCTACTGCCTGAAGAGCTTCTGTCCTCTTCCCCTGCCAGCTCCCTAGATAAAGGGAATATGTAATGCTGGACAAAATATTATTCTAACAGAAGGCTTCCCTCAGAATTAAAAATGAAGAAACACTCATCAATTCCCAAATTACATGGGATTTAGCTCTATGTAGCGATACCATTTCTGACCAGTTTTGCATTCCCTTTACTGACCTGCAGAGTTCTCATGAATACTTGAAATCTATTAACTTCCTAAACAACCTCAGAAGCAACCAAGGAGAATATTTAGAACCACTGCATTTCCAGAGAGTGCTTTGTTGTATCTTTGTGTAGAAACAACAAAAAGTAGAGTCTAAAATTATTCCCTGTTTTGGGCTTTAAGACATTACAGTACTATACAATGGTGCAGATGGTGAGAAAAAGGGTCTGTTGCTGAGAATATCTGCTCCCTTTCACAAAAGTTTAAATTCACTATGACCCCATCATCTCTTCTATGTCTAACTGAGCTATCTAGAACCTGGACAGAACCTGGAATCCGGACTGCCTCCAAGATGCTCCCACGCACACTCAGGTTGTCCTTGTATGCAACCTGAAATCTAAGATGCAGTTTCTGCCCGTGTTGTACAACCCTGAACACACAGTGCATATCAACCCTCTGACTTCCCACTGGCATCTCTGGAGGCTTTCCACATTCATTTTGAAAAAAAAACAGTAGTCACCCAAGTGTTTAAGGCACAGACTTTAAGAGGCACAGAAATCCTTAGTGGTGCACATAAATAGCTGTGTGGGGTTCAGGCTGCGTAGAAGATGACAAAAAGCTGGGACACAAAGCTGGTGAAAAGCACCTGGATAAGAGTCTTGTGGAGCTGAAAAATGAATCCTGGAAAAAAATGGCCAGCACATGAGAGAAAAGAAATCTCTGGTTTTAATGTGGGACAGACATTTTGAAAAAAAATGTTCAAGTAGTTATGAGTTGTATTGTTAATCTCGGGTATTTATTGGGAGCATTCCTCACAAATACAGCCCTGCAAAAACATGCAGTTTGTCTAGCTGGTCCCTTCATGAGCATGTGGCCCAAATTCATTAGAATTTTAATCTTAACTGTGACCATTTTTTTCCCAGCCTTGAAGCCAGTGTACTTACCCAAGCCCTGTACTGGCACTGCATGAACCCCAGGAACACAGGCTGCTTGAGTGCCAGCCAAATCCTCATTAAACTCCTGACTATTCCAATCACATACTGACCAACATGTCTGAAAGGGTCAAGGAAAATAAAGGTCAGGAGAGGGTGGTGTTGTCTGCTGGTGATGTAAACCTGTGTCCTCACAGTGGTGCTGCAATTTCATCACTGCACCTGATTCAAAAATACACCAACAGGTATGTGGAATCTTGGAGAATCTACAGTGTATTTTTGGGAGATAAAGGAACATTTTTTTAATATGAGGAGAGAGTCTGGGTTTGCCTCATGATATGTGTATGGATAATCCATTTCTTATGGAATTGGTCTCTTGCATTGTAAGACTGAAATAATCACCAAATGCCAGATGTGACAAAAAATGTAATCACCCTGGTTTTGACCCCATTTTTAATCTTGTGTTAGCTTTTTGTTTCATACACGCACTTACAACTGAGCCCAAACAATAAGGATGTTTTATGCCATCGTGACAGAATGAGTGCATATTGTGCCTCCAAATCTCATAATTTCAAAAAGGGATCTGATGAATAAATAAAAGTTAATGTAAGCTCTATATTAAAAGGTTGCCTCCTTTTAAGTCTCTTTCTCTGACTTATTATCTCAATTATATCCTATATTGCTACTGCAAAGCAAAGGCTCAATTATATTCATTAGTTTATAGTCCATCTGATGTAATATTTAAAAGAGATCCAAATCTCATTTGTATTTTGTCAGGTCATCACTTTTATTTCCATGTCTAAAGCTTGGTGAAGTTTTGAAATAGCTTGACACAGCTTCCCTATCAGAAAAGCAGGAAAGGCTGCTGGAGGATGGTCTATCTGGATAAAACCAACACTGAATTCCTCAGGTTTGATTTTGCACAGATGCTGGTACAAAACACAAGAGTTCAAGTAATCTATCTGAAGGCAATTCTTTCCAACTCTAAGCACCCCAGAGAGTCAATGAGTTCTTAATTTTACCATCAGACATACGCTTTGTCAATTTCCTTTACTATGTCTTGTACCAAATATAGAATATCTGCTGTCATTATGACTGAAGAGCTCTCAGATGTGAGCATTGAGTGTGTTTGTAATTAACTACAGCCTGTCTTTATTCTAAACTCATTTTTCCAGTATTAAAGCAACATGTTCTTCAGCAGCTTATTACTACAGCTGTAAGTTGGCAATGTTTGCAGGGACAAACAGAGCACTTGAACTGTACATGTGCCATCCTTCCTGAGTTCAGCCTGAAGGATGGCCATGACACTTTTGTCTGAAAAAGCCCAGTAAAAATGCTTAAAATATTTAAACTAAAATATTGTTGCCTATATTTTTTCACATTGCATTTCCAAGAGTGTTTTGACTTATCCATAGTACCAGAATGTTCACAGCATCTCTGTAGAGAAAGGATAAATACATATTCATGCATTTTATCTTAAATGTCAAAACAGGAAATTGTTTTAAAGTCTCATTATTGAAGTGGGAAAGACAAACACAAAAAAGTTACAAAGCACTAAAATGAAACTTTTCTGCTCAAGCTTAATTTGCTTTTTTAATGTATGGATTATAGTAATTTTTTACAAAATAGGCATAGACTATTTTCTCCACCAAGATGCTGTCTCAGTGAGAATATGGTAAGTGTTATGCAAAGTAGCACTGTGGATATACCCTGGAAATGGCTCGGCATTATTTAGCAGGAAATGTTAGTCACAGATCTTCAACCAATTTTGTCCATCTGATGCTGTTTCCCCTGCCCAGGCATTCTTTGTCTCTCCAGCAGCTCTAACTGATAACTCTCCAATGCTCCCCTTTGACCTGTCTGATGCAGTAACACCTTGGTCAGCACATCAAACCTAGCAGGGTTGAGTCAGGCTGCTTCTAGCACAATACCAGGACCCCAAAGTGAGAAAAAGGGTGTCCTAAAGTTAGGCAAAAAAAGCAGTTTCAAGGAAAGTTTGGCTTGATACAGGTAATTCTGGGCAAACACAGATTCCCTCTCTGTTCCTCATGCAACTCAAGCTTGTTGCAGAACAGGGAGTACGAAGCATGTTCGTATGTGAGGATGACACAGAGGAGCTCTGAGGTCAAAGCTGTACCAGTAAATTAAACAGTCTTGGGGTACTGACACCCACCTGTCTGCACTCTTAAGTGATGGTGACAGTGACAGTTTTGATCCAGACCAATGAGCACTCTGAGAAACAGTTCACTGGCACCATTTGGAAACTAGCAGAGCCAGGGACCTTTCCCAGCAGGCAGCAGAATGAGGCCCCCCTGCTCTACAGAGAGAGATTATAATGATGCCATGGGCAATGTCAGGCCAGCTGGTCTCTGTACCAGACATGACACATTTAGTTTTTTTGCCTAAATATATTTTGACTCAGTCATGCTTATTGTGCCCTGACACATTACACCTTTAACCTGTAAAACAGTGGCAGCCTTTACTCACTTGAGCAGTCACTTGCCTGAGTTTGACCAAAATTACAGAAGTAACAGCACAAAAACTACATCCCCATCTAATGACAAGACCATTTCCAAAGGATACAGTTCTAGGGTTTCCTGAAGAAAAACATCAGCATTTTAGGAATTTGTTAAAGACTGTATTTGGGCATGGAAAATGACAAGCTGTCTGTCTAAAAACATCCTAGTTTGTCAATAATAAAGGCAAGTTGAACAAAAATTCCTAATGCAAATATAAGGTGACATTGATAGTATAGTTACTCCAATAATGACACCTGTAGGAAGCTCTTTAGCAATAGGAACAGTAAGGCTGTTGAAATTACATTCACTTTTCTTAGTTCCACCAGCACAGCAGCAGAGAGCTCATCAGCCTCAGGTGTGTTGAACCTGTGGTGTGTGTGAGCAGCCCCTCTGTTCTCTCCAGCACACTGCTGGCTAGTAATTTATATCTGGGATACATTAAAGCTTTAATTTCCAGCAAATTTGCCTTCGTTTTGGTCAGGCAGAAAACACTGTATTCCTTCTCCAGAATCTCTCTAAAAGGTCAGCTCACCAAGGGGGGCCTTTGGAAAGCTGCAGGAGTAGCATGTGGGCTGCCACATAAGGTGCAGGCAGCTGGTGTTCAGCAGCTGTGAGCTGAAAACCAGTATAGAGCTCCAAAGAGACTGCTGCCAGGCTGCTAGCTTGTTTTATGTTTGGATTTTGGGTTTGGATTTTTTTTTTTTTTTATTTTGCTACCTAACAGTGACTTTCTGGTCTTGATTTTTTGCTTTCTGTATATATGGCTTTAAAATTCTTGTTCATTACTGGCAATTTCATCTTTTATGCTTTACTGATATCAGATTTGTACACAGAAGGAGCCTTTCTGGCATGTGGCTGCAGCATTTTGTGGAGATGACTGGATCTGTTGGAAAGTATCACCTAACAGCATGACAGTGTCACTGCTGATGCCTGAAACGTGTCCTTATGTCCTTAATGCAGCTGAACTTGACACAGCTGATTTTCAGATTCTGTTTGAAAAACAGAAACTGAATGGAAAAATAACACATGATCTCCCTACATAAAAAACCCTGGACCTGTGGGTGCTTTTGGGCCCATTACATGGTGTCTCAGTGCTCTCCACCACTGGCACTGCAGACTAAGGCCAGATCAGAAGCAGCCTGGCCACAGCCCAAGTGTTCATCTGCATCTGCTTCCAAGGCAGTCCTTGCTTACCCACACAGGAACAATCTGCATCTTGCTTCAACCTAAGCCAAACACTGGGGGAATAAGCAGAGACTTTTGCACTCCATTCTGATTTGCACTCAGTCTGTTCTCTGATCTTTTGTTTGTTTTGTATTCCTACTGTGTTACAGAATATCTCACAGCTATTTGGGTCTCTTGCTTGGAGCACCTGCTTCTTTTGAGGAGACAATTTAAATCATAGTAAGGGGATATATTGTTGTTCTCAGTGTTAACTCCAGAGAGCAATAACCCCGTGGCATTCTGGGATCTGCTCATTTACCCACCTTTGCATTTGGCTTTTTGTGTCTATATTGTTTATTTATAATGCAATTTCAGTGACTGCAGTCTGGAACATGTCAGTTATCTGGAGGTCACTGGAAAATAAGTAAATATGCACATTAAATATTGATGAATTGTTTTCCTACTGTATTTAAAATGCTAAGCTGGAAATTAGGATCTTGATCCAGCAAATTTCACCATTTCATTAACCTCAGAAATGGGAAGCTTTTGTGTGTAAGGGTCTTTTCAATCCTTGTGGGAGACAGTGGCAAGAAAGTCAATAAATTTCTCAAACAATGTCTGAATTTCAGCACTTAGCAGTTTAGGGGAACACAACAGGTTTATCTGTGATACATTTTAGCAAAGCCAAATTCAGTGTATTACTTTTTAAAAATATGCTGATATTTAGGAAATACAGCCATGTGCTGGCTGAGTAGTTAAAATGCAATTTGGTGTGCAATTTTTAAATGCACACCAAATTTACAAATACTCCACACTTCAAAAAACATGTAATACTTTTTTACAAGGTATAGTATCTTTATTTTTCCCCCCTTTAGCAAAATTATTGGGTTTTGCCTTGGAAAATCCATGGAAACTTGCTGGGGAGTCAAAATTTCATGGTAAAGAACAGGAAAGTATTGTAGCTGTTACAAAAGTGAAATTAATTAGTATCTCTTTCTACACATAGTCTTTTTTCATCTCAACATGAGTTCGAAGTAGCTATCTAAAAATATGTTTATAATGAAGCTCCAGGGACTGCTGCATAACACCCTCTTGTACAGAGAAAGGTTCTTCAACCTGCTATTTCAGGACTCTAATGCATCTGGGTAATATACATTGAACTCTCAGAAATCTTCTACACATCCCTAATTATCCCATTAACTGAACTTATTCTGTGTTATATACAAACTATTTATTTCCTGTCAGACTTGATGGGGTTTTTCAAAATGGCAAAAAGAAATACAGTCTGATGCTGTATATATATTCAGGGGTCTGTGTGCAGGGCAAATTTCTAGAGGGTGATCTTTGTTCATCTTGATTGGCTTCCGTATTCTGGATCCTCAAGCAATGAAAAAACAATTAAAATTGTATATGCACTTGAGGAAACATTGTCTCTAGTAGCCCCAGAGCTGAGAGTTTTCTTTTATTTTTCTCCTTCCTGCAAGTGACTGACTGAGAATGATTCCAGCACTGTGCAGGATAATATTCAGAGTGGAACCTGGTAACAAATGGCTCCTGCTAAGTGGATACATATACTGCAACCATTAGCATGGGATCTGACTGTCTTGCAACCCCAGAACAGAACATTGTAATAAAGAGAGAGAATTATACTGGGTGAAAATGCTGAAGAGGGAGAAGTTGAGAAGAAGAAGGGCGTGTTGGAATAGCCAGGAATCATAGAACCAGTCAGGATGCCTGATTTTACCTTATACAGGTAAAAACCTGTATATCTGGTGAAGTTTCAATGCTATATTGTTTAATTTAACATAGTTGTTGAGTCCAGAGATAAGGGGATCTTGTAGGAAGAAATTTGATTTTGTAGAGGAAGGTGGGGTTAAGTACTCAAGACTGAGGCTAAAGAGTGCATTCTGTTCTTTTCTCAGTTTAAAACAGTGTTTTACAGAAAATCCTAACATAGGAAAGGGACACATTTTCAAGAAAATATCTTAGGCTAGAAGTGACATGCTCCTTCCTTTTAGATTATTTTTTGATGATTGAAAATACAATAATCTGATAATGAATATGTAACTCTATACATAGCATGAACCTAACCTTCATACTTCATCTGGAGTGCCCAAGGGAAGGGATATTATGCTTTTCAATCTACATAGTCATTCTAAATCAAAATAAACACCAGTACACAGCAGTTTCAATCAACAGACTCTTAAGCTGAACGATATTTGCCCTGATTTTACATATTAATTCTCTGGTTTTAACATCACTTACATGATACTTCCTTCTTACAGGTCAGTCATTTCAGCTTCATAATTTCTAGCTCCTAGTTTTATCTGCAGTTGATTGTAGGAGTTAACTGAGAGGTGGAGTGAGGTCTCCCTTCTCTTTCAAACAGCTGCTGGTCATCACAGTTTTTTATCTAATTCTGCTAGGTCAATACTGTTGCACTCTGAATAGAGACACACCAGATACATTTCTTCTTAGAGAATAAGGATGTTAACCACGGAGAATTCTCCATCTGAGCTATACATCAAGTCTCCCTCTAGTCAATGGAGAATAATAAGCATTTCTGTTCATCTCACCCTGAGACCAACATCTACACTAAGTTCAATGAATTACATCCTAAAATTGCCTGGTTTCTCTGTTCACCATGAATGGAGATCAGCATGAGTTGTGTGGTTGTAGGCATTTATACAGTAGACACAGGACACAGGAAGGTAGGTGTGATTAATCCAGGCACTGCCTTGGTATTTCCAGCAGATTTCTCTGTTTTGAAATTGACATCTTATGGTACAGCTCAGCAGGTTCCAGGCAGGGTAATAAATGAAGCAGCCACTGGTTTTGTTGCACTATCTTCTTATAGAAAGTAGCAGGTGTTTCCATCATCATTCAGTTAATGCAAAGTAATACGGGCAAAATACACTTTTACAGCTTCAGAACACAATATTACTATGGCATGGATAACCTAAAATTGGCACTGAAGATACCCAGGAATTGGTTTTGCTATTGCCTGTGGCTTTTGAGACACAAAAACAGTCTTGTTGAGATTTAGAGATCAATAAGGGAATCACAAGGCTGAAGGAGCTTTAAAGAGATCACCTGCTACAGACCATCTCCTGAGGCAAGGTCATCTTTAGTGAGATTATTTTTGTCTTTACAAAGCTCCTAAGTTAAAGACTTCAAACCACTAGTATTTAAGCTGATGCTTCCTAGTTGTAATTTATAGCCATCTCTTCTTGTTTTCTCTGCTAGGGCTTGAACAACAGGTGAACCTCTTCCACCTTTTCTGTAACAGACTGCTGTTCCCTGTTCTCTAAGCTAAACAATCCCATTTTGTCTGATTTTCTCATACAACACAGTGACTCTTCTCAGCATGTCTCAGCTCTGTCCAACTGTTCCACATCCATTTGTTGTCATGTCTAAAAATAAACATGGTACTGGTATAGAACCTTGCCAGACCTGTGGTGGGCGGAAGGACTGGCTCACACATTTTGTATGTTGCTGTTTCTAAGTCCCAGTACAATGTGTGATTTTTCTTGCAGCACTGTGACAGTGTTTGCCTGTGCTTGGGAATCGTCTCAAATAACCCACGGATCCTCTCCTACAGTACACTAGTTTTCCTCAGATGGATTCTCCACATATGCACTCTATTTTGAAGTAACCTGGCCTCTGTCAGGCTGACTCACTGCCATCTTTGAATTTAGTAAGTGTGATGGGTCTTTGTTCCCTTGCCCCCCACCACCCTTCTCCATCTCTGATGGCCAGTGTGGTTTGTCCAAAGATGCAAACATCAGGTGGGTATTGCAGGAGGAACCATCTAGGTGCTTGCATAATTAACGTGCTCCAGTGATGGGGGAGATGAAGAGTTTGCCATTTACTTTGGAGCTCATCAGCCTGCATACAGGTATAAAATGCTGCTGGAAACTGGGCCAGTTGGGTAAACTGGTCTCCTAAGGTTACAAGCAGCTTCTGTGTGGACTGCTACCTCTACACACAGCCCAGCAGGGACTCCTGTGGGGTGTGTTCAGCCCAAAGACAGGAAACACTCCCTGTTGTATGCACGAATGAAAAGCACCAAGATCCAGTCAAACAGGGGCATAAAATCCTGAAGTAGCTACATAGATGTTATGTGGCTTTTAAATTGTGAATTCTAAAAGGCCAAAGACTTTGAACCTGTATATTTCTAGCTTAACCAGCTTATATTATAACCATTTAGAAATAAACTGTTGAGCAAATCTGAGACTAAGTGGACTGAGCCACACCTGGAAGTTTAGAAAGCAAGTGGGTCTCACTGAAATGTTTCACTCAATAGGAAGGACAACAACCTGAGTGCACTATAATCCATGTAAGAGATGATAGAATTGTTATTTACATGCTGCACTGGCAATATTTAGACACTGTATTAGCAATAAATCTAATCACAATCATCCACACAATCACTGTGTCCTACTTCCCGTGTCTGGCCAAGAGCCTTCTCTCCACTGTTCTGCTACTGTAAGCCATGTAGTATTCTCAACTGCTCCTCTCAACAATGCAAGTACACAATGCCAAGGCAGGCCCTTGTCACATCTCTCAGACACCTTCCCATTTTGACTCTGAGTTACTGCAAATTACCCTGAGTATTCTTTTCCAACTACTTTTGTAGGCAGGCAACAGCATTTTTATCTAAATCATCCTCCCCAGTTTTCTCAGTATCTATTATGAGGAAACTTAAAAAACTCCCCAGTATTTAACATCAGCTGCATTTTATCTTTCGTCAGTAGAGGTTAGGCTGCTGTATGAGGAGGTTAGACCAGTCTGTTACAACTTGGTCTTGACATATCTGCAGAGCAGCAGACAGGCAGGTTAACAAAAGGACCTAAGTGCCACCTAACAGTAATTTCAGATCTCTAAGACTTGTATCATACAAACTTATAGCTTCTAATAACTTAAATTCCCTGGATGTTATATTTTCTTGTAGGAAGTGTGTATTTTCCCAAATACAGTCTGTACCCCAGTAACACTTAGCTCCTAAATTCCAGCAGGATTGAGTGTCCAACTGAAGATTTGTAGAAAATAAATGAAGATTTAATGGGAGAGAAATGAAGAAGAAGAAATTATGTCATTTATCCAGGAGAGAGACCTTCTAGTTCCGGTTGCTGTTCAGAACAGTTTCTACATGTTCCATTAGAATGTCACTGGATGAAAAAAAAACCCAAACCAGATGGATAATAGGCTGAATTTAAATTTTTCTTTCTAAAGTACCCTTTGAACAGAGGAATTGTGTGCATTGCAGTCTAACGATGCAGTTTGTTGGGATTAGTCACAAAAATGTTAGAAAGGCATTAATTGTCTACTGTAATTGTTGGGGTTTTTTGTCCCCCAAAATATTTCTTTCTGCTAAGCACAAATTGCACCAAAGCACCAAGGAATTCATTGGAGCCTTTTATTACCTCTCCCTTTATTTCTCTACTTTTGTGTCCTTTTAGCAGAAAAATACCTTGCTTGAAAAAACATGAGTGAAAAAAGTATAATCTTTTGAAGTGGAAGTTTCTGGTTGAGTTTAAAGATTAGCCTTTTATTAGAAAATCTCAACTACTGAGCAGCCAATTTGCATCAGTCCCATGAGAATTCTTTACATTAAGTTTTGTCATTTTTAGTTGAAAAGATTAAAGACTTTTTTGGAGCTCAAAAAGAGAAGATTTTTATTGGATGAAAATTAGGACATAGTCCTTTTCATTATTTTCTTCCAGATGAAAATTGTTCTAAATCCATTTGTGCACAGGAACATGCATACATGCCTGTATCTATCTCAATATCATCTCTCTCTATCTCTATCATCTATCTGTATCTTTATCTACACGCACATGCAGTCAAGACAAGGTGACCAAACAGATTTCAGATATGAATGGAGATTTCAGGGTTGGAGTCTTTTCATTAGCACTAGCACGTATGTGACAGATTTCTATGTCCCTCATGTTGGAGCTGTAGGGCTGCAGCATGCTTCTCAGCCTCTACATTGTCACATAAAAGCTCAGGACACTAGGAAAGAAAAGCTGAAGTACAACTTTTGAACCTGATAAAGAAGAGGTTACGCTACCTAAGACAGGATATCAAGAATATCAGGATATCAAGAAAACAAAGATACAAAATATAATATTGAAGCAGGGCTGTTCTGCTAAATAAGAATTAAAACTAAGTGAAGATGATGGTAGTGTTTGGTGATGCATTTTGATGCTGTTCCAGTACATCATTTTGATATAGCTTATCTCCTGTACTAGTGATCATCAAGCAAATGTGTCAGCAAGCAGTAAACTTGGCTGTGTGGTTACCACTGAGCTGATATTTTGGTTGTTTTGTTTCAGACATTTGAATGGCAATATCTTCTCAGAGTAGTTTTGCAAGCACTGCAGCATTCTAGCCTTGACAGACATGCCCATATTCCCCAGCTGAAGACAATGGCAGTAACAAAGAAGCCACTCACTACTAACCTTGATGGCAACCAACAGCAGAGATAACAGTGGACATACAATTTTTAGCACTAATCTTTCTCCCATTTCCTCCGCAGGCAAGGCTGTATCGGCTTCTGTATCTTGTCCTGTCAGGCAGATTTCAGATAAGATTTAGGAAAAGGAGGTTAAATCCCACATTGCTAATAAGCAATGACTAGCAGGCTACTGCAAATACAAATGTACTAGAAGTCCAAGGCATCTGCCACACCTTAGGAGAAAGCATCTGGTATTAATGCTAAGTATATAATATACAAGTACCTTCTGTGACTGAGAGTCTTCCATTAGAAATGCTCCTTCTGCTCCTTCTAGAAGAACTTCTTAAAATATCATCAAAGAATTGTTTAATACTGTTCAGAAAACTGAAGCATGCTGTAGCCTCTACAGATATGCTGAATCCTACTGCACAGAAATCCCTTTTCTTTGAAGTAAATGAATTCTTTCTTTTTGTATGGCTGATGAATATTTTATTTTAAAAAGCAAATGAAAAGTGACATAGAAATATGCATTATATATTACCCACACAAAATGATGGTGAAAGAACACGAAAATCCAGAGTCCAAAGTACAGAATATGTTTGCATTGTTACTGAGGTTTGAATGAAGTGACTTTCTTTGAAATAGGTGTATTATCTTCTGAAAGCCTTACACTGCAGCATGATTTCAATAGCAGAAAGTGCTTAAAAGAACTTATCAAGACAGGAGAACTAAGCTCCATGTCTTTCACAGTGTATGTGTTACTGCACAAGCCACTTCAGACATTTTTATTTTCACAACAGTAGATGTGCTCTTTATTCTCCATTCAACCAGCTTGAAGCGCCAGTCTCAGCCCTGACTTTAGGTAATCTTATCTACCTTCTCCCTCGCCTATAAAGAATATGGAGAATGTTTAGCATTTCTGATAAAAAAAGGGGATCTAGTTGCTGAGATATTTGCAATTTATTTAGTAATTTCCACATGTCATTTTGAATCTTAGATGCATATACTGAAATGAAGATACTAAAATCTTGTCATACCTGTATTTTTGGAAGAAAGGTTTTGAAGACGGGAACCTTGGAGAACATCAGGAAATGCACTCATGGCTACTATGAAAAAAGAAGAGGAATTTTTACTTAGCACCAGTTAGCTGTAAATTGTCCCTGAATCAGTTGATTGTTTCAGACATGCAAGTCTGAACATACAGACATAAAGAAATATTATGGAGATGCTGTATCACATATATTCACTTTTTATAGTGAACGAGACAGGAATTCTCAAAGGAAAACCCATGTAGCCCTTGTAAAACTCTAATGCATGAGATTAGAGTGAGAAACAAGATTAGGGTGAGAAAACAAAGGTAACACAGTATCTCTTAAAGACTTGAAACAGCAGTAAGTACTAGTACTCTTTTCCCAAAATGTTTATGCAGATTTTCACATATACTTAAAGAAAACTGAAATATCTTCCCTATATATGACACTGTCGGTAAACTGCAGAATTTTGTGTTCATGAGAGATGATGGTCTGTCACCTAGGCTAAATGAGTAACTGTGGGCATCAACAGTAATCAACAGAATCAACATCACGTGTGAG
Source organism: Agelaius phoeniceus (assembly GCF_051311805.1). Lineage (NCBI taxonomy): Eukaryota > Metazoa > Chordata > Aves > Passeriformes > Icteridae > Agelaius > Agelaius phoeniceus. Next base: position 45,568,849 of record NC_135269.1, on the reverse strand, counting down.
AAATGGCTGATACAGGGCCACACAAGCCACTTTCTAAAAATGTTTGGTTTGGTTTTGTCTTCTGTTTTGCAGTGAGAACACTGTCTGTGCCTCTGGCTATATGGATCCATGGAATATGGACTGGACTGGAGAGAGATTGTACTTCTGACTCAGGAGAGAATCTGGGCAATTTCTGCTTCTCTGAAGTTGCACTTGAGTTGTCTGTGCTGTGGTATCCTAGTAATAGCTCATAGAGAAAAGAATTTAAAGCAAAAGTTAAATATTTTAATTTGTGGGTAGGTTCACAGGAAAATTGAGATCTGCCTGCTGAGAGGAAATCCTAATTTTATATTCAACCAACCCATGACACGATGTGACTGCTTCTTAAACAAACTCCAGTGCAACTTATAGCAACCTAATGACCAAAGTTGGGCTGGTATCCAGAGCATATGGCACCAGTCAGTGATCAACAGATTGTAAATATATTATCATGTCATCCTCTTAATTTCTCTCCTGCTCCAGTTGTCAGATATTAATATTTTTGTTTTTACAAAAAAACCTGTCTGAGCTCTAAGCTACTTTTTTTTTGGCCAGACCTTGAGTTCTTAATCCCTTCTGAGGAGGGATATAGGGACAGCATTCCCATTACAAGAATGGTTGAAAAAGTTGTTTCTCATTACAAGTATCTAATTTTATCCTTTAGCATCCTCAAAAATGTCTGAATCATTTTCCAGAAACATTTGATTCATGAAAGAGATCAAGCATAGGAAATAACAGCCTCAATGATTAAACTTCAAGCTATTGAGAATAAACTCATATGATACAGAATTTAATTTCAACCTTGAGTCTTGCCGTATGTTCTATTTTAAGCTCTATAATTAAAATTACCTTCCTGATGTGTTTCATTCACTGTAAAAAAGCTTGGAATTCAACAAGAATAGTGTTCAGCTCAGTTAAGTCTGACTCTAAAACTTCCTTTCATCTGAAAATATTTAATATCATGGGAAATATTTTGCAACATTTGGGAGCAATGAAAAGGAACTTGCATGTGTCAATTTCATGGATGATAGGCTCGGATATAGCCAGAGTTCAAATTATCTCTGCAAATATACATGTGGAATTCAAATAACCATGGATTTTTAAATGGATTGTTACCATTCTTAGCCTTCCTTCAGCAGCATAAGCTGCAGCACAATTCTTCAAAGAAATAGTCTTAATCTATTTTAATGCATTACCCTCAACCAGGTAAGACTCTATAGACAAAGAGTTAAAGGGCAGATTAATTTTTTTTTTGGTAAAATTTGCAGTTGGAACATGATATTAATTCTTTGCTTTTAGCAGTATCCCAAGGCAGCACTGGAGTATGGAGTAACATATGGTCATTTCTGTATGTTTACAAGAAAAGCCATTTTTCAAATAAACAGCCATTAGCAAAAGAATAGGGGCTTCTAATCTCATTAATCCTCTAAAAGATTGCTGGTACTGGGTAGGGGTATATAAAGCTTATGCTAGCCTCTGTCTCCATTTTATTACAATAACAGAAAGCTGTTGTCCCTGTTTCATATTCCCTTCCCCCCCTTCCTCCCATGGGGGATCCTAGGAGTATTGTAAAATATATGAAGTGAGGTCAGTGGTTGCTGTCCCTCCATAAGTGCTGCAGGCTGAAGCTATGTCTATTTCATCCTTATGTTTGGATCCCAAAGGACTTTTGGGATCCAAACATAAGGATGAAATAGACATAGCTAGGGAGCAAATCCCTGACAGGAATCAAGTACCCAGGGATGTAGGTATGTATGTGGACTAAAATACACATAGATTGTAAGGAGAGTGTTATGGAATAATGAGCAGCTGATGATTACAATGCACAGGGTGCTGAAAGCACTCTGTTTCTGCCTTTAGCATGTTTTCTGTTCCTGTTGTGCTTTACTGACTCCCTGACTCTAGCAAAGGACATTTGAATCAAGCAAGGGGGAGACAGAGACGTTCTGTGCAGTGCAGAGACACCCACTGGTACACTTAAGTAAAAAAATACCCTGCTTCAAAATGTGTGAGACAGCCATCTTAACTTCTGGCAATGAAATCATAAATTGAGATTACTGAATATTAGGGAGAAACATCCTTCAAAGAGTACTGTAAGTGTTAAATGCACAGTAGCAGAGTACACAGCAGCCCATGCTGTACATCAGAGGGGACACGCCACAGCCCTTCTGCACGACTCATCCTAGAGCTGACTTTGTGTTTTACAGCTCCTAGCAGCAAATGCAGCCTGAGGCAATGAACAACGCCATTCAGAGCAGTTGTAAGACTGCTCTAAATCCTAGCAAGGGCTGTAACTGTTTTCTAGTCCTCACCATAAGAAAGCAGTTAAGGTATCTAAAAACTGACGTTCATGTGAGGTCTGTGCCAGAGATTCAAAGCTCACTAATAATTCAAATACCTTCTGTTTAATGACTAGATACTGTGCCAATATGCATAATCTAACCTGTTTACTTTAATATGCTGTTCAATCTTTATTTCCCATTTTTTTCTGCGCTTTTGCAACCACCCAATTTTCTCCCAATTTTCTGGCATGTAATCTCTGTCCCTGCTGCTTTGAGAGCACACCAACAGTGACAGCTCTTCTCCTCTTCTGAATGTTTGTGTACACATACAATGGTCAGTATTGGATTAAGACACAGGAATTAAAGACCCAAGTCTAAACCTCCAACTCTGGAATAACTAAATGAAAATCTATTGGTTGAGGTTTTTTATGAACCATCTTTTTTATTCTTGAACAAGCTTCTGATCCATATGGTCGTGAGAGTATGAGCTCACTGAACTTGACATAACCGTATTTGGTACAATCAGCAAACAGTGAAGCCACAAAGTCAGTGCTATCTTGTGTTTTAGAGTTCAAATCATTTCAGACATGTGAGAACTATCCAAGATGACAGCTATAAGTAGTCCTCCCATTCTTACTTCAAGTGTCAGGGAAAAAAAGGAACTGCAGGAACCTGATTTTTTCATAAGGGGAAATGTATGTTGCTTTGGTGTTACTCCCACCATATAAAGAAACAAGGAGTCTCAGGGCCTTGGACTAGCTGAAGTTTTTCACTCTCTGGTCTTTACTGTCATGCAGGTGGTGCAATCTAGTCAAGTGTTATTTCTGCTGTGCCTGCTAGTAACTGTGTCTTATCTGTCACTCTCTGTAAATATAAAGTGTCATGGTTGCCGCCCCTACTGCCATCAAAAATTGCATTTCATATACAGAATGAACTCGTGTCCCAAAATTTCTTAGGTTCCATGTTCTGTCCCTCATGAGTCCTTCCTGTAGCAGTCGTCACAAATTTGGCAGCACATGAATTTTCAGTGGATCATGTCTCCACTTTTCCGGACCTGTTTGCTTTCTACAAGGGGATATGCAGCAAGCCCCATATTTGTCTTTTCTTTTTCCTCTGGGAGTTTTAATTTCTGCAACTTATAATGTGGAAAATACCATAAGACTGGGGCTCAAGGGACAAGTAGATACTTTAAAAATAAATAGCTAGTCTTTGTGTTAATGAAAAAGAAGTAAGAAATATGGTCCTACAGAGAAGACACAAAGTTCAGAAAATAAATTCAGGCTGAAGACAAATAGTGTAATTTCAAAATCATTCTCCTAGTTTGTGAGGAGAGTATGGATTGAAAGTTTGAACCTGGCCTTGCCGAGCACATCCCTCGGGGATCCCGAGCATCACGACTCTTGCCCAGCTGCATCCTTGCGGTCTGTCCCGCCTCCCGCCTCTTGTTTGACGCGGTCCGTGGATGCCGGCGCAGCTGAGAGCCACGCTCGGGGTAGGGGCAGCAGCTTAACTTGGGCTTCGCCCGCCCTTTGGGCACGTGCAGCGCGCACGCCTGTGCCCGTGTGGCCGTGCCTGTATCAATCTGTGCCTGTGTCTGTGTGTCCGTCACTACGGTGAGTGTGTCTCTGCAGAGCAGCAGCCGGTGCCGCACAGGCTCCCTGCAGAGGGCGGGGTGCTGTTCCACTGCAGGCATGTGGCAGGGCCAACGGGACGGGCGCGGACGGAGGGATGCCGAGCCCCCTTCGCCCCCGGCCCTGCTCACCTCCGCCCCTCCCGCTCTGCAGAGGCCCCTTTCCTCCCGCCCACCGCAGCCAGGGCTGCCGGCCGGTGCGCGCCTCCGTCCCGCGGCACTCCTCACGCCGCTTTCCGCACACCGCTTCCAGCGCGGCTCTGCTCCCGCGCCTGGGGCACCGGGCACACGGGGCACCGGGCACCGAGCCCCCGCTCCCGCTCGTTCCCCGCTCCGCCTCACCGCCCGCTCCCGCGCGCTCCCGCTCGCTGGCGCGCGCACGAGTGACATCACCCCCGTCCAATCAGCCGCCGCCGCTCCTCGCGCCCCGCTCGGCCCCGCTCGGCCCCGGCGGCCCCGCGCGCGGCCGGGGCGGGGGCGCGCGGGCGGCTGTCAGCCCTGCCGAGCGGGCAGGGACGCGCCGAGCCGAGCCAGCGGCGCCGGCCGGGCAGCGCCGTCCGAGACGTGCCCGGTGCGCAGCGAAGGTGCGGGCGGCGCGGGGTGACAGCCCGGCCGTGCGGCGGCACTGCGCAGGTAGGGCAGGGCTGGCTCGGCAGCGGGCGCAGCGCAGCGGGGTCCCGCGTTCGAGCGGCGCTGGCAGAGCGGCCCTGGGGAGCGGGCACCGCCTCGGGTGGGTCCCCTCAGCGGCGGGAAGTCACAACTTCGCCGGCGCGGCCGGGGGCAGGCGGGGAGCTGGGGCAGGTGCGGGGCGGCGGGGCAGCACCCCTCCTTGGCGGCGGCCGGGGGCGGCGGCCCTTTCCCGGCGCGGGGAGCGGGGCGGCAGCGGGAAGCCGCCCCCTCACATGGAGCCTGCCCGCTGGGCACGGGATTACTCGGCACCCCGGGCTGCCGAAAGCGGGCCGCCTGCCCCGGGTAATCACCCGGCGAGGGCTGTCCCCGCCGGTCGTGGGCTCGGGGGGGATGCCGGGGGACCGGGGTGCTGCCGCAGGGGACGCCTCGTGCGCGGTTCCCTACGGCGCACGGATGGATTTTGGCAGCGTGTGTAAAAACGCGTCCGTACAGTGGTCTTGCAGCGCATCATTTCAGCACCATGGTCTGTGTGCCGGAGCAGCCGCAGCCTTGCGCCGTACGCTGGTTTATCTGCGTTTTGGTAGTGCTTAGTGGTGACGGGCTAAAAAGGGTGTTGGTTTTTGGTTTGGCTTTTTTTTTTTTTTTTTTTCAGTGCACCTTCTTGCAGTACAAATGGTAGCGTTTCACTGTGTTTTCTCCTTGTAAAATGGTAATAGAGCCTTTTTTCAGTGCCGCGTTTCCGTAATGTCAGTAGTTGGGGGCGGCTGTAGTAAGCTGCCGGTGAGGGCAGAAATGCCATTGCTGAGCTCCGCTAAAGGCACCTGCAAGGGCTGAGCCTGCCCCTCGGTGAGCGGCTCTTTAGGAATTGCAGCTGCTCTATGAAGCGCTGTTTAATTCTGCTTATGAAATCTACGGGAGATTATCTATGCAGTTAATCAACTCTGCTCCATTTAGTAATGAAAGTAAAGTGTGACCTCTGAGCTGTGAATGTTTTCGAGTATTATATTCTAGCACAGTCATAGTTATATAACAATATTATAATATAGTTATATTAAAGCACATTAAAAAGGGTTTGTTAACGTTTTAAAAAATAAGCCATTATGTAATTACTAGGCTGTACGACTTAGGGAAAAATACGCCTTTAAATGCAGCCACCTGTGCAGAGGTGGCTGTATCTAAGAAGGAATTAACAATATGTTACTTAGTTTCATTCTTTTGTATGGAATGGTAAACGACTAAAAATCATCGGCACAGGCCTTGAAATTACATAAGACAGGAGAAAGCTTTCTGAAATAACTGGAAGTTATAAAAATTCTCAGGTTTTTTTCATCTACCATTAGTAACTTCTAAATGTCCTTGTAGTGCAAATACCGTACAGATCTCTGTGAAAATATGATCTTTGGTCCATGTTCTTCTATAAATGATAATGCACCAAAATTTCTTTAGTAAGAACTCACCTTAATCTTTCTGAAAATTGTTGGTAGTATGAATCTTTTATTTGGTCGTTTGCATTCAAATATATGTTATCAGTTGCTTAGTTTTTCTCTTTAGCAATAGTTGACATTATAAAAAAATAGATCTTTTCTATCTCTAAATTTTGCAAAAAGTAAAAATAACCTAAGCAAAACACTTCTTCCTGGTCCATATTTGTATATTTGTATTATCCACAATGCTGTTCTAAACCAGCAAGAAATTTCCAGTTTCACTTTTAAGTGGTGCTAAAAAGTAATGCAACCTCAACACAGCTTCGTGGTAATGCAAGAACCTACTTGATTTTATAGAATTTTAAATTGAGTTTCTGTCTTAAACACCTTTTCTAGAGAAATCCCACATTATTAAGGTTAGGGGATAAAGGGGTTTTAAGTGCCTTTTTGAGCATGTACTTCTGGTACAGTCTTAATTACATGATCACATACTATTTTTTTTTCCACAGGAATCCTGTCTTTCACTGCATGGGATAGATTGAGCTCACTTAAGAGAATTCAGTATTTTTCATTGATCATTGTGTGAGCCCATGATTTATTTATTCAGTGTTACTCAGCTCTGCTTTGAAGACAGAACTGATAACATCTGTGTGAGCTTTGCCAAAGTGCTTATCAGTATGTGATCAGAATGCCCTACAAAGTACTAGTAGTTTATCAAACACTACCTAAGGTGAGACAACACTTATGCAGATGGTGAAGAAAGGCACAAAGAGGGTTAGGTGAAAAGTATTCACTCATTTTTGGTGTCCAGTTTGAAATTTTTACAATTCATGTAATTATGTTTGCTCAAGTTATACCTGCTACTGCTTTTTATAACAGTCCTGGCTGCTCCACATCTGTGAGTGTATCTGCAGAGTGAATGGGGAAAAGAGTAATTTACTGTCAATTACAAACTATGGAAGTTTTAGGTTAAATGGCTTGCTGCATGACAGTAAGGGGAATGAAGGAAACTACAATAGAGCAAATGTTAACCATTAAAGTCTTTGTGGCATATTGCAGAGCCCCTCACTCTTTTTCTTTCTGCAAGCTCAGTTCTTCAGTAGATAAAACAAGTCCTACCTGCCTTCAGTTCTGTATCATCTTCAGTGGCAAGGTAACTGAATAAGAAGCACGTGTCTACTTAAGTGTATTGTAAAAAACCAAAAACACTCAAGGGAAGTTAGTTATGGTTGCACAGACAACAGTTTGTCATTTTATACCTTTTGAGTACTTGATTTAGTAACCTTAATAATGTTCTTTTGTGTTGTTTGTGAAGTAAAATATGCATACATGTCCCATAAATGTCCTTAAAACCTAGAAAATTACATTTTAGGGAATTAAAAACAAGCAAACAAACAAAGAAGCCAACCAACCAAGCAAATGCAGAAAAAAATCAATTCTCTAAGTAAATTTCTTATTGTTTTACTTTATTGGACCTACAGTGGTTACAAAGAGAATGGGAAAAGTTTAATCCTTTGCAAAAAGCTCCTGAACTTTTACCATCATGAGTGATATTACAGGAGTGCAGTCCCTTTCATGTACAGCAGTGGTTAAACAGAATGGTGTCACTTGTAGGGCATTTGCTTGGGTAGTGGAAAAGTGGTGCAAGACTGAAGTCCGTTGTACTGTAGGCTTTAGAATGTGTTGTGGTGCATGAGGGCTCTTTTGCACGACTTCTCTAAGCATGGTCCTTTTCACTTCATCATTTATATGTATCCTAATGACAGCTCCTTTTTTGTCCTGTAGCTGGTCTGAGTGTCTTAGTTATTCCTGGTCTCGACCATTCCAAGTTTTGCTTTTGTATCTCACCCAGTCCTGTCTCCTTGCTTTTTTCCTGTCAGCTTTTCTTCAATTTACTTTCCTTTATTCCTTGGAGCCTCCTCATCCTGATTTGCCATGTCAGCCCAGTCTAGTCTCCTTTCTGCAGTCTCCAGTCACTTTTTCTGTGCTTTTAGCAGACATTGGTCTCAATTTTTATTCTTCTTCAAAGACTGTAAGGTGGCTTTTGTTCTTCTCCACCGAAACAACACGGTACTTTATGCTTAGAAGTTGATTGGTCTTTGTTACATTTTCAGAGATAAATGAAACAGCATAGAATAACTTGAAGCCTGTCTATGCTGATGGCTTCAAGCCATAGTCACAAACATTTTTTGAAGAAAAATTATTGTGGTTTTCCTTACTAAAAATTGAAATCTTAAATTTTTTGATGTGACATGTAAGTATATGTTTTATATGCATCGGCAGAAAGCAAGGACACACAGGACACTTGGACATAGCTGTAAGTAGTAGTGAACTATAGAAATGCCAAGCAACCTCAATAGTTCTATTTATGCAGAGAAATCAGCCATTCTGACTGTAGCATATCCTGTATTTTTACTTAACTCAGCTAAGTTTTGCAGGGTTCTGTGCTGGCACATAAAATAATGGATGTTTTGGGTTTTGTTTGTATTCATACTAATCTCATTTTAGCTCAAGGATTTGCTACAACCTCTTGAGACAAATACTTACAAAAAGATGATGTAAGCATCTCACTGAATTGAGATCTGGATAAAACTATTGGAGTTACCACTGCACCATGGTAGTTTTGTTTACATAAGGTAGTCTTTGGATGTGGTAAAATAGTATTTGCAATAACTTAGTAGCTTTTGTACCTGAAATAAGGGACATGGTTGAGCTATGGTTAGCACTACAGACAGAATAATTAATGTCATAGAGTATTTTAAGATGAAGAAATATAAATAAACATATTTGACAAGTTCTTTGTCTTTATTTGCGTAATGTTTTTATAATTGACATATAGTGGACAGATGATATGTTGGTGCCATGCAAATGAGTTAGCTTTGAGCACAGAGATCAGGATTTAGTCATGAGATAAGGGATCTTTTTTATAGCTTTTTTGGAAACATCCTGTTTTACTATAGACAATTCAATTTTCTCCAGTTCAGCAGGAGTTGAACAGAAGTGTTACTATTAGTTATTCCTAGTCAAGCCAATACACAGAGTTGTTCGACATGGACTTGAATTTACTGCTGCATTAGATTCGCATGAAATTGGTTTTCTTTTCCATAAAATATGAGTAATACACTTCAGCTTACTAGCTGCTAAATTTAATTTGTTTGTAAAAATCAAGGAGAGATGTTTATATGTTCAGTCGAGCATTGGAACAGGTTACTCAGAGAAGTTGTGCACTTTCTCTTCTTGAAAGATTTCAAGACTGAAAAATAAAGCCCCCAGTAACCTGACCAAATGTCTTAGCTTTCAGCAGGAGATTGGACTGCAAACCTCCTGACATCCCTAACAATATGAATTATCCTTTGACATCCCTTTTTCTGACTTGTCTTACAGCATGAAATATCCTATGAGGTTATTCTGTAATTCTCAGGGAATGGGGGGAGAAAGTCAATATACAGTTTGAACAGTACTTTCTGAATGGGAAAGGATAGCTGTGCCAACAGACAAAATACTCAATGTGTGAATGAAAAGTTACAGACTGAATTCCCTTTATAGTTTTTATTGTTAATTGTATTTAAATGCACTGCTAGATTTGCTGTGGATTAGTTAGGCTAGATGTTTTATTATAGGTCTGTTTTCAGGGAGATTATAGCAGAATTCACTAGCTTTGTCAGTTAACACGTTGTAACAGGTTGTAGTTCTTCATCTTTAAATTCATGGGGAAAAAAGAATTGGGTCTATTAATACAACTGTTCTTTATAAAAATTATATTTTTCATACAAAATCTCATACTCAAAATCTGAATGTAAATATTTAAAACAAGCACTGATGCTGCTAAGTGGAACAGGCTGTTCATGTTGTCTCAATGTTGTTCCTAGTTGTTGTGTTAATTGTTTGATCGTTCTGGGAAGGATCAGTGCTTACTCAATGAGGAGATAACTAGGTGCCTTGTCTTAACCAGAGGGATGGGACAACAGAACAGTGACTGGTTTTAACACATCAGCTTCAGTGAGATGGGAAATTTGGTGTTTTCCACCATCAGGACAGAAATCCATGTAATTTGAAATTTTTGTGTACCGTAAAAACACTGATTTTTAATTTTTTTTTTTTTTTAGGCCCTGCTTATAATTCAGTTAATGTGTGGTGCAGTGGTGAATATGTAACTTTCTGAGAACTGTCTTGATTTTATGAATACCATAAATTAACCTTTCACATATAGTTTTGTTTTTCACTATGTCTTTTCTTGAGGTTTTCATGTTTAGGATTCATCAGAGCTTAGGAGAAATAAGCCAGTTTTTTATTTCTTCAGTGAGAAAAGAGAAGCAGTCATATACCTCAGATATTTCTTCATGAAGACTTCCTTCTAGATATCTGTATTTCCAGCTAGAATGCTTTCTTTGAAACTTGGAATAATGCTGACTTTGTTTTGATAAAGACAATCAGTTGTCCTGCCAAGTACTCACTGATAAGATCTTAAATAAAGTTAAAAAGACATTAAGTGTGTCTGAGCTGTAGAGCAAGACTGTATTTTCCTTTACCAAGTATTATAAGCAAACTTGTAAAAGTGCCTAGAAGGATAACATACCTGTTGATAAGGCTTGCTTTTTCTATAAGTGTGAACTCTCTGCTGTTACTAGTAGTACTTTAGAGAAAGCATTGGACTTTTCCACTATGATCATTTTTGAGCAAAGCAAAGAGAAAATAATTAAGATAAATGAGAAAGAGCTGCTAGAAATAACACTTTTTTTGTTTTCTGAATGTCTTCTGAAGATTAAGGTCATCTCTCTTTTGTTTATTGCCAGAAGCCCAGCTCCCCTTTCATCAGCAGTCTACAGTTTACTTCTTTTATAGAAATGAACTTTGGAATATTGAACAGTTTCCACTTCAGATTTTCATTATAAAGGAGCTCCCAGGGAGGCCAGCTGCTGTTGAAATAGATCTTGGGAAGCCAGGCATTCTGAAATGCTGCTTTTTTTGCCTTCTTGTTGTCACTTCCTGAACTTTCTTTGCTCTGTACTTTTATTATATCTCGTCCTTCTGACTTTTCCTGACCCTGAAATTTTTCAGAAATTTTTAATGTGTTTTGAAGAAGTATTCAGTTCTGCCACTTAGACTAGGTGTAGCCATGATATCCCTGAAAAATGCATAAACAGGCCATCCCAATGGCAGAATTAGTCTGCAACTTGACTGTAATAGGTTGTTTTTGAAATAAAGGTGAAAGTTCAGCACTTGCTGCACTTAAAATTATGTATGATTTTTGTTTTGATTGCTTTAATTTCTTTCTTGATATGAGTACTCTGCAAGTTTTGTAAAACAAGCAAATAAAATCCAAACAAAATCCAAACGAAACCATTGAAAGATAATTATTGGAATGGTGCCAATGCCGACTTCCATTCTAAACATCTGGGGTGATACTTACACTTTGTTGTTTAAACATTTCCTGTTTCAGTTTTGCATTAGGCCTTGTTAGATGGAATGTTTGGCTCCCTTGGTTGTGGGTTCTTTATTTAGTTGGGGTTTCTTTTTTGTCAGTGTAGGAATAAAAGTTTATTGTCAGAGTTTTAAGGGAATGCTGTATGAGATCTTAATTCCTTTACCTCATCATAATAGTTCATTGCCTATTTCATTTCTTGGTGTTGATCTGCCCCATTCAAAAGAAGAGTTTTGCAAACTTTATTAATGCATTAACTGAAAAATGCATGTATGGGGTAATTCCTATAACAACCAATTTACCTGATAATTCTTGTCTTTTTATAAAGAGGTTATATGTGTAAGTATATAGGCATTTAGAAATTTCCTTTTAAGTAGCTAGTATTTATAAAATAAGAGTCTGGAAAGCACTGGCAAAACCTAATTAAAATTATTAAAAAAAAAATCTTAATGGAAAAAATACTTGACTGTCTTATTTGACACATTGACCTCATCCAGTCACTATTACATTAACTTATATTCACATATTCAAATATATCTGTATACATGGTCTTTTCCCCCATGCACTCCTATTTGTGAAGATAGTGAACTGAAGAAGAAAGTTAAATACATTAATATTTTATTAAATACTCCCAAAAACCAAAGAGAAGTAGATAATCTCAAGCAGGATGATTTTGAAGAACTGAGTTTAGAAGTTACTAATTCCATTATTAAAATGTCAGTGTAAAAGCTACTTTGGCTTAATTTCATTGTATTATTGGAATGAACAAGTACATTTACTTGGTAGAGGATGCTTTTTATTCTTCTGGGGATCTTCTATCAATGTGTGCAAAAAATGAGTCATTACTTAAGGAATTTCTTGGACTGAAGTATTTCTCCCTGTTTCTTGGAAATTTCATGTTGACTATGGAACAGGACCAAGAACAATATAAATTCTCCCTCTGGGATAGTAGAGCAGATAATTGTTTTAAAATTTTAAACAGCTTTTTGTTTTTAAAATTATGGTGATCTGTGTTTTATTAGCTAAGAATACTTGAGATAACTAAAGGGGTTTTAATGAAAAAGACATGATTGCAATTTTATTACCAGCAATTTTTTGGTTCATTTATTATTAGGCTAGGTGATTCCAAAATATGATTTTGGGGCATAAAAGAAAGTGGCATATATGAGAAATGGGGTTAATTTGGGCTTAACTGTTTAGGTGAAACACAGAAAAAGACAAATTTGATTAAACGAAGTATTTTGTTGTTGTGAAAATGGGAGTTTACTTATCTGCTGCGCAGAATGGCAGAGATTGCTACAGAAACCTAAAGGCATAAAGAAAGTTTTGTATTTAAACAGCCTCAGGTTTGTAATAAAGCACAGCTGTTGCCACTTCCGCTCACATTCTTTTATAGAAATACATTCTGTGGGTTCTCTACAGACCAGCTGACCCAGTCTTAAATGTGGCTGAACCATAAAACCTGTTTTGTCTCATTTCTATGAGATCTTATTTGAAGCATTCAAAAGATAAAAAGGCTTTTTTTTTTTTTTTCAGAAGGTTTAACTCCAGTCAAATGTGATGTTTGTTTTTGAAGTTACAGCATCTTCACATAATCCAGACTTTGCCTATGCATATACTGGAAGGAAGGACAGAGTAGCAGCACAGGATTTAATTTTTTTTAAACTAGGACAACTCTGAAAGAAATATACTTCAGTGCATTACCATATACTTATGTATTACCTCAGTTTTATTTACATTCATGTAGCAGGCTTTTGTGACCTACTAAATATTTTTAGCTGATCTTATCCTTGGCAGCGTTGCTAACATAGTTTTTAAACTGACAGTGATTAGATAAAGCCTACAAATAGTCACTAAGGTTTTCCATGTGTGTGTTGTATGTTTTTTGTTTTTAAAAAGTATCAACAAAACAGCCCCCCAAATCCCAACAAATATCAAGCACTCTGGTATGGTACAAGTGCCAAGAGAAAAAAAGAGAGTGTGGGAGAGATGTATGTGGTTTTTTGGCCACTGTCAAAAAATTTCTAGTATATCACATAAACCAATGAATACAGGTCAGAATTTACTGTTCTGTCATTATTTAATACTACCAAAGCACCTACATATTTTATATAACAGAATTAATCAGCTTTCAGATATTCTTTCCAGATCAGCTTGAAAGAAAACTGGATTAATATAAGGACAGTGAAGCATACAGAGCACCTTACAATGCAATTTCTATTCCAGCAGTTTAGTACCTGTCTCTAGACAGCCATTGTTAAGGTTAGCAGGCTTCTAGGTAGAACAGTTTTCATCCTTGTCACTGTCTAAACTAAAGCACTCCAAACATTTAGGATATTCTTGGCCTATTTTTCAAGGACTGCCATGTTTACTGAGATATTAAACTTTTTTTTTTATAAGTACTAAGTACCTTTCTAAAGGGGTAAAGCATTTATTGTGTGGGTACTGGCTAGATACTGTGCTATTTAATGTGGTGTGCAAGCAGTCAAGGGGCAGTTATTTGGCATTTCTCTTGGATCCATTGTAATCTAAGATTATAAAATAATTCAAAAGGAAATATGGTTATATGTGTAGCTACTAAATTAAATTTTTGAAATTTTGGTGTACCAGGAAGGAAATTTCATTTCAGCTTCATAAAACATAGGCAATCATTCCAAAGAGGCCAGGACCTAATTCTTGCCTGTTCTGGGAGAATCTATTTTTAAATATACATTTTTCAGTATTTTTTTGCTTGTCAGTTGATCTTCCTTATCTGAAAGCTTTGTCAGAACACAAAATTCAGAGTAAAAAATAGGTGAATTTAAATGAGAGGACTTTTTGTTAGCTGTTAACATTAGTCTGTTAACCTTTATCATCCAGATGCAGGTTTGGGATTGGACTGAGCTCTCTGTTCAAGATGTTTACCGTACTATAGAATATCAATATTTAGGTGCTGGGAGTAACTTCACAGAACATAGACGCTTGTGCTGCCTCTAAATAATCCTTCAGGATGTTGCTAAGAACTTATGTAAAAAGTGTATTTATTTTTATTTTTTTATCTACAGGGTAATTTTATTGATTCTGACTTCATTATTCCTGTTCTATGGGATCTTTACCTGGGAGTTGGTTTAATACATATGAAAAAATGCTAGTGTGGGCACTAGGGTGACATTTTAAAACTTACTCTTCCTGAAAAATAGCAAAATTTTCTATTGCTGGATATGTCAATTTGATACATTGTTTGTACCCATGCTTGTCTCCAAATTCATAGCTCATTAAAACTTGAAAACCAGGCTTTCATCCTGGATTGTTCTTTCATCTTCCCTGGAAGTTCTCTGGATGGCCTGAGAACTTCAGTAGACGTCATTCACATCTCAGGATCAGGAATGATGAGAAGCTGGGTCAGAGGAGGCAGTAGCTAATAAGGACAAACACACATTTCTTAATTTGCCTAGCTGTTCTGTTCTTCAGTCTGAAGTTGTTTGCATGAGTTTAAATTCACAACAACAATTTAAAACAAATAGTCTGATTTTGCCCTGCTCTAGATTAGGACTGCTCATAAATTTGCTGACCATGTTTTCTCAGTGCAGTGAGATATAAAAGCAGAAATATTTGTTGCAGCCTTTTAGAAATACTCTCTTACCTTTTACAGACATTTGCAAGTAGTGTTTTGGTTAGATTTTTTAACATGATTTAATTTGGTTTTGTTAATTCTGACTGCAGAAGAGTATGAAAACATTACTGAGTCTCTTTTCTCTCTGTTGGTCTAGTGACAGTTGGCAGGTGCTGGCACCCAGTGAGAGCTGTAAGTTGCACAGCTTGGTAATTGGCATTGAATTTGAGTAAGGAAATTGCCTCCTTCTCTTATGCTACAATACAGGCTTTCTAAGACAAGTTCTTTCTCTTTTCCTTTTCCTGAGAAAATCAGCCATTATTAAATTTTCTCTAAGAAAAAGGGATTATATGTGGGCAGCATGAGGAAGAAGTACTTGCTCTCTGAATGACTTGTGTCACTAAGAGCCAGCAGCTCAGTCTCACCTATACCTCTGAAAACCAGTCTAAGAATATTTGGAAATTGAAGAGGGTGCTGATTGGGAAAAACTTTGGGGGTACTTGTGTGAAATTAGTGGCAAAAGATATTGCTGTACGAGGAAGAAAAATGTTTGTCAGTCTGCAGTTATACAAAAAAAATCTCCTTTCCCTTTCATAAAAAGCAGATTTCTATACTGTGCATCTGAGAATATGATTCTTTACTACTTCATTTTGCTTTTCTTTAGTTTTTTTTGTTAGTTTGGATTTTTTTTTCTTTTTGTGTTTTATTTTTTTAATCGAGCAATGGTGAGTTGTTTTGTGGGATATTACTGTTGAGAGATACTTAGAAGTGTATTTTGCTTTGAACAGTTATTGGAGATTGTGTCAATGTGTATGGGTAAAAATCACAGTGAACTTAAAGCCAGAATGACAGAATTCAGAGAAATCTGTCCTTCTATGGGGCTAGTGGAGTCTCTTCATGCATCAAACAGGACATCTGAGCTAATCATGTCTTGGAGTTTGTAGTACCTTTTCTTCATAGTGAAAGTGTGAAGAACCCATTTATATGAGTACATTTTCAGAGACAAGTTGTATAAAGAACAGAATTACATGTTGACAAAATACTTTGTTTGTGTTGCAATGCATGTCAGGGTATGCAGGAGATTAAGTCCTGATGTCATTTAGAGTATCCAAACATACTTATAAATTCTCTTTAAACATGCTTGTAAATTCTCTTTTCCCTGATAAGGGAGTGAGTCAGAGAGAGAGATTCCAGTGAAAATGTATTAGAACAACTTTTGTCAATTAAGGTTTTACTGTGACTAGAGTAAGGCTATTGTTAAAACAGACACTTGCATGGTACATTGCTTGCCTTGTGCCACTGTTCCCACCCCTGCAGGAGCACGCTGTCACACACAGACACTGTCACATGCACCCTGTCACACACACACACACCCTGTCACACACACATGCTGTCACACACACATCCTGTCACACACACAGTCACACACACACAGCCTGTCACACACACAGCCTGTCACACACACAGCCTGTCACACACAGACGCTGTCACACAGACGCTGTCACACAGACGCTGTCACATACACACGCTGTCACACCCTGTCACACACACACACCCTGTCACACACACACCCTGTCACACACACAGACCCTGTCACACACACACCCTGTCACACACACAGCCTGTCACACACACACAGACCCTGTCACACACACACAGACCCTGTCACACACACACAGACCCTGTCACACACAGACCCTGTCACACACACACCCTGTCACACACACACACCCACACACACAGACCCTGTCACACACACAGCCTGTCACACACACACCCTGTCACACACACACCCTGTCACACACACACACCGTCACACACACACACACCCTGTCACACACACACACCCTGTCACACACACAGCCTGTCACACACACACAGACCCTGTCACACACACACAGACCCTGTCACACACACACCCTGTCACACACACACACCCTGTCACACACACACACCCTGTCACACACACACCCTGTCACACACACACCCCCACACACACAGACCCTGTCACACACACAGCCTGTCACACACACACACCCTGTCACACACACACACCCTGTCACACACACACAGTCACACACACACCCTGTCACACACACACACCCTGTCACACACACACAGTCACACACACACACCCTGTCACACACACACCCTGTCACACACACACACAGTCACACACACACACCGTCACACACACACACACCCTGTCACACACACACACGCTGTCACACACACACACCCTGTCACACACACACAGACCCTGTCACACACACACACCCTGTCACACACACCCTGTCACACACACACACCCTGTCACACACACACACCCTGTCACACACACACCCTGTCACACACACACACACACACCCTGTCACACACACACACACACACCCTGTCACACACACACACACACCCTGTCACACACACACACCCTGTCACACACACACACACACACACACACACACAGACCCTGTCACACACACACACACCCTGTCACACACACACCCTGTCACACACACACAGACCCTGTCACACACACATCCTGTCACACGCTGTCACACACAGACCCTGTCACACACACATGCTGTCACACACACACAGCCTGTCACACACACACACCCTGTCACCCACGCCGTCACTGCCAGTGACCCGTGTGCCAGCCCAGCCTGGCTGTTGGCTCCCAGGGAGCCTCTCTGGTGTGACAGTGGCCCTGGGCAGGGTCACAGGGTCCCTGGGGTCCCCCAGCAGCCGGGGCAGTCCCGGTGTCCCTGTGGGTGCGCAGCTGCCACGGGCACTGGGATGGGGACAGAGCTGCACAGCCCCTGCTGGCACTGACACGGCCTGGGGGCCGCACACACCTGCCACAGGCCCTGGGTCTCATTTCATGTCATGAGAAGGCAACAGGACAATAAATCTCTACAGCCTCTTAGTGTTTGCTAGACACCTTTTCAGCACACATAGTTCTCTTTCTAGTTTGCTCTTTTCTACTGACTCCATGTAGAGAAATTCCCAGCAGTGGGATTTTTATGACAATGCAACCGTTGTACAGCTGCTACTGAATTGAAAAGCTGCAATGGGATGTCACTCACCTGTGAAACACTTTTCTCAATTTTCTTTCAATCTTCTTGTTATATTTGGAATTGAACTGTAATCAATTTGAATTTTGAATTTTCATTTTGTATACTAATTTACTTCTGTGGAAGTTTTGTTATTTGTTCCACTGCAACCAAGTTCAATTCCATTTTCCAGTTGTTATAAAAATATTAACAAAAAATGTGTCACGTCAAATGCATTTCATGATGATTTTATCTAACCTTTTAATGCAATTCCAACACAAATATATTTATTATAACTGAGTGAACTATTTCTGCAGAAGCAGGCATCTTTATTTTAAGATTGTTTTAACTATACTGATCCTGTCACTTTCAGCATTTAGATTCAGTGTGTCTGTTAGCCAAGCATACACTCTGCATTTGTAATGAGGGCAAAATGGCACATCCCCAACCATAAGGAAAAAGGAATGGCCCCCTTCTGATCTGTATGGACCACGTCTCTATTTTCAGCAGTCTGAGAGACTGCATCAAGCATCCTTAATATTCTCCAGCTCGAATTTCAAATTGAATTTCTTGTGAGAGTTGAGAGGAGATATCAAGCTAGTTGGATTTGTCATTATATAAGAGAAGTATGTTATGTCCCTGCTTTTTGGTGTTCCTGGGTACTTAGTATTTAATATGTCCTTAGATATAGACTGAATCATAGCGTGATGTTTTAATTTAATTTCTAGAATTTTAATTACCTGAATATTTCATTTGGATCTGATATGTCCCTTTGAGCATATTGGCTACAGAGTGTTCACTTGATGGTTTCACTACATGGGGTTGTCAATTTAATGTGATGAATAGCTCAGTAATTCTGGAGTCATTCCATACTTTGTAACTTTACAGTGAAGTGGGAATCCCATTAATTCATACAAAAATAGTTCAGTGATTCTTCTGGAATCAGTAGAATGTATTTTTAAATGGCATATTAATATCTCTGAATCTAGCATTAATTTCATTAATTTTTTAAGAACCTGCAAGTAAATTAGACAACTAGATTTAATGAAAATTAAATAAAAAAGCTGTATTCTCTCAGGGACATAATATTTGTGTCTTTTTTTTTTTTTTTTTTTTTTTTTTGCTCTGAGTGATTATGTTAATGTAACTAAACAATTTGAATTTGTCACCACTCTTAATATGCACGTGTTACGAATACATATTTGAATACTTTGGGAAGAACACCCTGATCCCACAACTACTGTCTGAACAGTGCAAATCTCAATGGTCCTTTATAGCAAGTTCTTCCCTTAAACTATATGCCTGTGTCATTTATCTCCTTTCAGCTGCCTCTGTGGCTTAGTTTAGCTCACAGACATGCAGAGTCTCAGCACATAATCCCCTAAAGACAGTACTTGTATTTGTTATCTTTCTCAGCACAGTGTTTTATCTCCTGTGAACCCATTTGATACGGGTTTCTGGTCCTTGTATGAGTGATATACCAAGTAATGTCCTTGTAGATGTTTGCATGGAGAATTGTGAGCATGCTGTTTTTGTTAATGTCCTGTATTTTAGACCAATTTTTTCCTTTTCCCAGTACTTAAAGCTATCAAAAGCTGTAAGCACAGCAAAGAGTAGAACAAAATTTGAATAATTATCATAGATGCAAAGGAGGAGGAAATATACTGAATTTCATTGCCTGATGACAGGAAGATCTATTTCAGATTAAATTAATAGGTAATGCTGCAGGGGATTTTTGTTTTGTTTTGGGGTGGGATTTTTTGCATAGTGGTAGTTTTAGAATGCTTATTATGTTTAATTTGGAGCAAGTTTTATGTTCCTTTTGGGGATTTTGATAGCCGTTCAGACAGCTATCAAAAATATTCTCTGTTGATGTATTCAGACAGATGGTTGTCCCGTACAGTATGTGCAAGGGTGTTCTTTTCTCAGGGACTAAACTTCAGCTTTGACTGTTAAGAGTTTGGGATTATGTTCATTTTCCCTCTTGGATTCAGATGCTCATGTATTCCCTGGAGAGATGTTTTCTGGTTATCACTAGAGGCAGTAAATGAAATCTGTAAAATGGAAGAAGTAGGTCATGGTTTATCTTCCGGTTTTGGGTTTATCACTAAGTGGAGCCATAGAAAAGTCAATGCATATTGAAACCTCAGGGCATCATTTTTTGATACTGATACTGTCATGAGGAGGAGTTTGACAGGTCACTGATTAAGTATTTGCATGATTGGATTTCATGAGAAAAGAGATGATGATGATGTTTCAACTTGAATTTCTAGTCAAATAGAAGTGAGGATTGCCTTTGACTTTTCTCCCACTATGTAGATGTGAAACTGATTTCAGTTTATTTGTCTGTGAAGAATTTGCTTTCTATTTTAATGAGTTGGTAAATTCTTGGAAAAACACATTAGAATTCTTGGAAAAATACATTAGAAATCACTAAGAAAGCTGTCACTTTTTACAAATTATTACAGCTTAAGAGACCACATTTAGAGATCTCTTACAGAAGAGAAGAAACAGCCCCAGACTGCTGAAATGATCCCCTGGTAGAGATTTTTTTGTTCATTTGTTGATACAAATAAATGTGAGTGAGCCATCTGAACAACCAGCAGTCTAGAAGTCCTGAGGCACAAAGCATGAGTCAAAGCAGATGCATTGTAGAGTTATTAAAATATTTTATTTAACTTTTACATTCCTTTTAAGTATTTGTGTGGAAGATGTGGAAATGTTTTCAACCTTTTTTTTAATAAATGGGAAGGTAATAGGTTTGTTATTTCAGCTCCCTAGAAATATATTTCTGTTCTACTGAGAAACTAAATTCTGTTTACAGACTGTGTTTGTGACTTCCTGTAGAATTTAGTAAGAAGTATTATAAAATTGTCCAGAAAAACATTAAT
The DNA here is from genome assembly GCF_051311805.1 of Agelaius phoeniceus. NCBI lineage: Eukaryota > Metazoa > Chordata > Aves > Passeriformes > Icteridae > Agelaius > Agelaius phoeniceus. The sequence continues at coordinate 45,547,904 of NC_135269.1, read as the reverse complement.
AAAAACTAGTTGACAAAAAAATTACAATGAGTTATTCCCATCTTTGTCATAGTGATAGTTTAATGTTTCTTTTTAATTTAGGAAGACAAAAGTGTAAGGAAAAGATGATCAGAGTAGTATTTTAGAAATATGCTTTCACATAGTAAAATTTTTAGGTATACAAAAAATAGTAGTTATAGATTTGCTCATTTTAAATAAATTTGAATATATATTATTAATGATTCCAAAATTTAAGTAATTCCAGGTATTATAATTTAGAACTTCTAAGTATTTTGATTTGGTGTTCACCTGCTAATGCAGATAACAGTCATACATAAATGGATGTATTTTCAACAGATTATATTTTCATTGAACAATGAGAGAATTTACTAATATGTACTGGGTTTACATGGCCAGGTTTTAGCAGTGGGGGGCCACAGGGGTGGTTCCTGTGAGAAGCTACCAGAAACTTCCTCTGTGTCTAACAGAGCCAGTGCCAAGTGGCTCCAGGACAGACCCGCCACTGGCCATGACCAAGCCCATCAGTGACTCTTCATTACCCATCTCTGATTTGACTGGTAATAAATTAAGCTGATTCCCCTAAGCTGAGCCTGTTTTTCCTGTGATAGTAATTAGTGAATGATTGCTCCCTTACATTTTTCCATGAACCTTACATTCTATTTTCTCACCTCTGTCCAGCTGAGGAGGGAACAGGGTCAACCCACCACATAAACTAACTCCAACCAGCTAATTTTCTAAGCATCCAAAGTGATCTTAGAATTAAAAGACAATAATGTAAGGTAAGCTTGTTTGAGTTGGAAAAAAAAAGTGTTTGGTTCTTGTGGGAGATTTTTTGGTTTTTGTTTTGGAGATTTGTTTGGTTTTGTTTAATTGGGGTTTATTGTGATTTTTTTTTTGTTGTGGTGTTTGTTTTTAAAAAGACTTCTGCATACTTCTTATTCCGTATTCCAGCAGAGATAGCAAGCAAACACAGATAACTCCTGTGTTTTGAACCATAAGACAGTGGGTTAGTATTCTTGTTGTTGGTTTTCTTCATTTTCATTTTTTGGATATGTGTATCTGAGTTACCACTTTATGCTTGTTATGAAAGTATTATTTTGTCATGCTTTTAAGCTAGGAGTTATTTTAGTTACTAGAATTCACATATTGCAGTATTAGTTTACTGGTTACAGCAGACAAATGGACAGAAATTTAGTATTTTTATCAGACATAAATGGCAAGAGTTAAAAATACACATGCTTCCTAATAAAACTCTGAGCATGTCAGTATGATAGCATGCTTTGCTTTGAACTGGCCTGCTGTTTTGAATAGCTGGGGAAAATAATCGCTTAATATCATTTGCTTTTTTTAAAAATAAAAAATTGGAATATGGGGTAAAATCTCATGTTACTGACATTTTAATTTCCTCTTCAGTCTAAGAGTATTTGATTTGTAGCTGTATGATTTCTGTTTTATAATATAAGCTTTTGATCTGCCTCAAAAAATGGAAGAGTGCAGACTCTGCAGTGGTTTGTTAGATGCTGTTCTGCCACAGACAACTGTCATAACTGGCTTTAAAATATAACCCTATTTTCTGGCCTTTCTTGTAGAGTATTTGATGAATCAGTTTTTCCATGTTTTCTTCAGGCAGCTTTTAACCTAAGATTCAGCCTGTCTTTTTTGATCTGCTCTAAGGCACCAGTACATAGCTTGGACCTACCTCTTGCCCCATTGGTAATTCAGGCTATGGGAGGCTAAGAGAAAGCTTTCAAGAGATGAGATTAAATCTGGGAGGTGTTTCAGGAGAGGGCACTCCAGGGGCTTTGTTCTTGAGGAAGATGCCTGTGGGATCTACATTTTGCTATAGGAGAGCATAGGGCATATTCCTGAGAAGGTGCTTTAATCTAACATTAAATGAAAGTTTTTCATCTTCAAAGTACAGTTCTTTAATATTTGTGGAAGTCTCAACTCCTTCAAATGCAGGTCCTTATAAAAATGGTTGTGTTTTGGTTTTATTAAATATCCTATGTGAGCATAGCATGCTGTTTGGTTCATTCCTGAGTTGTGGTATGTAAACTTTATGCCTTGGCTCCTTCCAGGCATTCCCTCTGTATTCAGGCTGGCTGGCTGGACTGCAAGGAAGAGGCACCCAAGCAGGGTGGCCAGGAGCCCCATGGGCTGGGTGGTCAGACTGCCAGAGAAACACCAACTGCATCTGGAGGAGGGGCTGGACTCTGCTCCTATGTGATGCCAGGTGTTTCTGACATGGAATTGCTTCTATTCTTTCAAATTTGTTTCCCTTTCATTATGATGATCTTGTTCAGGTGAAATGAATCTTAACTTGTGTGTGCCTATTTTCAGTTGTGGGGTTTTGGGAGGAAACTGAGTGAAAGGGGATGCAAAGTTAGATACTCAGGCCATGTGGATTTGCCTACTTTTCCCCTCTGGTCTCAGTGGGCTCAGCCTCTCTCAAGGTTAGCGTGTCCACATTCTTGAATTTCCTGTGCTGTGAGCAACAGATAACCAACACTGTTCCAATGGCAGCTTTCCAGTAGTACCATGAAAGAAAAAGTCCTTCAGGGTGAAAACTCTTCTGTAATGGTTGCCATGGGAACAGAGAACTGCATGATTATATGGATTAATATCTCAGCTACATGTAAATGTTCTGCAACCTTCTCTGCCTTATCATTTAGGAGAAACATTGGTTCTCTAACCATTAGTGCTTTAAGCTCCATTATTGCTTAGATTTGGGCCAAACCTTTAATGCAGAAAAATAGCTATCTATTTAAATAAATGGTTTGATGTTAGTCCTGCTGGCTGTTCATGAATTTAGTAGACAGCATTGTTTTTCTGTGGTTGTTGCATAAGGTGCATTTTGTAGTTTAATTTAATACAATCAATGCTTCAAATACTGTACTAATATTCAGGGGGTATCACTACTTTTTTCCCTGTCATTGCCCCTGTGACATTCCTGGTAAAACACATTCCTCAAGAATATTCCAGAGGATTGTAAGGCAGGAGTTACAGAGAAATTGATCATAATTTCCTCAGTATGCTGCTTGTTATTACTGGAGGCAAATTATTCCAGTGCATTCTGGTCAGGTAGATGAGTCACCCTGCTGTGTTGGAATGTCAAATTCTTCTATCCAAGAGAGAATTAATTTTTGTTTTTAAATGTCATGTTAAACTTGACTTAATGACTACTGGTTTATCTTTAATAAAAGTAGCAACAATTGCAATTTTTAATTACACCAAATATAATTTTTTTAAAATGCCATATAACTTCATGACCACTAGCAGTATAGTTACTGATCTTTTAAATGTCTTCATTTCTGTGGAGACCCTAACATGAAATGTAACCTTCTAAAGGTAATTTTAGTCTGATCAATTTCTTTGTGGAACAAGATTTTAACATTATATTTTTATTTCATTTTGATGGAGGAATTTTCACTTTGTTCAATAGCAGTGTAAAAGTACTCTTATCCTGAAAGAAAAGAAATGCATAAAAAGATCAGCTCTATTCTTATTTTTCATATCTAAATTTTGTTTTATAATTGGATTTATTTATTTAAGTGCTGTCTGGATTTACGCTGAAGATTGCAGTGTTTCCACTGGCCATGCCAGCTCTTGGTCTGTGCACCTCTCTCCAGCAAGATCCTAGTGAGTGAGTCTTCATGATTTGGTGCATAAGTTAGGTTAAAGTTGAAAGAAATTACTTCAAGAATCATATTAAGATATTAGTTTATTTTGCTTTGCTGGTAACTGAAAACATATCTGAAGTCCTGTTATACTTATTCTAATAGTCTTCCTGGTTTGGGGTTTTACTGTGGAAAGACCAAAAGGACTGTGTTGTGTTTGAAGTGACATATTTTAATTAGAAATTTATTCTCTTGTAACGATGTGACTGTGGATGGAAGTTAATGTTTAGAGAGAAGGTAGTCTGGGCCAGACAACAAGCTCCTTTTTATCTTGAGAACAATACATACGGCAGTGGAGTGTACACAGAGCACAATGACTTCAGTGTGGGGGCCCAGATGTGTAGATATATCACTAGATAGCTCTATACATCTGGATATGAACTGTAGATATATAGTTCTTAGTTGACAACATTCATTATTTGTAATGACATTGTAGTTAGTAATTGAAGTGTTAGCTGCTTTTTCATATGAGCTAAGAATTCATGTTGCCACTTGTGTGTGTGTATTCACGTATGCATGTTGTATAAAAATTGCATGCTTATTGTTTCCAGATGCTGTCTAGCTTTAAGGCAATCTCAGCACTGTCAGAGCATCTCCATTTTCAAGTGTGGTGACTCTACTGAGGCAAGGTGGATGCCCAACAAAGTCAGTGTCAATATGATGAGACCATATTGAGATACTTTTCAAAATTTTAATGGGCTTTATAGGTAAAGAAGAACATCTTAAATTCTGTGTGGGTAGGCTTGCTGCAAATCTGAAATTGTGTGTGCAGCTCCTCTAATGAACACAAAAAGATGAGCCTTTGAATATTACCAATGAGATTAGACAAAAGTCTGAGACCAAAGAAAAATATGAGTTTTTAAATGGAAGAAAAAATTAAGTTTCACAAATAGCATCTAGACATTTAGACTCAAGGTGCTACCAATGCTCAATTAGAATCACAAACTGTTAACTGCAGGATTTTTGGAATACTGGTTCTGCCTAATGTGTAAATATGTAGAAGTAATATTCAGTCTTCATGCCTCTTGCTGGAAATAATCTTAGGAACACTTGATTTGTAACTGTACAATTTTAGTCAAGAGGGCTATGTTCAGCTGCTTTTCCTGCTAGCTTGTTAGAAGGATTTCTTGCTGGGACATGCAGAAACAACCCTGAGCATAGTTCAGGAGTTAATATGGTCCCAAACCATTTCCCAGGAGAGGGAGTTTATGTCTGCTTGGCTCTGTTGTATAAGGTGGCAATAGTGTGGAAATGGCAGTAGAACTCTATGTCAGGTAATATGGTTTAGAGCATCTTTAATTCTAGATTAGACACAGCTGTATAATACAGATTAACTTGAAGACCATACAAAATTCTTAAAAATTCCAAGTATTGCCTGCATTGGCCAGATATTTAGCAGAAGTGACATGTTTATGAAGGTCTTTAAAATCTGATTTTGTCGCTATTTTTTTCCCATCCCTCAGAACAGTATGTTTAATTTTCTCTTCTTTCAGTCTGAAAAACTTCTATTGGTAACTAGGCTCTATATCATTCTACAGAAGGCTTTTCTTTGGGTTTGTTGCCTTATAAATGTGTATGTAATATAATGGGCCATCTGTGATTGCTTCAAGTTAATGGCTGAGACAGAGAAATATTTTCTCTATTTCCAGACAAAATGCCTGAGCCTGGTACTGTGGATTCATCTGTGCCAACAACCTGCTAATCACATTTTTCTTTGGGAGTTTATTCTGAAGCTGTAGAAAGTTGTAGTGATTCACTATGGATTGACAGATGACACTAGCAGTTAATCTTTCCCAAGGCAGATCTTCCTGTGAATAGGATAATTTGTTTTCTGATTCAAGAGGAAGAAGTGGTTTTGAGAAAGAAAGTTTCTGAGTTGTACTTGTGCTTCTGACCTAATCACCTCTTTAATTACTCAGTGACACTGCTGAAGTGATTTAGAGGCTCATGGCAAATAATGGAGCGTGGTATCAAAGCATGTGACAAACTCAAATCCATATCTCACAAATAGTCATGTCAACAACTTGAGCTGAGCAGTAGAGTTCCAGCACCAGGAGAACTGCAGTGCATACAAGGAATCACTTCAAGAGTAGTCCTTCATGAAAAGAAGATATGATAGTTGATTTAAGGGACCCTATCCAAGGATGAACAGGGTAGCATAGTAGATCTAACTATACTGATCCTGTCACTTTCAGAATGTAGATTCAGTGTGTTAGTTGGCCAAGCATTTGTAATAAGGGCAAAATGGCACATCCCCAGCTATGATGAAAGAGGAATGGCCACCTTCTGATCTGTATGGACCACATCTCTATTCCAGCAGAGTCGTACATGAGCACATGCTGGTCGTAAGATTTGTTTGTGGATAAAATAGGGTTGCTCTTAGTAGTTTAATTCCACTTCAATTTCTTGTTCTTCCCTCCATGCCCCCACTGCCCCCTTCCCTCAATTCTCTAATTCAGTAATTCAGTTAGTTATTTCAAGGTCTGTTATTCATTCTGCTTACTATGTATGGCTCCTAGAGAACTACAGGTGGTGATCCTTTTGATTTAGGAAGTTGTCATCCTTGTTTTGGGAAAAAATTTCAGTACAAACTTAGTCCCATGGAAACTCAGGACAATATAGTGCATAACAACAGGTGCCTTTTCTACTGTCAGAAACATTACTGTTAGGACTGATAAACCTGCATGACCTAAGTTTAAATTCACTTAATTGGGTTAATTGCTAAGGAGACAGTCTAGGAGATTGGGGCTCAACAATAGCTGCAAAATATGCCTGTGCTTCTGAAAAAAATGAGTAATTAACCAACAATTTCTTCCATGTTACCACACCGATGTAACTGTCAACAAGTAAGTATGCTGCAATTATGATTTTGCCCAGATAATGTAAATAGTTTTAGAAATGGTACCATAAAATTAAAACATTAGTTTGTTATGAAAGAATGTTTTTTAGCCAAAGCAGATTGGCACTGGTTTTGCCATGAACTAACAATTCTGTTTTGTCTTAATCTGCAGCATAGTAACTGCAGTAACTGGGACAGAGGCACACAGAGGTCTTGGTGGCATAGTCTCATATTAAGGAGGAGACAAGCACTGTTAAGTTGTCAGAATTTTGCCTAAGAAAAATTATGGGGAAGCTACAAATGAACATTTTGGATAACAAGGTTCCAGGCTTTGTTGTTAGTTCATGCAAGCCTCACCCACTAACAGACACCTCTCCATCGTATATCTGGGGAGTGATTTTATTCTTTTTTCCTGTTCAGTTCAGGGTGAATAATTCCCATATCCCATTAAACTGTTCACCTGTGTTGTGAATTGTACAAATTAGATGTTCATTTGAAAGCAGTGTCAGCATACAAGTATCATAAAGTAGGTCACACTAACTTTTACACTTTCTTAAGGTAAAATGATATTCTAAGGCAATGACCTTGAAGCATATATTTGAGCAAAAACTACTCAGAAAGGCTTAATGTAACTGGTACAAAAGAAAACAAAAAGTATTTTGGTCTTGGGGAAATTGTTTCAGAATGTAACATTTATTTTAAGTGAAAGCACTGTCATTTAAAACAGGTGAAAGACTAGGTGTGCTCATGGAGAATCCCTCAAGATCCTTAAAATAAGCTGTTTGCTAACAACAGATGAAGAATCAAAAAGGGTGGGAAATGCAAAGAGGATAAAAAACAACACAGGCAGCAATGATGGATGTTCTTAGAGTATTAGTTCCTGTTAATTTCATCACCAGTTGTACTAGATACCCTGCTTTATTGGTGAAGTGTCAATATTTGATTATTTTGTGAACTGGTTGATGTTTATTGTGCCTTCTGAATTAGGAACAGGTGTCATAAAAAACCTTAGCCTTACTATGCATTTAATTTGTGTACCATTTATTGGTGTTCCTGCAGAGCTAAATGTCGTAGTAAAGTGGAACATTAGATTACCTAATTAAGTATTTCAGAGGGATATGTGCTAAAAATGAAACTTATAAGTGGCAGCAGTTGGCTTTTAGTAGTTCTAAATGTGTAAAATATAGAAGACAACTTCAAGCCTATACTTGAATAGGATTTATTTTAGTAGTGTTACTTACAGTCTGCATCATCAGGGGGATTCTTTCAGTTATTTCTTTCAGAACTGGATCAAGCCCAATAATGACTGAACCACTTACAATCTCCCAACACTTTAATTGTCAATTATCTCATTTTTTATGTGGCCTTCAGTCTTTACTGGCAGGGGAGTAGTGGTTAATCCTTCCAGAGATAGGATTTTCCAGTGTGTTGCATGCAGCAGTCATGGCACAGCATGGCTCTCAGAGGACTCTGTGACATTTGTTTGCCAGCAGTAATAAAACTGTCCATTGTAGTTTTGCTGACAATCAGCAGCGTGATTATGGATTTATCTGGTACTGTAGAAATGTGTGGCACATTGACAGCTGCAAAAATGATTTAATTTCGGTTCCATACAAGTATGCAGCTAAGTGCTTAGTAATAAAGCAACATTTATAAAGTAAATATTATGATGACTTAATGCACACACAAAAGTGTAATTCATGTTTCTTGGAAATGAATGATGAAGCAGGAATTCTATCACATGAGAAAAAACATTAGAAAATTATAAGATACAGGTAGATGAGTATGACTAATGCTTTTCTTGATTGAATACAATTTGAAGTTTGCTAATCCTGTGAAAATGTGGTTGTTTCCTTCAACTAAATAAAGCTTCATTAATTGCATTTAATACTCCATAAATCCATTAAATGAAAGAGCCTTAGGATTTCCTTAACAGAGAGGAAATACGATGTGTTGTGTTGAAATGTTACTATTACTTTAAAAGCAGTAATCCTAAAGTTATTGTGAAAGTAAGCAGTTGAATCAGCACAGTTAACACAAAAAATGTGCTTACATGTACAGGAGTATGTTCATGTGAACATGTAAAATCATGGATTAGGAAAAGGAGACCTTTTAGCTCCACAGCATCACAGAATATTGAGTTGGAAGGGAACCACAAGGATCATTGAGTCCAGCTCTCTCTACAACTATGTGAAAGCCTATATAGCCATATGAGAAGTCTCCAAAATAATTGATCGATTATATGAAATAATAAATGCGAATTTTATTAAGAAATTCTGTTAGTGCTTCATTTAGTTCTTGCACATACATTCCAAAGCAAAATGAATTTTTTCATTACTGTGAAAGATCTGAAGGCATATACCTCATACAAAAATACTTTGTGGTCTAGCAAAAACACCTTGCAGTGACTGACTTAAGATCAATTTATTTGGTTTATAAAGATGACTTGATCAAAGATTGTGAGTCCCTGCACTGGGAAGAGAAAGCTACTGTTAGAGAGCCCTTTAATTTGACAAAATACAGCAGGGCTGTAAAGCTCAAATTTGAAAATGCAAGAAACACCAATAAAGTACAGTAATTTTTTTTTTTAAGAGAAGGGTTATTAACTCTTATATTAACCTTAACCAAGATGGACTATTTCATAAAATCTGTGTGTTAGTGTTTTCAGAAGTTAGGAGACCTTGATGCGAGAATTAATGTTGGTGGTTGGTGGTTGATGGTATGCATTATACATGTATATACTAAACTCTTACTATGGCCATTTTGGTCATAGAGACCTTTTCTAGTGCATGTCCTAGTGGTCCTGTCATTGCTTAGTTTTGCTGTTATAGAAAGCTAAAAGTATAAGATTGCCATGAAGTATAATAAATATTGGCAAACGCTCTAAGATCCTTACATGATAGAGAATACAGAAATATAGAGATGAAGAGTGAGATAGAGGTTCAGCTCAAAAGTTATATGGAGAGAGACTTTTTATCCAAGATTGTTCAGGAAACCACTTCATTAAAACAATTTCTCAATTTTCTTTCTATTGGAAATTTTCCAGTAGTTAAACAGTGACTGAGTATGCAACATCCTCAGCATAGTACCATTTGTGTGACACAGCAAATACCAGAATAAGAGTAGATTCTTTCAGAGTAGCCAGACAAAGCCTCTAACCCATATTATTTAGTGTTGTTCTTGGTGTAATGTTACAATTAACAATGAATTGTAGCAGCTCATGAGAAGTTTTCAAAATAGAATCAGGTGAATTAATGAATTTCACCCAAGTCCTTGGAAGAACATTAGAGTGCTTTAGACTTCAACCACCTAATTCAGTAATCTAATAAACAAGGAAAAGCCTTTATACTGTAAAAATTACTAAGCGACATGAATTCCAATCAAGTTACTCTTATGTTGCAGTTATGAATTTACTTGACTGATTAAAAATACCTTCTCCAGTGTTCATTTATCTCCTGCTTTCCATGCCTATTAAATATTTTCATATCTTTGATTGCTTGAGAGTTTCAGTCAAGTACCTTCAGATCTGTATTCCCTTTCCTTTTAGACATACCCTTGTTCATTAAATTTGATCTCTTGAGAATGATATTCCATAAACAGGTTGGAAACAAATTATGTTAACTCCTTGGAAATGTTGTGAAGTATTTTTACCCCGTCTAACTGGGGAAGTAAGAGAAGATTACTTCCATAGTTATACACAGATTCCTTTCCATAATTAGTTCCCTCAGATGATTTTATTTTCCTCTTAAAGGCAAGAGAGTTGTGTCAGCTGAGTCTCAAATGCAAAGAATTTTCTTTTAGGTAGAAGCTGAGAAAATCTGGACAGTGTCCACAGTATGGAGCCATTGCTGCTGTCTTTCTGTTGCTTGTGGCAGCCCTGCTCCTCTGCAGTTCTGTCTTCAGGCCTTGGGAAGTGTGGGGAAATCTGGGATATTTTCATGATCCCTCAGAATGCTTCCTTAAATAATTTGCTGATACTTATCTAACCCAATTGAGGCATCTAAAAGAGATATTTATGTCTGAGCTAATCACTCAGGAGGAGTAGATATATTCTTCACTTCTCTGAACATGATGTGAATGTAAGTGCCTGCGACCCATGTATTTATAAAAAAAAATGAAAGACTAGGTCAGAATAATTCAAGCCTCTTTTTCACCAATCTGTTTTGAAATAATCTCTCTGAAACTACCCAATCTGGAGATGCCTAATAACAACATGTATTACCCAAGTTTAGCCCAGGTTTGCCATCAAAGTGAGCTGGGTGATACTCTTCACTTCTCACTCACAATGGAAAGGAGAGGCACTATGCCAGAATGTGATTTAGCACAAGAAACTGAGTAGGAAACACCCTTTCTCTGGGAGAGGGGTTCTGAAGAAAGTTAGTTGGTGATAGGAGGTGATAGATGTGCTTAAATAGTCCAGTGCATTACTTAAATAATTCAGCTTACTCACACAGTTTATCAGACTGAAAGTATGCAGAAAGTCCTGTGGAGTGACAGTTCTGCCATGCTAAGTAAGGCCTAAAGCAGGAATGCCTGGATAGCTGAAAACACGCTTTTGCTGATATTTGAGTGCATCTGTACATATCTGAAAGACCATTCTATAACTGTGCCTGTCTTGAAGGAACTTTTAGATGGATTTGGTTGTGCTCTTAATTCTGGAAGTAGAATGTAGTAGATTTTCACTCAAAAAAGAATGGCTCCATTTTTTCCCCCATCTCACTAAAAAAATCCCAACCAACAAACCAACCAACCAACCACTTTATTTTAAATGCCTGCTGCAGTACAATGAAATTTACAATTGTAAGTACACAAAAATGAACTAGAAAAAGAAATATGTTTAATACACTCTGAACATTCAGGAACAATGCAATTTGAATGTTCATTGAATGAAGAACAGATATTAATATTGTGGCTATTTGAAAAAATGTTTCTGAAATGGTGTGCTGAAAGTAAACACAAATAGACTAGACATTTGTGCATACCAATCTTGTATACCAGATATGTTTCAGCATGAAAAATTTGATGTAGGCTGTCTTTTTTGTTTTTCCCCAGTCAAAATTATGTTAATTCTTTTGAAAATAGTAAAATTCAATTCCTAGGGCACAAACAGGATGCAAAATATTCTGCAGGTCCAAGTATTAGATGCACTCTTCATGTTTAATATTTAAATGTTTCTATTCTGAAAAATGAATCTGAGGCTAATTTTATAACAATGAGGCATAAAAACCAAAGATCATATCCTCAAATGTCTTCAGTTTTTATTTGACACAAAACAATGTGTTGGCAGAAATATTTTTAGAAATTGCTGAGAGCATAAGGGACACAAAAAGATCTCAGAAGAGATTATATTTCCCACTCCTTTTTGTTTTCTTATTAATGTTGGTCCTCTTTTAGGGCAGCTTACTTATTTGATAAGCACTCCAGAATATATGTCAATCTGTGTAGCCTGATACTACTTTTTGATCAACTCTTGCGACTTTTAATCCAGATCATCAGGTAGATGTGGCAAACCTGGGTTCACCTTTTATCACACACAAGAATGATCTAAGCAGGTCAAGAGAGCTCTTTCTGTAGGCAGTGGTGTATCCATCTCATGTTCCACTCTCTAAAGGCTGGAGGAGGAGAGCTTCATTAGGATTCTCCCTTCTGCTTCTGGATGTGTGAAGAATAGCTTTCACCAGACCACTGAAGTACTTTGACTGCTGAAATAAAGAGCTGAGCTACAGATGGTTATGCTTGCTTTGTAGGTGAGCATTGGAAATCAGTGAAGCAGCAGAGTGATTTAATATTTTGATACTGTGATGTCATAAATCAGCTTCTGCTGATATTTTAATTTCAAATTTTAAACTGATTTTCCAAATAAAAGCCAGTTTTTAAACTTTCTTCGTGAAATACTTAACCTCATAATGATCTAAGTATGCAGTCAGTTTTCCTATATAGATATTATTATAAAAGTCAAGTAAATGTATAATTCTAGTTCAAACCTTTCAAAGCAAATTCATTATCATTCCATGAATTCAGAAAAATGAAGCAGTTTGAACTTTATTTTTTTTTAATATTAAGTCCCTAAATGAGAAACTCAAGTCTTTGAAGCCTGTGTTCAGATAAATCCCGTGAGGTTTCCTACTTGCACATGCCTTTATGTCAGTTCTCCACATTGAATCTTCTTTGATAATTGCTTCAGAATGAGAACAAAGATCCCACTATGTTCATGTTAGTCACATGTTTGTAAATGATGAGCTGCTGGTGCCAGCGATGGCTTTGTTCCATGTTGAAGAGGCCGTGTTGCCGTGCAGTGCAGCCTGTCCTGAGTGCGCTCCGGGGGTTCGGTGCGAAGGGCGGCTCCTGCCCGCACAGCACAGCCAACCTCACTGCCTGTGGCCTGCTGTGCAGGGAGCTCTGCAGGAAAATGCAGCTTTTGATCTTTAAGCTCGAGTGTGCTAAGTGTTTGATTTTTAGCCTGCTTTGCATGGTGTTTCCAATCACCTTGCTGTGCTATTTCAGGACTATTCACCAAGTCAGTTTAGGAGATCCGGGCGTTGGGAGTCTGGAGTGCTCTTCCACCACAGTCTGCAGCTTCACTGCTGTCCATCTCTTCTCACTGCCTTTCCTTCTCTGTTTTTTTGATTGAAGATTTCACTTAATGCAAAAGGACATATGACTAGTGGTGTTAGCAGAAAGAAGTACTTCCACTCTACCAATCTTTGCTGGCTGGCTTTCTTTTACATTGCGTGGTTATTGAGGTTTAAAACGTGATTTGACTAAGAAAGATGATTGGAATTTTTTCTGTGTGACCTGGTAAAACATTTCCTTACTGCTTTTCTGTGTGTATAAAAGGCTGCTGAACTTGTACAATTGTACAAGTTACCAACTTGTAACCAAAGTTATCATTTTGGATGTACTCTTTTATTTTTTTTAATTTCAAGTGTAAGGTGATCAGAGATCACCTGATGATAAAATCTTTTAGTAATTTTTTACATAGCACAAAACTTTTCATGTGAGAGGTTGAAACTATTTATTTATGGAGTGCTTTGAAATTGTGCTGAGAATGCAGAAATGTAAGTACATAAGCATGATTACATATTACAAAAAATACTGTGTGCATAAAAATACTGGTTTATTAGAAATACTTTGTCAACAAATTACCTGGCATTTTAGAGGAAAAAATTAAGAAGAAATAGCTGTGAAACATTGAGTCATTTCAGAGCTCTTGCAGTCTGCTTTTTATCTGGATGTTTTTATGTGATTTTATTAGCATGTAAATTCTAGTCTTGCAACACTGATGATCCAGAGTTTCAGGAGAATGAAGAGCCACTTTTAAAATAAACTCAGTTAATTCACAGAATTTAAAGTTCTTTGAAAATTCAATTGAATTTTGATTGATATAGAGTAGTGTTTTGCTATGAAAAGAGAAAAGTAAAAATGTTATTTTTGTGGAAATATTTTCTATTTTTTTCCTTTCTGTGCTTTTTTGAGTTTTCCTCCTGAAATCTGAAATAAAATAAGTCAAATAGCAATGGTTGAGGGTTTATTTGGCTAAGAAAGTAAACATTGTGTCCTATCTGTTAAAATTGTTCAAGAATAGGAGTTAAAAAAATAATGTGCAATGCTCTGTAAAAAGTTTCTTATAACAGAGTAATACATTTTTCCTCATCAGCAGTTTCTTGTGTAGAATGAACAAAAGGCTCCCATTTTACCAAGATAAGTGTCAGTTACTTCAGATTGAATATTATGTACACATGTACAGAATAAAGACTTAAAAACCTGTTAGCATTTCTGTTTACTAACAGAAGCTAAAACACTGTACTAACAATTAGAGCATCTGATTTTGCTCATGAGCTGCTGTGATCTACTTTTGGTCATATAATAAAAATTAATGGTAGAATAATGTTCTCTCTGATATGTATTGTCTTTGCTCAAAGAATTTATTAGGTAGCTTCAATTCAGTTTGTGCTCTGAAGGGATAATGTCATTACTTTATGTTCAATAAGGCTATTGGGTTTTATATATAACTAATTACTGTCTAAAACCAGCCTAGTATAATTTTAAAATAGGGCATCACCAAGGATGAAGTCATAATAAATTGAAAAATAAATAGTTTAAAAAAAATTAACCCTGGTTATATTTAGTATGTGCCTCAGGGATTGGTAAGGGATATGAAAAGGATGCAATCTTTCCCAGTCTGTGTTCACTGTCAATTTTTGAGTGGCATGCACAGTATGCACATTACTGGAAAAAAAAATTTCATATTTATCTTATCTCTTCTGAAAGTAAGTGCTAAAACTTACCATTTAACTAATTAAACTTCCAGCTGGTGGTTAGGGAAACATATTCCATTGCTATTTTTAAAGTATGACAGTTGTTGTAGAGATTGTGTACTCAATCACATTGAAACATCGTTGTAATTAATCAATTGCTATGAAAATTAGTCAATATTTTTTAATTTATGATCAATTGAATGAATTTTAAATATTACTAAATGAAGCAAACAAATTACTATTTTTTTAGTGGTACAAGGGCTTGGTACAATTATGTTTCTCCCCAGCAAATAGATTATGTACAACCAAATTTGTTACTTCACATTTGCCCACTCACATGGTGGCATGAAAAATAGCCTAGTCTATGAATATTAGGAAACCATTAAGGGGATCTTCAGAATGAAATTGAGAAAATTAAATTCACTAATGGGAATAAAAGGTAGCATCTTCTCTGTGGGATGATCCACCCTGCATGTATGATTGCTTGCTAAGACAGGAGATGTGGGCATGATGAGACTGCTGCCTGGGCATTCCTGGTTACCCCTTGGCACTCTGGAGTAGGGTGAATATACTTCAATTGTTGATGCAGAAAGCATCAAGAAATCCTTTTATGGATTTGAATAGATAAACTCAGGCACTAACAATGGAATGTGGCATGGGGTTTATGGGGCAGGACTGACACATGACTTTTTTGGTCACTGAAGTTAAGGTCCTTAGTTGTGTTTCTGTGTGAATGGAACTGAGAGTTGGAGAGGAAACTACACTCATGGGAAGAGGGGGAGTTGTCTTTGGTCTCTCACCTGGGAAGCTTTTGAATCAAACAGAGATTAAAAAGGCAGATTTACAGTAAGTGAGAAGCCGCAGGTTTGTGCCAGTGGCGACATACATGCTTGTTTCATTGAGCTTTCTCATCAGGCTGAGGAAACCACCCTGTGTTTTATTGCTTTCTGTCACTTGCTAAAGGGTCAGAATACCAAGACTAGAGTATCTTTTTTGGGATCTTTCTTGCAGAGAGACCAGTTCCTTGAAGAAATTGTCTTGCTGTCCAGTGCATTATGTAGAATACCATTCCCCCACTAGTACTTGTTCTGTAGGCACTCAGTATTTTAAAATGTGAATAAGTTGTAACTGATGCCATTACGCTTGCTAAGCAGCTGAAGCTAGATCTGCAAAGCTGCCTCGACAGCTGTTCTGCAATATTGACTCCATTGCTGGTTTTGTAATTCTTTCTGTTTTCCTGCTTCTCAAAGTGTTTATTGTGCAGATCCAGCAAAGTGTTCATCATCTGTTCCCTCATTTTACTCCTTGGAGTGTGTGGATTTTGGATGGAGCTATGTTTCCCAAATTTTAAATACTAACAATGGAGTCTGCCTGAACTGTTTAGAGGGAGTCAGCTACATCTACCACCTACAGCTGGCATCTCGTTTTGGCAATGGCCATTGCTGGAGATGAGCTGGTTTGCAGAGTTTAGAGTGCTCTTGTTCTGACTGCCTCTTCCTGTGACTGTATTTCCAGGTGGTCCTGCTGGCCCCTGTGCATTGTGCCAGGGCCACTTTCCACTGCTGGTGCTCTGGTCTGCTATGAGTTTACTAGGTGCAGTCAGAAGGTCCTTGCTTTGTGCATAGTCCTCTGTCTTCCTGGGACTAGGTGTATTCAGTTTTGGCTGGAAATTGTCCCAGGATTTGTCACAAAAACTTCTTTATCTGAGACAGGTTGATAGCTGAATACTATGTCCCCCAGCTGAAGAGCTGCTCTGTGGGCTGCCTAGACCTGAGCTACATTTCTCCTCTATGTATGTTTGGATCAGTTTTTATTTTCCAGGTCATACACCACCCACAAGCCGGTGTCCTGAGTACTGTGCTTTAACATCTGGCTAACTGCTTCTCCCAAAATAAAGAGATGTAGGTTTTGCACTGCCTTGAAGAAATTGCAATTGTACAGCTCCTTCATAGCATTGCTTGACCTGCTGCCAGCTTCCCCTGCTACCTCTCCTTTCCCCACTCCCTATGAAGTGTCAGTACTTGGGATGCTGGTAGAAGCCCTGTCTCAGAGTAGGAACAGGAACTGCACTTCCAGCTGTTTAACACATATGTGGGATATTGCCAGTTCCTGTTCATTGTGAGTAATCTTACTGTTGCCACCTTTGCTATCTGCTGGGCTACTGTTAGTCCTGTGCCAGTTATTCTTTTGAACCACTAGTTTTGTTGCTAACACTAGTTGTGTTGCTATTCACAAGCACTTCAGATTTTGTAATTTCCTTGGCTTATAATTAAATATGTGAAACTATACATTTATTTCTGAAACTAGGGAGACAACCTTACAGAATTTTGTTATACCTGTTGTAGCTGATAGACTGTAACTGTATAAGGCTGTATATTCACCAGGACAATTTCTTCAGTAACCTAAACTCCTTTACATTCTGCAATGTCATTTTAGTCCATGCATCTGCTTAAAGCTCCAAAATCTTGCTTCCCATATCTGATAGTGCTGATTCCTGTATCTGATATTGATGCTTTTTAAAACTGTCAAGGTTGTTTTCTAGAACTGTAAAGCTGAGATAAGTGAAATAGTGATAAACAGTGTAATTATTTATAGATCACTGTTCACAAGCAAATAAATAATGGGATTTAGTTGACTTTAATTTTGGCATCAAATATTATTTCATAATATTAGTTAATTAGCTAAAATAAACATCTGAAAAGTTAATTATTAGAAATCACTAAGAAGCAGAAATTTCTACTTATAAGTGGAAACTGCTACTCAGTGAATTCTCTGCTTGTGCAGGCAGAAAGAATCTCTGCTCCAAAAACACTGAGAAAATAATGGCATTCTTTGTACTGTGAAAAGCAATTTTCTTTATTCTTCTATAAATCTTCTCTGCCATCAATAGAGAAGGTCTGGCATCTTCCTTGGTTTAAGCTGGATCTTCTTGTCCTCTGGCTTGTATTGGTGTTAGTACTTGGAAGGCCTCACAATGATCATTGAACTGTTGCAGTTAAAAAGAAAAAAGGTTTAGAAAAAGTCCATGGTGCTGGTGGCAACCAGTGACTTATCTAGACATTTAAGCAAATCTCAGTCATCTGAAGGTGTGTGTCCAGTTAAAATACCGTTCTGTGCTTTCTCTGCAGTCAGCAGTGAGGAGAAGGTTCCCCCAAAGGAGCGCCCTTCCTCCAGATGTTCAAATTTATTTCATACATAATAACTTGTCTAAAGAAATTTGACAAGTTCAGGGAAGATGCAGGTAGCCAGAAAACAAGTATTTTATTATTTCAATTCCTACCTGATTCGTTGTTAAAGTTTTACTGTTTCTTGCATTTATACTCAGAAATGCAGTCATTTTACCTTAATGGCTTTTGACCATAAATTATTAGTCCATTTTGTACTTGTCATTATTCCTAACTCCTAAAGACAATTAAAATGAGTGGTTGCATTTTGCAGCTATTTTGTGCAATAATAAATATTAATTTAGCAGTAAAGAGATGACATAGGCAGAATAAGATGTTTCTGTGTTGATAGTTGCCCTCAGAACTTTAAAGGCTTAACACACTGTTATGAATTGAGTCAAGCACACAGTACTTACTGCATACTTATCTGCAAATCCAGGTAATAAACTGGTTAATTCTAATGTTACTTTATTTCTTAAACTTTTGATTTGCTTTAAGAAATAGGCAAAAGAACAGATCTAAATGAGAGCTCTGCCTAATAATGGGCTTGGTGCCCAAAGCCTAATCCCCACTTTAATAGGAGGTTTCTAATACAGTGGGTATCTTCTCTGACCGATAGTTCCCCAGCTTCCTACACTGATTTTGTTCCATCTTCAAACAATGCTATTCTTTGCAGCCAATACATACCTAACACATGAATCACAGCCTGTCTCTCTCCACTCATTATATAATGAGCCTACACTGCATGGTGACTTTTGTAACTTGGACCTCTCTGTGCTGTAATGAGATGGGATGAATCTTGATTTAAGTACTGCTTTACCTAAATCCTCTGAAGAGGTCAGTGTCCTGCATGTATTCAAAGAAAGAACATCTCATGCTTTCATGTCAGAGCAGACCTATGGCAAAATCCAGTATGGTCTCAGCTGTTCGGTTTTTTTTTTCAAGAAACAACCTTTTAGTCAGAAGATGTTAGCTGTCTTTTTTTGGAGAGCACTACCCAAGAACTGGAAGACCTGACTTTCAGCCCAATGTAGCTGAGGTTTTTCTGCCTCAGATTAATTCCCTACATGCTAAGGTAAACTGTGGGAGTGTGCATGTGGGGTGACTCCCAGTTTTGAAGACATGTTACTGTGTCAAAAATAGTCCTGTGAAAAGAATATGTGAGGTTCTCCTCTGTCTTCTCCAATGATGAGTGTCTGCATTTCTTGTCTGGGAAAATGCAGTGCTGAAACATGGCAGGACAAGTGAATTTCCATTCTCTCATGCATAGTTATCCAAATGTCCATTAGAGAGGAAAGCTATTGCTTTTACCTCACCTCTGCTTACCTCTGCTTCTTAAAACTAGGTCCAAGTCATTTTGGTCTCTTTCTGTACCCCTTTGTAAATTTTTTTGCTGCCTTATGCAGAGAAAATATTTTCTCAGGAGCACAGGGACAGCATTACTCTCCTGTTAAGTGTTTGAAGGTGCTAGTTCACAGCAGAGTCAAGGTCTTTTTGAATAAGAAGAGAAACAGGTGAGTTTTACAGTCACTGAAAGTGTCAGAGAGGAAGGGAACTCCTCATGACAGTGTTGCTGTAGTGTTTCCTTGTATAAAATAAGTGAGTAAGAAAGATCACTGCCCATTTTACCATCCCTTAAGACAGAAGCAATTATCAACTTCTGATCTTACAGAGATGAGAAAGTAAATGAGAGGAAACAGTGTGGGATGGGTTTTTGTAGACTTTTGTTAGTAATTTCTGAAAGATGTAGACTGATGGAAGGAAAGGGATTGTTTACATGACCCATGTTCCTGTCTGTTGTGTGAATGAACTTGGATGACATTTTAAGATCTTATTCAGGGGATGAAATCTCATTCTGATCACATGAAAACTCCAAATGGCATTTTCCTCAAGGTGCCTTTGTTTTACTTTACTTTTAGGTGAAAACAGGTCTCTCCACTCCGCTGCATCTGCCCTTTCTGTTACTGTAAAATTGGCCAAGTCAGAGAGTTTCAGCCAAATGCAGCTCCTGGGATGGTTCAAATGCGTCTCCATGGCTGAGCCCAAAACTGCTGGGGGGGTAGGGGGTGGGGGGAGAAGGCCAGCAGGGCTCCAGGGGCAGTGTTCCACATCATCCTAGAAATCCTAGAAACATGTTAAACACCCATCTTGATGCTTGCAAAATGTAAATCTTCTACCTAGAAAACAGTTTTCACCTACCTATTGTGCAGTGTGTCTTGTAGCTTTCTGCTTTTCACGTGCAGAAAGGTTTACTGAATGCTTTGACAGTTGCCCATGAATAATGTAAAAAGAGCATTTAGTAAATATCAAAGCCCTTGGTTCAATACCTCTTCAGACCATTCAGGCAAGACAGAGAGCTCATATAAAGCTGATGTAAAGTTATGAAGATAACAAATGGCAGCAGAAAGGTAGTGCTTTTACATTTTCCTGCTTATAACTGTAATGGAAGAAAACATAATGAGAAACTAAAAATCATACAACTAAACATGATGATTAAAAATTATCACCTTTGAAGTTAATGCCACAGTAAACTAGTGGAATCAAGTGACACAGATACCACTGAGGGAAAAAATAATGAGGGATAAATAATGACAAGTAATGCTGCCTTGACATTTATGATCATCAGGCTGAAGATAGAGAGGATGGATTTGTTGAAGAACTCTGCCATCAGTTAGCTAGTAATAATCCTGGATTGGAAAGTAGTTCCTGGGAATCAGGAAGCAGCTGTCCACTTGAGGGGTGTTAAAGGCTTTATCAAATGGTCATTGTAATACAGAATGTGAACTTAGACCACAGTCCATTCACTTGTGGTTGTTGTTTGTAGAATGACAGAGCATCAGAATAGTTTGGAGAAACACCTTCTAGAAATGTGCAGGAGCTGACTGGTACCATGTGACATGGCAGGATGCCTCAAGGTAGGGAATCTATCCTGGAAAACCAGAAGTGAAGCATTATGTTCTCTCCCTGTCAGAGGAGCATTCTGGGGGACAATTAGCAGCTGTTGCTGGATGAGTTGTTTCAATATTTTTCTAATACCTGTAGCAGCTCCAAGAGCTGTGTGCCCTGAGGAAAGGATGTGAAGTACAACTGAGCTATGGAGCTCACCACCTGAGTCTGGCTGTTAGAGGGGTTGACAGACTCCTAAATGGTATTAGACACTTATTTCTGAGACTTTAAGAAGAACTGTGTATTTTCTGGGGTTTTATTTAATACATTTAAAAATAATGTGAACTCTGCAAGTTTTCCAAGTTCTTTGCTATAGGTAAGACTTCATTAATATTTTTTGAACTGCTGTATCTACACAGTATTTATTGTTTTCAGTTCTGCCCTTGAAGTATGTCTTATGCGAGGCTGCTAACCTGTGATTTTTTGTTGTCAGATATTTAAATTACTTTGGCAATTTTAAATTCTAAAAACTTGTGCCTTCTAATAGAATTGTCACAGTAGTGTCCTGTTTTAAGATTCAGTTCTCAGGAGGGCTAGGCACTTACTGTAGGTTTAAAATTCATTAAGACTACTTCTCAGGAAAAAAAAAAGTTAGTACTAATGAGTTAGGTGCATTCATGGTAGTATAAGCTACTTACTGTACATCACTCTGGTTTTCTGCAGGTAGAAGTTTAGGAATCTCAGGTAATTTCTACACTTTTACATTTTGTCACCTTGAGAAGGTTTTCATTACTCTTAGTATTTTGATTCATTTGCTTACTTTGGTTCATTCATGCATCTTTGATAGATTGGGGCTGAGCCTCATTTTTTTCATTTGAGTTGTCTTCATGCTTTTGAGTGTTTGATACCTAAATTCTATAAACAACTTCAGCTGGTTGACAAGGACAGTAAGTTCACAGCCTCAGTGTATGTAGTTTTTGCAAAACTGTAGCTTAAATCCCTTTTCTAGGTTTTTTAGGCATTTGCTAGATCTCAGTAACAGGTAATTTTTAAAAAACATAGGTTCCTGTTTCTTATTTTTTGTATCTTTTGCCTTATGTAGATAAATTACTCTGATTTAATAACTTAAAAATCTATAGTAAAAACCCTGCCAGTGAAAGTTACTGAATAAGCACTAAATAAAGTCACTTCGTTCACTACTAATAGTAAACATTAAGGGTAAGACTGATTGCTTTTTTTAGTTCACCTTTTTGTTAAAACATATAAAGGTTATTTTCATCTCTAGCATTTGCTGGCTGGTCACTGTGTTCCATGTCAGAGGGAGCCTTGAATAATCTCTTTGAAGGCAGTATTGAGGCAGAGAATTAGCATTCTCTCCAGCCAGACTCCATTGCACACAGGTTGGTTTCTCATTTGTCATGGCAGTGTTTTCATTAGGTCAGCTGAAAAACTGCCCTTCTCTCCTTCAGAATGCAAAATGAGCAGGGAATACAGCAAAATGAAATTACAGAAATAAATGTTAGATAATGTATGTCAATTAACCATGAAAGCATTGACATTAATCTTAGACAAATTCTAATAATTTGCTTGAGCATACAAAAAGCACAAACCCGCAGATGTCTTGTGCTGGAGTTAGAATTTCCCTTCTTTTTTTGAACTATAAAAAACAAGGTTGAGTTCTCTATATGAGAGAGACTCTCTGTCAGTGAGACTGAGCAGCAAACTAGATGAGGAAGTAAAGAGCTTTTTCTCCTCTCTTGACTCTCTCCATCCCTCTAAAGTTGCTACTAACACATACATTTGGAAACAAGGAGGATTGACAGAAACTTGATAGAATCACGCAGAAAAATAAATTATAAAGCTGTAGTAATTCCTGGCACAACAGTAGTTGAAAATTTAATTGCAAAAAACTGACTTCACTCTTATATTTTCTATAAAACAGCAATGGTACAATTCTGTGGGGGTTTTTTGTAATAAAAAAACCCCAGTAAACTATGGAGAAGGTTTCAAAAATGTGTCCCTCTTCTAATATCCTTATTTAGTCAATCTAAACTTAAACAGTTCAGTTAAAATATGCTGTTTCATTACTTTTGTTAAGAGTATTTTGGTTTGAAAATAAATACTGTACATGCAGAAAAAAAGTACACAGAAACATAATAACAGATGACTAAGGAAGATTAGATAAAATAGGAAATTATCAGTATGTTCCAATTTGCATAGGAAGAATTTTCTTAAATTTAATTTGTCCTTTTAGAAAACTGGTCCTTCCAATACTACCTGAGTTGCTATTTTAAATAAAACAATTACTAGCTAGAAATTCAGTAAAGTAACATTTTTCCATTTTTGTCAGAAAAAAATTCATCTTAGTATAGTCTATGCCTTGGACCCGTTCAAACAAAACCAGATCTCTACCACATGCTGGATTTTAATAGTATAAATACTTCAGACTTCTAAATTACATAAATAGAGCAGGCAGTTGTCAGCCTTGAAAATAACTCTTATATTCAGCTGGGGGATAGGAAGATGTTTATTTTGGGATGTACAATTCCCATAATGGAGAAGAAATTACTGTTTTACTGTCCTATTTTTATATTGCTGATCAATTCTCTTTGCACAGTAAAGATACAGTTCTGATTCAGATTTACGATGGGATTTGATCAGTCTCTTCAAGACCAAAGAGAAAATTCTTTTACTTTACTATTTCATTCTTGGGAGTCAGCTGCATGGTTTAATATTCTTGCCCTTTATTTAGCCACAGATTTTGGTTTGGTATCAAAACCAAACAGATGCCTCAGAAGTGTGAGAGTCATTGTTTGAGACTGGAAATACACCTGGCTGCAAAACACTTGGCCATCGCAGCCAGCTACATCTGCCCCAGCTGTGATAGCAGCACTGGAAATGGGGGCCTGGAGCTGCCAGGGGAAACTTCAAACCCTGCCTTCTTCCCTGCCTGATAAGAGAAACAACACTGGCAGAAATAGTCCAGTTTTATTGAGAAAAAGCTGCCTCAGGGAGCTGTAAAATGTGCTGGTGTGGTGCTGCTCTGGAGTAAGACTCAAGCGTGCTCTGCTCTCATTGGCAAGGCTCTGTGTGTGCTTAAGTCTAAGTATTTGCTTGCCTTATTTCTGCTCTCTGGGGAAGTAATCTGCCCCTGTGTACAAAAGCGTGAGGAATTCCTAATTTTATAATAATAAAATATGTCTAATCCTATGTTTTAAATACAGTGCTCCTAAGATACCAGAGGCTTTGCATTTAAGAACAGTATATTTTAAAGTCTGCTGGCTTCCCCAGGTAATTTCTCTCTCAGGCAAGAAGTGCCAGCCCTGGCTGTGGGGGAAGCAGCCTCCATCACCAGCCATTTTTGACACTCTGCTACCTACAGCCTGGTAATTCCTGCACTGGTTGCAAGTGAGTTGTCACCAAAGAGATGATTGCATCCTCAGTTACAAGGGAAAACCTCCTGAATGAAAGGCTCTAGCTGTCTGGAAAAACAACAATTTCTGATCACTGTACCTTTTCACCAGAAATTACTAATTACACCTCCCTGAGGTCTCCAATGGACAGGTTATTGTGAAGAACTGTTGCACTGTATTAGTACTGAAGAGGACCCTTTTTTTTTCCCCGAGCCAAGTCATTGAGCTTTAACCTCAAAGTAGGTTTTCTTTTTTATTTAACTTAACAGGTGTTGTCAAAGAGTATGTTTGGCTGCAAGTCATGTTCCAGACTCTGGCATTTGTGACTGCTAAGACCAGTAAACAAATACTCCATCCACATAGGGAAGATTGAAACAGGACTGAAAAAAAGGTGTGAGATATGAATTCCCAAGGAGCTTAAGGAATGCTTCACTTGTTTTTCTTCTGGCAGCCAATAACCAAGTACTTCTTTTAAGGCCTTGTATAAAAAAATATCTTCTTCTGTTTGTTATGTAGACTATAGAAATATCATGTGAATGCTAAGTGAAATTCAAACACTACAGCATTACATTCACAAGATGCATACAGCTGTTTGGGCTGCTATGTATAATTTGACTAATTTTTCTTCTATTTTTTTATATTTCTCTTTTAATTTTTGTTTCATATGTTAAAGCCTTGTGAGATAGCATGGTGTCTTTTATACTTGCAGTCTGCATAGTACAATTTTTTCTTGCCTATTTTGAATCTTTGTGTGTGTTTTTGTGTCAGCCTTATTCAAGGACCCAACATCTAATTGCTTTCAAAGGAAGAGGACAATTTACAGAAATGCACAACAACATGTTTGTGTGCCCTTTTTTTGGTTGCTTGTGCTTCCAACACATTCTCCCGTGCACTCAGGAAAAGTGAAGCACCTATATAGGCCAAAGTTTCTGTATGGAAAATGTTGCCTGTCTTACAGTGAAATTCCAGTGGATTTAATTTTTATGTATGCATTCATTTGCAGTAACAACAAGGAGCTGAGCTTTTCATCATATAATTTCGAAGTATTTTATATCAATGGGGGAAAAATAAATCTTGTTCACGTTTTCATTCCTGTAGGCTCCTGTGGTTGTGCAGTAATGGAACTGTCATGCAACTGCCAGAACCAGCCCTGAAATTCTGCCTATTGGTGTGTATAATGTATATTTTGTCAGGGCTAATTTGAACACTGTTGTCAATAGCATGCTATAAAAAAGCTTGTGGTAGCTGAAGCACAGGATAACTGTAGGAGGGCTGGAGTAGCACTTGCTGCTCTAAAGAGCAATCACAAATAGTTCAGAAACCAAAGAATTTGACCCCACTTTGATGTGAAAAGGGAGTGGAGAAAGAAGGACTTTAATCCCTCAAGTGTGATTCAGCATCCCTGTGTCTATGTTTAGCATAATTTGGGACTTGGCACCCTGATGTTTCTCTCTCTGTTGCAGAACTGGCTGGCTGCCAATGTCACAAAAGTCAGTGTAATCCTCCCACTGAGGAGGCACCTGCAGAGGGTCTGGGGCACAGGGTCCTGTACAGCTTCTGCTGCATCTCCTGGTGTCAGCAACCCTTCTTCCTCTCCATGTGCTAGAAAGGATTTAGAAATGTGATAACTGCCCAGGAGCTTTATAAGCCATTCCTGCCATGTCCTAAGTTAATTTGTATTAGTTCATTTACTGCATAGTCAAGTTTTTATTGAATTATTGAGCTTCTATGTGAATAAAAGTGTGTGTGTGAAGGGACATGCTGTGCTGTCAACATCCGCTGAAAGCTGGGATTTGTGATGTATGCCAGAGTCCTGGGAATTCTTCAACTGGGAATGGTTTGGAAAAGCAGCTGTTGAACAAAAAACAAAATGAAACTTCAGCATTTGTCAGCTCTTGTCTGTCAGAATTCAGAGATGGATAGTGCATTATTATTTAGAACATCAAGAGTTTCTTTTAGCAATTGATACTGTTCTGTGCTGACTGTATTCTTGTTACTATTTATTCCCTGCATTCATAGGGCTTTTTTGCAAGGTAGTGTGTGGCCTAAAATAGGAAGCTTTTCTTCAGCAATCTGCAAACTGATGAAGCAGTCAAAGAAGATGTAGAGCAATCATTTTGTAGAAAATACATTTTCAGTCTCTAGTGACAAGTAAGCATCTGTTTTTTCCTTTACATTAAAAGACATTACAAGGTGATAAGAGACATTACTTCTCCTGTAATAAAAATGCTGTTGAAAAGTACTGGTGAGCATCCTCCTAGGATCTGCTTTCTCCACGTGGCATTCAGGGATGCTACACCAACCAGTTTATTTCAAAGGCCTGCACAACACAAAACATGCAGCCAAACATACCACTAATTGATATGAAAGTGAGGATCTGTAGAGTAGAAGTTACAGTTATAGGCAGTTTTTACTGATTTTATATTGGCATTTTTTTCTGCTTAACTTTGCAAAGAAATAGCTTCTCATAATTTCTGGACAATATTTAGGGAAAAGGAGAAAAATATAATAGTTTTCTGTCCTTCTGTAGGAAAATACAGTAATATATTTTTGTTGCCCATAGTGGAAATTGTT
Source organism: Agelaius phoeniceus (assembly GCF_051311805.1). Classification (NCBI taxonomy): domain Eukaryota; kingdom Metazoa; phylum Chordata; class Aves; order Passeriformes; family Icteridae; genus Agelaius; species Agelaius phoeniceus. The sequence continues at coordinate 45,521,093 of NC_135269.1, read as the reverse complement.
TCTTGCAAAGCAAAGAGCATAAGTAAAACAAAAAAAACATGGAAAGGGATGTTTTCCAATAGGTTTTCAGAGTGAACAATGGAAAAAAATACTGAAATATTTATAACCAAGACTTATGTGCCTTACCTTCTGATTCTCTTTTCACTGAGGAAAAGTAGGTTTTCTTTTTTATTTAACTCAAATTCTGAAGATTCCAATTAAAATTCTTTGATCAGAAACCGTTCTACATGTATATATTTAAACTATGGGAGAAGATAAAATGCAGACTGTTGGGCATCTCTTGGATGGCCAAGAAATTGCAATTAAAAGGTATGAGAAATAATTTAGCATGTATTGGGGAAGTCTGTAAGAGCAGTTTTTATAAATTCCTATAAAACACAGGAAACTTTATATAAAATTTTATGAAGGTTCAAATTGGCAGTTAAACTAGTTAAATACTCTGCATTTAGAGCATCCAAAAAGACACTGCTGCAAAGCTTTATATTATTCCTTAGCATCCATGGATGCTTTCAGATGTTTGGTTGGATCTGTCAAGAGTGCAGTACAGTTCAGCTCCCATCTACAGTTACAATCCCAAGAGAGATTTTCAGGACAGTCCTTGGTATAAGCCGTGAGGTGAAGGAGTAAAAAAAAATTTTGAGAGTAAAGCAACTTTAGAAGAATCTTCAGATATTTTTCTTTATCAATTCCAAATCACTCATGACAAGCATAAGAAATTCTCTTTTGGGGTAGAACGAGTTCTGGATCAAGAAGCCAAAGGTGATGGCTTTAGTCAATGGTTGAATTGAACTATACAAAAGCAGCTCTAATTTACAGTTTTAGGCAGTCCACTGCCTGGAATATCTTCTACTTGAGCTCACCTAGTACCAAACCAAAGCTAAAATATCTAAGTTTGGAGTATCGGTTTCCTACCCAGGTAACAGGCTACTTAGCAGACTTCCTTATCTGAAAATAAAACCATACTTTTGAAATATCTTTGGTTTTGAAAGATGAAATTTAAGGACGCTGAAGTTGCAGGGCCAGTGACAACAGGATTCTAACTGTAAGAGTGAGAGTTCACGAAATGTTGATACTTTTCTTGGATGACATTGCATATACAGAACTGAGCTCCAGATTTTGTGATATGTCATTTAAACTGAGTGTAGTATTTTAGTCCCTTGCCATATTTTTTTGCTGGTTCCCAGCTGTCCTAAAACCTTATTTATTCAAATAGATTTAACTCTGAAAAAAAATCCAATAAAAGACATCCCAGTTTGATTATGCCATACTTTTAGCAATGAATCTCTCACTGTGTCTGTCTGAATTGTGGCAAGATTTTTCTCCTATTTGTTTTCTGCTAGACATAGCTTTCTCAGCAGTTATTTATGTGAATTTTAGAAATGTAGTTTGCTGGCTACAGGATACCATGGCCTACCAAACAATTTTCTGGTCAGGATTCTCTTGAAACCATACTGGATAGACACAGGACTTGGGCAGTTATTTCCCTCCCTCATTCTGCAAGCTATGAAAAAGAAAAAGCACAGCAGAAATCAGACTTGAGAAAAATATGGTCCACTTAGTTTGATTGTTATGGTTTCCTTAATAAAAGTTTAAAAAGCAATAAAAGAATAAGAGATTGGACCACTCAGACAAACAAGCTTTTTTCAGGAGTTTTAAATCAAAAATATATAATTATGGGAGGTAGACTAGGAAAGAAAATTAAAAACATTTCTTAAATAACTAGTCCTAAAAATAAGCAAAGAATATTAACCATCTGTACAGATATTGCAATGTTTTTCCTGTAGCAGGAACTTCCTTAATATTTTGTAAATCATTTTGATCTTCCAGAAATCCCCATCCACATAAAGTCCTCATTATCCTCCACTATCCTTCCTCCACTCTCCTCCTAATGCATGTATAACATACAGGATAAATCTCCTTGAAAAAGCTTTCATTTACTGACTCATTTACTGATCCCAAAACTCATTCTCCAACTGGAAAACATTTCAAAATCTGTGCCTTTTTTTTCCCATCATGTGAGTTATTTTTGAGAATTACTATGTAAACATGTGAAATTAATTTCTAACCTAGTAATGAGAGATCTGAAATAAAATGGAGGAAACAGTTACACTTGCAATAAAAAATGCTATCTTGGAAAAGATTTCTTCCAGCATATCAGTTGTGTAAAGCAGTCCCAGTGTGAATAATGTTTCATAACACATTGAAGAAACCCACTTAGTTTTTTGGGGAAGAACACATGTTTTGGAGTCCATTATTTGCTGGAACACAGGACATTTATAATGTTCTTTTCTAATGCTGTTTTTGGCTTTTAGCCTTATAACTGGTGCAGTTTAGCCAGATTTCATAAGCCATCCAGTCAGATCAGGCCAAGGCTTATGGGAGGCATGGAAGTTCACCAGGTATGGTTCAGCCAGTTATGAGGCACAGGTCAGCATTGACACAAACAGAATGTAAGTTTGAAAGGGGTGTAAACAGAGATAAGTTTGTCTTTTGGTAGTCTTTAAAGGCATATCATAACTTCCTTTAAAGTTGTTTTGTTTTATATAACCTTTGATTTTGAATCTTAGCCTTGATATCCAATCTAATTTACAATACAATCTATTATACAATATCCATCTAATATACAATATCCATCTATATACATCTAATGTATGTGTGCTTCTGAAAGAAAAAAGCAAACAATAAATCAAATCTTGAATTTGCACATCATATAATCCATCATCTTTGGTTTATACAAACATATGCTCCCTGCTTTCAAGGGACCACGTTGGGGAGGACAAGGTTCAAAGCACCATGCTTGAGAGAGGAAGAGTTTCCTAAGCAGTGCACATCTGTTCCTGAAGTACTTTTGTAATATGCAACCAGGAATGACCTTCTCTAAGTTTTAAAGGGAAACCTAGGACAATATGGACAGTGTTAAGATCATATATTTACTATAGGGTGTTGTATCCAGTTTGATCAGTGGAAATTTTAACAGTGATTTCAGTCAGAGCAGAATTTGGCTATTATTTTACAAAGTCATATCAAAGCCCAGATGGAAGAAGTGATTTATTTATTGGTAAAGGCTTTCTAGAAATAACTATAAAAGTAAGAGAGAACCTTGTAACATAAACATAGCATCACATAATGAAATCAACATTTATTTTTCCTAATCCTTACTCTTTGTGAGATATAAGCACTAGAAGACTTTTCAAGACTTGTTAGAGCCATAAAATATCTGTAGTAGAGGCTGGAATAGGGGCAAAGGATTCAGTTTTCTCTTTGTCAAGAAGAATCAGTAAGATCTGATCTCCTGAGAGGTAGGAGGAAGTTGGTGCAATGGAAGGATGGAAGACCTTAATGGTCTCTTCTGCAGAAGAGGAGATGCATTTACTCAGTCTGACGTTCTCCTAAGGTGGAGGTGAAGGATAGTCTGGGAGAGCTCCTTTCTTGGCAGATGCTGCAGAAGCCATTCAGTCCATGGTGACAGTGAGTAGCATGACTCCAAGGATGGGCCAAAACAGCAAACGTGTCCTCTATTAAATGGGGGCCACAGTCCACTGTTGACTTGTTTGTTTCCCCTCATTTCTTCTGACATAAGGGTAAGGTTTTTTTGGGAAGTGTGTCATTTTTTATTAGAAATTAATACTCAGTAGTGATTTATTGCTTGTTCCTTGTATTTTTTAATTCCCTTATCCTTACTAAGAGAAGAAGGCAAAGCAAAGGTAAATATTATTTTCTTAACCTGATAAAGATCAGGGAGTTCTCTGCTGTTCAAAGGGGTTTTCTTCCCTCAGGTGGGCACTCATGGTACTATGAGCAAAGTAATGGCTGTCAATGGCTGTCAACAAAACAGATGAGACAGAGGACAAAACCAGACTGGTAATTAATTGTGGTTAATTGGTATAATTCATGAGCTTGTTTCTGAAAGCAGTCACAGTATTCTGTGAGTCACAGTATTCTGCTCTCATTCCTTGTGAAGAATGAGAGCAAACTAGAAGCTAAATATTCTTTTGTTGAAGTTATTTTAGTTATTTTTTTAATCTTTCATAATACATGGACTAGAAAATATCCACTTATTATCAGAATACTAGACATTTTATGTGTACACACAAAAAAAAGTTACTGCACTACTCTGTCTTCACTCCTTCACATGTGTCATTTGCCTGGCTTGGTTTCCTCTGAGTATTACATCTGAGGGGACTGAACACTGCACATTAAAATGGCTCAGGCTTTGCTGGATCCAAGTTTCATGACTCACTGGCAATGCAGCAATGGAGTTTTAGCAGTCCATGTATGGATAGGGGGAAATATCTCACCTCCTGTCATGTACTGCAGCCACGCTGTGTGGCCCCAGTTGCAAGCACAGGAGAAGCATGACTGTTGGTACTGTGTTTACTCTTCAAACAGCTGATCTGCACCTTCTGGATGAGGTAAAAAACCCCCACAGACTAGGTGGAAGCATCCCAGAGGCTGAGCTGTGTTGTGCTGTGTGATATGATACAGATAACAGCCCCAGTCTCTCTGGACTCTCTGATCTAACATAATATACATAATGTTAATCAGGAAAGCTCTCATAGTACTTTTTTAACACTCCTAATCTCATTTTTTGTTACGTGGGCCCATTTATATCCCTAAGATCTTATCTTAGTTTTCTTCCCTGTCAGCGATGTCATCCAAAATCCTAAAATTCAGTGCATTATTTATCTTTGCCAGTGGAGAACTCTGTTTTCTATGAATTGTAGAAATGGAAAACAGATGATCAGAACTTCAGCACAGTTATTCTCCCAGTTTAAGTGTCCTGTATTTAAGGTAATACTGCTCACGTTGTCATCCTTCTCACTCTCCTCCAGTTTGGGGAAATTATAACTGTGGCCAAAAGCTCTGCAAAAAAAAGATAATGGGTATTCCATCCACTTTTCCTTTCCACCTATACTCACTCAAAAATTGTCTTCCTTTGAAGTAGTCAGGTGTAAAAGTGTTTAGTTCTGTTTAGTTTGTACTGGGGCAAAGGTGAATCTCTTCAGCAGATACTTATGCAAGACCTTAAATTTTTATGATGAAGCTAATTGTAAATCCAAATCTATATACCATTACAGTAAAAAACATGCTTGGATGTTTTTACTGTATAGGTTCAGGAGGGAGATGACTCCCTGGTAGTGTAATACATTCTCTAATGGGTTCAAGAAGTCCTGTGAGGCTCTGATCTGGCTGCATGCCCAATAGGTAGGTTTCTAACTTTCAGCTTTTAAGCCCAGCAGGCTGGCTTAATAGAAAAAATAGTAGATGGGCTTTTAGGCATGCACGTGGTAACAGCATTAGCATTTTCTGTGTCTAGAATGCCAATTCTGCCAAACCATGAAATTGTACATACTGATTTTACTGAGGAGACTTTGGTTAACTGGGCACCAAGATAAAATCATTAAAATATTCAACATGGAATATGAGCTGGCCTTTCAGAAATTGGGTGGTAAGGAAAAAAAAAGATATATTTACTACTGATGACATTTTTAGACTTAAAGGAAACATTTTTGGTTTATGTTTATTTTTAACATCAAAAAATGCCTCTATGGAAAGCTAGTTTGATCAGGGAGAACATGATAGAAGAGAAATTATTTAAATTTTAATTCAGATTGAATCCAATCCAAGTGATCAGTATCTCATTAGAAGGAATATCTGACATTTAGAGATGGTAACTCATGTGACAGGGATTGAGAATACAGTTCATTTCTCAGTGAAGTAATTTTACGTGAAGTAATACTTTCATTAATTCATTAATTTCAGAAAAGTTACAAACAGGGAAAAATTTGTGCTTGTTAGCCCAAGAGAAGCTGGTTTTCCCTGGCTTATATATATATATATATATATATATAAAAACATGAGGTTTACATCAGTGGAATGGCAGAAAAGCCCATGACATGCTAAAGGATTCATCAGTATTTAGTTTTCCAGAGAACCCTTTAATGAAAAACAAGGGTCTGCATATTGTTTAGCCTGTTTTTAAGGAAATGAGACATGGATACTGTGTACTGAGTCTTGTGCACTCACAGGTGTTTCTCTGGTAACTTTTGTGCCTGTTGTGCTGTTGTGCTGTTTTTAATTCAAGCTTGAGAATGAATGCAAATTCCCAAAATAACTGTAACAACTGACCCCAGTAAGGAGGAGTGTTAGCTCACAGTTACCTGTTGTGCTGGAAGCACACACACCTGCAGAACTGGCTGCACCTCGTTGAGGTCTTAACTGAGATATAGGGCAGGCTGTGGGGACACCTGGAGGGCGATTTACAGAGTGTGGACATCAGTCGTAGGTGCCATGGGATAGTGGGTAATTCTGAAGGGCAAGGGAAGGAGCTGGAATTCTTACTGAAGCAGGGCAGACAGGAGAAGCTGCAGGATTCATGTATCTAAGGCTTCTTCAGTCATCTGCTCATGCAGCAACTTACATTGGTCTATGAGTATTTACATAAATGCCAAGAAAATTTGTTAAGTATTTTCTGGTTTAGTATGCATAGGTGAATTGTTAAACAAGATGGAAGCAGAAGTCAGATATAAAAGAGGATTTTTGCTTGCTAGTACAGCTAGAAGTATATATTCTTGTGTCTTGTAGAGAGGTACCTTAATGAAAATATATTAACAGGACTTCACAAATAAAAATGTAGTGCTTTTAATGTATCATGCTTCTAGCATCTCTGTTCAGTGCCATGTGCAAAAAATAAAAAACTAATACCCAAATACTTTATTTCCTTTTTTCAGGTTATTTTATTGCATACCATTCAAGCACTAGTATGCTTATTCCTGCGGCTTGATACTTGTGGTAGTAGTATTTTGAAAATTACATCTGATTTTGTCAGAGAAACATATTAGTACCTTAAGGATTGCAGAATTATTAGTGCTTTTGTTTTCTAATTGGAGTTCTTAGACTAAATTATTTAGTATCCTGCTACCTGACAGAAAATTTTAGGCAATCCTTCTCCAAATGCTACTAAAATTTTTTGCTTGTTCCCAAGGAGCTGATATGATGTCCTTTCTCTTTTCATAACTAGAGCTAAATCCAGATCTGTTTTTAGTTCTTGGGCATGCATTCACTAGCTGAAAAGCCTGTAATGAAGAATTGGATCATTTGTTTAATGGGTGTTCTGCATGATAGAAACAAGGGCAGATGCAGCTCCTTGCTCTTCCCACTAAATCCAGGCCTGTGGAACATACTTTGAAGTGGTGACAGTTTTATGTTCTTTGGAGTAGAAATTAATTACTCTTTCTAAACCAGATGAATTATGGTTTAGAAGGTAATGCAGGCTACCTCTGTAAGCCCAGAAGTCAGGAATCAGAAAACTTAAGTGATGTAGAACATGTAATTTTCTGCAATATTTCATTCTATTGATTCTAGTGGTAATTAAATGTGAACCTTTTGGCAGTTCCCAGAACATTTTTATCAAATTTTACAGTGATGGATTTAAGGTCTCCATGTCCAGAGTTGAACAGGGTTGTTAGCATAATTCAGCTTGAGCTGGTTGAATGCACTTTGCTAACATTATTCTCAAGGGTAAAAGATTATTTTCCTTTTGTATACTTAGGAGAAATATGTAACAGGTCTTTGACAACCCTAAATTTGGAGGCCCTTGATAAATTGATTGAGCTTGGTTCACTCTGGCAAACCTTTTTGATCTGATGCTTTTGGTTTCAGTAAATGCTTTTATTGCAGCTATTTTTTCAAACTGTCCCATTATCTTTCAGAGCAAATACAGTAGTGACACAATACATGAAAATGAGGGAGTCAGTAAACATGTGATTTTTTCCACTTCCTAATAGATTTTGTGTGAAATATGAATGCACTTTTCAAATCTAGCCTTAACTGGGCCGGTAATTGCTCTGGTCAATGGTGAAGAACAGTATTAAATACTGGATATACCACCCTAAGCTGAAATACTCATTGAAATACCTAATTCTTTATAGATGTACACTTATAATGACCTAGTGCACAGAATGATCTCACTTGTGTGGCTGTTACTGCTTCTATGTGAATGAAACTTGTTCATAGGAGGGATTATGTGTAATTTTTTCTTGTGACCAAACCCAGATAAGAGCTATATTGTGGTTTAACCCTTGCAGGCCACTAAGCATCAGCAGACTGGTAGGGTGGGGGGTAGAATCAGAAGAGTAAAAGTGAGAATACTAGTGAGCTGAGATCAAAGCAGAAACTGTGCATGAAAGCAAAGCAACACAAGGGATTCATTCACCACTTCCCACGAGCAGGCAGGTGTTCAGCCATCCCCAGGAAAGCAGAGCTCCATCACAGGTAACAGTGACTGGAGCAGACAAACACCATCCCTCCAAACATTCTCCTCTCCCTTCTCCTTCCCTTGGCTCTATGTGCTGAGCACAGCACACATGGTCTGGGACATCCCTGTGGGCAGCTGGGGTCAGCTGTCCTGGCTGTGTCCCCTCAGATCTCCTTGGGCACCCCCAGCCTCCTCACTGGTGGGGTGGGGTGAGAGGTGGAAAAGGCCTTGACTCTGGGTGAGCTCTGCTCAGAAACAGCTGAAACACCCCTCTGTTATCATCACTGTTTTGGTCACAAATCCTGAACACAGCTCCACACCAGCTACTGTGAAAATTAACTATCCCAGCCATAATCAGCACATGCTAGAAACAGGGACACCTCAAAATATCTTATGCATCTAATGCTCAAAGTACAATGTATAAGCAAAATCTATGGCTGTCCAAACATGCTCACTGGATGGCTGAAATCCAATAACTAATAATCTAGTTTTGTCCTTCAATGAACTGGCAATTTAAAGGTACATGAATGTTACCAAAGTCAGAGCTTGAAAATACCACTTAACAATAAATAGCACAAAGTGAATTTCTTTATGCTGAGTGTAGAATAAAATTTACTAATTCATGCAACATATTTTTTACCATTTAAATATTCTCATATTTTTAGAAAAAAATATTTAATTGCCCAACTGTCAATAAATGGTATGTAGGTAGTGAGGGTAGCTATGAAATAGAGGATTTTCTTGGTTTTCTGGTGTTTCTTGAGCCTTAAAATAGTATAGAAATGAGGAGGCTTTCAGTTTAGAGTGATTCTAACTTGTTCCCAGCTAAGACATTTGGAATACTACATCTCACACCCAGAGGATGTTACAAAGAGACTTTTAATGTTTTCTAGTGCTTTAGTATGTGGTAGGATGGTAACTTACATAACTCAAGTTTATGTTATCACGTGGTTTCTGGAACAACACTAACAAAACAAGCTTGAAGATTCTCCAGAACAAAGGGTAGTTTAATCAAAAAGAAGAAACTTTGTGTCTTTGTCAAAAAGCAAGTACCTTTGGTTTTTGGTTTGTTTTTTTAAACCTCCTTTTGTATTTGTAGCAACAGAAATTCATACTTACACTTAGCTTGTCACAGGCAGATCTTTTTTGCTTTGCCAGAAGCCATTCCAGTCTTGCATAAAGAATGGCTTATGAAGGAGGTTTTGAATAGAATTTCATATTCTCCAATGGGTAACATCATTGCCTTAAAGTGATTAGTTAGAGATTTCTTAATATATGGCGGGGATCTCTTGCTGTATTGTTTGGAATAGACAATATACTCTTCAAATGCAAATAGTTATATTATTTCAATAATACTTTAATATGTTGGAAATCCTCTTAGCAACAGTACAGCTAAATTACTGGTAGAATGATAATATAAAATGAATGATTTGCTTTTGAAAGTAGAGGCAGCATTGGTGTGCTTTTTGTATAGGCTCGGTTTCTGAAGAAAGATTAAATAAGGTCCTGGTCCTGCATGATTACTTACATGAATAAAGTTTCTGATATGTAAATTTTTTCAGGATAAGAGCCTTTGTAATTTCCCAGGCAGGAGCTGCATCTGTCTCTTTGCTTTGTGATACACCTCCAGTATGACTGAACTTATAATACTCAATTTTAATTCCTTGCGAAAGCGGTGACTTAAGCTTCAGCCCTAAGTTGAAATCAGAATAAACAGGGAGCAAACATTGCAGAGGCTCTTAGCACACTGACAGTTGTTCTGTTTTGCACTGTTGAGTTTACTTGTTTCTAGCCTGGGTTTGCAATGAGCTCATCTATAGAAGGGTGAGATCTTGGATGTCCACTGCTCACTGACCTAGTTGTCCCTGTTTGCAGACCTAAACAGCTAAAAGAACAGCCTGCAGCCAGTAGAAGATGATGAGATGTTGCTGTGATTAACCAAAGCAATTTTAAAAATTGCTTAATCTCATTCTAACTTGATGGTGGCAGCTGGAAGTGTGATTTTTGATGCCTTTAGCAGCAGCTCTGCTGAAGGCAGGCAGGGGTCTGGTGCTCAGCCTGGGACTGTGCCTCTGTTACAGAGACAGAGAAATGATGAGTGATGTGAGGAGCTGTGGTTTATCTTTAGCTATAGTCTTACCTTTCTAAGCAAAATAACAGCTCCTTACAGTTAGTGATACAGTTAATACACAGGCTTTAGTGTGTGTTCCATTCTCTGGGGTACACTCACCCTTTCAGCATGCTTTGAGCTTGCAGCCTGGTGGTGTCAATACTTCTCAAGGATAATTGGAGGGGCAGATGAGTGAGGTTACAATGAATCAGCAGCACATTGGTCCAAAGACGAGTGGCATGCTAATCCTGGGGCGTACTAACCCTTACTACCTTCTCACAAATCCACTAAGAGACATTTTTACTTATTTTCTAGCAAGGTTGCCTTACTTGCACTTTGTAGGCACACAGTTTGTGGTAATTGGGAGTGGGGCTGTGGCTGACCCTCAATCCCTAATGGGCTACAGCCATGAAAAGCAGGTGAACAGCATTGAAGGTAATGAGACATGGAGTGCTGACCAATCAGCACTGACCAGTCAGGAAGGGGACCAGAAGGCACACAGGTGCAATGCATTAGCCATCAGGGGTATAAAAGGTTGGGCTGAAGCCCAAGAAGGGCAATGTTTGCAGCCCTCTGATGTGCTATGATGTTACTCTGTTGGGGCAGATGCCTGAAGCCTTCAGATGAGGTATGGTGTGACTCTGCAGGGGAAAATGCCTTCTGAAATTGTGTGGTGATGCTGTGCACTGGGGCCCTCTCAGCTCTGGCATATGCTGCGGCATATGTTGCAATAGCACTTTCTTAATTGATTCCTAGTTCTATGTCATAGTTTTTCTTCTATTTACTAATGTTAAAACTGATTTTACCTTACTCCTGTATACTGTGCCTTATATTTTCTAGCTCATACCTTTTGCCTGAGCTTGAAAAAAAGACTGAAAAAAGTGCTGCACTACACTTTGGGGTTTTTTCTGGGGTTGTCAATAAATCTGTGATTTTTTTTTTTTTCTGTTTCTATTTAATAGTTTATGAAGGAGCTTTCTCAATATTTGGCTTCTGATTACTGGAATTTTTTTTTATACCAGTGCATATCTTTCTGTGAATGTGCCTGTTTTTCAGTTGACTTTAAGCTTGCCCTTACAGCATGTGAGGTGAGTTAAGTTAGTGTCTGAGCTTAAGGAAGATTAGTATGACTTCTACACAATAGTCTCAGAAAGAGCTAAGTTATGTAACTTTTTTTACAGTTTTCGAGTTGTTTTTTTTTGGTGTATGTAGGAAAGGCCATATGTGCAGGATGAAGAAAAAAGATACTTAAAGTGATTAGGTGGAAATGCAGAGGAGGGGTGGAAAATTATTGCTAATAGTTTGACTAAAGCTACTGGAGCAATGTCTGAAGTCCTTACTGTTCTGAGTCAGAACTGAAATTTTAATATAATTTATACCTGTAGAAATGCTTTGTCTAATGGCTTGTACCAAGATCCTTTTTTAGTGTAACAAACTAGCATATTAATTTTTCAATTGAACCTTAATATCTCTAGGAAGGCAATAACTTTGTGTATCTTTCAAACTTGGAATATCTGAGCTCCTAACATGCACAAAAAACAGCACCTGTTTTTTATTAATATGGGGTTCTGTATACTGTATTCCCAGCCACTCCTAAGTAGGTCATGGAGATACTTGTATCTTTCTGATGCAAGCCAAGTAATCATCTTTGAGCTTGGTCAAGTTCTTACTTTCCCTGTGTTTCTTGTCCATGGGTGATCTTTTGCATGACATACTCCTCCTACAGTGTCATCCACGATGTATTCATATATGTGACAAGTACTACAAAAGGGCTTTTCTCTGAGTGGAGGTTAATTTATAATGGCCTTTTTTTACCACTGCTGTGCACAGCCAGTGCCTGGTGCAGAACTGATGGGTTCATCTGATTAGCAAAGTCTGAAAGTGGTGTTTTCAAGGTCTCCTTATGATTGCTTTGGCATTACTGAGTTCAGCAGTAAACTTCATCGATTGCAGCGCTCTCTTGCTTCACAATGTGATTAAGGCTGAAGAAGTGAAGATGTTCTAAAATTCTCTGTTTTTCTATAAATTTTCATTTATGGAGATTGATGCGAATCACTTCATTATCTTTTACAGCCCACTGTGAATGGGAAAAGTGGGGTAAAACTAAAAAAAAAGTATTTTGCCTGTCTTCATTATGTTATTAGCTAAAATTATCAAATCCTATTATCATGACACCTGATACAATATTGTGAATCCTTGTAAAATGAATATGATTGCTTTCCTAGGTAACTCAGTGGCTTGATTCAGGTACCAACAGATAGAAATACTTTGAGTTCAGTGCTGTTCCTCAGATATGAAGGAGGAATATATTTTGATGGCTTCCAGAGTTGTCTGTGGAAGATTCTTATTTAGACACTAGGAGTGAGTTTTGCTGGAGCATCTCCTTTCCTAGCTGTGCCTTGGTATGTGGGCAGGGGAGCTGCTGAGCTGTGAGGACTAAATTTGCTGGTGATTTCTTTAGGTTTTTTTTTCTTTTTGCATTTTACAGCAGTCAACTATAAGCTTTAGTTTAAATAAATAAATGTAAATCTTGTAACAACAAGTGCAAAGTTTGATGTACAATAAAGGGATGGTAGAAAATAATATGGAGAAGTTATAGAAAGACTATTGTTTAGTAGTGTTAGGGAGTTTCACTGAACATGATAGTAAATAGTTCTCATGCCTTTGCTTTAGAACAATACATGATTAGCCTAGGGAACTCCAATAAGAAATTGGCATTCCTAAAATGCTTGCCATTTCAGTAAACCATTCAGAACCTTGATGCTAGATTTTTTATTTTCCAACCCAGCTAATCAATTTTGTAGCAAGCATGTAAACAGTTCTATTTAGAGCTAAAAGAATGACAGAATATATTGTGTTCTTCTGATAGTGTATTCAATAACTTGTTATCTAAGCACTTCATGCTCAAGATAAATGTGTTTCTTGAAAGCCAGTTTTGAGAGTTACTAAGACTTCTTGCTGCGTATGTGTTTTCATGGTCAGGAAGTGAATAGAGAACGAAACTTAGGTATGTGAGTCTTTTTCTGTCTGGGTCTGTAAGAGTAGTTAAGATTACATATTCTCAATAGTAGTTTACAAGGCGGTAGGAATAATAAAGTTTTATAGATGGGAAATACTGTGATATTCTGTCCATGATAGCAGCAACACAAGAATTAAGCCCAGGTGTCTTAACATGGACAGTAACTGACCTATAAACAGGGAGAAAGGATGAGCCTGAAAGTACAGTCACGATCTTCTCTCAGCACAGTGAAAAGTAGTACAGTAATTTAGAGTACCAGAGAAACAGAGTAACAAGCACATCTTGACTAAGCTACCTACAGAGTAATACAGCTTTGGAGCCTGAGTGCCTGGATTTTTACGGTTCTCATAGAAGCAGCAATTGGACTTTAGATTGCTAAGATAATTCCATATCTTGTGTACTTAAATCATAGGGCTTTTGGCTATGAACACAAATTACAAGTCCTATCTGAATGAACTACAGTTACAAAAGCAAATACAGAGGTAGGAGCGAGCTGAAAAATCTTTTCCTTTTATGTAGCAAACTTCTGAAGTGAGTTCTCTGTATAATGCAGAGGTTGGAGCTGCTGTAGATTTTTGAAGCATTTGCAAGTTGCAAGTAGTGCCACTGTAATGTAGTTCCTACCTTGATCCACTGATCAGGATGTACTGTGGATGTAACTCCCAAACTCCTAAGGGAGGCAATTGAGATTTGGAGGTAGTTTGACAGCATCTACAGCATCTCCTGTGAATCAAAAAAGAGTTGGGACAAAGAAGTCATACCCAAAGTTGTGTACTTTTTTTTTTTCCTAGAAGGGCATGCCAAAATTTGATGGATGGAGACAAATCTAAGGAGGGGTCAGAAGAGTTACCACAGAGGGAAGAATTGTGTTAGAGAAAGCAGGAGTTTTGTGATAGCATGTATCTGAGCAGGCATCTCGGTGTAATTTACTTCTGGAGAGAGCTCTAGGATCAAGTGGTTCTGATGGTAATAATGTTTCTGTGGTCAGGTGTTAATAACTTGAAAAAGTAGCTACATCTTCACCAAGCCAGTTTCTAAAGGAAGCCTATAATAGCTTGTTGTGAAGTTATCAGGAAAAATAAAACCACAGGGGTTTACTCTACTTTTAATTTTAGTAGAATGTTGTGGGTATGTCCTATTTTTATACAAAGAAGTGACTTACTGGAAACCCACATATTTATGAATGCTGGAAACATCTGTTAAAAGCTGATTGTATGACAATGTTACAAAAATATGCATAACAAATTCTGAAATTGGTAACCGAAAAACTGAGGATTGAGCAAACAAGTGAAACCTGTTTTTATTCATTTCTAGATACTGGCTCTGGATCTGCAGTGAAACAGTCTACCTTATTAGAGGTTGGTGACTTTTATTTTTTCAGCTCTTACATACAATTTTAAAGTAATCTTTCTGAGAGCCAGAACCTCAGTGTCTTTGACATATTGACAAGCTGTTTTGTTGAATGTTTCTGTAGCACCAGACCCAAGGGATCTGTGTAATATAAACAAATGACGGTAATTCTTCATATTGTGGTTTGGGGGTGGTTTTGTGAAATTCCTCCTTGCATTTCTGTTTAATATACTGCTTCAGTTAATTGTAACTTAACAAACAAATCAGTGTAGATCAGACTTAAGTTTTTAGTCATCCTTAGCTAACCTGTCTGACAAATACTCCCAAAATCCCCAGTTTTACTGTTTAATTCATTCTTCTAGAGTCAAATATTTATCTGGATCTTTCATCCATTTCCAAAGTACTAAGACATGACTTTTTGTCTATGTGACAGTGTGTGGATTATATCCTGGTTCATTAATATATATTGTATAGTATGACATGAGTGTTCAATGCTAATGAGATTGCATACACTTTAGGAATTATTTCAGTCTTTGGACCTTGATTTATGGTATAACTTCTGGAGAGAGCTAACTCATCTGTTAAGCTGTTTTTATTTATGTTCTATAAAACTGATTTCTTCACTAACAAAGATGTAAGTGCAGCTTATTAGTAGTTATTTGTGATTCTTGTTGTCTGATCAGAGTTGTGGAAGTTTGGCAATGCTTTTCTATTTGGATTATGAGTATGATATCATGGCTCACTGTTTTAGTTCTGGTCCTTACACAGCTGTGCTTTGGATCTTAGTACAATTCACATTTAAGTGAAGCTTCTTATCAGCCAGATCTGCTGGAGCCATTAGAATTTCTCAAACTTGCAGCACATGCACACTGCTGCAAGCAGATGTTCATAGGGTTTCTGCCCTCTGTGCTTACAAGGGCATCATTTTTTTTCTGTAGGACAGGTATTTATGAGATAGATCTTTCATTCCTGAAACCTGTTTCCTATTTGAGATGAGATCCATGAAACTGTTTACACACTCCTTTTCTGTTTGAGGAAGAGTTTATCCACCCTAGTGGCATTGTTCCTCACACTCAATTTTCCAAGTATATATTATACTTTCCTTACCAGTAAGCCCCTAACTGGTATGACATGTGCTGTTTCTCTCTTTAATTAAAGAACTACTTTCTTTTCCTGTATAAATGAGTTCATGATCCCAGGAGCAGCTGGATAATACCTGATGCTTTTTGTCTTCATTCAAAATGGCCACAATTTCCTGCTGTTTCTAATTTATTTATGTCATCAGTAAAGATGAATCTTTTATTGTTTGCGTGGGAAAATGAAGAACAAAGATCCTTACAGCAGTGTGGAAGGTGTGAGTGCAGGAGTGTGTGCTTCCCTGTAGTGGCTGATAGCATTGCTTATCTCTGCTGGGAGAGGGCACCTGCCTGCAAGCTCATCAGGTAGTGCTGGGCATCTGTGCAGCTGCACTGAGATGCAGGTCAGGTGTAATGTAATTCAGTGCTTTTCCCCAGAGAAGGAAGCAGCTGGGAGTAAGTCACTGGTGTCCTGCACAGCTCTCTCCTGGAATGCAGAGAGGGACCAGGTCACATGGTAAGCATACAGCTCTGATCACCATCTTTAGACAGTGCCTGTCATGTAAAATGACAGAGGCTGGGCGTAGGGCAGTGCAGCTGGAATGCAACACTGCAGCCTCCCTGTTACTCTCTGACCTTATGGGATTAGCCAGTGTTGGTAGGATCTGCCAGTCATTCATGTTTTGCTCAGGTCTGGGAGAGATGCTGAGCTGCCATAGAGGAGCACTCTCTGGCAGAGCTCAGCACTGGGGCCAAGGCTGCAGGGAAGTGGCACAAAGTGCCTGTTGTGACCTCTCTTGGTGTCTGATTCAGAGACATGGTTCTGCGATAAGACCAAGCATGATGGCTCTCATGTATTTGAAGAGAAGGCTGAGAGCCAAGTCTATCATTCTTCAGGTATTCAGCAGAAGTAATGCTGATGTATTAATTACTGCGTAATAAGCTGTAGCATCTCATCTAGAAAATCTTTGATTTTCTCATCTAGAAATCTCTTTGAGGCTATGAGATAATTAAATATCCAACCATTCAAAACTAGTGCTTTTCATATATAGTTGTATGTCTGTGAAGCAGTGGAGTCTCTTCCTCATTGCAATACCTGTAAGCATGAAAGACTATCTGGTTATAACTGTTACTTCAGACTAAATACTTGTCAACAGTCTTGCTGAATTCCTTTTGGATATTTTTAAATGACCAGAAACAGGTCCAATAAGCCTTTCCCTGGAAAGGCCTTCACAGGATAGATTCTGCTTATTATGCATTACTTTCTAGAACTATGCATCTGCCTTTTATATTGGAGGCATTATTTTCAAATTACTCAAGTGTTTTAAGATGCTTTTGGTCAAGGCCTAAGCCAAGTATAAAGGCGAATCTGTTTTCCACATAGTAGATTGTTGTTCAACAGTTTGTGCCAGCCAGTACAGAGTGCAATCATTCCTCTCAAGAGAGATGAATTACTCAACTGCCTCAGCTTCTGCTGCTCCACATTCTTATCCTTGTACTGTTGGAGTGGTCTGCTCTTCTTGTGGAGCCGGCTGGCAGAAATGTAAATGTCTTGCATTATCTCCTTGATAAAAGATCTTCACCTGTGAGCTGTTTTGGATATGCACCAGCTTTCACAACAATGCAGTTAATTGTGCTTTTGTGGTTTTTTTTTGTATTTGAAAGAAAACCAACAGATTTTTTTTTTCAATAGTACTGTGTACAGCAGTATCTTACAAAACTGCTGCAAATTTGCAGAAATTGAGTTATTGGGTGATACACTGATGCATTGCAACAGGCCAGGTAATTTATCTTGCCATTTTTCTGTTGAGAAAATTTTGTTTAAGATTATAATTTACTCAGGTGTTTGACACAGTAGGGACTGTGAAAAGATTAATTATGTCCAGCTAAGATTGCCTGAATCAACTGTATTTGTGTCTTTGACTAATTTTCTTGTGAAATAGGCAGGACCATGTGCCTTCAACATTTAATTTTTTTAAAGTTTGTATTTACTACATGCATACTTCAGTATAGTTACTGCTGCAGTTTCTTAACATGCCTGAGTATTTTCCCACCTTGCTTGGGGTTAAAATGGGCATGGTATGTTACTGAAAGGCACCTCCAGAGTGCGGTTCCCCCGGCTGCAAAATCCTTTGACTTTGGCAGGACAGTATGGAAGCACTTATGTAGCCATGAGTTCAATCATTATCAAACCAGCAGCAAGTGCTGGTCAGGCATGGATACTTATACCTGGGGGTGTCCAGAGAAGTCTTTGCTAGAATGGACCACAAAAGCCAGTAGCCTTGGAGGAAACACAGTAACTGATGTAACAGAGATGATTGTATACCAGTTCCCAAAATAACCCACAAGCCCTTCATTTGCAAAAGAAAATTAAACTATATTTTGCTCAGAAGAAGCACTGTTTGCATAAACAACATAATTTATTGTAGATTAGGAGCAGAGCACTTGCAGATGCTAAAAGCATTTCCTTTGCTCATGTGTCAACACTGCACTCCCTAGGCTGAGCTGGTGGGAGGAAGATTATCCAGATATTTGTCTAACCAACCTCTGGAATTAGTGCTGGGGTCAAACACCACTCCTGTTCTTGAGGAAGGAAGCATCTGTGTCAAGCACATAGATCACAGGTCTGGTGAAATCTATTTGAATCAAGGCAAGACATAATGCAGTTTTATGTGTTGCCAGTTTTCCCAAATAAATAAAAAAAGTAATTCATGTGGATAAAAATTGAGTGTGCCAAATGGCCTTGCAGGACTTTGGCATCTTTGACATATTTCACTTTGCATCAAGAACAGTGTGTGTTATTTCATTGT
Organism: Agelaius phoeniceus; assembly: GCF_051311805.1. NCBI lineage: Eukaryota > Metazoa > Chordata > Aves > Passeriformes > Icteridae > Agelaius > Agelaius phoeniceus. The sequence continues at coordinate 45,502,471 of NC_135269.1, read as the reverse complement.
GAAGAGACTAAATCTGCAAAATAGTGCTTACTTGACCTTCCAATAATTATGCAAAACAGTTGTTACTTGTAGATTTTAAGGCCCAAAAGCACTTACTAGATAGCTGCAGACCACAGAACCTTTTCTCGATATGGACATTAATTTGAAATGCATGTGGTTTTTTTTTTCAAAGATGTCTCAGTAAGATATTCCATTTGTTGATAGTTGCATTATTAAAGATGCTTATTCACTAAAAAGCAGATCAAGCAATCACAGATTAATGTTAACACTAAGGACTTTTTAAACAATAGGCTGTATAAATCCCACTCAAAACCACTGCAGATAGTATGAAATCTGTTACTGTCTGCTGGTATTTGTGGAGTATACAATTTCATCTTAGCTTTCTTTTGAATAACCCAATAGGTTAAAGTTCTTTAGGTCCTGCCTGAGGCAAGTTTGATAACTGTGACTAAATAGAAACTTTTCATTCGGTCTTAAATATTCTAAGGTGTTGATTCAAGGACTAAATGCATAATACCAGTAATGACTTCACTAACATCATGTACTGTCTTAATTATACCAAATAGAAAAGCAGAAATTACATATTCATTCTAAGAATATTTATGTATTAGTGTATAATTCTCCTATTTATCACTTCAAGGATGACTAAAACTCCACACTAAAGTGCACCTTCAGCTGATTTCCTGGTCCTTGCTGAGTTTGCTCAAGAGCCTTTTTGGGATATAGCTCTCCATTTTAAAGATAAGATTTCATGCTTATTCTTCAAAATAGTACTATTCTAAAATTGAGAAATAACAGAAGCATAGTACTTTGTAACTGAGAGCTGGACAACAATCTGATCTGAACATGAATTATAAATGACTGAGTAGTGCATACCTGATTTTGCACATGAGGTATCACCAACTGCTGAGTTACATGTGCTCTGCTAATCCTGTATCATGGCAATTTAAATAGCAGTGCTGCTAACAGCTCCTTATATTGTTTTAATGTCATTTGCATACACCTACATGTCTCTACATGTGTAAATGCATGCACACAAACAAGACAGGTTTAAATGGAATTGCTCTCTCCTGGATGATACCTGTTTTAGTCACTCCCATGGATGCAGTAGGATGGGATATCGGATTGCTCACACTGAATAAGCTTCAGAGAATCTCAATAATCTTCTTTGAAGCATTTGTTTAATAGAGAGTGTATCCTGGCTTTGAAAGTGTCTCCAAAACTTATCAGCATCTTCCTTAAAATGTGGAGCATTGAAAATGCCAGAACATCAAGATTTAAGCAATTGCTTCTGCAAATTAGATTATTACTCAATAATCTAGTGAAGCTAGAAGTAACATAGAAAAAGCTGCTGAAGTAACATAGAAAAAATCTCATATTAATGGAAATAATGGTGTGAAGACTTTAGCTTTTGGGTGTGCATCACAGAGAGGAGAGAGACCATCTGCTGTCTACTCAGTGCTGTGCTGGTGAGGAGAGCTGTGTGGGGAGCTGATGGGAAAGCAGTGAGTCTGTTTTGGCAGCAGCCAGGTGAGCTGTTCTCCCAGGAGATAAGCTGTGGGACAGATAATGGATCAGAAAAGTGGCTTCCACAGCTGGAGGTGATAGTGGTGTTAGGTGGATTGGCTGATGTTCTTGATAGACTTGAGTCTGCATCCCTGCAGAGGGCTTCTGGAGATGCAGTCACATTTTTCATCTGAGTAGTGGCAAAGGAAATCTGCTTTGCCAAAAAAAATATTGCTTGAGGTGATCTTCTATGCAGAAACAAGAGGGGTGGTGGGCTACAGGGACTTGTTTTTTACTAGGGATAACTTCATTTAGAAACTTGAGTTTGTTTCTAGAGCTCTGTCAAAAATAGGCATTTGAAGTATGAAATTGTACAAGGCGATGTATGTATACTGCTGATGTATACAAACTGATCTAGATGGCCCAAGTGCTTCCCATCTCTATTTTTCTGATGAGATTTTTTGTTTCCTTCTCCTCCTTTTCGTTTTACCCCATTTTTCTTAGATCAGTTTTCTCTTTCTGGCACTGTTTCAATCCTTCTGGAATAATTGCTTCCTGTGAAATCCAGTTCTCAACTATTTGACATTAGGAAAAAGAATTTTAGGCCACTAAACTCCCATCAGCTATTATTCTCTTCCCTTAGGCTTGCCTAAAGAAGGCAAAGACTGAAAGTATGGGCTCTTTACCCCCATGTATTCCTTACAGATCTTACCGATTCCTACCAGCCTGTTCATAACCATAACAAAAATATACCTAATACAGCAATCTTAGAACTGGTGAGTAATTTTCTTCCATAAAAAATCATAGGTGTGGAGCACTGAGGGTGACAAACTCACCAGCTACCATCTCTCTACCAGGTCTGCACAGGGAAAAGCAAAAATGGCCAGCACATTGCTTTATGGCCACAGACTTGATTGCATCTTGAAATGTTCCTTCTGCTTCACAAGAGAGTTTGAAGATGAAAATATTCTTCTAAATTAAAATGTTCTTCTGTATCCACAACATGCATTGGAGTTAATAAAGGATTTAAATTAAACAGGAATAGAAACCAAGAATGATGGTCCATGTTTCATTTCATGGTGGATAAAGAAAGTCAGCCTTATTTCTATTTCATTTATATTTTGAAGTTCAAACTCAGGTGAAAGCTGTGGCTTGTGATTGAAGTCTCTCTCCTGCTTAGGCTACTGAGCCCTGTTCACTGTTGTGGCTGCATGCATATCTTAGGTATGTTCCAGTTTTGTCTGTGTGTGCTTTTTTGTGCCTGCAACATGACTCTACAAAATTCCCATTATTGGTGTTTGCAGTGAAACTCAGTTGAGCAATACTGAACCAACTGGTCACATTCTTGTGTGGAGAAGTCCAGGAAGAGTGAATTTTATGGTATTGATATTTCAGGCCTATTGTTTAGGAAGCTCAAGTATTAAATTAGGTGCTTCAGCAGACCATGTGTGAGTTATTGGAGTACATTCCTGAGCTGCGTTAACTTGCTGTCAGTTACTTGCCTCCTGATAACCAATTCTTAGAGAAGTTGTCTTGAAGATGATATTTAAGGTGGGAGATGCAACCTGTGTGTTTCTGATCTCTTCCCCTTGTTTTATAGGAAATGAAAAAAAATACTTTTCAAAGTGAGTGATGTTTGTGCAGGCTAGGAATATGTCTGTGTGAATTTGGTGTTGGTTCTGTGAGCAACATCTTTATCACAACCTCTGTTTTGACAGGAGGCTTTCATTTTGCTTTTTATAGTAATTTCCTAAGAGCCATTTGCATGTAATAGCCAAACTGCATCTGGGAAATTGTGACAGGAGCAATCAGACTGTGGATGTTTTTACAGGTCAAGCAAGCAGCTGGTTGCCAGCAACATGGCTCAGCCTTGCAGAGTAGGGCTGGGAAGAGGAACCTGGAAATTGCTCATGAGAAGTGCAGAAACCAGGAGGTTGTCAGAGGGTTTTTCAGAGGCTTTCCCTGAATGAAAACCACATGAAGCAAACAAGGAGCATTATTATTTGTCTAAAGTGCTCAAACCAACCTGGATTAGTTGTTTCTCAGGGGTGTAACTAAGAAGGGAATGAACAGTCATGTGGGTTGTAGGAAGGAAATTCTTAAGCTCTGGGTCTTAAGGAGCAGAATTTCAGAGACTTGAGAGTCTGGTGAAAGCCAGCCCACCCTTGGGGAAGGAATGGAAAAGACAGCAGTAATGTGGGCAAGATATGAATCCTGTTTGACCTTTAGTTTCAATACATAGTAAAACTAAATCTTCTTTATATTCAGCATAAGATTTAAGCAAGAAGTAGAAGATATGAAGACTCATGAGTGAGTAGCTAGCAGAACAACTCTTGGAGCTGGCTTGTGAATTGCTCCAGCTCCTTGCTCTGCCTGGTTTAGGCACAGCCCTGGGGCTGTGGTACCAACCACTGTCACTTTGTATTCCAGCTGCTCAGCCTTGGATGTGTGCAAGGATCAGAGTATCTCATCACCCAGTTAGATTGGTTTCTACTTTGATGAGAACCTACAGCTGAAAAAAATATCATTAATATAATTAAATACTTTTGGGGACTCACTTCACACAAGGACACATCATATATATATAAATTATGGTGTGCAGGGTACATATAAAATTCAAAATAAACATTTTAGGATATACTTTCATTGTACATTTAACTCCATTATGACAGTCTTATGTTACATAACTCAAATTTAATAAGCTGATGAAATTTTCATAGAGCTTGTGCTGCCAGCACTGCTAATGTAATGGAACTTTAATTTGGCATAACATTTTAGTGTTTCTTAAGGAAATGAGGTTTGTGCAACTGCTTTTTGCCTGTCCTCTACATCAAGTTCTGACCTCCTGTACTAGCTCCCACTAAAATGAGTGAGGTTCTCTGCAAGCCTTGAAGAGAATTAAGTTCTTACAAGTTTCATGGTGTTCATGGTTCGGTAAAGAGGAAAAAACCCAAATCAGTGCCCTCCTGAGTGGAAAGCTGCTACATATTTCCCTTGGCAGCATCAACATGTACACACTGTGGGCTGAGCATAGCAGGCGGTGTCTCCTGCCCGGAGATGTCAGGAAGTACATGTGCTGGGAAAGAAACTGAAATTATTTGGCTCAAGAAGCATGAGAGAAGTAGGACTTCAGTTTGTGGGAAATCTTGTTTCATTACATCTGTTGACCACAGAACAAATGATTACTTTTTTTTCACTTTCATGGTTCATGTTTCAGTTTTCAAGTACATAATTACTGAATTCACCAACCATGCAGTTTTAGACATAAGATGCCTTAGAGATGAGAGCAAGTGGAAAATTGAGTCTATGTACATTTATGCTTAATGCAACTAAAGCTATTTTGCTTTATATTTTATCTTTAACAGAACCATTTTTTGGTTTTGTTCTCTGGCAGTAGTCTGAGGTACAGCTTCAGAAATACTTTTGTCTGGTCTTTCAACAGATTAACATTAGTTCTCATTAAATGTCTCTCTAGAAGAAAAACCATTAAAAAAAATAGACTTCTGTATGGAGTCACAATTAAAGTACTTTGCCACTGGTCATATTTTGAGAGCTAGTAATTTTTGTTTGTATTTTTGCTAGTATCGATATATTTACTTTTACTGTACTGTGACAAAAGGATTTGAGTCTTATGAATAATTTCTAAAAACAAAGCATAACATTAGTTCAGAAGTTTTGCTTTTATAAAAGCTAGAGTGGCCTTTGGCATCAAGCCAGAATGAAGAGAAGGAAATCAAATAATGCACCATATCCTGTCTGAGTGAAGAAAAAACCTTTGAGTGCTGTAAATTTTGTTAAATTTGACATTTGACTGACAGTCAGAGATGTAGATTCCCAGAGTGGAGATATGTGACTGCCACTGACCTGCCCTTGTCCTCCCTGAGTCACCAGTGTGCCAGACAGCTCATCAGAGAGCCTGTGGTAAGACAAGGGACACAGAGAAACTGGTATTGCACCTGGAGGAGATCAGTTTTAATAAAAATAGGAATACTTTGAATGAAATGTGCAGAAATAGTGCAAAGAGGACCTAGGATCAAAACCAAAGGTAAATGATCTGTCAGCATAAAGGCATAAAAAGCATCTGGAAAAGGATAGAAAATACCTTCAAAAATATGAATAGGTAGAAATTTTAGAAAAATGCTTTGACCCACAGGTGAACTATTTTGCAAAGTAATTGTTTAGGACAGTTCATTTTGCAGATGAAAAACTTCCAGTGAAGGTATAATTGGAGAACTACAATTAGATCAACAGAAGTTGACCATCTGTATATGATTATAGAGATAATATAATAATTCCACCTATTTTTGACATAATATTAATAAGAAAGTGACATAGTAATCCAATTATTTTAAAAGTATTTTTCAATTAATAAAAGTAAACATATTTTGCAAAATTATGTATTGATGTTATCATGACAGTTTATCTCAAAAGAGGTTAACAAAATTCCAAAGGACAGCCAAAGATTATTGATAGTTCTGATAGAGGGTAAGAGAAATAAATTTCTTTGTGTTCAAGGGCATAAGGTTAGAAAAGGTTAAGGACAAAGGTGTTCATTGAAGAAATGCAAACACTTTTTTCTTTAGGCTCCTAGTTGCTGTTTTAGGATGTTGGAGTAGATTAAGCTAAGCTTTGGATACCTGCAGCATTTATGTATGCTGCAGGTATTCAAAGCTTAGCTTAATCAGTATGGTCTGAAATCCTGATCTTGGGGATATATGCACACTTCACCTGTCAGACTTTTAATTTAGAGGGCCTCCTTAATTACAACATGGATTCTTTCCAGCCTTGATATGTTAGGAAACTGATGCACCTTGAGAGAAGGGGGGAGAAGAAAAGGCAGTAAAGTGGAGTTACCTTCTCAAATTAGGATATAGCTGGAGCATGGCATACAATGTCAAAAGAGTCATAAAATAGGGAATATAGTTTGTTTTGTATGAGCCAGCCTAAGCAATGCCATGGCATATTCAAGATGTTTAATATGTTTGTGCCATCAGTGCAGACGTGGGAAGGACTGTTAGGTAAACTCACAGGGCAACAACCACATCAGGTACGGGGCTCTACCTGTCCTGGGTCACGCACTTACCTGACAGGTCACCTGCTGCTGCTTCCAGATAGCTGAGCACATGGCATGCAGATAAACTTCATAGCCTAGGCTGTCACCCTGGTTTTCTTTGTTAAGCATTTATGTCAAGTCTGGGAGCTATATAGAAGTGCATATAATTAGTGAAATGTCCTTCACTGGTGGTGTGGGGATTTTTTGCCTTTCTTCCATTTGGCTTCTGAAGCCTCCAGGATTAACCTTCAGCCTGAATGAGTCAGGAAATCCACTTATGTTCCACTAGCAGTGCACTGTATTTTCAGCAACTCAAATATAATTTGTTTTAGTACAGTTAATAATATATGTAATCACATTTTCTGGTACTGAGTTATATTTAATCAAGTTGAAACATCATGCAACATATAAACCTTAAAGTGGCCTTTACGTCTTCTCCTAGTTTCCTGCCTCCTCAATACGATGTCCTTTTGTTTTGGTTGTTTTTTATGCTCTGGGTAGGCAGAGGGAGGTGGTATGACTTGAAATTAAAAGTTCCAAGTATGTAATGTTTGAAACTCATCAACATTACTTTAGGAGCATCAATAATCTAAGCATAAAGGTAGGTGTGAGGGCAAATTGAAGATGTGTGTTATATACATGGGAAATACAGATGGGAGATGGGTGTCTCTGAATGCTGGACTCTGGGATAGAACCTAGTGGTCTCTAGCTACTCAGGGAGAAGAGAGGCATGAACCAGCACTTAAAATTCGGTAGGTTACATTATAAAATTGTCTGGGACGTGGACAGAGCATTTGAAATATGATTTTATGTGAAACTTGTTATTGTGTTTCATTCCTAATTATGCTGAATTAATTTAGAAGGAGAAATCTCTGTCTAGCATAGGGCAAGAGCCAAGAGGCGTAGGTAGGGGTTTTACTATCCGATACAGCTGATGAATTCACTGGACTCTATACATAAAATTAAATGTTTAAGTATATAACCAGAGAATACAACTGGTCTGAAATAGGAGCAAAAGAAAAAAGTTAAAGGAGAGCATGATCAAATGTTGTAGAATAAAAAGGCAGCAAGTTGTTCATGTTGTTTTCAAAAACTCCTCACAATTCATTTGGGTTCTTCAGAATTCATTCTGCTGCAGCTAAATGCAGATAAAATTTAATTACAGAAATTCAGAGATACTCTTCCTTGACCACTACTCTTTTCCTGGTTGGTGTAAAAAAAAAATAAAAGTAAGGTCTGTATTTCCAAAAAGCCTTGTCTAAATATAAGGCTGAACACTATGGCTGGTGATGTTTTGTAAATGTTTAGTGTACTGAATAAAGACTTTGGTCAAAAAAGAATGCATTTCCATAGGGGACTAGGAAGAGGTGCACTGCTTCTTTTAAGCAGATGGATAGGTAGCTTTTGAGAGTCTTGACATGCTGTGGCAAGCTCACAGCCTTAGAGGCAGGCATTCTGCATCAGGTAAGATAATAGGGGTTGGATCCCATCATAGAATCATGAAATGGTTTGTGGGGGGGACTTTAAGGATCATCTAGTTCCAACTCTTCTTCCTTCAGCAGGGTTCCCTTCTACTAGAGCAAGTTACTCAGAGCCTCATACAATCTGACATTGAACACTTCCAGGGATAGGAAGTGTTTTCTCTGCCAAATTTCTCTGGGCAACCTGTGCCAGTGTCTCACACCCTACCCTCCTTCAATTAAAGACCGTTGTTCTGTCACTACATGCCCTTGTGAAAAGTCCCCATCTTGCTTTCTGGTGAGTTCCCTTAGATACTAGAAGGCACTTTAAAGGTCTCCCCAGAGTCTTCTCTTTTCCAGGCTTAACAGCTGCAGCTGTCTCATCCTGTCTTCATAGAGGAGGTGCTCCAGCCCTGTAATCAACTCCATGGCCCTCCTCTGGACTCCTTCCAACAGGTCCTTGTTGTGCTGGGGGCTCAGAGGTGGACACAGGCTCCAGGTGGGGTCTTAGCAGAGCAGAGGGGTGGAATCACCTCACGTGGCCTGCTCTCATGCCTGTTTTGGATGCAGCCCAGGATATGTTTCACTTTCTGGGCTGCAGAAAGGGTTATTTTGAGCTCTTTGTCCAAAAACATTCCTACGTCATTCTCCCCAGGGCTAGTCTTGATCTATTCTCCAGAAAGATTGCAGAGGTTTGGCAATTTGTTTGTAACTACTGTGATCAGCCCCTACCCAGTCCAAATGTCACCAAGATGTTAAATAAAACGTGTTCCAGTGTTTCTTCCTTTTCTTCCATAAATTGCAGCTGAACACCCAGTTATCTACCCCAAGTCTTTGTTTCTGAAGGAGTTTTTGCAACTACTTATTGGAGAATGTGAGTAAAGGAAAAGACAACACATTTCAAAATCAGATGTGGAAGATCTTGTTCAGGGTTTGGCTTCAGGTCAGACACATAAATCTTAAGTACCAGATATAGATCTTGTGATCATCTGGCTCTTTGCTGTATGTTTGTTTTAAAAGTCCTTGGCTCCATAACAGATATTTTTCTTCTAAATTAGTTTCTATAAAAGTTCTTCATTTTACTTGGTAGTCTCCTAGCAGAAAGCAGCTCCTTGGAGAATGTATGATAATGGTGTAATATTGAGGCAAAGTTCTGGCAGGATTTCATGGACTACTTTTATGATGTTTCTACTTGATTTTCCCATTATAGGCTTACAAAGCCAAGATTATCTTAAGCATGTCAGTCCTGTTTAAATCCAGTTGGTTATTTTTATTATGAAAATTAACATTTTTAAAGTGCTTTGCTGGATTGGGGCCCAGATGATTGTTACATCTTCCAAATTAAAGCTTCCTTGATCATCATAATAAGGGAATTATAGCAATAATTATTAATGAATATTGTTACTGTGTAAATTCCCCTGTGAATCTAACTGCATATAGGAATTAGAGCATTGGCTCCAATAGTTTATTAATGTGCCTTAGCAGTCTTACTGCAATTTATTTACTTTCTTGCTTACTGATAATTATTTCTATTTCTGATAAAAATAAATCCTTTGTGACTTGGAGGTGGGCTGTTTGGATCACATAGGAGTAGATAATAAATCTTCAAAATTCTCCCTGTTGAGGAAAGCAAGAAAGTCTAAACAGTCTGAGTTGACCTTTAAAAGGTAAAAGTCTTTCTTTTCACATCTTGGAAGAAAAGCAGCAGAGAAGTTAGGAGCCTCCAAGTGTATCTTGGATCTAAGTCCTTGTGTCAGTGAAAAGCAGAATTTGAGAATAAAAATGACTTTACATAGGCTGGGTTATTTTGACAAGCTGTTCCTACTTTTCAGTGAGCATTTCTACAGCTCATAGAGGTGAACATAGAAATGGTAGCACTAACAGACTTGGTCTTTCCTGCTGGTTTATTCATTATGGATTCTTGACTTTCCATTGTGATAAACAGCAGGGAAGAGTCTTTACTGCATTGCTGTCAGTGGCAGTTTTGAATGCTGAAGCAGTTCAGGGTGGGTCTCATTTTGCTGGCATGGAGCAGTATTTAGGAGTCTTCTTTAACTTTTATTTTAATAAGCCTAGGATAATTGCAAGGAAACTTCTGGATGTCAGCAGCCAGGAGAACTCATATATTTCCTTCATCCAGTTGGATGATGGGGAGCTGCTGCTCTTTCTTCTAGCAGCAGCAACTTCTGATAAAGTTCAAGGCTTGGGTGCCAAAGTTATGATCACAAGTCCTGTACCTCAGCTTGCCATGCCGTCAGTGCTCCCAGTCTGGGGATGATTGGTGTCCAAGAGAAGCTTAATGCTGTGGTGGAAGGAAAGCTGGAAAGGGTGTAGAGAATGTGGCTGTCTGGAGTCGCATGTGAAGTAAATGTCATGTTGTAGTACCACACAGAGACAGAAATGGGAGAAATTGAGAACCACAAAAGCTGAGATGCAACTAGGTTTCAGTTGGGCTTTTGTTTGTTTGGTGTGTGCTGTGTTGTTTTAGGGTTTTTTTTTTTTTTTCCTTAAAAATGGTCAGAGTCTGAATCTTTAAAGGAAAACCCAGAAAAGTGAGCTGGCTTGGTAAGAAGGGCAAAGGCTGTTGCAGGGCAATGTTACAACTACTTGTACTGCCCTATGTCTAGATGTGTTTTTGAGGAATTATTTTATGATGAACACTGTAGGTATTTTCCAGACACACTGCAGAACTATAGAGAGAGTTGTACAAGACACATTTTCTCTAGTTTATGGCTTTGTTGTCTGGTCTTAATGTCATGACAACTAAAGTCTTGTATGTTTCCTTTTAAAGCAACAGTGGTGTTCATTGATATCTCAGCTTGTTTTTATGGAGACAGCAGATAAACATAACTACTTTTGTGAGAAGCATAACTAAATACTATGAAGCAAACATTTCCCACGCTACAACAACCCTGCAGTCCTGCTAAAGTTTATAGAAACTGCCAGTAGCTCTATAGCAAAATTGGAGCCTGTAGGTTAGAAAGCAATTCTTCAAACCCTAGCCACAGTTTTAAGTTGTATAGCCGTTTGAATGTCACTAATTTGTGCTCCATGTTTTGTACAGTGCAGCAGCAATTTTGTTTTATATTAGGAAATAAGAGGAAGATAGTGGTAAGAGGCATCTATCCGATTCAGTGCTTCTACTACAAAAGATTACTAGCTTTTTAAGATGTGATAACATATCAGTAGTCTGGAAATACACTGGTAAGATCAAAATTGAATTCGTTAGAGGATTACTGTCCTTCATTGTCAGGTTATCTTAGAATATTACTCAATCTGATAGGAACAAAACCTTTTATGTGCTTTATGGCAGAAAATGCACTGAAAACAAGGGGAAGAGATGGAATATGGCCAATATCACTTTTAAGTTCAAGACTAACTTAATTTGCTCTTTAGAGGTCAATGAATAGATTTATATTTAATTCTCTAATGGATAACTTATGTTATTTATTTTAAAGTTGTATGCCTGCAGTTGTTTTATTTTAGACCATTCTCATGCTTGAAAGAAACAAATAATTTCTTTGAGAAATTGGGTGGAACTTCAGTATAATGAAACTTCTCTGAACAGGTGGGCTGTATCAGTGACATTTAACTAAATCTTAAGTGCCAGATGGTATATTTGCAATTTATTTCAGGATTTGGCCATAGATTCATTGTTTGCCAGTATCCATATACTGCTGTTATAAATAAAAGCTTTATATAGAGAATGGAGTCCACCCCTTTCTGTAAATCCTAAAAAATGCAGCCCTCAAACACACAATTAAGCTAACACAAAAGGATAGTACCTTTTGATATTCTTCAGAAGTTAGTTTTCATGTGGGGTAGCTAGAAGACTTGCATATTTGTACTTTTTCTTGATGTTGCTACTTTCCTTCATGGACAGTTAGAGTGGGATACACAGTACATGTCCATTAAGCTGTTCACTGCAATTTCCTTTCCTTTGAAACAAGCTGTGCCTTTTTCTTTCAAAAATACAGTCTCTGTATGCCTGTTAATATCTCAAGCAAAAAATAACTAAAAAATTAACAGGCAGCTTATGTCAACTCAGAGGCCTAAATGGTTACATTGACATTATTCATCTCACTAGTCAGATGGAGAACTGTAAGATGGACAACTACAAAAAGGCAGTAATTTAACTGTTTTGGTGGATTTTTTTTGCGGGGGTGGGGGGAGGGGGAATGTGGAAGGAGATTGTTTCTTAACTTCTGCATTCCAGAAGGCACAGTATTTAGCCTTATATGGTGATTTGACTCCCATGGAACATTTCCTGTAATTGTCAAGGAGCTGCTGTTAGTTTTTGCAGACCTCAGTAATTGAAAGAACATTTGGAAAATTTTCTTTAATTTATCTTCAAACAGTGGGAGAATGTTGCAGTCCTTCAGCCATCCCATCATTTGCCATGAAAATGTTTGGTCTTGGAACTATATCAGTAAAAAACACTGGCCAGTGACTAGAAATATTTATTTTGCATTAAATTGCTTACTTTTTTTTTAATCTGTGAAATGTTTAGCTTAATTTGTCTGTATTAAAAGAATTGGTGAACATTTAAATGTGTACAAAAGATGTGTTTCTGATACTGTGTCATCATTTTTCATTTTGATTTTTGCTGTTAAAATCAGAAACTGCAATGCTACAGTCATTGGACCAAAATTTTTCTTTCAGAAATAGACCACACCCATTCAAAAGTATCCTTTATTTGTTTTTTACATACTTACTGTTTACTCATTCAAAACCAATATTCCCACAGTATATCTCATGGTAGCATTTCACTTTGGGACTAGAAATCGAGCTCATACTTCCTCAAAACAAGTCCCAGTTTTGTTTTAGTACCGTTGCTTGAGCTTCTTCTAAAAAAACCGAGCTTGCATACCCTATGTTGTGGTTGCAACCCCTTATGTTTTGTAGTTCATATCATATGTTGTGCTTCTCACAAAGTGCTGTCTGTTATTCCTTTGTCTGTTCAGACAAAGTTTTAGACATTAGTCTCTTCATTCAGATATCAGCATCACCCCGTGGAAATAGCCTATTATGTATGTGCTGGTGAAATCTCATTTTTGTTGGAAAAAAAAATAAAAATCATGTAAGACCCCAAAAAGTTTATGCAGCATGGGGAGGAGGAAGTAAAGAGTCACATAAACCAGTTGCACTGATACAGGTTAGAAAATAAGGCTTAAAGGAAAGAAAGCTTCTCATTCCCATTTTCTATTGAATTTGTAACCCTGGTCTGGCTTAATTTTGTGTTTTCCCCCAAAGGTGAAAATTTACATATTTAATTGATTTTCCACTAAATTCTCACTGATAACAGAGTTTCTGCTTCTACTAATTGCTAGGCTCTTCCCCCTGCAATCTGTGATGCATATTTAGAACTCATCATTTCATATTGTCTCTTCATTTGCAGTTTGCAATTTCTCACAGTGCATTTCTAAGGTGAAAGATTAAAAACATGATTGTTCCTGGATTTGAGAATGCATATTATTGCAGGGGAAATTCCTTCCTAGGAGAATCCAAATGTCTGATTCAGTTTTTATTTGGAGGAACACAGTTGTTCCCAAGCAGAAAAGAACTTTTTTTCTCCCTTTGTATTTTTATGTTTATTTTCTCTGGTCAGACAGAGCTAACGCTGTGTGTTGTGTGATGGAAGTGTTGATTCAGAGAACTGTGAACAAATATAGATGAGAAATTCAAAAGCCACGCTCTGGCAGAGAGGAGAAGGGCTGGTGGTGAACAGCAGAGAATGATTGTCACTGAAAATACAGGCTGTTGGTAGCAGAGAAGTGGGAAGGTTTCTGCCTATTTTGTGTCACTTTTTGCTTCTTTACTGGCAAGCTACTGATCTAGATTGACCTGAATTTGAAAACACTTGGTGGCACTGACTGAGAACTATGTTTGACTTGAGGATAAAAATTAAATACTGGCCTCCCACTTCAGTTTTCATGTGATTTTCATGCACCCAAATGCTATCTCATGTTGCTTATTAGGAAGCACAGGGACATTTTTGTCATTCAAAAGTTTTTACTATGACATGCAAAATTAGTAAAGAATGAAATAAAATTAAGGTGAGCAAATAATGTATTCCTTCTAGTGGCTCATTGTGGGAAAAGACATGCTCATTTCCTCCATCATTGCAAAGGCAAGGACAGCAGTCCACTCTGAAAAGCTATAATATGCTTTCTCTGAGTTTGCAAACTGAGTAGAAAACAGATAAAAATCTAAATGTGCAGATTACAAAGTGAGCAGGAGAAAATGCCTTCTGACTATTGTGTACTTTGTCACTAGTATTAATTTGCAGAGAGAATATAAGTTGGTATTTCTGTGGTTTGGCATCTGAAACGCTTTTTCAGGGCATCAGATGCCTGTGGCCACAAGATCTCTGAATCGGGAGCGTGCTGTTGCCCAGATTTCTGGAGTTGGCAGGGTGTGTTCAGCAGAGTGCTCTGCTGCAGCACACAGGGGCACAGTGGGCACTGTCATGACTTTGGTCTCGCCCTTCTGACACGTGCTGTGCTCTGGGGAGGACCTCAGCCCTGCCCTGTTGCAGTGGTCTTGTCTAGTGATCTGGATCTGTGGCTGCCCTGGCTGCCGTCAGCCCAGCCCCAAACTGCTTGTTCAGGGGCTGTGGACTTGTGCCTCTGAGGCAAGGGCTGCCTGTGGCCCCTGGCTACCCAAGCCCCTGCCCTCACCCTGTGGCCCCCTCCCACCCAACTCCAGCAAGATGTTTGGATGCAGCAGTTTATCTCTTGTTTGTATGGTAAAAGGCTTGTCATTAAAGCATTTCAGTCAGCTGGAAACATTTATTGGCTTGAGCTTCATGCTTAAAAAGAGTTGGCAGCCTGAACTTGTTGCTATGCTCTGCACAGGCAGTGGCCCTGAATTTCTGCTCACATGGATACTTGGATTTTTCTCCTTTTTGGCAAAACACTTAATTCAGTTGATTCCTGTGGTGTACCCTGAATTTTTGTAGGTCTTTGGATGATGATATGGAGAGGAGTCTGGCTTTAATAGCAGGCAGCCCAACACTGAATTGCTGCTGGGTCAAGCATAGGCTTGCTTTGTCTATCCTGTGATGTAAATTGGTAGTGTGATGACCAATAAAGAAAACAGAGGGAGTTATTAACTAATGATGGCTAGAACAATCAATCCAGAGGTCAGGAAAGTCATAGAAGAAGCAGGTATAGTAGAGTGCAAAACAGCAGTATCAAAGATGATACAGGAAAAAAACATATCAAACAGACTGTTTCCTCAGCTCAAAACATATGAAGAGGTTCAGTTGCCCTAAGGGTTGGCCAGGTGGCCTGAGGACAAGGATGTGACCAAAAAAACATGTGAAGAGAATTTTCCTGTCAGTATTACAGTCAGTCAGTATAGTCCAGTATAGTTCCTGTCAGTATAGTCTGTGGAAGCATATGCTGCAGCAAGTCATGCTGCACTTGATGCTAGCTTTGGATCAGCAGTGATTTGAAGTAGATCGCTCTGTAAACATTGTAAACCATTTGGAGGGAAGTTTTCTGTGTTATCTTGGATACAGCCTTTGTTGCTGTTTGAGTGCAAAGGCCTAGGAGAACATGAAAGTAGTACTCTCTACAGCTCTGTATCTGTAACTGGCTCTTGGAGCTCTTGGGACATTTGGAGTGGTGTTTTTCTCAGTATATATGGAATCTCTTTTACACTTGAAATATGGCTGATACATATAGTAGTCTGTTGTACCAATAACTATGGTTACTATATTTTCTTTTATTCTTCTTTTGTTTTATATTATAACTATAAATAGTATGATTTTTTTAAAGCCTGTGCTATATTACAGAATACAGTATAGTATAAGTAGTAGGGAGAATCATATTGGCATGCAATTTATATAATCGTATTAAATGTCATGATTGTTTTTCAATAATGTTTAAAGAAAGCATTTGCATATAATTAGTATCTTTGACATCTTGGAACAATGGCTTAAACAGTAAAGCAGAACAAGCAGCAGTTTTGTTGTGGTACATGTTTAGGTATTGGTAGCAATGTGGTGCACAGAAGATCAAAGTCACATTTTCAGCTTAAATGACTGAACTGGAAGTCTTGATTTTGTTCAGCTTCGTATGACTTCTCTGTAGGAATTGATGTCCAGCTCAAATTCTATGCCTGACTCCATAGGTTCTGTGAGATAGTTCTGGTTAAATTCCTATTGTTCTGTGCCCTCCGGTACTTTCCATTACTGTAGTGCTGAAAAGTCAGAGTCATCAGAGATCACTTTAAACAAACAAGAAATCTGTCCCTCTCCCAGTGAGAATTACTCATAGTAGTTATGAGTGGAAGTATAACATAAAAGGCAAAGACAGATGGGGAATTGCAAAGAAACAGTGAAAGAAAATCATCCATTGAGGATAGTGGTCTCAGCTTTCCAGAGCAGCCTACATGCTGTCAATTTAATTTGCAATTATCATAGCAAACAAGATTTAAGAAAGGGTTTGAAGGAGGGCAATGCAATAACTTCGCAGGTGTTGCAGAGTTCTTCCAAAGTGTGAAGTGTAATGGGAGGAAGCACAGAAGTGGTTCACTGAGAATTTAACAAGGACATAATGAAAAATAACTTGCAGACTAATTGTAAGTTGGCTGTTCAGTACCAAGTGAGAATAATAATGAGAGTAGTCCATGGAACCAGTGTGAACTTGCTTTTATTTGTCATACCAAAGAAAGAAGTGGAGGCAAGGAGAGAAGTCACATGCTCTGATAAAGTGCTGTCTTTGTCCAGGACGGAGGAAAATATTTTGTATTAATTTGTTTCTAAAATTATGAGAATCTGGACAAGGGTATTAAGTGCATATTACAAGATTTTATATGAGCAATATTATGCAGAAAGATTTTGCAAGTGAATTTAATGATCTAAGGATGATTTGGGTTAGAGATAACATCCAGACTGACACAGTGATTCAGAAAGAATCTGGCAGAATAAATTTGTGGGGGTGGGTAATGAAAACCCTAAGTTGTCTATGAGGAGCCTAAACTGATGCCTGAATTTACAGTATCAGAAATACTGTCTGAGAGACCAATTTGAAAAGAATGAGGTAGTATTGAAGTAGAGGTACAGCATCTAAAGAGGAGATAATAGTTGATACTGTGTCTATCAATGAGATTGTACTAGAGTAAAGTTTTAGGAGGAAAAAGACCAAAAAATTCTCCAGAAAGCATAGAAGAAACCATGAAGTTGTTCCTTTGAATCACATCCAGAGCAACAGTTAGAGACATCAGGATAAGACTGTGCTAAGGTAGCCAAAACATCAGAAGTAAAAACTGGTAAACATGAAAAATTATTGGCATGTCAGGAAGAATGAAAGTGAGCCCACTTTCTGAGGCCTGGATAACTGCAAATCATAGAGATTTAAGGAGTTTAATTTGCACATTTTTAGTGCAAAAAGTAAAAACCATCAAGAAAGGAAGAACATCAGGACTTGGAAGTGCTAGGTAAATGGTTGGACTAAACGATCTCAAGGATCTTTTCAACCTAAATGTGTGTATGATTCTATAAATCAAGGCTGAGGTTAGACTATAGTGAGAGAATAACAAATGTAAAATAGAGGCGCATAAACCAGCAAAATTTGCAAAAACTAATTACAGAAATAAAATGAAGAGTTGTAAGATGTTTATAAGAAATGGCAGCATTTAATGGTTTTGTGGTCTCAGAATATACTCTGCTAAAAATGGGATCCTGTGTTTGAGAGTACCTGACAGTCTACTGTGTAGTATGTCTTAAAACCTTACATGCCATGAATACTTTCCCATTCCAGATTGAAGAGAAAGTTCCC
This sequence comes from Agelaius phoeniceus, assembly GCF_051311805.1. Lineage (NCBI taxonomy): Eukaryota > Metazoa > Chordata > Aves > Passeriformes > Icteridae > Agelaius > Agelaius phoeniceus. Next base: position 45,484,664 of record NC_135269.1, on the reverse strand, counting down.
AATTCTGGAGTTTCTACTTTGAAAGGGTAATTTTCCAGGCGGGCTGGGAGGCTGTGTATTATTCTGGAACTGGTTTTCATGATGAAGGATAAATCTTTGTATTTTTTCTTGTGGGTTTCTGACATCTATCTAGGCATAGTAAAAATGAGAATGTCTCATTTACATGAGAAGTGTGGAATAGGCAGAGTAAAGCAAGGAGAGCAGGGCATTTTCATTATCTCCTTTTCATCAGAAACAAATCAGGGAATGCTAAAATTACAATTAAATACACAGAGAAGGCAATCAGCGTGGATTGTCATATTGTCACAGCTTTTGTCAGCATGGATTGTCAGATATTTTTGGGATGCCTGTCTAATACAGTGAAATACCCAGGCAGTACTTCAGTGTAATGATACCTGTAACACTCCTATTTGTTTGCTGATGCCAGTAACTTCAAGAAAACACTGGTTTGTCCAGTTTCTAGCTCTTACCCTTCTAAATTGTAAAACCCTTCTTATATTTGTTATTTTCCAAAGAAATTGTACCAGATTCTATTTGTATTGTTCATGCTTCTTATGAAATTCCCTGATAGATGTAAGACTTTATTCTTGAGGAGCCCACCATATTACATACAAATTCTAAAATATCAGGCAAGTGTTGCTGACATTTTAACAATTTTTTCCCACATAAATAGTTATTTAACTGATGTATTATAGTACCAATGACAATCACATGGAGATGTTTTCCATTTCAAACTTCTGAATTCAATGAGTAATTTAACTTTCTCTCATAAAAAAAGCAAAAAGTTGGTTTCTTTCTGAGTCAATAATCAAAATTAATATTCTGGACAGAACTGTCCAATATGGCACTTGTGTTGTGGTATTTACATATGAAATCAGGTTTAAGCAATTTTTCATTTTCTTTAAGGAATCCCAAACATAGCTTGAATAGGGAGAGTGATCATGTTCCTGAAATTACCATGTCTCTTTCCCTATGTCCAGGAAATATTCTTGTTAAATCAAATGAAGGGGAGATACAGTGACTGAATGAAATGTGTAAATTGAGTGGTCTACATGTTAGTACCTACAAGTGATCGACACGCTCTCAGTCTGATCCTACGTGGCAGAAATCTAACCAACAGAGTCCACAAACATAAGAATGATTCAACTTGCCCTTAAACAGACAACAAGAGCTGAACTGGTTCTGACAGATTTCTGACAGTGAATGGGCATCTTACTCTGGCGTAGGCATGGGTTGCTATCTGTCCAAATTCAGGTGTCTAGCTGGAGAACAACATAGTAAGAAGTGGGAGATGTCCACTGTATTGGTAAGTGCAGGATGAACTAGTCTGCACTGCCTACATGAGCATTCTTTTCCCAGTAAACTTCCCACTTAGGACTGATTAGAGTAAGACCAGAGTGAACTCATGGGGACTGCATGACCTGGGGCATGAATCTCATCTTTGTGAGGTTTATTCCCATTCTGAATAAACCTTCTAATCTGATTAATTAAGGAGTCAGGTGCGCAACATCACCTGGTGATATGACTTTTAACTTCTAGCTTAATGCTTGTCAGAGATTATTGTGACCCAGCACTCAGTATTGTAATGGATGAAGAATTTGACAAACTAAACGTCTGATTTTGATGTATTTCAAAGTAGTGATTAACATTATAGCTTTGGTAGCTGTTGAGAAAGGATGTACCAGATGGACATACGGGAATTTCTTGGAGATACATTTGCCAACCCACTGAAATGTATGGGCATGCCTCAGCATAAGGGAAAGCAGTAGATGCTGCATGTACTGAAAGGTGATTGCTTTGGTGAGAGACAAATAAAGGAAAACTTCTTCCTGAATTTCTGCTGAAAAAGCTTCTATTTATTCAAGTTTCCAGACTGTATGCCAAATCCTACTTGCTCCAGACAGTTTTCCATTAACTTCCTTGGTAGGACTCTGAATGTGTACAATTGCAGGAGAGTTGATACTTTAGCCCAGATTCAGGTTTTCAACAATATGTGTCTCTGTGCTGAAGTTCCATCAAGATTTTTTGTTTTGCCAGGAATAATTAATTATTATTATCTTACTAACTTCTTGAATATATTTTAACCAACCTCAGTAAGAGTTCTTTATCTTAGTGATGATGATGATGTATTTTAGTGTCTAAGGAGCAGAGCCAAACTGTCAAGGCTAAGGAATAATTCCATGGCATTCAGGAAACTATAGGTCTGGGTGGTTCATGCAACAGTGTTCCCACACAATGCAGTTTGGCAACGCAAGGGTAATCAAAGATACTTGCTATGTTATTTTTAAATACTACTTTGGATTTTCACCTCAGTTATGACTTTGTTTTCCTTTTGTCCATCTTTTTCTTATGCAACAGTGGCAGTTTTGGGTTTTGTGTGTAAGAGATGTGTGTCAGAGATGGGGACTGCCCAGAGGCTGCTGAAGACAGAGGCTGAAATAGGGTTGATATACTGTCAATGAAGCCTGTTTAAATGACAGGGGTGCTGGAAAAGTATGCTGAAAAGGCTGGAAGATGGTCAGATCTGTGGAAAGAAGTAGAAACTCTGGAACATACTTTAATTGATCTGGCAGATACAAATTATGTGCTTTGTTCTAGACAAAAATGATGTATCTATGTGGGTCTATGCAGATAGAATATAATATATGCTCTCTCATAAGAGGATTCAAGTGAGAACGGACTTGTTTGCTGGTACAAACGTGGTTCAGGTGTGTATGGGGCAAAGAATATGTCATGGGGTAGGAAGCTTTTACATCTACCCTGTGCTTTCAGAGGTTCACTGTGCTTTGAACATGGGGTTAGGAAAACATACTTGCTTCTCATGCTGCACAGTCAAAGGAGTCTGCAGAGAATACAGACTTCAAATAAAAGGCTCAGATAACACAGCATTTTTTGGAGGTCAAAGAAATGCAGAGTCTAGATTAAACACTCTGCAATATGTAAATGCCATGTATGTTGGAGTTACATTTGAGTGCTGCAGGGGGAAGCCTGTGTCTGCATCCTGTTTTGGATGGAATATTGTTTGTTGCAGCACAGCAATTGCCCAGCCCCAATTGTTTTAGCGATGAGCTGATCGATACCCCATTACTGGATGTAACAGTTGCTGCAGGAAGTGCACAGAAAATTTTAATGCATGAATTATGCATGCTGTCCTCATTCTTTAGTCTCAGAGCATAGTGACAGAAATTGTAAAGATGACTGGGGTAGTTTCTTGCATAAAGTGACTGCAGTGAAATCCTTCATATTTTCATGCACACAAGCAGCATTGAGTGGGACGGCCTATTTAAGAAGATATAAATCCCTGAGCTTACAGCACAGAATGCTTGATTTGAAAGCATTGCAGCCATGTACAGAGCCAGTTCTTGTGCTGTCTAAACCTGCTTTCTGCTGAAGGTTGGCTGAGGGATGCTAACGGCTGTGCTCTGCTCTGAGGTCACAGTTTGAAGTGTTTTTTGGTTGGTTTTTGGGGTTTTTTCCTTTAATTTGTTTTCTGCCGCAGGAGAGGATCTGCGAAGTTTATTGGTTTAACAATCCTTGTATTTTTTCAAAGATGCAAACTTGGAATAGTTACTATGAACAAAAGGACAAGAAGGAATTCACCATCTAAGGTAAAAAGGGATATTTTTTATTTGTGGATTTGAGTGCGGTAGAGGGAATATGCTGAGAAAGGATTATGATGATGCAGTGTGGTTACATTGACTCAGATACCTGGGCTGGAACGCAGAGTCAGGATTTTCAGGTGGATATAACTGCAGCGATCCTACTAGTCTGATAAATGGTTGTTTAAATGTTGCTGAGACTAAATACTGTGTTTGAATCCTGCAGTTTGTTCAAGAGTGTACATTTCTGATCAATTTTTGTCTGCTATAGATGACTGCGTTGTGGGGAGGGGCAGGACAGTCACTGAGATGATCAATATAATAACATGATCTGTTTCATTAGAGGTCCTAACTGAATAATGACAGTGAAATTTCATTGACCTTTTTTCTTCTTTCTGTGCATTTTCTGTAATATTTGCAAGCTACAGTAAAATGTGTGCCAGGAAAATGCATTCCAGAATCTACTGCTTGTCTGTCCTGTAAATAACAAAGATGATAATACTGTTACATTTTGGATAAAAATCTGTGCTTTCATTCAGTGAATAGACAAGCCTGTCCTTACTGTCCTTCAGAAAACGATGTACTTTTAGAAATTTTACATATAAGTACAGCTATTTCTAATTATGGAACTTGCTGGAAATTTAAAAAAAAAATAAAAGCAGTCTACCTTTCTTTAATTTGACAGTTTTGGATATATTCAAGAAAATTGTCTAACGCATATAGATGTACAATAGAGATACCAGCTTTTAAAAGAAAAGTTAAATTACATGTTTTAATTAAAATTGTTTACCACAGTAAATGCTGAAAAATTCTAGATCCTATTTTTTGCACTTGTAGATTTTCATATTTTGGAAAAAGGAGTACAAATGCTTGTGTTCAGCTTTTGTGTTCAGTAGCATGAAGACATACCCATACTTTCGAAGAGATATATTGTCAGAGAGTACTGAGAAATAGCTAGTTTAATAAACCTGAAAGCTGTTTCCTATGTGATCTCAAAGCCCAAGGTATTGCCAGTAAGCATTACAAGCATTCACAACAGTATGCTACCCTTCCTTGGTAAATGCCTTTTTATTTTCAGTTTACATTGTAATTTTACATTTACATGTAATAACGCCTAACGGGCAGTTTTGGATCCCTGACTCCTTATGCTCCATTTCCACAGAAACACATACGGAGCCCTGTCTCAGTGAACAGTATGTGTTTGCTCGTTAATTACCAAATAATCAGCTGGAAGCACGCTGTACCAGAGATCAGGCATTGTTAGTATCGCCCGACTGAAACCGAGCGGTCATGGGGCTGAAGCGGCGGTTTCCAACCCTGGGAACGCATTCCTTGTGCGGGGCCGCCCTTCGCCACTCTCCGCGCCGTACCGGGGGAGCTCGCAGGCCCAGCGTGGCGGGCAGGGCCCGGCGGGGAGGTGCGGGCAGGGCCCGGCCGGGAGGTGCGGGCAGGGCCCGGCCGTGCCGGCGGAGCTCCTGGGCAGGGCGGTGCAGGCAGGGCCCGGCCGTGCGCGGCCCCGGAGCCAGGGCGGCCTGCGGGATGCTGAGTCACGGCGGCACTGGGAGGGGCTCGCCGGGCTCCGGAGCAGCCACGGCTGCGAGATCCAGCCTGGGGAAGGGGAACACACCTAGAGAGGGGGGTTTAAAATTCTGGCCGGCAAAGGCTGGGTCTGGCGTGTGCTGAATGCCAGCACATTGCTGGGCGTGCGAGCGCTGGGCCGGGAACGCGGCGGGGATGGCAGCGACAGCAGGGAGGAGCTCTCGCTGTGGCACTAACAAGGGAGATGTGTATGATAGCTGGCTGCTCGCAAAGATGCTCGTCAGTCTTCATTTGCCATGGAGGATTTACTCTATTTTCCGTGCTTCTGCCATGATTTATTACCTGAAATGCGTAATTTGAAGATTAAGCAGGCTTTCAACTGTGAAAACAGATGTAAAAATGAGAATAACTAACAGCAGAAAAAAAAAACTTCCTAAATTCATTTCATTCAGTTAACTAGGGAATACCTAGCTTCAGTTTTCATGGAAACTTAAGTAAATTAATGGAAATGTATTTCTGTGAGAGAGAATTTCACATGTGTGCATTTAAGGGTTGCACATTCAAATACTGAATTCTGAACATATGTGTTTTACGGAATATGGCTCAGCTGTTGCAATGCTTTGCTACTATATGGAGATGTAGCAGTGAGTGAACATTGCTTGCATTCTTTGACTGTCATAGATAAAAAGCATCACAGCCGTAATCACAGTGACATGGATCTTATAACAACAATATTGGTTTTTTCATTTTTTTCACATTGAAGGTGAGGTACCTAAATTACCATTTTTTTCACATTGAAGGTGAGGTACCTAAATTACCTGTTTAATGAGAAAACAGGTACATGAATTAAAGGTAAAAAATTGGAAATATGAATATTTTCTAAAGAATAATGGCTGGGTTTCCAATGCATTTGAGAAAGGTATCCAGGGCCCATTGAAATTGCCTAGGGACCGTGATTGTTGGTCACTTTGATGAGATTTTCAAAGGAGCATACATAAATATTTTAGTCACTACAGAGCAAACAGCTTGAATAAAAGAGAGAAAAGCAAAGGCAGCCCAGCAACTATTTGCTGTTTATATATGTAATTCGAGGAAGAACAGATTGGTGGTAGTGTTCTTGTCCACAATCTCCTCAGATAACTGGCTAATTATATAATTTAAAATAACAATAAGTAATCCATGGTGCTATACAGAGAAAAGGGTAAAGAAGGGACAATCTTGCAAGCATCTTATTAGTAAGGAATAGTGTTAGGAAAAAAATGGCAGCTTAATGTGGATAGAAGTGTCCATTAATAATGTGTTGGAATATTGTCTTTCTTGTTCTCATTATAAAGCCAAAGATTCAATTATAGTACTTAGTTTTCTCAAATTGCAACTTTGCAAATTTTAACTGACTTGGGCTTAATTCTGGAAAATTGTCTTTTGATAAATACATTTACAATCAGAGAATTGATGCATGCTACCAAATCGTATTGATTTTGTTCTTGCTCTGGGCTGTAAAGCAGATCCATTCAGTTCAGTTAGTAACCGAAGGGGTGACTAGTAGAAAAATCAGGAGCTTTAAGAGCTGATGCTTTAGCATCATGTGAACTTGAATGAACACAGATCAGTTCTCACTCCCTGTTGCAGTAAAGTAGCATTATCATACTTCTGAGTTATGGCCTTGTGATAGGTAAAAGGAAAGGTTTTTTTCTTCTGCTCAATATTGGTTTTCATTTGTTACTATAAAGAGAAAGCAGATGAGAAATTAATGCATATTCGTAAGAGGAATTAATATCAGGAATTAATGCATATTAAGTTATCATGCAGTTGGTATTGTTCCAAAAGTGGCAAAATACTAGATTAGCTGTAAAGAAATGTTTCAGCATGTATCTTTGCAAGCAGGAGCATGCTTCTAAATTATTCATAACACATTGAAAAATGTTTTTTTCTTGTAATTCACTATATTATATACTGTTATTAGTCATTTATTTTTTTTACATTTTATCCCATGGTTGAGAAGTAATCACTGAGAATGAGATTGCTTTGAATGATTAAATAGGTCTTCAGGCACTTAACAATTAGCAATTGTATAAAATAATTTAGAGTGCATAACATATGGATACTTTACCACTGCAGCAGAAAAATGTCTGTATGTAATACCTGCTTGTTCAAGAAGTCTGTTCCTTAAGTACTAATTTTTCAGCAGTAACTGAGAATAGGCAAGTTTTCCTTCTGTTAACATTTTCCTGTTGATGAAATTAGAAGGATGACAGAGTTGAGTCAAACTTCACTCACTGGTAGCACCAAAAACTCATTTGACTTAGCTGATCAGAAAGAGAACTGAAACTTCTCTCATTTGCTGCAGATGTTGTTCACAGTACTGTAATATTTCAGTATATTGGAAAATGAGGTCTTGAGTCTCTTAGGAGAAAGTGGTAAGAGAAACCTGTGTCATAGGATTTGTACTGGTAGCATTTTTACTAAAAAAAAGCTGTCACACTAAAGATTACTTTATAAAAATAATTACTCAGCTGCCTGTAGGGTGGAGGCTATAAATTCATTGATTAATGTAGGTCAGGGAAATTACTTAGAATTTTTCAGCTGAGATTCTTGAGCTACATTGTATTTTTTATTTTTAAAATGTGTTTAGTGTCTGAAAACTTTGTCTGGTATGGGTACAGTAAAGCACAAAAGACTGGAGGAACAGTATAGCAGAAAATAAAACAGTTGTAGGCAGCAAAAATCTGTTCCTCAAGGTTTGATGTTGGCAGCAGGTATACTGCATAACATAATGGCACCAAAATTTGCAGACCTTTCAGCACAGGGAGTTCAAACACAGGCCATTCTTCTGGGTGCTGGAATATGACTTAACCCCACGGTGTTTGTTCCTGTTCAGTCCAGTGGCCAGTCTCCCATCCTGAGTCCTTCTTCAAAGGCATGGGAGTGGTGATCTTATTAATTGGATATGAGGCTGTTCCCACTGCATCCTGTTACAGGATGAAATAGATTACCCTTGGGCTGTTTGTTTGCTTCTGTGTGGAGAAACCTAGCAGATTGTAAAAGTGTTATTGCTGCTCTTGACATCAGATAAATGCCACCAGTTTGACATTTTTGTGTCACAAGACTTCATACTTATTGTTACTGTCCAGAAAATAGTGTTAGAAATTAAATAAAAAAAATTCATTGAATTAATTGATGGAAATGAAAAACTGTAATTAATTGTGCCTATATAGTTCTGGTAATAATGTTCACTTTGATATCCCAGCAAACACTTCAGCAAAGTTTAGGCTGTATAGAAAACATTGACATCTGAAAAAAATTGAGTCTTTTAACTCATTAGATAGGCAAAATAATGAGCTTACATGTTATACACCATCATCAGAAAGTGCTTAGAAATTTCAGGACCTTGTATCCAGCCTGTGACAGATTCTAGTTTACCTTTTCCCCTGCAGGGAAGGTGGAACTGTTTTATGGACCAAAATACGTAGCCAATTATTGTAGGACTGGAACCAGACTCTTCCTAAGTTTGCTCTTAATTTAAGTTTCTAGGTCTGGAAGACTGGGCCCCTTTGAAAATGCTGTTAGTGTGGGATGAGTGGGATAGCTGCAGGGAATGATTGCAGAGTGGTCACAAATTTGGCTAGTCTTTGTCTTCCTCATGGGGCAGAGCATGCTGTTCCCTTGTGCTCTTTGATGAAAATATTTCAGGGATATCCTTAGGGAGAAGTCTCAGCCGGGAAACAGCCAAGGGCTGTGAGCTGGAAACTGGCAGACAGCTTTCTCTTGCCAAATAGAACAGAAGTATCAGAAGGATTTCTGATTTGTTTTACTTTTTTTTTTTTTACTTCTTTTAGAAAACCTGTTTCTTACAGTAACTTAACTTGAGTCCTTTCTGCTATAGTCACATATAGTTTAATGGGAATGAAACCAGTAGAAGGTTCCATTACTGCTGCTTCTGCAGTCTTTCAGTGTGATGCAGAAGGAAGAGGTTTTAGAATGGAAAAGGGGAAGCCACGCAAGGAAAAGCAAGACCTGCAGATTCCCTCACATCTTATCAGGGTGGTCTGTTTGGAGTGATTGGAAGATCACTCTAAGGTTGACCTAGGGTTTGAAGCTCTCATAATGAGCAGTGTGACCGTGTTCACAGGGGTTTTCAGGTGAGGGAAGAGACAAGAATGTTAACTCTATGTTCATAAGGCTTGATTTATTATTTTATGATATATATATTACATTAAAACTACACTAAAAGAATAGAAGGAAAAATTCTCATCAGAAGGCTAGGCTAAGAATAGAAAAGAATGAATCAACAAAGGTCTGTGACTTGGACAGAGAGAGATCTAGCTCTGCCATGATTGGCCATTAATTCTAAACATATACATGAGACTAATCACGGGTCCACCTGTTGCATTCCCTTGCATTCCACAGCAGCAGATAACCATTGTTTACATTTTGTTTCTGAGGCCTCTCAGCTTCTCAGAAGGAAAAATCCTAAAGAAGGATTTTTAATGAAAAGATGTCTGCAACAGAGCAGTTTTGTTATATGAATACAGTGATGCCTGTTTAGCCACAGCTTTGCCAACCTCTTGTAATGATTTAGTACAGGGTGTTCTCCAACCTAAATGATTCTATGACTCTAATATCACAAATGAAGAGTACATGAATTACTGATAGCATTTATTGGTATTAATCGGGTATTTCGTTATGCAGAATTACATTTGTACAAATCTTGATTTGTCCAGGCAACGCAATCGTCTCCTCTATGATTATTACATCTTGTGTGAATCAGACACTTCAAAACAAAGCTCAATATTAATAGAAGTAATAGCATAAAATATAGCATAGTGTTTGCTCCTCTGCTTCCTTGCACTGGGATTCATGGGGCTTAATATCAGCTGGCAGTGGCAGCCTCAGCACAACACGGGGCTGGTTTCCTACCATAGCTCAGGTTTCAGACAACCACGTTGTCCATGAAGGCTGTAAGCCAGGCCTAGGAGCTGAGCCTGAACTTTGTATCCATTACATGTAGCTCAGGATCTTCACATTGGCTACTACTGCCAACACTGATCTTCTGATCAGTAGCTTCTGATCTCTTGCCTGCAGCAACATCATACTTTGGGAGTTAGGCAGTTTTTTTTCATGGAAAGGAAGAAAATTTGGGATGTTAACCTGCACAAGTAGGTGCCTTTTTCTCTTAAGACAGAAAGAAATCCCAAACTGGCTTTTTAAGGCATTACTACATTTGTGATGGTAATGTAGCATTGTATTGATCATGGCTGCATGTATAGAATTAATTCTGCACTTTGTTTCATTACTGGTTTTATGCTCCACTTGAAACAGTGGAAACTACTGGAAAGGAGTTATATAGTTCTACTACTATTCCAGAAAAAAATAATAGTTTTGCTATTTACTGGGTTCAAATGCTTTGTCTTTACCAGAACTGAACGTTGCAGTGGAAATAGGAGTGTTCCGCCATTTACCTTTTGGGACTCCTGACCTGATTTTTCCTTTTTTTCCCGCCTGATTTGAAGCATCCCAGGGTTTGAAATGTATATCTGGGGATGGAAAGGGGGCATTTGTGCTGCTGGAGTTAGAGAAATGCTTGTTAGTAATTAATCTCCTTAGAAGCTAAAGAATAAGGAGCACTTGATGCTTCCCAGCACCCTATGTGTGCATGGAGTTCCTTTAATCTGCTGAGACAGCCTGATGTAGGCATTGAAACATGCTCAGCAGAGCCAAGGTGCCAGGAGAAAAACCAGTACATCAGTTCCTGCTGAGTTTCTCTCCTTCTTACTTCCTCCTTCTCTCTCAACTCCTCATCCTAGAGCTAACTTCTCTTTCTGCTCTGCCTCCTCTGCTCCCCTGTTCCAGAGGTCTTGTTGTGAGAGCACCTCAGACCCCAAAGCACCCCAAGCAGCAGTGCTGGGGCCAGGGCACATCACCCTCCCTTTTGATCCTTAAGCATAAGCTCTTCATCCTCTTACTAGGTAGCTTCAATGCATGGGGAAAGTGTGTTACCCCTCCTCTCTTCCTGTCCTCCTAGCCTGCATAGCTGCTCTGAAATCTGCAGACAGCTTTCCCATCGGAAAAGTTAGACTTTGCTAATTAATAATTTGACACCAATGATGTATGATACTCTCCTGTGTATTTGCTCTTCATGGTTTTAGTAGTAAGAAGCATGAAAAAATCCAGAAAGAGAAATTTATCATTCTGTCTATTTTTAGCATCCCAAGGGCTCCACATGTGCTGTATGAAATTGTAGTTTATTGATTAATTCACTAAATAGGCAAGAAGAGTTCTCATTCTGATGGCAGTGCACAAGCAGCTGCAACCCACAACACAGCTTCAGAATTGAGACAAGCTGCCATGTGTGGTGCTGTGGAGGTTCTGGGCAGTAGAGCTGTCCATATGCAGGTGTTCACAGGCACTGGGATGCAGCCAAATCCTCAGGAGCTTCTGGGTTATGCCATGAGCCAAAACTACAGGCCAAAATCAGGAGGTTACTATTCCTGATATTGGTGACAGTTTCTTTAGAGGATGTGTACCTTCTGTCACTTGCTGGTACATATACACAGCAGGGTCATCTTTGTGATTTTGAGGTTAGCATTTTGGATTTTTTGTTTGTTTGTTTTTTAAAATGCCTTGTTTGCTATAATCTTATGGCGTAAGTAATGATAAATCCTTATAGACATTGTATGTTTCATAAAATAAAGGCATGTTCACACATGGAACCAGTCCAAATTGAAATAGACACTTGGGTGTGAAAGCACTGCTTGCATATACTTGCAGAAGCTTTAGTGAAGCTATATATAGGATCACATAGTAAGAAGACAGAAACACTCTTCTCTTCCCCCCAAAATCCCCTTTGAATCTCAATTTGGGGTACATTTCAAAATAAAACAGACTACCTTAATTTTCACCTAGAATCTAGTCATTAATGAGGTAACACTTTAAAGAAGGAGATGCCAAACAGTTGAGTACATCTGGCATAAAATATAGACCTTCTTACCTTTTATTTCTGTTAGAAAGATCTGCCTGGGCTACAGCAACCACAAGTCCATTGGTAGCCTGGTAACAATCCAGACCATGAAGATTTTTTTAAATGGGCTTTTGTTGAGAAAAAAAGAGAACCATTGTTTTCCAGAGTGTGGTAAAGAACCTTTGCCAATCACTTCATCCAAGTAAGCATTTAGTATTATTCAGAAAACTGGTAGTGTTGGTTATTTTTCTGCCATTGTTTCTACAGAGCATCTTTACCTGTCTCAGACACCCAGGACTGGCTTGTCACACAGGATGTTTTGGGTGAAAGTGGCTACAGTTCAGATTTTTTGGGGAGCATAATGCAAGACTGTGAGGAGGGCTGTGCTGGACCAGATCTAATCCAACATCCTAGCTTGAGCAGTCACTAAGAACAAACACTTCCCTTGCTTTACCTTCCAGCCTTCAGCTACTCAGTGAATCCCTGATCCAGAGACAGCTGGTGGGTGTTCAGTAGTCTCTGATTAACCTGTCCACCAGGAATTTGTTTAATCTCTTTTTGAACTGGTTTTTCTCTTCAAATGCTCAGAAAAGCATTCTCATGGCACTTCTCTCTGCACTTGTAATATGTTCTTGTTTGCAGTCCAATGGGAGTTTAGAAAATTCTGTCAAAACTACCTCAAACAGGGAAAGTATGAAGATGAAAGATTTTAAAACAAGAAATATGTGCTTTCTCAGAGAAACTTCTTTCTCTTAAGTACGTCTTGGATGCTATAATGTGCTTCCTCTTTGTTCCCCACAGTGGAGATGAGTGCTGTGACTTAGAACTTTCCAAGGTGACTCTTTAGGAGGCTTTCTCTTTTCTTGTATCTCTGCTGTGCCTGCAGAAATTTCCCAGGTGACTTTGTTTTCCTAGTTCAGGCATGCATCTTACCATGAATTATAGAATTCCTTATACTGTCAGCTATTTTTAATGGAGACTGGAGGAAAAGAAAAAGAGAAGCAAATGTGTGCTGTTCATTTCTATACTTTCCATGTTTGTTTTCTCTCTTAGCCTGAAAGAAGTAGGGATAACTGAGCCCTATATAAATGTTATTATTTTGCACTAATAATTTGTTTATGAAATTCTGTTAAAAAGTGAGTTATGATTAGACTTATGGGAAAAAAAACCTCCAGACATCTTTCTTCAAGGGTGAAAGGAAACATTTAATGCTAGTTTCCATTTGTAGTGGCCTTCTATGCTTAGCCTGATTTTTGTGTACATCTAAAACCTTTCACTTATATTAAATTCCAGCCACAACTTCTGATGAAAGAGGCACTTCAAGTGATTGACAACAGTGGTTCTGAGATCATATGAGCAAATGGCAAAATGAGACTGGTCACTAGAGGTTGTCAGTTGTGGAATGAGACCCATTGCCTGCCCAGTGGTCTGATGGTGGGAATTGAGTCATTAGATGTAGGTGCCATGTAGCTGTGCAATGCAATCCTTCCTCCTTCCTGAGGGAGGATTTGTCATGGGGCTTAAATACAGGGACTGGGCTCTGCTCTTGGTTGCGATGTAGGACAAATCAAAAATGCTAAGCTCTTGTTTTACTCAAGTTCATCAAATTTTGTATGAGAATAGCAATGCTTCATTCTTTCCATGTTTATTAAACTTCTTTATTTGGAATAAAATGCTTGGGAAACTCTATTATAGTTTTTGTTGCATGCTTTTGGAGCCTTCATTGGGAGTTTTGATTTTACTGTAGCAGAGATGATAGCTGTGTCTTTGATTTTAATTACTTTGTCCAGCACTGGAAAATGTCAGAACTCTTTCTGTGAATATTTTATACATCTTTGTCAGTATTTCTTTCTGTGTGGAGCTCAGCTGGCACTGATTACATATAACCCACTCACTGTACCTAATTATTCAGAGACATTTCTGCAGTAATGTCTGTGCTGGAACATACTAAATGGAGTATATAAACCAAAGGCTTAGGTGTGTACGTTCATGGAAGCCAAAAGAACAATAAATAAAAAAAAAATTCATTTATTCATAATAATTTTTATAAATAATGACTAGGTAAGGGGAAGAAGTCATGTCTTTGAGGCAGCAGACTAAGGTGAGGGATTTCTGAGATGAATTGCAAGTTTGAAAGTGATGGTTAAATTTTGGGGCGTGGTCATTTCACTGATTAGATTCAATTCCTGTCCTCTCATTAACGAATGCTGAGTAGTTTGACTTAAAAAAACTTCTACTTAGTCGCTTAATTTTTTTTCAGCCACAGGACAAACACCCAGTTTTGCAGGTTGCAAGGTCAGTTAGATGTGCTGAGGGGCCACACCCCCCAGGTGCCTACTGGCAGGCAGCTGTGGCCTGTGGTGTGCTCTGTCACTGAAGTGAGGGACTCTGGGAATGCCACCAGGGTCTGGAATAGCCAGAGGACCTGAAAGATTATAAGGTCAATGCCATCTTCATTATCAAACTATATGACATGCTTGTGTATGACTTTTGAGTGAATAAAACCAAAATTCATGTTCAAGTTGATCTAACATCAAAAATGTAAATAGAAATTCTCAATAGCTGAGGTTGAGAGTGGTGTGGTGTAGAGTCACAGCCATTTTTAAAAGTGAATATCTTAAAAGCAAGCTCTATAAGAAAGTGTGAAGCAAATTGCTTCATCTAAAGCCTTCCCTGTATTCCAGTAAGATTTTCTTACTGGTTCAAACATATTATAAAAGGTAGAAGCACCTGAAAATAGAAATTGATTAATGTTTTTTCTTTGACAGGTCAGAAATAGCTCAAATTAGATAACAATTGGTAATTTTACAATTATTCATATTTTGATAGCCTGGAATAAATTAAAACTTTAAGTAGCTTTAAGGTTTCTCCTGCTGATTTCTGTAGATAATATTCTTAATATATACAGCATTCTTGCAATGTAGATCAGTCTGCTGAAAATGCACTCAGTTAATTTTTATAAGTTATTTATGATGAGGCTGAGAACTTAATGCTGAACATATTTAAGGCTTTATACCATGAGAATCACAATTTTTGCTCTTTTAATTTCTTTTAATGTATAGTTAATAGAACTTGGGCTGATTTCATATTCAGCAAGCAATGCTCTTCTTTCCCAGAAAGAGTGCAGGATGTGATTTATGCACTATGCTTAGACATTGTCTTCTCCAGCACTTCATTTTAAAATGGTGTTTAGATTGTAAACTATCTGGATATAATTTTTAAAAAGTGAAGATGTTGAAATGAAAATTCAGTATTTTATCTGAGGGTACCAGCAGTAAAAGCACTAAAAACCACTTTTGTTGCCTTGTCCAAGAAATGGTTAACTGCAAATATTGTTATTTTTTTAGGTCAAAATTTGCTACTAATTAAAGAATAGCTGTAAATCAATTAACTAACAATCCCTACTCATGAGCCATTGCTTAACTACTTTGCTGTGGCCTATTATATCATCTAGATACATTTCCTGATGTTATGTGAGGATGTCCTGCATGCTTGCTATAATTAAGATAAATTACTTCCTCAGATGTTTCACCAGATTGACTGTGTCCATGCACTTACATTGCACAACTATATTGAGAAAGCAACTCAAAATATTCAGCTCAAAGTAAAGATGTTTATACCATCTGTTTTTTTAATCAACAGTTAATCTTAATTATTCTAAATTCTGTACGCATTTTTTTCTGAGACATTATTTCTCTCTGTCTGCCCCTTATTAACATATGCCAGAAATGTGTCCTATGGCTGCCTATGGGCTGTGCAGCCAGGATATAGAAGCAAAAGGAAAGACTTATATTTTAACTCCTTGTTGATCCATAGCTCTGAAATGCAGGAGAACACTTCTGCACCTATTTGGTTGCTTCCTGGAGTGATCCCCCCACACCACAGTTCTCTACAGCAGGAGCCAGAGGTGAAGCTTGCAGGTTTGCCTGAGTCCTCTCCTGCCCTATCTGCCAGTTTTACTGCAGGAAGGCACAAGGTTCTTACGATTTGATTGTGATTATTTGAAGGATGTTGGTATTACTTTTCACTATGACATGAATAATTTCCTTAGGCCTCTCAAACCTTTGATGAATGGCAAGCTCATCTTAAAGTGAACGCCTCCATATACTCACTGGAATAGGAGGTGAGGATGGAGCTTGACACAGTGATCTGGAAAACTGCAGGTACCTTAGTAAGAGCTTATGGTAATCAAAATCCAGAAACATAAAATGCTATTGTACTCCAGTTGTTCCCTGTTTACTTCTGAATTTAAATTTTTAACGTGGTGTTTTCTAGTGTTTTATTAATAATTTATTTTAAAATGCAGGATGGTAGAATAAGGAGAGCATTCTGTTCTTTAACTTCTTTCAAAAACTTCTCAATTTTTAGGAACAGTTGTTGGCTCCTTCTTTGGAAGGTTGTTCCAGAATCTCCCTCCTTTGATGGGTATAGATTTCATTCTATGAAAAGCCAATTAATTTTTCTAAAACTAATCCCAGGATTAAAACTTTTCTGAAGAGTTATCTGTGAAGTCTGGTTTCTAGACACCATCCCTGTTCTGATGTGTTTGTGTACATTAAGTCACCTTGTATATCATGCCCAGGGGTGGAAATTTTGCTGCTTCTCTTCTGTTTTTTTACAAAGCGCTATACATTAAATCAGAAACATGGAAAGAAAGTGTTCTTAGGCATGAAACCAAGTGTTTCCTTCTGCCATGGCTCTCAGATGTAGCATCATTGCCCTTCGGTTTTGCTGTACTGAGATGCAATACCACACAGTTCCAATGTGCTCCTACGGGAGATTGGGTTTAGTGCAGCATGGCAAGTTTTGTGATTAAGACTTTTTTAAGAGTTCTCTTATTGTCCTTCTGTTCCAACTGTTCTATAGGTGCAGGGAAGCCTATAACAGAATGTGTTAGGGACAGCATATTTTTTAAGATTTTAGTTAAAGAAGTTGTAAGGAGTCTTTCAGTCTCACTTCTATTTCTCCAGTCCAAAAGTAATTCTGCTGAAGTCCTTAACATTATATCATGGTGAAACTGCACCTCTTCTTGCCCTTGCATTTCACTCTTACAGCTCTCAGGCCTTGTGAAGCCACTCATTCCAAAGCACAAGCAGGGACAAGTCTGGCTTTTGTTCATTGCTCTCTGATGGGAGAGCATTTGATGTTATGTATTATCCATGATACCCAGAGGTCAACGAAATGTCTTTAAGACAGTGGTGTCCACTGGAATATTTTTCAGGTTTAATCTGAGTAGAAATCATTAAGCCACCTCATGCGACACAGATTGTCCAGGTTTTTTGATCCAGGTTCACTGGTGACATCAGGCATATACCAATGAAGAGGTATGTGTGAACCTACCTGATGTTATGAGGGCTCTGAAAGCTCATCAGGCACATTTAGTGATGAGCAGGCAAAAATCCTCACTGGTGGAGCCCACTCTGTGATATTTTGCTATGTCATAGTTCTTGAGTCCAGAGCAGATGGCACCAGGAAGTGCCCTCTGTCCTTTGAGCCAGAAAAGAATTAAAACCCTGTGGGTTAAAAATTCCTCTGGAGGCTGAACTCTAAGACAGTCTTGAAGTGGCTCCTGTTTCATTCATTTAGAACTGAGCAAGTTAGGCTATCTTGTTTGTACTGAGATGGCACAGTGCTGGCTTTTTTTTTTTTCCCCATTTCAATTTGCTGAACGTTTTTCAAACTTTTGAAGATTTCTGTCCAACATGAATACAGTAGTGTTCTTTCCTGGTGTCCAGCTTATTCAAACACTATTGTAGTTCAGTCATTAAACTCAAGAAAATCATCCTTGGATTGTACTGTTAGTGAGGCTAACCAGTTTCTTCTAAAAATTCATATTTTTCTGCTCAGCCTTTTTCAGTATAGAAATCAGTTTCAGATTTATATGGAGTTGAATCAGGCGTAGTGGCCTCCTTAGCTGGAGAGGCATAAAATGAGAGTGGGGCAGGAAACCTCTTGACTGTTTTTCTGTCAAGTTTCTGAATCTGCTCTTCATCCAAGTCCCTTGGCACTGAGATAAGCAATCAAGAAGATTTCTTAGGCTATCAGGACTGCTGGTGTAGCCAAACACAGAAGTAATGCACTGTGCCATGGCTGCAGTGGAGAATATCGTATTTGGTACAAGCAGATGAAGCCTGTAAAAGGCTAAAAAAATAAATTTAATTCCTTTTCAGCTTTGAGCTACTTGTTACTAACATTTACTTAGAATAAAAAGTTAGGAGGAGACGGTGGTCCAACTTGATTTTTTGAATCAGAGAAAGAAATAGCTGGACTAGAGGGACTTGAAGGAGTTGTAAAGGACATTAGGAAGCAAGTCATAGTATACAGATGAGTCTTAGTCTGGATTTCAGTTTAAAATAATATCTCAGGAAAAAACCTGAAAATTAATTTCAGTACTTCAGTGGCATGCAATTGTCTTTAAATAATTTCATTTTTTGTTAGTTCTAGCAACCATAAATTGCGGTGGTCAGAAGGGCTTTTTCATGGTAACTTTTATGCCTCATTAAACATTAATAGAAGTACTTATTTATGACATAAAATCAGACTAAGATACTTATCAGATCTAAATAATAAATGGGTGATGAATCAGATCAGGGAATAGGTGTCAGTCTTTTTTTATTTTAGATTGTCTAGATCTGTTGTACTTCAGTGTGTGTATACGCAAGTTCTCACAAATATGTGTAACACATGCTTGAGTCTTTTCAAGACTTTGCCTTCTTTTTCTGTCTTACTTTTAAATGAAATGTTTTCTGATTTTAATGGAATGTGCTCAGAATGATTAGACTTTTTTAAAAGTGTCTCCAAGAGTTACACAATTCTCATAAGATGTAAGAACACAATTATTAGGGGTTGAATTATTTTATTACACAATCTGTAGCAGTTTGCAGAAGTGTTTTTAACCTCATCAGCTACAGTCAGAGGTCATATTAAAAGAAAAACCTCTTTATTTTAAACCATGGTTAAAAAATTTTTTAAAGACCTCTAAGAGGATTTCTGTAGGAAGCCATAGTGTAGAATAAGGTAACAGATTAATCTAACATTGAAAGTGCTGCTTAAAAAAAATCTCCCTGGACCTACAGGTAAATGTTGTGATAAGTCAAGCCCAGGTTGCCTTCCCTACTCAAGGAGATTCATAATTAAAACAGGCACATGTGCAGAGAGGGTCACAAGCAGAGTATGAAAGAAAAAATGGGTAGGACAAGAGCAGAGAAAAGTTTAATTCAAAACAAATGAAAACATTAGAGTACAGCTGCCAGACACTCCATGCAGGAGATGGATGAGGACAAAAAAGAGCTTCAGGCATTTGGAATCTCCTCCATCCCATCTGTTTTCTATGAATATTAGTCAGTGCTTAGACATTAAGTATTTAGGCCATTCCTCCACCACACATCACAACCAGGCACAGCAGAATACCACAGGAAGCTGGCGGTGCAGTGATGCCAGACCCTGGGTGTGTTCTGAGCGCTTCAGGCTTTTGCAGGTCTGCCTTACTTTAGACTACATCAGTTCCCAAGGCTGGAGTCCAGCTGGGGCTGCCTCCCCAGACTGCAGTCTTAAATGACTGTCTGCAAGTAGGTGTTTGGATGAGAGTGTTTTCCTCTCTGATCTCAAGTTATAAAATATATCAGTATATTTTTCCTAAAATCCTGGATGGGCTAGAAATTGCTGTACGAGTTATCGATACAGATGCTTGATATTAAAACTTTGTAGAATTAAAAAAAGTTACAGAACTTGACTAAGTTGTCCAATTGTCCCTTCACAATTGACCAAGGGAACCTAGCTGATGTAATCTTGTTGGATTTCAGTAAAGATTTCAATACTCTCTCACAGGATACTTGTGGAGAAAATGTCCAGCACCCAGCTGGACAAACACATCATGTGACAGGTGAGCAACTGGCTCATGGTTTGGGTACAAAGGGTTACAGTGAATGGGGTGACATCAGGCTGGCAACTGGTCATCAGTGTCATTCCACAGGGCTCCATTTTAGGGCCAGTGCTCTTCAAAACCTTCATAAATAACTTGGATGTGCAAAGGTACGTTAAATAGGTTTGCTGCTGACACTAAATTGTGAGGACCTGTTGATTCCCTCAGAGGCAGAGAGGCCCTGCAGAGAGACCTTGACAAATTAGAGGGCTAGACATTCAGCTGTTGTATAAAGTTCAACAAAGACAGGTGCCAGATTCTGCCCCTGGGATGAGGCAAGCCTGGATGCACAGACTGGGGAAGGAGATGCTGAGGAGCAATGCCACAGAAAGGGACCTGGGGGAGCTGGTCAAGGGAAAGTTGAATCTGAGTTAGCAGTGCCCTGGCAGCCAGGAGGGCAACCCTGTCCTGGGGGGCATCACGCACAGCATTGGCAGCCAGGCAAGAGAGGGGATTGTCCTGCTCTGCTCTACACTGGGGTGGCCTCACCTTGAATATTTTGTGTTGTTTTGGGAGCCACAATATAAGAAAAATATTAAGCAATTAAAAAGCATCCGGGGAAAGCTACAAAGATGGTGAAGGGCCTCGAGGGGAAGCCCTGTGAGGAGTGACTGTGGCCGTTTGGTCTGTTCAGCCTGGAGAAGAGAAGACTGAGGGGAAGACACTGATCTCTGCTCTGTGGTGATGAGTGACAGGACTTGAGGGAATGACCTGAAGCTGTGTCAGGGGAGGCTTAGGTTAAATATTAGAAAAAGATTCTTACCCAGAGGGTAGTTGAGCCCTGGAATAGGCTCCCCAGGGAAGTGGTCCCAGCACCAATCCCTGACAAGAGTGCAAGAAGCGTTTGGACAGTGCTCTAAGGCTCACATTGTGACTCTTAGGGGTGGTCCTGTGCTGGACCAAAAGTTGAATTTTTAGGGGATCCTTTCAAATCAAGTTATTCTATTATTCTATTTTAAAATAATAAGTTAAAGATTCTTTTATTGTTACACATAAATCTTATAATATTGCTAAAAGCACATAGTAAAGTATGAGATCAGTAAAATTAGAAAATGGATATATTGGAAGTGTTAAATATCAAATGGAAGCCTTCCAATAATGGGTGTCTTGAAGATAAATGTCAGTGGATTTGCTTTGCCACTTTTGGACCTTTAGAGGTTGGAGAGCTGCCCCTGAGATGGTATTCATATCATTTGCAGCTTCAAGAAGCAAGAAACTTTTCTGAGCCTTAAAAGTCAGCTTCTGAAATCCTTAAGTACATATGATTAAGCTTTCAAAATGCTGTCAAACTGATTGCTTTCCACTGCAAATGGATATGTAGATTCATGACGTTAAAATGCAAGTAATTTTTTGTTTAAAACACCATATTTGAATTTTTGACCTACCTTTAAGAACCCAGGTTTACTAAAGTAGGAACTACAAGTTATACCTGATACTGGATCACAAATGAGCTCTCCTGTTAGGGCAGTGCGGGCACTCCCACTTTGCTAGTGCCCAGTCACAGAATCAGGTAGGCTGAAAAAGACCTGAGATCATCCAGTGTAACCTATGACCAGACAACACCGTGCCAACTTGACCATGGCACTGAGTGCCACGTCCAGTCTTTCCTTAAATACCTGCAGGAATGGTGATTCCACCTCCTTCTTGCACAGTCCATTCCAATGTCTAATCACCCTTTCTGTGAAAGAAATTCTTCCTAATGTTCAACCTAAACCTGCCTTGGCACAGTTTAAGACTAAGATCTCTTCTGCAGCTGGTTGTCTGGGGCAAGAGCCCAACCCCTGCCTGTCCTCAGCCTCCTTTCAAGTAGTTGCAGAGGGCAATAAAGTCACCCCCAGCCTCCTGTTCTCCAGGCTAAACAACCCCAGCTCCCTCAGCTGCTCCTTGTAGGACGCAAGCTCCAGACCCTTAACCAACTCCATTTCTCTTCTCTGGACACACTCCAGCCCCTCAATGCCTTTCCTGTAGTGAAAAGGGCCTGGAACTGGGTGCAGGATTCAAGGTGTGGCCTCACCTGTGCTGCGTACAGGGGACAATCACTGCCCTGGTCCTGCTGGTCACACTATTTCTGTTGCAAGCCAGGATGCCATTGGCCTTCTTGGCTCCCTGAGCACACACTGGCTCATGTTTAAGCTGTCAACCAGGACCTCTGGGGCCTTTTTTCTTGGCAACTTTACAGCCAAGGTGCCCCCAGCCTGTGGCGCTGCCTGAGGTTATTGTGACCCAAGTGCAGGACCTGGCACTTGGTCTTTTTCAACCTCATGCCCCTGGTCTCAGCCCATCAATCCAGCCTGTCCAGGTCCCTTTGCAGGGCCTTCCTATTCTCCAGCAAATCAACACACTGACCCAACTTCTTGTTTTCCACAAATTTGCCAATGGTAGATTCCATCCCCTCACCCAGATACCCAGATCATCATAAAAGATTATCAGTGTTTCCATACACTAATTATCTAATTATCTTCTTAGACAACCCTTCTTGACACAAATATTTTTGCCTCTGGTCTTTTTTCAAAGTGCAAATAAATTTGTGATTATGTGATAATTAGTGGTCTGAAACCCCCCCCCCCCTTTTTTTTTTTCTTTAACAAAAATCTGAATGGTAAAATGGCAGACTTTGGGTGGAATGATAGATGTTGGGTTCATGTGGGCTTTTAGCAGAAGAAATTACTTTCAATGTCCTGAAAATTCATTTGATTTAGTTACTGGCTTTGAAATTACCTGATTGAACAGTGTTGTTTTTTCTCCCTCCTCCCAAAACCAAAATACATGTCTTAGAAAATGGTTTTCCATAAATGGTTAATTGTTTAAAAAATGTTTTTCATGGAGGATTAATTTTTTTGTCCAAAGGTGTACCAAAGGTCTGTCCTTCATCTTTGTGTGGACTGTCATGCAAACCTCATGCATCTAAAGAGTTATTGCAGCTGCTTTACAGTACATGGTCCTATTTGAGACACCATATGCAACCATCCTTATTCTGTGGAAGTGTCTGGAATTCTGGAGTGAAACTGTGACCCTGTTGTTCCCAGCTTGATTCTCCCTTTCCCAGGGAGGTTGTATCATCACAGGACAGATTGCTTGAGAGGGGACTATGTCCCACACAGCCAGCCTTTGGTCACAATGCTAGAAGTTTAAGCTCATGGTGAATACACAAGTGTGGATCGAGTTCAGTTTATTTTGTCATTTTAGTACAAAGTGAACAGGGAAGACTACAGAAATACTGTCTTGACAGGAAATTGTCTGTGTTAGGTAGTCCTTTGAGTTTGCAGGGAAGAGACAGGTATCTCAGGACAATTGTGGCTAAACTAAGAGGCCTGGTTATCCTGGCTTTTCTTGACACTGACATTTGAGTGTTCTACTGCGTATAAAGAGGTTTTATACCATATTTATATATATATAATAGCACCTAACTTCTGTGCAGTACTTAAGCAAAGTCTGGCTTATGCAGCAGTTTAACATGACCAGCAAAGTCAAAGAAGCCACATCGGAAAAAGCTAATATTTTGTAATAGAAAAATGAAAGGAAATAAAAAAACCCCTACTGCCTATTTCTTTTGGATGAAAAGGGACATGTATATAAAATTTACTCTTTGTATATCGAGTACATACTATCAAAACTGTGTGGAAACAGGAATTATGTAAGATTCTAAAATAGTCTTTCTATCCAGCCTAGTATTTTCTCTCTAGGACTTTGAAATAACATATGAAGAAGGAAGAATATAAAAAAAAGAAAATTTTTCATAATGTACTCCTACAATATTCTGTCTATTCCCAGAAGTTTGTTACTTTGGGAATTCCCAAATCACAGCTGCCATCCTTGGGCTTAATTTTGTTTTAGAGATTTCTGTATTGCTTGATTGTGTAATTGCATTTGAATTAATTAAAAGAAACTTGACATCCTTACATAATCAGTTGTGAGATGCAGAGTACCTATGCCTACTGTGGAGTGGGCTTTGATGGCAATCTCCAGGTCATCCTTTTTTCATGTAAAGGCATGGACAATACACAAACTGAATTTCTTCTGAGGAAACTGATGTGAAATTTGTGCTTCACACGCATCTTTATTTTAAATGAATACTCTCTTTGGAATGCATTGCATGAGTAATCTGTTCCTCGAGACACTCTGCAAGCAGAATAGATGCAGTTTGGGAATTCAAATTTATTACTTAATGTATGCAATAGATAGAGCTAAAAAGCTATGAAATACCCCTCTCAAAAAGAAGTTTTTTGTGTCCTGATGTTCTGCAGTGGGCATCAGCCATGTGGGGAAATAATCATTTATTATCTTCAGTGTTCCTGAATCTCCATCTTCCAAGTCCTGTTTTTTTACTCTTGGGGTTTTAAACCTTGAGGGTTTAAACCTTAAAAACCTAAAAGTTCTAAACTGTTATGTTTTTCTTATGAACTGCTTTAGTGCTGTATTTTACCTTCTCAACAATAACACTTCTTTCTGTAGGTTTCTTACCTCATTAACTGTAGGTCACATAGTGTTTTACACCTTCCTGTCTCTCTTAATGAATAAACTGCAGCAGTGGCTGCACAACTGGGCTGTGCTGAGCTCAGTCTGGTGCCACAGAAGCTGAGAGTACATGGCCAGGGTTCATCTGTGCCACCACATTAGAGCTGGGCAGAGTGGAACACCTGAAGTGCAGGTGGTGTGGGGTGAGGTCCCTGGGGCTGGTTCCTCCTCACTGCTCCTGGGGTCAGTGCAGTCAGTACCCTTCCACCTGCAGTGTTTTGGAGTGGAGGAGAATGAAAATCCCAGAACCTAAGCTGGGGATGTCAGCATCTATAGGATGGCATCATGACATTTTCTGGTGAGGTTTCTGTTTCTTTCCTAGTGACACTTAACCAGCTTTGAGGTTTTTTCACTGTTAATGAGTTGATTACCTTGTTGGCTCCCTCAAAGAACTTTAGCAGAAATGGGAGGGATGATTTTTAATCTTCCCTGGTATATCACACTTAACAAATACTAGAATTTGTATGCAGGTTTGAGTTACTATTCCGTTGAAGATTAATTTTTGAAAGAATAATTTTTGCTTTCTCTCATACATAAATACCTTAATTTCTTTGCTGTTTTTTCTCCACAAAGACCAATGCCATTACATACTGTGTTGAATTCCTAACAATTAACTTACTAAACATGCAGCATTAATCACTGCAGAAGAATATAGCATATATAAGGAATATAAAAATGCTGTGTTTTTTTAGTCTGTGCACAAAGAATTATTACAGAGGAATACCTTGTCGTAAGGGAATTTCAGATGTGTCTTCACTACTAAACATATGGTGTGAAATAATATATTTTACTGCATTTTTATTAATTACAGTGTTAAATTTCTTAGACATAATACATATATTTGAAATATGGTCTTTCAAACTAATTAGGATGCTTAACCATGAGTCTCAAGTTATTTATTCTGAGCCCACAAGCAATGCAGTAGATTTTGAGATGCTTTTACAAAGCAACAGTATTTTGTGACCTAAGTTTATGAAATACTGTTAAAAAAGAAAGAAAATATGTTTTAAATTATTAATTGTAAGATTTTGCAATTAAAAGCATAAAACTTAAGTGGAAGGCAATAAAAACTAATTATTGTAATTTATTTTACTTCCCCTACTTCCTTCTGGGGACATCAGAGCAGCTGTAATTACTGTATGCAAGCATTTATGCTTGCCAGGGAAGAGCTAAATACATGTAATTGATAGCAACAGCTCAGTTTCTCAAGTGAGGAGAATGAGTGTTTGTGCTTACATCCAGTAATTGCAGCCAGTTTTCTCTTTGCAGTTTGCAGCAAGTGACCTTGCCATGGTTGCAAAGGAAGATAGCTGTTTTCTCATGGGCTGGAGGGGGTAGAGAGCAGAGAAATCCAAAAGAACGTGAAGCTTACAGAAATTGAAATGACTGTTTTCTAAATGAGAAAGCAGAAGCTAATGCCTCACTGCAGTCTGAATAATACCTCTCTATCTGTGCATGCTGAATTTGACTTAAGTTGTAGCCTGTTGTCCATCTGAAAGATGGACGCATAAAAGAATGTGAACTAGATGTAGGCAGAGGATGCCTGTGTGTAGTATGGCACGTTCTCTCCAGTTCCTTGGAATAGCAAGGTACTAAAATGCATTCTCCTTAAAATGTTTTTTCTAGGTTGCAGATCAGCAAGAAGGTTCATACTGCTTTAGCTCCACTGATTTGAGAAAGAAAATTCAAATTCTATTCTTCAAGAGGAACAGAAATTTTGTTCTTGTCAAAATGGTTGTTCAGTGTTAGCCACATAGGCGCCTGTGATAAGAGCATTTGGTAGATTGTATCAAATGCTTGGGTGGCTGTGCAGGTGTAGGAGTTTGAGTGGTTCTTGTCAGAGCAGCACTTTTGTTTGCAGGTTGTGCAGATAGTTGCTAATTCTTGTGTTTGCTGCCCCAGCGTGAGCTGGTTCCAGTGGCAGCATACATTTGTGTGAGGAGACACTGCTCCTATTCAGGACCTTAGCAAAGCTGAGGGGTTGCATGAGTTGTAGAAGCAGATGAAAAATACATGAGGGAGGATCATCTTTTCATGTGGATTACTGTTCTTAAATTATTATTCTCTACGGCTTCTCCTGGAAGGCTGTATGTGATATCTGTGGATATATGACAGTGTGAGGCTTCTTTCTCCATCAAAGCAAGTTCACTCAGGGTGTTTGCAGAGCTCATTTGAAGCTGCCCATTAGAGTTAGCATACTTAACACTCCCTTTCTGCTCAACATGGTGTAACTGCATGACATAGTTAAGTTGAACTCAAAATTATTGTTCGCAGCTCGTAGTAAGCTTGGAAGGCTGCTGCTACTGCTAAGAGCCAGAGAAGAGTCAGAATGTCTGAAGGCTTTTTAGTTTACTCTTCCCATATGAGATACCATTGGTTGTGAAACTACAATTACCTTTATTTAGAGCTCATCATAGCTAAAACTGGACCTGTAGTGCTGCTGAGAGCTGGATTGATATATCTGGGGACTTGTGCTAAAATGTGGGGGAGGTTGAGTGGTAATGGCTGGTTTAGACCTTGGTTTTTTGTATGTGCTGTTACTTTTTTTAATGTTCATCACTTGCTAATATCAGAATGTAATTTCATCTGCTCTTTTAACATTTTACCTTCAGTAACTTGGTATCATGATCTCCTGGAATTCTTCACAGATAGCTTAGATCTTACTGCCTTGAAGGGTGTTGTATCTTCAGCACTCATCATCATCTCAGTGTTGTACTGCCCAGCAAAATATCTCCTTCTTTTGTCACGCTTAAGGATGTGCTGCACGGCAAAATGTCTCCTTCTGGCACCCTTGTTCCATTGTCAAAACCACCCCATTATATCTACACTTTTTTCCCCATCTTTTCTGCTTATTAATCTACGAAAAGATATTCTTAAAGGAAACAGTATTTTCCGGGGAAGTGCCCTGTTAGCTGTGGGTAGAGGCTGCATGCAGGTCTCCAGTATTCTTTGCTTTGTGAGTTTCTGGGTTTGCTTCCTTCACAGAGCTAATCAGCAGAGGAGGATGCTTTAATACAATACCTATATAATTAGGCTGCTTTTCCCCTTCTTTCTAGATTTGCCAGTGGGCTATAGTAAATAATCAGAAGAGCAAAAATACCACTTTCATTATAGCTAGATCATTTTAGGTGAAAGGAAGCTTATATCATGGCTGAATTCCAAAGAAAGATAATAGTAGATGCATAAAGTTTGGTGTTTTCCAGCTTTAGCTGTTGGGATCCCTCTATTGCAAAAATGTGCTGTTTAGATTTGTGATAAGCGTGTAACACATTTTACCTGGCTAGTAAAATTCATGGTGTGGTAGAACATCAAGGTGCTAGCACACAATAAGGAAATTTTCAATTCTGTGTTGAGTAGACAGAAGAGTAAGTACAATAGATTATATTCCAGAAGGCCTGCTTATACCTATGTTAAAGGAAAACAAAACATGATGTTAGGTTAGGATAATTGCATCACTATGGTTGCTAGCTATAAAATTTGATTTTCTTTTTTCACTTCTTCAAGTATTATTGAGGCTTACCAAGTAATTTCAGCTTCTGGAGTAAATTGGAGAAATTGTAAAAGTGAAAAGCAACTAAAAGAAAAGTGTTAACATGACAGTGTTTTGAACTCCCAGTACTGCCACTTCCAAGCTGTGCAGCCTGATAAATGCGTGTTCAGTGGCTTGTTGTGGAAGCACCATGACATCCGGTGGTGGCATCCTGTTAGACAGCTCCCAATCTGCTGACTTGTACCCAAAGTTGCCCAAAGATCTTTAATACTCAGCTGTTTCAAGGTGGCAGTTTGGGATTGCTTTACATCCTGACCCTATTCATCTTATCTTCGTTTTATGCTTTTCATTTTGATAGAACAGGATTTCTTTTACTGCTGCATTGACAGTGAGATTCAATGACTGTCTCCAGCTGGCGTTGCTTTTTTTGTTGCTCTGCATGATATCCTAATTGTCACAGAACCGTGGAATCTGCTTGAGATTATGAACTGTATACTTTAGCAAAAGAGTCTAGAATCATTAACATTGCATAGCTGACTTCCTGCAGTGCCTATTAGGGATGAATTCATGTTTATTTGTACTGTTGGCAGTAGAATCTGAAACCATATATCCTTTTACTTTATGTGAGAGAAATTGTAAATCTCAGCTGGCTACAAAATGTTATTCCTATATTAAATTTCTCTTCAGGTTTTTAACAGGTTGTGCTCAATTTGGTCTCTTGATACTCAGCATTAGCATGAGACAAATGCAGTTAGGATGTTAATTGTCACACTTACTAGATGAAAATTTCACGGCAGTAACAACTGTCTGGCATTCAGCTGCCCTCTAGATGTATTATATCAATTAGAAGGAGTGACTAGTTTTTAAATGTATACATTTTCAAAAATAATTTCAGCAGTTTGTGAGGTTGCTCTTTCCTACTGGAAATGTGAATGAGAGCTGTTAAAGGCTGTATTCTTTTCCCAGTCACTTAGTGTTGTTGGGTCTTTGTACTATCAGCAACTGGGATTATTGGATTGTAGTAGGTCTTTGAATATTAAAAAACCTGAAAGCCTCTCCAACAGAAATTATGGTGCTTTATTTGTATTTTCCCTCAAGTCACAGTCTTACATGAAGAGGCCAGTTCTGCAAAGTGAGAAATCACGTATTTATTTCTATTTT
Source organism: Agelaius phoeniceus (assembly GCF_051311805.1). NCBI lineage: Eukaryota > Metazoa > Chordata > Aves > Passeriformes > Icteridae > Agelaius > Agelaius phoeniceus. The sequence continues at coordinate 45,455,481 of NC_135269.1, read as the reverse complement.
TCTGCTTCATTGTTTTGTTGAAGGCTGTATTCTTTTCTGAGAGGGACCGTAACTGAGACTGTGTGGAGACAGACATGCTGTGTATCAGAAAAGATAAAACTGGAAACCAGACCCTGTCACTAAATCAGAAATGGTTTCAAAACCATCCTCTTTATAAGCACTTTGTCTGACTCTTTGCAAATTTGCTCCTAAAAGGAATAGAAGATACAGATCCTGTCATTTTTCAATCTATTAAAATGTTAGGAGCCAGGGATCAGGCTCGTCTCACCTAACTTTATCCATCCAAGTGAGTTGCATGAGCTAGGTTTATAGTCTACTTTGGCACTCTTAGGAGGGAGCAAGTGAAAGAAGACAATCAAGCAAGCATCCACTATGACACTTAGATCTTTGGTAGCCTGAGCTGGTTTTGCAGTCAGGGGGCTCTCTATCCTCCAACTGTAGATAGTATCCTGAATGACTCTGCTCTTAAGTTTGTAATAGCAGGGCTTCAGGATGTGCTTCAGAGTATTAGCCTTTGCTTCTAGATTACACAACTGTAAAAGATATGCATTTGAGAAATCACCCATTAAAATGTGATTTCCCAAACATTAACTCGATTAGTTTGTTGTTTGTTTTCTTTTTTAAAGAAGCATATTTAAAATCATTAGCCATTTTTAATTAAATTTCCAAACCATGAATGCTTTTCTTAAATAGGTATTTTAACATAGTGCTGCTTTTCTTTACTGAGTCCATCTGGCATGCAAATAGCTACTATAAACTATAGGGTATTACAGCTTCCGTAGCAAATCTTAGGGCATGTGCTGATTGTTTATAACACAATTATAGTGGTAACCAGTGTCCTGTACATTTTCTAAGGAAGCAAAACAGGCATTCCCTTTTTATTCCTGTTAATTCCCTGACTAAGAGAACTTTAGGTCTAAACTCCACAAATTAGGACCATGTACCAATGTAGGTAAGTTTCTAATTATTTATCAAGCTGTTAGTGTTACTATCTCTGTCAGTGCTGTTAGAATAAATCTTCTTAGCACTAACAATTTATTGGAAAGATTTGTTGACAAAAAGAATTGAAGCAAAATATAACCTAAATGTCATTACTGGTAAAAGTGTCACTTTTAACAACACTCAAGTCCACTCATATTCTCAATTCCAACATGGCAGAAAAGGACACTCCAGCACTAATCCTAAGGAAAAATGGTCAGGGAGCAAGTTTTTAAAATGTGCTTGTCTTCAAATATACTAATTTATGTTTATTATCTAATTATATTAGGTATATGACTGCGTTACTAACCAGAGTACCAAAACACCTTTGTTTAAATGTAATTTAGTTTGTATTTCTATCTCAGTTTCATGAAATAGTATATTTCATTAGATATGAAAGATATGTAACATAAAATGTATTAAATTGGGGAAAAAAAAAACCATAACAAAGCAAGTTTTGTTAAGAAACCTTAGCAAGTTTTCATCTACTTAAAGCATTCCAGATTTGAACAGGTTGCTGTATCCACAAGCATTAGTACTGTAATATCTAACTGAGAGAGTACAACCATTCTCCACTCTAAGGACAAAAAAATCTTCTACATATTCACTGAAGAATTTTCTGTCAGTCTTCTTTTTAGTCTCACATTTTTCTGGTCATCTCAACGAAGTTTCTGAACTTAAGCACGTTTCCTAGAGGCAGCCTCTCTGCAGTGCAAAGGCAAGCTGGCTTAACTTTATTAGCAGTAAATGGATTTGGTCTTGCTGGTACCAGGATAATGCTGTTGTCTACAAACAGAAGAGTAGCAGAAGAAAGATGCTGGGTTTCTAGGCACATGATGGAGATTAAGCATTTATTCATTCTTTATGAAAACTGGTAGATTTTTTTTTCCTCAAAAAAAAGATGCCATTTTTTTTAAATTTGCATATAAATTTTAATTCTAAGGAATAATTAAAACACCAGGCTTACCAGCAAAGATAACCTCTTTGAAATTGTCCTTCCTTTTAATCTCTTAGGTGAGTTGAATGTATTCTTTGCCAGTATCATTTATTATAGCATTTACTATGTATTTTTATTAATTGATGGAAATCTCACGTTATGGCCAGGTACATGTTAGAATTAAACCAGTCAATTACTTTAGAGTGACAAAGAACTTAATTCTGATAGGTGCTGAACATCTGCAGCTACTACTGAGACTCACTGGAATGAAACGTCAACTTTTGGGCATGCCTGGAATTTGCCATTTGGTGAAAATAAGGAGTTTAGCACCTCTCTGGTGGCTTAATCAGTACCAAGAAAAATTTCATTCTATACTGCATTATAAAAAATCAGGCTGTCTTCAGTGGTAGTGCACATCCTTCCAGAGCTTTAGGTTTGCAGTTTGTCCCTTTCCTTTAAGCTTCTTCAGTAAGAAGTAAAAGGGGTTTAATAGAGAGCCTATGGCACTTAAATAATGCTCTGTGCTCCACAGTTCGTTCTTATAGTGTATGTTGCTTTTCTTTCACACAGACCCTTAAGGAAATTTCTGGTTTTTAATCATGAATTATTGAAATACCTATTGCTAGTCTTCAACCCCATTTCTCTCAAACATTTTCAAATGTCTCTCCATACAAGAGGTATTTGTCCAACAGTTACACTCTACTGAAATTACTGTTTGTACCAAAATTATTCCAGAAACACATGAAGGTACTATTGAATACTGCTGAGAAATTACAGCAGTGCAGTTACTGAAAATCAAAGTAATCAAAGAAGTGGACTCCATGCTCCACTTCTGGAACTGTTCATCCTGCAGCTTAAATGAACAAAGCTGTATTCAAATCAATTTTTAGCCATGACTCAGTCTCAAAATTCAGTCTAAATGATTATGTGTAAGGATCGCTGTAAGGTGCCAATTTTGAGTAACTGTGCCAATGATAATAAAATGCAATAAACATCCAAATGTGAATAGCTGTAAGATAATAAAGCTGAGGCAGTGAAGGATTTGAGGTACTTTCAGCTAGTTACACAGTGAAATTTGATACCATTTACAGTAAAACCTTAGTCTATACAATGTAAATGGAAGAGTCCCATCCTAGGAATCTCCATCGCAATTATCTGATGTTGCTGGCTACAGCAGATGAGATGCTTTGCCAATTGTCTCTTCTTCTTTGCAAGACAGTAGAAGGGGATTATGGTGGAATTGCCATCAGTGTTTACTGTTTTTAACCCACGCAGGGCTTCTGTCTCTAGTACTGTCTAGCACATTTCATAATTTTCCCCTTCATGCTTGCAGCATATTTAAAAGCAAAATCTGCTTGTGGAAAGCATTGCTGAAGTGGTCTGCAGGCCCACCAAACCGCAGTAGGTGGTCATGGGCAGACTTTTGCTATCACTAAACAACTCAGTGTGCTGGAAGGTGTTTGATTATATTATCCTTAAGATCCAGCAAAAACACTATCACCATCATGTCTGATGTACTTCCACAGCAAGGAAGTGAACTGCAGAGACATTGCAAATATTTCCACCATGACAAGAAGCAGGTTATACCCCAGCAGATGTTACTAGGCATTTTCTGTCCCCTCTTGGAGATGGGCAGCCTCCTGGATTTTCTTCCTATAGAAAATGTCCTTTCATGACATGACCCTTCATTGGCTCTGAATTGCTGCAGTCAGTTCTTGGCAGAACAGTGAGATCTGTCTCCTGGAAGTTAAGTATTTGAGGAGGGCACAGACAGTCAGCTCTTGGCAGCTGTGACAGGGTAAGTCTGGTTACTTCACCCTGAGCTTGTAGGCTATGAAATATTTCTTTACTCTGATTGCCAGAGATCAGAACAAAACACATTGTAGGATCTAGCTTTCATTGCTAGTATCTCCTTATTTAGTTTGGGTTTGTTTTGGCATTTGTAATGCAAATGATCCTTCTGAACTGAATATTAATTTATTGCTGCAAAAACTATAGTTCTGAGAAACAATTTGTGGGTTTGTGTGAGTCTTTCCTTGCACTGACAAGAGATATATTTGTTCTAAGGCAATTTTTCTTTGGGGACTTACGTGACCATGTACACATCGTGAAGTAGATAAGAGTTCAGATTTAATCCCATGATGGAATTTTATTTTAAATTGTGGAGATGGACCTTTTTATTGTGCTTTTTTAAAATAAGAAGCTCCTTTTCTGTGATATTTAAAAAGGAAGCATGTGTGGGGAATTCTTCATTACAGCCTGAATGACAAGGAAAAGTTAAAGGCTCAGAGGGAACTAAAAGGCCGTGTACCAGTTATCTATACAAAAATATATTTCTTTTTTCTGCCTTACCACTAAATAAAAGTTCATGTTAAAGTGGTTACTTTCCTTGGAAAGCATGTCTTCAGGCCTGATTTGGTGTCAAGGGAGGAACATAAGGAGACATTTGGTGTCAAAGGAGAATGATGGTGGTGATACATAGAATGCTAATACTAAGATATCACTGAGATACAGAACTGTGACTGCTCAGTTTTTAGGTATTCCTGGAAAGACAGGAACTGTAGCAGGATTTTTAAAGTGATATAACACTTGAAAGAAAAATACAGTATGTGTGAAGATTTTTCTATCTAGGTTATATAGAATACTTCAGCTTTGGAAACAAGAAGAAGCAGGATCATTGAATGTATCTGCACCTGAATGAATGTCTCTGTCGATACATATTTTTTTTTCCTTGAACTAAGTACTACAACTGTTTATAAGCAGTTTAAAATTATTTATTAAGTACAAGTCTTATTCTAATTCGTCAGTGTATGGAAACCATAAGATTAGTTGGTAGATCGGTGTGTGCAGAATAATGGCAATTAAGTGTTGGCAGAATATCAGCTAAAAGAGGATAGACTTTTCTCACCATTATTGTTTTCTCTTACTTTTTTTAAACTTGTAAAAAAAGAATACTTCTGTGTGTTACAATGAGTAAAAGCAGTCATGGTCAAATAAAATGATGGAATTTTTACAAGCAAGATCGGCATTAAGCAAGCAAACCACAAATAATTTTTATTTATCTTCTACTGTAGATATGTGTTTTCCTTTTTTATTTTATATGTACTTTTACAGTCAGTTCAACAGCAGGGGTGTCATCAAATGTCTTGCCTACTAGCAGTAGACAACATGAGTTAATGGATATCTGCAAAATTAACTTTTGAATAAGTGCCTTTGTGATGAAAATCATCTTCACCTATTAAAGACTGGTAGTTCAAAACAGGCTAGTAAAGATGAAAGTATTGCAGAAAACTAGAAAATAAAGTGTCCAAATTGGCTTTGTTTTGCTGTAACATTCTGAAACTGGGACAAACAAACTTGGCATTGGAGCATTTGGAAGTAAGCAGTCTCCAGCTGCTTTGATGACATAGGAAACTTGCCACATGATTACAAAAGCATGCATAATGCTTCAGTGATCATCCTGGAGTTCTTCTCTGGTTCTACAAATGGAACTTGGCATTTGGCTGGTAATGAACATTAATAATCCTTTAGATGCTTACAGAGAGCATGGGAAAGTTTTAAACTCTTGATTTAATTTTATTTTCTGCAGGCATGCAGAGTATGGAAGTGTCTCATGGATATGAAAGCTAGCCAGTCGTCTTCATCTTAACCTAAATTTAATGAGCTGTTTAAGCTGTTGGATACAAAAAATTCAAAATGTTTTTCTGTGACCTCATAATGTCTGATGCAAATTGTTTCATTCTATAAAAATTACCTATTCTGTGTCTCTTTCCCATTGTGTACAAGCTCAGCTCTTTGTGTGCTTTCCAAAGCAGATGATGCAATTTCTCAGGGCCCGGAAGAGCAGGCTGCTCGGCAGGGGATGGCACTGCATGAGCCAAGGCAGGGCAGTGTCCTCAATGACACCAGTACCGTTTGTGCTGGCCACACACATCACCTTGTTACAGTCCCCATTTACAGACTCAGCCTGCTGCAGCAGCCTTCCTCACTCACATTTCATACCCACAGACACGTGCAAATTGCAGATCCTTCCATTTCTTATGGCTGAATCCATGCTCAGGTAAATGGTCTTGTATGTAGACATACACCTCGCTATTTATAACTGAATAAGAAGAGCAGAGGAGGTCCAGTCATGGAAATCAGGACTCAGGCAAGAGTCTGGGTTGCCAGTCTAAATTGCCAGTCTGGACTGAAGTCAGTAAGGCACGGTCAGGTCTGGGCACAGGTGTCTGCAGCATTTCTCTGGCAAGAGCCCAAGTGCAGCAAAGCCCCCAGCCCAGGGGTCAGCACATGCATGAGTGGGGGCCTCAGGGAGGCTTCTCACAGCCCATTCTGGGTTAGGGACCTATGCAGTGTGTTCAAATAGGTGTGCAAAATACAGAGATACAGTTCAAGAGCAGCAAAAGTTACTTCTATCAAGGGCATTCCTAGAATCTGTGGTAAGCATTTTTTTTAGCATGGCATGGAATCAGACCAACTCTGTCTGTTGGAGCAAATTCACCCTACTCTTCTTAATGGCAAACTTAGTGAAGTGAGTTTGCACAGTGTTGGCACAGTGTTGAGTCTTCAAGCCCCTAGTCAACATTTTATAAATGTAAGTATTATCAGTCAAATGAGTTTTGAGATTAAGAGATCATATCATTATAGTTTATTTTATATTAATACAATCTTTTTTATCATTGATATACATTGATAAAACAGAATCTTGCACCATCTCTGAAAACGTGTGAATTTGAACAACTTTCCAGTTTGTATGACATACTGTGTAGATTCCAGTTATATAAACAATAGATATTTGTCATTTTCCATGTAACTTGCAGCTATTTGCTAAGAACATAATGCTTTTAAGACCATTTTCAGTTTGTTTATTATTTACTTTTATTTAGAAACTTTGTTACTGCTTAGTATACTTGTTTACTACCTAGATACTTAGTACTGTTCAGTACTAGCTCTTCTTTTTCAATTCTAATAATAGTTCCTGCACAGCAGTTCTAGAGGCAGACAGAAACACACCCAGGGACATTGTTAATTTCCCCCATTTTGTGACAATGAGTGAGTGCTAGCCCTGTGTTTCTGTGCTAAAGAATAAGAATACTGATACAACCTTGTCTTTTTACCTGAAATTAAGTTTTAGGTGAAGATTCTGAAAAGTGTTTTTAGATCTGCTAGAGAGCAAATTTTTTTTTTCTAATAAAACATTTTGAAAAAAGCTGGTAGGTTTCTTGGTGGTGGAAAGCAGGATACCAGACATGCCAGGAGCTGCAAACATTTAAAATTCCCTGAGAACCTGCTTCTGTGTAATCTGGGTAATAAAAGCCACTCCCTCCTGGTAGAATCTGCCTGTGTATGGATGCACAAATCTGCTGTTATTTACTGTTGGCTGCAAAGGCAGGAAGCTCAGTGGGATGCCAGGGGGTGAAGGCCACGACCCTGAGCAGCTGACGAGTGCATTGTCTGAGCTTCCTATCATCTGACCCTTGTGCAGGCAGGCCTCCAGTGGCACCATGCATTTCCTTTCCCAAAGGACTCATATTTTATACCCATTCAAACATGAAGATAAGAGCTGGAAGCAAATTGGTGATTATCAATTAATAATTATTAATATGATTATTAATTTTTACATATAAATTAAATCAAATCAAACGCTTTACATGATGAATTACGAAACCAGTGGCACCATATGTACTGACATGCTTTCTGAAAACTCTGAAGGAAAGAAACGTGTAGGTATCATGTTAGGACTGCCACTCATTAAACAGTCTCTAAATTGGTTTGCTCTAACATGTGGTAAAATTGCATCTGTGAGAAAGATCTTTGTCATCTATGCTGGGTGTCATTGTTTACACAGCTGAGGTACTGGGGGAAAATTTAGGAGCAAGCTGTAGAGTAGGAGGTGTCCTAATCTGAGACTCACCATCAGGACCATGCAGCTCCCAGCTTCATACTACAGTTGTGTCCTTCTACTAAACCCACTTTTATGGGATAACAGGAAACAGCTCTCTAGTTTGGCACAAGGCAATGTAAAGCAAATCTTGGGAAACCTTTGCAGGAAATGAACTTTATCTAATCCGGTTTGATATAGTAGGCAGCATATTATTAAGCCAAATCACCATGTTTATCCCTTTTTGCTTTGCACCCTTGTCCCTGAGGCCCAGCACCCTTTCCTCCCCTGGGCAAGCTGTGGAGTGTATTACAATTGGAGGGATGAGAAAGCCTTCCCTCTCTCTTCTCCCCTTCTTCCACCCATGCTGTCTCTCAAGTTCATACCAGTACTTACTGCTGAATAAGATGCAGCACTCTATTAAAACCCAAAACACTGAAATAATGAACTGTAAAAACTTGCCAGGGGAAAAGTGTGTTTTGTTAAGATACCAGAAAAGATCCACAGGGGCCTGGTCTTTGCATTTACTCCCGTCAAATGAAAAAGAAAGCAAGGAAAACAGCACAACTACTAGGAGGCTATCCTAATTTTATTTTGAGACTGCTCGTATTTTCAACATTGAATCAACTTTTCCTTTTTGCCCAGTTCTGTTGTTTTTTCTGTCATTTTTCTGTCATCTTCTGTCATGTTTCTTCTTCCTTGCTTTTCTTTTTGAGTGATTCTGGTCAGTTGAAATGATAATTGGCTTCCTGACAGGCCAACTCAAAGATTTGCAATTTATTTTTGCCTGTCACCTGTTGAAAAAGGACAGGAGATTCCTTCTCTGCCAAGAGAGGAGTCCATTAGTGACACAGAAGCAGCAGCTGCATCACGGCAGGGATGCACAATAGTTATATACATCACTTACTCTTTATCTGCTACGAGACATTTGGACAGATTGTTGCCTGTAATTATCTTCCTAGGAAAAAAGAGTCCATACAGTGCTTACAATCATCTGCTTTCTATTTTAACTCTTGAAATTACATTTCTTATCCTGAAAAATCTTCTAGAAAAATTATTTGAATACAAGCAGAAAACTTTACAGTTTAAACATGCTTCTAATACAGTGCTTCACTGTTTCTATTTTTATGTTGTATAACCTTATACAGGAGGCGTAGTAGCACAGTGGTGAATCAGGTGGCTTCTCAGCACACTTTCAAAATCTGTCATTCACTTGGTCTGACTTGTCTGAGAATTCAGATTATAGTCCAAAGCCATAACAGTCTTATGCAGAAAAAGCAGCAGCCAATGTATTCATAATTTCTTTCCTGATTCTCCACATATAGTATTGAAGCTAGAAACATTGCAAATATAAATGGTTGTGTCATATTTCAGTTTTCATTAAAAGAAGGGAAGACTAATAAAAACTGTAAGACTCCTAAGTGGATTACAGCCAAGAAATCTGAAGAATGCTGTGGTCACTTTTTAAGCCTCCTTTATTCTGTTCTTTTATGCACCATCACACTGAGCTTTGGCAGGATGCTCCCTATGGAGACAGGTTATATTCAATCTGCAGCCTTCTTTATCTTTGCCAAGGGCTGGTAGTGATGGGGTTTCAAACATCCTTTCCAGTGATGGAATTTCATACATCCTTTTTCTTTGCTTTTACTCCTTTCTGAAAAAACAACTTTCTGTCTGGGTAACGTGGTAACATTAGCAGTGCATGCAGTGCAGTGTGTTGAACTAATTGCCAATTAAATAGTAGGGAAGGTCAGGATCTAGCGGCGAATCGTTGTGCACAGTTCATTAACTGCATTTCACAGAACTGAAAGTATGCCACATGATTTTTAAAAACAGGTTTCAGGAATGAACAGTTTCTTCCTTAATACTGAATAGCTGCAATGCAGAACAGAATGGATAGATAGGCAGACAAGCAGTTCCTGGCATTTTCAGTTCCTCCCCCTCCCTGAGGTAGATATCTGTACAATTCAGACATTTCTGTGGATTAGCTTATCTTCTCCATGAGGTGAATGGCTTTAAAAAATGACATGGGGAGTCTTGGAGATAATCAGTATCTTAGTGCTATCTGTAAATATTCTTCTCTGACATTGAACTACAGTAAAATAGGAAATATTTAGTAAGATTGAGGAAAGCATTGTAGATGCCTTTCAGGTAGATTTTAATATATTAAATAAATATTAGTGGCTTCATAGAAAAATCACAAGAATAATGGCAGTATTTGGAAGCATACCTTATCCTAAGGGGTGAATACCATAGAGAACTCACAAGGACTCAACTAATACCTACAAGCAATGGTAAAGTACTATAGGAGGAAGCTTTTGGTTAGTAAATAAAGGTATAAAAAGGCTGGTTCTTGATGCCACTAGTTCCTGGCACTAGACAGAGGCAGACAAGAAATGGAATGGATGTACATGTGTTTATATGAATGTGCTTGAAATTAGGTAAAAATGGCCAAAACCAGTTTATGTTGAATATGATCACATAGCACTTACAGGATGGCCAGGGTCTCAGGCCCAGCCAGTGCGGCTTTAGGAGGGGTAGGTCATGTTTGACCAACCTGATCTCCTTCTGTGACCAGGTGACCTGCCTGGTGGATAAGGAGAGGCTGTGGATGTTGTGTACCTGGATTTCAGCAAGGCCTTTGACACTGTCTCCCACAGCACACTCCTGGAAAAGCTGGAGCCCACAGCTCAGACAGGAGCACTCTGTGCTGGGTTAGGAACTGGCTGGATGGCTGGGCCCAGACAGGGGTGGTGAATGGTGCTGCATCCAGCTGGGGTCAGTCACCAGTGGTGTCCCTCAGGGGTCTGTGCTGGGGCCAGTTCTGTTCAATATCTTTACTGATGGACGTGGGTGAGGGTGTTGAGTCTTTCATCAGTAAATTTGCAGACAACACTAAGCTGGGATTGTGTATTGATCTGTTGGAAGGTAGGAGGGCGCTGGAGAGAGACCTGGAATGGTTGGATGGATGGGCAGAGTCTAACAAGATGAAGTTTAATAAGTCCAAGTGCCATTTCCTGCATTTTGGCCACAATAACCCCCTGCAATGCTATGAGCTGGGGACAGTATGGCTGGACAGTGCTCAGGCAGAAAGGGACCTGGGGGTACTGGTGACAGCCGACTGAACATGAGCCAGCAGTGTGCCCTGGTGGCCAAGAAGGCCAATGGCATCCTGGCCTGTGTCAGGAATAGTGTGGCCAGCAGGAGCAGGGAGCTCATCCTTCCCCTGTACTCAGCACTGGTGAGGCCACACCTTGAGTGCTGTGTCCAGTTCTGGCCCCTCAGTTTGGGAAGGACATTGAGAGCTTGAGCGTGTCCAGAGGAGGCAACGAGGCTGGAGAGGGGCTTGGAACACAAACCCTGTGAGGAGCGACTGAGGGAGTTGGGGGTGTTTAGCCTGGAGAAAAGGAGACTCGGGATGACCTTGTCACTCTCTACAACTCCCTGAAAGGTGGCTGTGGTCAGCTGGGGTTGGTCTCTTTCACCAGACAGCAACTGACAGAACCAGAAGACACAGCCTTGAGCTGCACCAAGGGAAATACAGGTTGGATATTAGGAAGAAGTTTTTTATGGATAGAGTGATAAAGTACTAGAATGGTCTGCCCTTGGGAGGTGGTGGAGACACCATCCCTGGATGTGTTTAAAAAAAGACTGGATGTGGCACTCAGTGCCATGGTTTAGTTAAGGTGTTAGGCGTGGGTTGGATTCAATGATCTTGAAGGTCTCTACCAACCTGGTATTCTGTGATTCTGTGAAAAACAAAAAATGAGACATAAGAAGTGAATTATGTTTGGGGAAAGAGTGGAAGTGTAGATGTTAGAGTGAGCAGCATCTCATCTCAAGTAATGTGATTTGAAGTGTCAGTGTTAAATTATTGGTGGAAATGAGTAAAATGCTTAGGAAAAAAAAAAGGGGGAAGGAGAGAGCATCCAAAAATATTTGAAAACTTTTTGAAAATTATATTTTTTATAATAGATGTAGAAGTCAGTCTTTAAATCTTTGCCTGTAGCATTTGAAGTATCAAGTTTAAAGTTTCTCAATACTCTTTGACATAAGGTCTATTGCATAAATTTAAAATAGACTATGAAGCTTGTTTTAAGAGAGAAGCAGTGAGATCTATACATGGAGGTCTGTTTCTTTATCTTGCTGCTGATGAAATGATGAGTGTGCTGGTTATAAAAATTTTTTCTTGCAGGTATTTTATTTCTATGTAAATGGAACATCTTTCACCATAATTCATAACCCAATATCATCTCCAGACCTTTTGTAATTGAGGTAGCTATTATCAAGTAGTTTTTCTTTTACAATCATTCCTTTCTATATTTTTGATCCCTTGATCACAGCTTTGTTTGTAGCTTCCATAGTTGTTAGTAATATTTAGGAAAGAAGTAGGTTGGAGTATTTTTAATCATCAGGAGCAATAAAAGTTGCTGTTCACTAAAAAATAATCTACTTTGAACGTCACTGGAGTATGGCACTTTATTTTCTGGAATCGTAGTGTCCTTTACAGAAAACAGTAAAAGGAGGTGTTGAAAATTGGGAACAGGTCTTGTCAGTCTGAAAGGATCCCACTCTGGGGAAACACCATGCCAGAACATCATCATCTGCCTTCTGTCTGCAGCTGGAGGTCTTGAGAGGCAGTGAGAACTCCGAGGCAGGTCAGCTGCCTCAGTGCTGGTACTTTCTGCCTTGCAAAAAAGTGTTCAGTAGTTACTGAAGACTTCAAGAGCTGGGAATGTCACTGTATGCCTTGCTAAAATTTTACCATACATCCCATCTAAATAATTCCAGAATCAAATTCCAGATTTTTGCTTTTATTATGTCTCTCTCTAGAAGATAGCAGTACCTTTTTGTCTCCTGTATTTTCAAGCCATACTTATGTCCTGTAACCAGGATATTCCCCAGTCATCTCCTTGATATGCCAAACGGCAAAGTTCTTGAACAAGCAAAGTTCTTGTCATAAGGCATTTTCTCCACTCCTTTTGTATATTTGTGTATATTTTACATAACTGCTCTTTTTTGTCTCTTTAAATAAATATCACTCAGCATCACGATTATTGATAGTGTTCACATATGAGTCATGCTAGTTCCAAGCAAATTTGCTTTTTTCTAACAAGCAAATTCGCATGATAATTGTACTTGTTAGTCATTTAATCCCTAAGGGTCACACAGTTCTTTCAGCCACAGCATTGTCCTGGAAACCCCAGTAAAATTGCTTGTCCACTGAATCCCTTAGATGCTTTTCAGAGTTGCTGCTGTCCAGAGAGCACCCATTCTGGTTTATAACCTCCATAATTTATTCCTTTTTGCTGTGAATGCCTTGGTTTTCTAGGCATGGAAGAACACTGTGGCTGCTTTGTACTTACTGTTAATTGTGGTTTTTTAAAAAACAGACTTTTTTTCATTTGCAGTTATACCAGGAGTGAATTTACAGTTAATTCAAAATTACAAGTATTGCCAAGCTGAACAGGTCAAAAACCTTCTCTTGTAATTTCTTTTTCCATGTCCTTCCTTTGGCACTAGTACATGGGAAAGGCCCAAGACTTCAGGGTTTTGCTTGTATCTTGCAGTTGTGTGCCTGCCTGGCAGCACAAACAACAATACAGTTCTGAAAGGGAAGACATCAGAAAGGAAACTTCCTGTGTCAAAATGACCCTGAAACATGGCCTCAAAGAGATATACTTTAAAGTCGCTCGAATTCAAGGAAACTTTTACAATGCTTGCTGTAAGAGCTGTTCACAAGTGCTGTCAGGCTTCTTCCACCTGAGCGTTATTGTAACATCTAACCTGTGTCTGCTGGGAATTAGAAAAAGAAGGGGGTTATACACCGCATAAGAAATGAAAAATTAAATGTATAAAATCAATAACAAAAAGTTGGTCATTAAAACACAAAAAATAACTATTTAGAACCATCTTCAGGGTACATATTCATGTTTTGAATACAAATTTATTCAAAATTTCTTCAAAATATTTACAGATTTTAGTCAAATTCATTAAATTGTTTCACAGCAGCAGATGATCACTTTCAGATAACCCTCCTCAGAATTTTTTTTAGTTTATGATTTTGCATTTTATTTTAGCTAAATGGTTTCAATAAAATTTATGAGACACTGGATGAGTCACTTTTGTTGGTTTCCCCAGCTTTTACAGAGACAGAGAACTGAGAGGCATTTTAAAAGATCATATTTCATTATCAGTCTTGATGAATACTGAGACACAAGAGATGTAAAACTTAGCACCATTCCATCAGAAGGCAACCTATTTCCTGGTTACAATACCTTATAAATGTTTTTCAGCCTGTCAGCTTTTGCCAATCAATGCTGCTATTATCACCTATATTTTTTCCCCACGTGGTCCTGCCGCAATGCATCTTTCACAGTTCTGCTTCTCTAAAATATCTAGTCTTTCTGTAAGGCTGTATTTTGAAACTTGTTGAAGCTTGTTTCTAGTCAATCATTCTCTCTCAACAACGTCATCTGTATTCCATGGCCTTCCTAAGCCAGCACACCTTATCTCAGTGCTTGCATACAGATGTACAGGACTGTGTGAGTTTTCTGTCAGGTTTTGGGAATTCTTTACAAATCCATTTCTTGCATAATTTAAACATAATGGAGTCCAAGAGCTCTTGATACTGGTCACTTAGGACCATCATCTGACCATTTCTCTCTGTATTTGATTTAAATGCATTTGGTGTTCATTGTAGGTTCACACTCTTTGCAAGATAAGTCCAAATTGCCAACCAAAACCATTTTTTTTAAAAATACTAATGATGTGCTAGAAGAAATAATCTTTAGATATGCCATGAAGCATAAAATAGTGGTATTAACAGGAGCACTTAATGAAAATATCTGACACTTTATATTTTATAGGCACAGCACTATAATATTTTGTGAATAGTAAACTTATCCACTAGTGATGGTTTTCTTCAAGCTATATACTGGAAATCAAACATTAAGACAGAGGAAGGTTGATGATAAGCAAAGGAATTAAATTCTCCTTACTTTGTTTTTTTTCTCCTCACATACAATTTACTGAGGAATATAGCAAGGTGTCTTAAATAATCTCCTCAACTGTAATTTCAGATATTAAGTATGAGATCAGAGATGAAGAGAATTTTTCTTTTTGCCTGTATCAAAAAAATCTGGTTTTGACCATGTTATACTAGTCATAGACAAAGACGAGTTTGCCCATGTATACCAGGAAAAATCTAGCTTTCATTCAATTCTCATGTACAAGAAAGGGTTATATTAATGTACATTATTTCTCACTTCTTTGGTACATGCTCTGTTAGGGGATCTCGTGCCTCCTGGAGTGAAGTTTGCTGCATGTCTTCCAAAGCTCATCTGTTCATAATAATCTGATAACGCTTCATTCCCATAGAACCCTAACCTTGGTCCATGGGGTCCTAAACCATCATGTTATTTCCTTTGTTCTGCCATGCTTCTGCCTAAATCCTTCAGTGCCAGTATGCCATACTGACAAAGGACTGGATGCTCCTGTCATTGTCATGTTTCTGCTGAAGAGTCCAAAGAATGATCTGCAAGAGTTTGAACTTTAAATCATGTGTTGGATCACAAATACTGAAATCTTAGCTCTTCAAAATTGCCCTTGCACTTCTGTGTTTGCTTTGAAGGGAAAGACAGATTACAGCATTAAAATAAGTGACCAAAGCAATTAATAATGTAAGAAGGCATATCTAAGATAATACTGACTTATTGTCAATTTTCAATGTTTTATAAAAGGGCTTTTCTGTTATACCATCAGCACAGAAGCTATCTGTGCTGTGACCTAGAGCTACTCTGTAGGTACTCTCTTATAAGAAGAGAAAGGTGATATATAAAACTGTGATGCAAAATGCCTGGTTAGTTTAATTGTGTATATTGAATATTTTATAGTCATTTTCTCCACTAAAAGTTTTTTTTCATATTGCTGTTACTGTAGTGGAAATTGTTGGTTTTTTTTTTTACCAAAAAAAGGCAAATACCCCCAAAGAATGTTACAGAACAAACATTGTACATTTAAAAGGTGATTTATTGCAATATTTTGAGAAATGGAAATACTAAATGCCTACATTTGTGTTACTATAATGATGCATTTTACTGATACACTAGCAGACCATAGAATGTGATATACAGCAGTTCTGGATCACTAAAAATAGCATCATCCTTCACATAGCCTTTTGAAAAAATATTCTTTCACATGCTAAACTGTGTTCTCATATCTCCATCAGTATGAAAGCACAGAGATTGCAATGAAGGTAATGATGCTATTTAATTTCTGGTATTGGTTGCTGTGAGTAACACTTTGTCTGCTCTCTTCTCATTTCAGCTGTACATCTGGAGGTAATTTTATCAAATTTTTTTTACAAATAAATTGAATGTGAAAAGTACCTTACACCTCTCCATTTTAATTAGATCAATTAAGAAAAGTTGAGCACTTTGGGGAAAAGGTCAAGGAAGAAGGACAAAGGCAGGCATGATAGAAAGTATGTGTAAAAGTTAATGGATTAAAGCAGAATTTGTAGATCCACTAGCATATCACCAGAGATATTAGAATATATGCTGATTACTTTGCTTTTACTGGGTAGAACAGTGTCTGCAGGTGATTGTATGCTTTTCTTTTTCTCAGGTAATGGGTTTCTTGCCCTTCAATTGCGGTACCAGACAATGAAAAATCAGAATGTTAATATTGTAGGAGTACTTAAGAGTGCACTTTGAATGGTCAACCTTGCTTGTTGAACAGTTTGGTCATATATAACCTCTAGATAAACCTAAATAATTGGAAAAATTTAATAATGATGATAATAATAATAATAATTCTTTTATCCAGAAGTTGAAAATCAGGAATTAGGAGGTATTGTTCTTTGGCCAAAAATGAAAACGTTAGGTCATAATAGGGAAAATTAATAAAATTACCATGCCTATTCACTGTGTAAGTTTTAAGCAAAGACATGGTATGTTTGAACTCTCTTCAGTGCTGAAAAGCAGGAGTAGTAAGCATAGAGCCCTTACACTACTACATACTTTCTCATATTTCAAGTCAGAACAATTATTTAAAACTGGTACGATTCCTGTTTTGAAAGGATTATCTTTTTCAGGTATCATTTACTTCAGTTTTCATCATACCTGTTTTGTGAGAAGCTCCTAAACAGGGAAAGCCCCCTTGTTGGAGGCCATGTCTGGGCCATGTCAGAAATGCAGTAAATACAGATTAGCTGTGCAGGACCTGTAGGCAGTTGTTTAATTCTGTCTGGGGGGACTATTCCTTTGCATGGAAAAACATGGAGTTGCTGCAAGATGAGACAGCCACCACTCAGACTCTGACACATTCTGTTGTCTTCTGCTGCTGCCACCACAGGGACCTGGACTCCTGGTCCCATCCCAGTGGTGTGCACCTGTGTGTCTGTCCACACACGTGTGCACAGAATGGGGACCTGTCACCTAGAAGAGTCACAACCAGACCCTTTGTCCCTTTGCCTGCGCATTTTCCTGTCTATTCTCTTCCTTGATCCACCTTGATTTAATCTAAGTGCAATCATGAGATCAAGATTCTGACTAGCTTTGGGAAAATATGATTTCTTACGTCAGATGTAGTGGTTTTGGCACAGGGATTTCCAAAGGCTGTTCTGATGCTATATGTCCTTGTGTCCCTCCTTGTTGACTTAGGAGGGATTTCTATACATGCTGTGTGCCTCTGAGGCTCTACTGGCATTGATAGGTAGCTTGTATTAAAAGTATCAACTGACAATTAGGAGGAAAAAAAAAGCTTTCAAAAGAATTAGTTTTATTCTTTTTTTCCTCCCCAAAAATCTGAAGACGACAGAAACAATGCTTTAGTTGTAGGTCATGAAACCAATAGAATGAAATCATTCCTTGTCTGCTAAAATCTTCAGAGCACAGCTAAGCCTACCTCATGAGTATGTATCCTTGAAAAGTAGTCTTTAAAACACAGAGGATCTTAGAAATGGTGATGGCAGCTCAAACCTATAAAAAACACCAATGGATCTCACCAACATCTGTTCTGAAATGTGTAAGCTTAAAACCAAAAGGCACAAATAATGTATTGTTCCAAAATCCACCAGCAAGTTCTAGTAAACATTGAATTGATTTTCCTTTTTTCTCCTTTTTGCAGCTGCTAGTCTGATTCAAACTGTTTATTCATAGGATGAAAGAGATGTTTTTAAGGATTCTCAACAGTTCCAAGTGATTGATGTAAATTTTAAAAATGCTACTCTGATTTCAAGAGAGTTGCTAGGAAACATGCATTTTGAAGATGAAATCTCCCACTGAGCTTGTCCTTGGCTGTATAATAAGTAGTATGTTATAGGGTGTCCTGAGTTGCAGATTATATGGATAAACTGTTAAATTTTTATGTATATAAATATATCTGCTGTGAACTTACTGGAATGAATCACGTATATTCAATATCTCCATTTACTGATGAATAACAAGGTATTACTAAGTTCAAGAAAATGTGAAAATCAAATGAAAATGCCAAGAGCATGATAAAGATATTTATACAGTCTTCATTTCATTTTTCTGAAACATAAAATGATTTTTTTCTTAGAAATGGATCTCTTAAAGATTTAATTTCAATATAAAGTTCTGATTAGTATTTTTTTCTTTTATAAACTTTAACAAAATTTAAAGCTCAAAAAAAGAACATCAATTATACATCTAATTTTTCTTAAGAAGTTAATGTGTTTTGTCCCTTAAAAGTTATTGGCCAAAGTAACCTAAAAGATCTCTATTATCATGAAGAAATACCCAGTTTTAGTAATGGATATTTATTTGTATTAGTGGCTGATGTTTTTTCATGCTGATTTTAGAGACTTGGGTATGTTTGGTTACCTTGGAGTCAAATTTAAACTGCTTGGTCTTTAAGACACAAGTGGAAGCTTGTGCAAGTGTACATATGGGAACAGACTAGTATGCTGTTCTGCAGGATGCTCAGGACTTGGAAGGAGATTTATTGATTTTTGTTGCTGAAATATTTTACCAGGAAGTCTTTAAGCAGCAAAGCCCTTACAGCAAGCTTTCAGAAAAGTGAGTAATGCCTGTGAGTTATGATAGTAGTAAGTGATCTTTTTCTTATTTATTACCTTAGAAGAAAGAGCAACCAGTTGCTGATAGAGCAAACAGTGTGGATAGGGACTGTCTGTCTGACCCTATGTTGCTGATGTGAGAATTAAACAGTGTGTAAGTACCACAAAGGAAGACTTCATGATCTGAAAGTATTTCAAATTATGTTTTTGCACCTGCCTAAAGAAAAGTAACTAAACTGTATTAATGATTAATGGTTAAGATGAGTTGTTGAGCTTACCACAAATTAGAAGATGATTAATGTCCCTGAAAATATATGTTTGTAAGAGTATTACCAGATGACCCTTCATTACAGAGGTGTTGGTTAGCTGAGCTGTAACTGCTCTAAGGCCCTTGTAGGGAAGAAAATTAATGTTGATTCATAATGAATCAGTGGATGCAAGTAAGAAAAATGAGACATATTATTAGTTGTGTAAACTATGAGGACAAAATAACAGACAAAACAGAGAGAACAATGAAAATGGGAAGGATGATGCAGCCTGTGTTGGTGCATTCTTCCTCAAGTGCAGGAAGTGCATTTGCCTTCATTGAGTTTCAGACAACTCTTCTCTGTCTATCTCTGTAACGTGCTGCGGCCCTTCTGAAGGGCTCACAGCACTCTGGGGTATCAGCCCTCCTGTCAGGTTTGTGTTGTCAGTGAACTTACTGAGGATGCATCTTCATCCAAGTCACTGATGAATATGTTAAACCATACTGGGTGGAGTACTAGTGACAGGACTCCAGCTAAACCCTCTGCCACTTATGATACTATGGGATCTGCTGTTCAGCCAGTTCTCAATCCTCCTCACTGTCCACTGATCCAGCCTGCACTTCTGGAGTTTTCCTATGAGGATGGTGCAAGACGTGTTCAAAACCTTGCTGAAGTTGAGCTAGAAAACACCCACTGCTCTGTCCTCATTCATCCAGGTAGTTATTTTATTGTAGAAGGTAATGAGGTTGGTCAGGCATCATTTTCCTTTAAGGAATGTTCCTTGTCTACTCCTGATTGCTATCTTGTCATCTGTGTGGCTAGAGATGGCCTCCAGAATGAGGCACTTCATCAGCTTTCTGAGGATTGAGGTGAGGCTGATTTTTTTGAAGACCAGAGTGGCCTTTGCTTTCTTCCAGTCCTGAGGGACCTCTTCTGATCACCACAGCCTTTCAAAGATAATTCCAAGCAGCCTTGTTAAGATGTCCATCAGCTTTCTTTGAGCATCCTCATGTAACCAGTGTTCCCACTCCATTTAGCAATGGACCCACATTATATCCTTTTTTTACCTTTTGTTTTTGGTGCAGTTGAAGAATCCCTTCTTGTCTTCCGTATCATCTTTGTCCAGATTTAATTCCAGATGGTATTAAATTCCAGATCACCTCCAAGATACTGGTTTTTTCTATTCCAAGTCAATGTTTATTAAACAAAATCCCAGAGCTGGTTATCCAGTAGTGATAGAATCACTGGCTAATTTAGCCTGTTAAAATATATTAGTAAACTTATTCTGGGTTTGTTTTAATTTTTTTTCATTATTGGTTACTTGGCACCAGTAAACAGTTAAAAAGCATGAAGTTATTGGAGGGGAAAAATTAGCCTGCATGTTGCTCCAACTTTGTGCTTTTTTGTTATGTCATTGCATATTGTCCTTGAAATTGTAAATTCTGTTCAAGAAGAGTATCTTACTTATGGGCAATCAAATTGATGTGCTTTTTAGCTGGATTTCATTCATGTGAAAGGGAGAGTGTAGCTATATTCTTTATATAGGATGAAGTGGAAAATATTAGAAGCACGACTGTTGATGATGGACTGTTTGGGCCGGTGGGCAGTATTGTGAGCGGTGGATTTGAGATTCTGTTTTCACTTGAAGAAATCTGTCAAAAACAAAGATTATAATTATAGAAATCATAAGGAAATGAAGTATTTCTACAAGCCTTTATTGAAGGGGACTAAAGTCACTTTTGGACTCCTAAGTGAGAGCCAGCTAACACAAAAAATCTCTTGCTGATGCAGCAGTGCTGTAAGAGGGCTGGTTTGGAACTTTGCTTACAGCAATCCCAGACCACTGGAATGAGAAAAATCTGTGCAGTGGCAAGCAACTTGACTGTCATCACTTTTCCAGTAATAGAGAAAGCTATAAATGCTAGTGGCTAAAGCATTGACTTCAGAAGTAAATTGGATTGTGCATGGGTGATGGTTGAGAAGCCAGACTTGTGAATAAGATTCAGTGCCCTTTTTAATGGCACATTTTTACCCAGATTTTCAGAACTTGTTAATTGATCACGAAATTAATTTGCAAGGGCCAAAATAGCAGAAAAGGACAAAAAGTGATATAATAAATAATATGCAATGTACATAATTGTTTTTTTTAATTAAAACATTTTGTGGTATTTCTACATACTGAGCAACTAATAAGATTTGTGAGGAGTTACTTATCATAGAAGAAAATGTCAACTCCGTTAAGAAAATAAAGACGAGGAGCAATTACATGATTGCAAAAATCACTGAAAGAGTCTGAAGTAAAAACAAATACAAAACACTGATTTGGCTGAAGTATTGTGTGACTCCTAAAAGACTTTGATTATAACTTGCCACTGTGTTAATTTGCGAGTGAATTATTGCAATTATATATATTCATTTTTTGAAAAAGGGTAGAGAGCCACACATTTCTTCTAGATTGTTGTATCTATTTACAGTCTAATCTGGACAGAATCTCTACCAATTCTGAAACTTGAATGTCTATAATTATCATAATATACCAGGAAATGAGGATCATAACAAGCATCTTGATTTACCTCTTCCAGCTAAGTGTACCATGCCAGAGCTCCTAAACACTTTCTTCTGCTCCCTCTCTTCCCCTTCAGCACTTGGGGTTCCTCCCTGGAGCCTGGAGTGGATGTCAGGGGCTGACAATCATGCTGCTCCCACACTGAAAGCCTTGGCAGGCAATGTTCAGGAAAGCTCTTCCATGCTAAATGTTGACATTTACTGCCAGAGGCAACTGGTATTTCTCATACACCTTTATCTACCTATATCTCCTTCACTTTCCCTCTCTGCCTTCTTTTCTAACAACCCTTTTGGGTTGGTTTATTGTTTCCATCTTCCCACAGATCCTAATGTCCTACATGGCATTCCTTCCCTCTGTAGTGTTGAGATCTTTGTCTCCTCTTCACCCCTTCAACATCCCCTACTGTTGCTCTGCTGTCCCCTGTCTATCCCTATCCCTTCTTGATTTCAAATCTGGTAGATTATGTACCTTGTTTGTGCTGCCTTTGATCTTGAAAATCTTTATTCAACTGAGTTCAATTACCTGCTGTTTGTAATTTCTTTTTGTGTCTACCCTATAAATGCTTTTTGTCCTTGCAAAACAATGATGTCATCTGCATTTAGCGGGGAAGTGATGGAAAACACTGTCTGCTTCCATAGCTGTAAAATAGGTGTCTTTTTTTCTTAAATAAATGCCAAAGTGCACTGAAGATCTGAAGAAAGCCACACAGGATATGGCAGAAAATGTAGGCATTTTCCTAAAGTGCATTTTGAGAGATTAAAGAATCCTTACACTTGGATATTGTAGAGAGACAGGTTTACCCTTGTGTCCTGGGAACACAACTCATCCTAATGAAGAATCACAAGACACTGCAGGCCTCCAGAAGCACTCTGGCAGGTCCCTGTGTTCAAAATTCAATGTGCTTCTCATTCAGCAGCCAATGCCCCAGTTTTTTCCACCTCCTTTGGGCATTGCACTCCAGACAGCTCACCAGAACTTGGTTTTTTTGAATCTAGCAAAGGTGCTGTAGTGGTGACTGGTTCTTTTGGGAAACTGTACAGTAGAAAGGGACCTAAGTGTGTTAATGAGCATTAGTTAGTAATTAAACATGGCATGGTTGCATTTAAATGCCTGCTTATTTTAATACATGTTTTTAAAGTGTCTTACTTGTTTTCTGAAATTGTGATGGTTTGTTTGGAAGAAGAAGGAAAGTGTACTGTGCAGACTGAATGATGTATGTCTAGGTATGTAGACACACTGTGCTTTTTTAGAGAAGAAAAGTGACTCAGCTGTTCATTTGTTCAGGAATGATTTTTAGTTAGGCAGCAATATCCCTCTCACTCTGCAATCTGCAAAGAAAAAAGGTTGAGAGCTGTAGAGCAAGAGCAGATTGTGCTGCCTGAGCACTGCAGCCCACAGTGCTGCCTCTGGCACCAGTGCTGCTACCTCAGCTCTGCTGGGATGACTCCTTGGGCAGCTGGCTGGTAACACTGAGCACAGCTCTACCACCTGACACACACACAGCAATAACCTGCGTGCTATCTCATCTCATAGCAGCCAGCTCTGCCAAAATGCAGCCGAGCGATGTGAAACAGCTTCTCACCCACAAGCTGAGATGAATCAGGAGGGATGGCTGTGCTGTATATACAGAACCCACTCAGCCGAAACAAGTGAGAGTAGGGAAAGGATTTAAATCCTGGCAGGGTGGATATTTTTGTCTCGGAATAAAATGAAGTATTTATAGCATTTACTGACACAATTCTTATTTACTGCAATTGGAGCCATTGTTGAAACCATTTTTTTTTCCTGAGCCTGCAAAAAGGGATTTTTGGGGAACTAGAGGACATTGTATCTTTCCAAAATCAAACCTAAATTCTGCTGAAGAGAGGGAGGAGGGATCTTCCCTCTCTGACTATAATGTCAGAGAACACAGTGCTTTTAACAGTCTCCTCTATCAATACACTTGAACACAGTTATTATCATCATGAGCTGCTGTGTAATTACCGTTGTTCCCTAAAGAATTCCTGTTTCCTTGCTATTTAATTATGTGCATTATTTCACCATAACTATGCACTTTACTCATGTCATTTGGAAACAAATGTTTCAGGCCAGGCAGTGTCATATTGTAAGGATGTCATAGTCTGGGCGTGGCTGCTGGAAAAGTATAGAAAGTCATTTCTTGATCAAACCTACCACTGCCTTCTGGATGAATCACACGCAGTAGTTCATACACTGGTCAAGGTAGATGCCTGAAATAGTTGTGGATGTCCTTTGTGTGACAGAATCTAAAGAAACTTCAGTGCCAACAGAAGTGGGGACGTAAAGACGTTTAGTAAGTCTTTCTCCTTGGATCCAGCTATAGTAAGCATATGTGTTTGTTGCCAATCTAAGAGCCTTTTTCTAGGGAATATTTCTAAATAAATCTCAGTTCTGGGGAATCACTGTTTAACTCTTGTTGGTCTTTTGCTGAACACAGTTTTCATGTAACAGCCATAACTGTAGGGTCATATAGCTTTTAACTTTTTATCAAGGATTTACTCTGCTTAAAAAAGGGAAAAATGTGACATGCAACAGCTCCTGTACTTTCTGAGCCAGCAGATTTTCTTGTGATATTTCTCCTCATTTTCCTGCATTATGAGTTTATCAAAACACTCTTGAAACTCTGTTTTAAGGAAAGTTCACTGTTTGAGGCATGTTCAAATGAACATCTTAGCATTATTCGGAGAAAGAGGGGAGAAGTAAAAGGCCCCAGTGGCCCAGACACATTCCTAGCCACCCCAGGGGGAGACATGAGACACATACATTGCAGCAGGCATGTCTGGCAGCAGCTCAGATGAGAGGCTCTCTGTAATAAGGGCAGGATTTATCCTGACCATACTTAGGGAGTCAAGTGTACTTGTACTTGTGCTTTGTCATTTAAAATTGCCCCTTTCTTGGTGTTGGAGGTGGGAAATGGGACAGTTTCAAAACAAGATCTAAAATATCTGGCTTTTGGAAATGAACAATTAAGTAAAAATTTTGACATGGAAAGGGCAAGTATCATGGTGAAAGGTGGACGTCAGTGTCAATTCCTGGCATGGGAGGCTGGAAAGCAGGAGCATTGAGACAACACCTTGCTAAAAATGACAATGCAATATTAGAATCATAGAGTCATTTATATTGGAAAAGATCTCTTGAGATTGAGTCCAGCTGCTAACCCAGAACTGCTCAAGTCTACCACTAAATAATGTCCCTCATCTATAAGTCTTCTTTTTTTTAGCATGCACCATGTTCTGGGATGCTTATTAGTGAAGGGTGTTTAAGTAAGTATAAGCATATTCTATAATGAAATAGTAACAAAATGAATATACTGAGGGGACTGGATGATAGCAGCATATGTCTGAGATACAATAATCTGTCAGTGATAAGCTGGAAGCCTTGCTTTGTGTGAAGTTCTTAATGAGTGCTAGAGGAGAACCAATCAAGAAGCAAGAAAAAGGTGTGATGGATATAAAGGATGTGTTTATGTATTTGTGACAAGAAATCCATAAAAAAAAAACCTAGAGAATTGCACACTGAAAACATGATGGCACATTTCTCTAAAGAAATAATAGTCCCCAGCAAGAAAAAACTGGCAAAATATTCTGATTTGAAGTAGTAACAAATCTTACAGAAGTGTCTGAAAAATAATTTATAAAATCTTAGAATATTCAAAAGAAGCTGCATGCTTTTTTAGCTTGCTTTTAGTATATATACAGGCAGAGTTTCTCCCAAATGGAAAAGAGAAACCTTTGAAAACAACATAGCAATAATGATTATATTCAGTATTTAAAAGGAAACTCATGAAAAATATAGCCACTTTTGTGAAAGACCATTAATTGTATATTAAAGGTTTAAAATGGTGATAACTAGACAAAATGAATCTGAAAGAGATGCATGGACTTTAGTTTCACTGTAGTCTTTTTTACAGATTTTGGAGGCATGAGTTGAAATGTAGTATTTACTGAGATAGAGGATTCTGTATAGAATAGAGAAGAGAAGTGTAAAAAAGGATGTTCAGTTTTAACATTTACCATATTATACCATCACCAGAACATCTGAGTACTCTGAAACAGAGTGCTCTCTGAATAATAGATATAATTAATTTGGTCCAGAAATTCTGATGATGCATTTATTATTCAAAAGATTCTCTCCTATATCAACTCTTAAGTATTCAGTTTAGTCACATCAACTGCCAGGCCAAATGTGATATGAGATAAAGCCTTATGTCAGAGTTATTGACTCTCTCTTCTTTCTCTGTAACAGACTTTTTAAGTTCTCTGAATGATGGTACTGAAGTGCACAATTCCTTTTGAGATGATGGCCGAACAGAAGATAACCATTTGGTTTTTCATTTATCATCTTATTACACCCTGTTTTGTCTTCTCCCTGGCAGTAGGTAAGACAATCTCCTGTGTTATTTCCTTTAAGTAACTGTTGTTAGTTTTATGTGTTTCCATGACAATTAGAATGTTTTTATGGCTTTAATTTATTTGTGCTGATACAACAAATTACTAAATATGAACAATGAAACTGGCAGGAAGCATATTTATTAGAATGGCTGCCATAATAAAAAGTTTGAAGAAAGACAGAGCTGGACTTTAAATTTGGCATTGTCTAATTTGATTTACAGAATGAAATCTTTCTCTAGCTTATAAAAAGTATATCAATTGTCTTTTGTGCACAGATGATCAACATGTTTAGAATAATGAAAAACAAAATTCTTGACACCATCTAAGATTCATAATTTTTCAGAAGCCCAGTGTAGTGGTAGTTTTTCATAATACGGGGGGTAATTCTGCATATTCTGACTCTAATTTTTTTTTTTTTTTTTCTTTCACAAATAGAGGGGCCATAAATAATAAAACATTCTGGAGTCATATTTCTAGCATCTGCATTTAGATAAATATTTGCAATTGAAATTTTGGTTCCATTTTAAGAGATAGAGGGAGGTCTGTGAAAAGGCAAAATTCCAACTGTTCCAAACAACTTTGAGATTTCTAAAGCTTGTTTCAGATTTCCATGCCAATTCAAGTGAATGCTGAGTTTTAGTTGCTGGGATGAATTTTTATGTTAGTGTAAACACAGCATGTATAAAATATCCACCAATATTTGAAAAGTGCAAACGTTGTGTACTGATGTTTTGGTTAATTTCAAGCTAGGCTTTAGATCCTTCCCTACTTTGAGGGTCACAGACTGCTTAATCTGGGACGTCATTTCAGGCATTGCCCTAATTTCACTTCCATGGGACCATATTCCTTATTACTGAGTCCAAAAATCTGATTTAGACTGTGATGTTAGCTCATTGCCTTTAAGAAATCAGTCCAGAGCTCGCAGGAATGATTTCTGGTTTAGCAGGAACGTTACTTTACTCTGTGGTTTTGAATGATGTTCTTCAGTCCACATCTGAGTTTGATGGAGGATTTACTGATGCCTGATAAAAGTCAATACCTTCACAATATATTTGCTGTGCGTTTCAAGAGAATTTTTCTCTGTTAAGATATGAGGCTTGCTGCTAGCACCAAAATTAAAACTTTAAACTCACCACTTTAATTCAATACTGGGCTTTTCCTGAAAGAATAAAATAATAATAAAGAAAAGACTATGAAGTGCTATTGGTAACGTTACACATGTGATTTTGCTCTGGACCTGTTGACAAACAAAACAATCAACTACAGCAGCCAAACAAGTGTGGACACTGGTTGATAAAAGGGGTGAGTCAATCAAGGAGAACAAATGTTCAGGTAATTTCTTGACAGGCAGGATTGAATTATTAATGTTATTGTGTATTTTGCACATCACGTTTTTGCCCATTAGTGAACAAAACCTTGGCACCAGAATGAAGCTGCAGGCAAGTTCCTGAAAATGGCATTGGGAGGTCGTGAACTGTGAGGGTAACAACTAAGTGACATAGGAAGAGCAGAGTGGGCTGTCATGACACCATGTGCAGCATGAGGACACACTGGCACTGCCATAGCAAGGCTCGTTTGATCTCTCACTGGGCTGTTGTTCTTGGCACTCTTAGATTCCCACAAACAAGATGGGAGCCATTGGTGTGGAGGATTGTGAATCCAGGGCAGGTTCTAATCGTGCTGTTACCATTCAAACACATTTCCTAACTTATCTCCTGGTATGGAATAAATACTTGCTTGCATTTTTCATCAAAGCCAAAGTTAAGACCTCTGACCATCTCTAAAGGTATGGCACTGCTCTCCAGTGTGGAAGACTCCTAGTTTTATATAATCAGAGGGTGTTTGTTACTGCCAGTGTATTACTGCAAGGCTGAGTAGTGCACATACTCTCTGCTCCCGGACCTGCTCTACTTCGCATAAATCATTAAATCAATAAATTTGTATAAATCATTAAATAACCTTTCGAGTGGAGAGAAAATCTGCTTCTATCATCTAGGGTTTATGGCACCCATCTAGGTTATATAAATCTGATGTTGCAGTCTTTGCTCAGCCCCAGCACTTGAATCTTACTGGAGGGTTTCTTATTTCAAATGGGTTTGAGAGCTGCTGGCAGTCAGGCTTAATTGTCTTGAATGTATGTCTTGGCAATGAAAATGCCATTGTATCCAGAAAATGTGTATCTGCAGTATGCAATATGTATCTGCAACCAAGATGAAATATAACAGGTTGCTTGGAAGTGTTCTCAGTGTGGTTAAAAATTGAAAGATACTGAAGAGAAAGAAGGAGCACAAGTAGAGTGATGAAGTTCTAGGAGGTGCTCTTTCACACAGGATGTTATCAAGGGGAATGCTGGCAATGTCAGCAGTAATGGAGGATGTGTAAACTGGGGACAGTTTTTGAGTAAAGATCATGAGTTCTCATTAAAATAGCAAGACAGACCAAGTTCCAGAGTGAAGAGGCAAGGTAACTGGAAGCAGATATTGAAAGCAGAGTATTTAAGAAGTTGTTTTAACACCTTTTACCAAAACACACTTTCTCTGGATGTATATTTGTCTCCTCTTGCCTTCTGTGCTGCTGGATCTGCAGTTCTAGGTGGTTCTACTCTATAAATTGCCTTTGGCAAGCTTGTCTGTGACTCTGTAGTCTAGGTTTTTGCAATCCATGCTTCCTAAACAGACCTACTATTACATTAACTGCTCTGGACCCAGGAAAGTGATAGCTTGCAGATAAATTGTTTTGAGAAGTCTCATCCTATGGGTGTCCCCAAGTTCAAAGATACCAGCCAAAAAACCTGCAAGTATTTGACTGAGCGTTGAGAGCCTTCAGAGTTTAACAGCTAGAAGTGTTCGGGAAACAGAGAGCCAGCAACCTGAAGCTGCACTGACTTGAGATGTTTAGAATTGGGCCTGAAGAGAGGACAGGGATTCTGAGACTCTAAAAGCTGAGGGGTTTTATTTGTTTTAAAATTGTTCTTTTTTTCACAGCAGGAAATTAAAAAAAATTCCCCAAGTGAAATACATATGTTTTTAGAATTTTAGAGTTTGCTTTGGAGTAAACACCTTGATTTTTTAGCCAGTTCTGTTTTGTGGTAATTAGAGGCAGAAATTGAGAACTGTTGCATTGACTGGCCGTTTCTCATCAGTGGTGAATGTGCACTTATTTAACTGAAAGGAAGCAAAGATTTTATGGATCAGAGGTACAGGCATCAGAGGTATAGGCAGAGATCATCTTCTGCAATGAGACAGGAGCACTATTTCTTTTCCAGGTAAATTAGTGCTTGAAATGTAGTCTTGCAGATATAAACTGGTGAAAAAGCCATAAATAATTCGGTCTCCACTTACTGAAGGAACAGACAGTTGTTACAAGAGTTGCTTTTCAGAGTGCACTTTATGTAGTGCAAGGCAAATGAGAGCAGCAAACCACTCCTCAGGGAACGTGTCAGTGATTGTCAGTCCACTGCCAAAAAAGTTATTTCATGCCTATTACTGATAATATTTTGACTCTTCTCCACTTCCCCCTGACATTTCTCCAATGCACTTCCAAGTTACCTTTGACTCCTCTTTACATTCAGTTGCTAAGTCTGAATTTCAAACTTTTCTGTCATCCACTATTTCCCAGGTAATACAGTGAACTCAAGTGTGTCTTCAGTTGGGATTCTAATCTATCACTAAAAGAATTAAGACTGTTCTTCAGCCACAGCTTGTTTTGTTCTTTCAAAAGACTAATCAAAAACTGCAAAGACCCTGTATTTTATTGTGTTTAATGAATAGTAGATTACATTTGGCCATGAAAACAGTCAATAGTGAAAAATGTCCCCCTGATAATATGTTTCTCATAAAATGTTCTACTTTTTACCTTGGGATTTGATAGTGCAGAGCCAGAGAGTGTCTGAGTTTGGGTCAGATCATGCCTTAGAAGGCAGCTAGTGACTCTAGTAAACTATCCTGAAATGTGCAAAATGAGGCAATAGTCCAGGGGTGAAAATGTCTAAACTTTTCTGCTTTTTAGGCAGCCAAATTTCCAAAAATCACTAGGAACTGAAAAAGAGAAAGGCTGGTAAAGCAAGAAAGCCAGTAAGAAGCAGAGCCTCTCAGTGCAAGACAGTTGTTTTGATGAGTACATAGAGATGCTGTTAGCATGCTGAATTTCTGAGTTCTGCCAGTATTTCATATGCACCAGGAAGGCTTGTGTGGGGGGATTGTGGAAGATAACTGCACTTTAGCTTCATCCCTAATATGCTGGTCACTGGCTTTCCCATAGGATCAACATGGTCTTCAGTCACTTCCTAACTAACATTTGGATTTTTAAGGGAGAACCACCTAAAAATTTAAATAGTGAATACACAAATGGGAACATGTTTAAAATACAATAATTAGTATTGGCTCACATTCCTCTTGGCAGTATGAGAAGACCAGAAAACTGTACTCTGGTCGGCACAAGTGGAGAAACTTGCTCTGCCAGGGGCTGGAGCTTTCTGTACTTGAAACTTGTTGTAAAGGAGAAACTACATCATTAACTATGGGGCTCTTCAATATTCTCCTGCTCCTTTGAGTCCAGAAAAATAGAGGCAGCTTTCCCAAAGACAGTCTTCATCTTTCATATGATGTGAAGTGGGAGTGCTGGTGTGGTTACCTTTAACGTTTAAGGGCTGACTGGCTCTTGGAAAATGATTTGCCTTTAGCATCTTGATGGCTTACACTTACCCTCTCTTCTCCATCAGGGTGACACTATGTTATGAGTTTTTTCAATATGAACACATTACTGCTTCAGCACATAAGCTTCCCATGAATGCCAAGTACAACTTTTCCCACATGATTTAGAGAAGTAAAGAAACAATCCAGCCCCCAAACCTTAAATTATTCATGCTTGGACATTTTCCAGAACAGTAGGTTCAAAAAGGCATTTCTGAACTGGAGGCTAGAATCTACATTATTTAAAGCTTTTTATCACAACATACAGAATTATTCACATTTTCTAAAGAGAGATAATAATTTTCTTCCAAAAAAGAAGTGGATGAATATACTTAATGCCTGTTTACCTTGTCCCTGCTTGGATGTTAGAAGATCATTACATGCTACTGCTGAGTGTCTGACATTCATAATTAAATAATCATAATTTGTTTGGTGATCACAGTGCTCAGAAATGTGGAAGTGCCATTTTGTGTTCCTGCATGCCCGGTAGAGGTACTTTGGTTCATTCCCATCTTGTTTTTGAGCATGAGCTTCTCAGACACTGGTGGGTCCTCATTTCTCTGACATACTGAAAACAGATCTACTTCTAAATATCAAATGGTTTCTGGTCTTGGAAGGCTAATGCAGAGCCTGACAACTTAGTTAAACTGATAATGAATGACTCCAGGGCTCTTATGTGCAACACCCTTTAGCACTCAAGGTTAATCTAGCCATGCACCACGTCAACAGATCTTTGTCTCTCTCTCATGTTAAAATATGGAACTGGATACAACACTTGCAGGTAGATCAATAATCACATCCAGCAACTGTTTCAGACAGTCAATTTTGGCGATGTTGAGTGCCAAGGAAATAGATAGGTGTACAGGAAACAGAAAGAGAAGAAGGAGACTCATTAGAATATGTCACTTGGAGAATGAATTATATGGCCACCTTCCAGAGGGAAAGATTCTTATACAGGGTCCGTAATCTCATCAGTTGAGGAAAGATTTTCTTGACCTTTTCACAGACTTCCTAATGCATTTTAGCAATATTGAAAGGTCTGAGTCTTGTTTTCAGAATTCACCGAAGAATGCCTCTAATAGTCAGGTGATAGCTTCTGCTCCAATTTCAAATAAAAATCACAGGAAATCTACCCAAAACATTGGGCATTGTTTGAGAGGTCAGATAGTCCATCCTCTTGTCTAAAACAGGAACCAAACATAGGAAATGTGATCTTCGTCACATCCTCAGTTTGCCTAATATAGCTATTTTTTTCTTCTTTCTCTACTTTTCCTTTTCGTGTAGGCACAACTTCAGTGAGCTGATGCTTTTCCTTGTACTCTTAGTCTTCCCTTTGTCACTCTTCAAACTTTGTCCCACAGTCATGGTACTTCACTTAAAGTGTGAACATTCTTGCAGATCTTTTCACAGCCCCTTTCTCTTCTCTTTTCTCCCATGTGCTGTTTCATATCACTGGTCCATGTGTGGTCTTATGGCTGAGAATAAAAGATTTATTGTTTGCCATACCTGAAATTCAGTGTGCACATCTTACTCTGTGCAGACAGACACCTGAAACCAGATTCATAATAGATTGCAACAGAAGTGCCTTTATAAAGCACATTTGATAGGTGTGAGAAGCAGGCATTCACTCAGTATAATTAATAGTGCTGGCAGCATTAAAAATGCATGCCATGAAATGCCTAAGTGCTCTGTAACATCGTTTGAGTCCTAAGGTGAAGAGTCAGCTGCATATGATATGGCAATTTGCTGCTGGAGACTGTTGTTATTCTGTACTCATATTTAAGAACTGCACAGAACATGCCATCAGGTTTCTGGCTTTGTCATTCCAGTCTCTGAGCAAGTATGTCAATCTTGCCTTTTCAGTCTGAAATTGGTTCTTCTTTTGGTCTAGCAATATGTAGATTTTTATACTGTGTTGTGCTTTAAAATATGAAAGAAAACAGACCGTTGTTTAAAAGCTCTGCCTTTCTAGCTGCTCTTCTTTGCTTCTTTTAAAGAATTTTCATTACATGAAATAGTTTTTAAAAATTAGGTTGTCTGACTATATATTTCACAGTGTAACTGTATCTTCTATACCTGCTCCTGTCATCAAGGCAAACGGTGACTTTTTACCATTTACCATCGATTAGGAGTCAAAAGGGAAGTTGCTTTTTATCTGCAACAGTCTTCTTCTAGTACTGTAATGCAGTGTCCATCTATGAATAGGTAATTTAAAAACAATAAAAAAAGATATCTGCAGAAAGAGTATTTTGTGGATATGTGGTATTTTTACACTGGTATAATTCACATTCCTTAGGTATATAGACTCCTTTGTCTTTTACAGGATTCCTAAAAACTGTCTAATTAAATCTAAAATGTTTTAGGACAAAACACAGGACTTTTAAGGGCATGAGTACAAAGTCATAATTTGATTTAAGAGCATTCATCTTTTACACTGCCAGTTTATTTACTGATCTAAGAAGATTTTTTAAATTACAAGATATGTAGCAAATTTTTATAGATAGCACAGACACTACTGCAAAATGATAGGATTTTTCCATCCTTAACCATTTCTTTTGAAAATAATTTCCATCCTTAACCATTGCTTTAGATTTAAATTATTCAGCCATCTCTGAGGATCTTATTAATTAAAGTTATGTTTATTTTGTGTGTTTCCCTTGTATTAGAAGATTCTTGCAGTCATTTTACAAGTCTCTGGCATCTCTAGGATTTGAAACTCTGAACTTGAATGGAAAGTGAACCTGTGTTCAGGTTCAGCAATCATGCAATCATGTGTTCGTTTGTTCTCCCATGAATTTGCTCACAGGTGTCCAGACTGTTGTTTCAGTCTCAGTAGAGACCTGTGAGAATAAGAGAACTGTGTTGTCTCAAAATTTTATCTGTATTGAGCATCCACTGCCTCCTCACAGAGTCATTCTTTATGTAGAATGCATATTTGACATTTTCACAGAAAAAAACTCAGTTACAGCCTAGATTTACTGAGAAGAATTTTCCCAGATCATTCCACCTTTGCTCTTAGTCTTGCTTCTTAGACCCCAAAGAGCAACCTTATATGCCTGGAGGAGATAAAGGAGACGGGAGTGCAGCAAGGGTGGGCAGACCCTACCAACTTTACAACAGCATCCACAAATTAAGGATAAAGATTAAAAATACAGGTTGTGTTGAAACCTGTTTTACATTTATTCACCTTTAAGTGCTTGACTGTCCAAACTGAAATTATTTTCAGTGTAGAACCTTTTTAAAATTGTACTGCTCCAGTTTTGCTGAAGCACATAGAATTTAACTTTGGGTGACTCACTGTTTTTCCTTCACATTTTGATTCTTGAATATGTGATGCAAATTTGTCTTCAGTTTGACTGCTAATTAATTTGAAATTCTATTCCGTTTTCAGAGGAAGGAAACAAAGGTTATGGACCCGTTTTTGAGGAGCAACCTATTGATACCATCTATCCAGAAGAATCTTCAGATGGACAAGTTTCAATGAACTGCAGAGCACGAGCAGTTCCTTTTCCTACTTACAGGTAATATCTACTGTTTTGATTTAAAAATCTTGAATATTTTATTCAGCAGCTATTTCAAATTGTTTTATTAAATGATTGCGTTAAAAGGTTGGAGTGAAGTCTTCAAGGCAGGAAAAAAGTGCAGATACGCAATTTTTGAGTAAGACTCAACCTTGATTAGATTTGCCAAAATTTCTAATCAGTATTAAAAACAGTATATTGTATTAAATATTTTCATATTCTGAAAGAAATACTGCTCCATATGTGAATTAAAAAAAAAAAATGACCTTTAAATAAATTTGAGAGGTTATCTTTCTAGCTTAGGCTGAGGTTAGTAGAGATTTGAGTCTTTGTTCTTTTTGATACAGAATTACTTTTTCTATTCTATTTTGCTTTGAAAGGAGAAGTACTGATTGTTGAACCTGGATATTCTACATCCCATGTTGGTTTTGCATCCTCTGTGTTGCAGGGCAGTGGGCAAAAATGTGTCAGCTATGCTACTGAAGACATGAAAAACTTCATTCTGAAAAATCATTTCAGCTTGTTTTAATACAGATTCTCACAGGACTTCTTTCACAATAACTATATTATTGTAGAAAGCAATGCTTTGGTGTGCATTTATATGAGTTTGTCAGCCATTATCTGCTCATAATGTGAAGAGAAACGTACTTAAGATTATCAGTATTAAGACTGTGACTAAATTACAACCTGATCATAGGCAGAAAACTGCTGTAATTGTACTAAAGACAGAAACAATATCTTGCCAGCAGAAGAGATCCGTTTCAGAAAATTACCCTATGACCTGCCCCAGTACTCACTTATGTGTGTTCCCAGACTGGTTTCTAGAACAGAAAAACCAATCAAGTCTGCTATTATTTTAAATACAGTGTTGTGGTGAACTATGGTATTCATCCATCAAAAGAGTTTACTTCATCTTTATTGCCACTTTTAAAAATCTGCTTACAGGTTGTCTGCCTGTACAGAAGCACCATGTGAATATGACATTTTGTTGCCTTGCTTTGCCTTCCTCTTGCCATGCTTGGAAGGTGTGGAGAGATTGCATATGCTAAATGCATATGCATTTGATACCCTTTGTTGTACTTCCCCATCCCTTCCAGTTGGTCCAGAGACTCCCCCAGCTCTGTCTGCAAGACTGTAAACACACCATATATAGAAGATTACAGGTTCTAAATAAATTCTGACAACCTTTATTATCTATTGTGGGCTCAGCAAAATCTGAATTGGCAAAAACACTCTCAAAGAATTGCATTGCACCTCCAGAACTTCTATGTCTAGGAGCAGATCTGACAATGAGCACTGATAGGTGATGAGATGATAATTGCAGTACAGAATAAGGCCACTTTTCTTATTTCCTGACACATTGTTTTTAGTATACCTCAATATGTTGTCTTAATCTCAGCCCTCTACTGGTTATTGAGTCAAAATTCTTCTTCTCAGAGGTAAATAAGTCCTTCCTGCCATTTTCATTGCAGGATGAGCTGTCCTCAGCACCTTTATACCTAGATATTTCTGAATAAAGGATATATTTATTTTTTCTAACACTGACAGTTCTAGAGACATCTAGAACTCTATAAGATCAAAATGCTATTTGCTGCATCTTTAAAATTCTTCTATTTCATTTGATTTATAATTTTTTTTGTTTTGTTTATTTAGCAAGTTCCACTTCCAAATGAGAACTCTGCATATTTTTGTACATCTTCAATAGTGAATGAACAGGTGATGTGTGTATTATCATTGTCAAATACTAATGCCTAACCTTACCTTATGAAAAAAGAAAATATGCAGAAATAATGTAATGATCTTTAAATGTAATTAAGTTGCATCTTTGCTATTTGCACATGGAGCCAGGCAGTTCCTTTCTAAGGTAACAGGCTCCCTCTTGTGGACACAGTAACAGACACAAATATAAGTCAGGCGCACAGGTACCCACTCCGTCTTTTTTAACATTTCTTAAATAAGTAAAAACAGGTCAGAACTGGGCCGCCAGTTTCTCTCTTAATCTCTCAAGTGAAAATTGCAGTAATTCAGTGAATTGACTGTGGAGTTTTACCATAACTAAGGGAAGAGTGTCCAGCAATTTACTGAACCAATAGTAAGTAGGTCTTTTATGAAGGATGTCATAGCTTTTGCACTGACTTTACTGGTAGGTTATGTTTTATGAAGCATTTTCATTATCTGAAGCAGGTTTAAAAATATCTCTCATTACTCCATACTTTAAAAGGGCAGAGGAAGTATATTTTTATCCAGTCTGAACTTAGATATTTATTTGAGATATGTTTAAAATCCATGTGTTTGGTGACTGGCTAGCTCATTCACAGCCAGCTCAAGCATCTCTTACTGCTTGGCAACTATGTTTTAACAAAGTATGTCACAAGTCTAAGAAGGAAGAACTGATGCTGTTATTTTTAAAAGACCTCTGGAGTTCAAATCTGTGCATCTTGCTGAAAGAAAACCTAAAACTTGAATAGAAGTATATTAATAACTTCCTGCATAGTTTGTCAGAATTTATGGGTTATTTTTCACATCATTTTTCTTACCAGGTTGCTTTTGGGGGCCAATCTTATATCTTGTTTTTCTTTTTTAATAGGTGGAAACTCAACAACTGGGATATTGATTTAACAAAGGAGCGGTACAGTATGGTGGGAGGCAGACTTGTTATCAATAACCCAGAGAAATCAAGGGATGCTGGAAAATATGTCTGTGTAGTGTCTAATATCTTTGGAACTGTCAGAAGCAGTGAAGCCACTCTGAGTTTTGGATGTAAGCTG